>NC_041743.1:44705985-45305985 GCF_004115215.2 Ornithorhynchus anatinus | reverse complement strand
GAGCAGCGAGGCTGGGTGGAGAGTTGTGTTATGGGGACTGGAGCCAGAGCCTGTAGCCCCCTCAACCCCCTCCCTGCCCCTCTCAGTCACTGAAGTCTCATCGGGTTACGGCTTTCTTCAGGAGGGGCTGTTTGCCTCGTTTGCTTTTCCCTCCTCCGACCATCTCTCCCTGGATAGTGCTTCCCAGAAAGTCTGGCCTTCTCACCCGTGGGCAGGGAAAACCCCTTCCCCAGCTGCCCCTACTGCAAGCTCCAGAGGGTTCCTGCATCTGTGTCTTGTCATTTAGGGTGCTAGCCCCTAGAGAGGGAGAGTTTGGTCAGAGGGCTGGCCTTCTCTCTACGTGTATGTGCGGGCTGGGCATTTCTAATGGAATTTCTGGGGCGGTTATCCTAGTCGGTGGGCCAGCAGCTTCCTCCCTGGTGGGGTCTGTGGCTCCAGGTGGCTACTGTACCCGGAGAGAGTTTGGGGCCATAGTGTGAACACTGCATCCCCTGCAGGGCTCTCCGAGCCACCGCTAATCCCTCTCCCTCCAAACCATTGGTGCTCCCGAGCTGACCCTTGACCCCAGACCTTTTCCACCATACACCACCACCACATTCTCTTTCCTTGTGGGCCTCATCAGATTCCCCCAATGATCAGGCCCCTCTCTGTGTCTTCTGGTCCCCTTAGCATTTTGGAGTCCACATTCCACTCCTTCAGAGTCTAGTACATTCCCTTCCTTCTAGGAACACAGGGACCCAGCTTTGTCTGTGCAATCACACCAGTCCCCGGTACCTGTGTGACTTCAGCTCTCTCCTCCCCCTGGGAGGGCTGGCTGGACTAGTCGGGGGGCTGGCTGGACTCTGGCTTAGCCCCCAGAAGCAGTGGGGTCACATGTCCTTTGGTCTTGAGGGAGTTGCTCCTGGGAGCAGGCCCTGCAACCCAGAATGCTCCGCTATTGGGAAAGGTTTGTTTTCCTTCCCGATTCAGTTCCAGTTAGCCTGGTCTCAATCAGGCAAGAGGAGGAAGAGGAACGGGGGAGGTAGAAGGGGTCCAGGCTGCTGCAGCTCTCGGTCACTTTCCCTTTGAGCTAATGATTCTGGTTTAACCAACTGGGATTCCTGTTGTCTCTCGTGGCCCCGGGGGCCCCAGACTCTCTCCCATAGCCCCAGGCCCCACAACACTCAGATTCCCCAGGCAGCCCCTTTCTGTTTTCCCCACCACCTCTGGCTAGCCGGCCCAAGAGCCATATGGGCCTCACCACCCTGGTCCCTCCTGCTCCTTCCTCTCTTTCCCCTCTCCTCCTCCAGCACCATCTGGCCCTGAAGACTCCAACAGGAGCCACCGATGACCCCTCCGAGCCCCTGGATTACCCTCTGGGCCACCCTGCTTTAGGTGCTCCTCGGCCTTAAAAACACGCCTGCTAGTGAGTTCTCAGGCATCAGATCATCTGTACCCAAATTCCCGGTAGCTCCACTCATGACCGTGGCTGGGAATCTCAGCATCCCAGGGCCTCGGAAAATAATACCCATGGGGGAGGCAGGGCTGCCCTCTTCCTTCTTCCTTAAGTGAAGACCAGAACTGGATCTTGGCTCTTCTGAGACCAAAACAGTGGCCTTATGTCCTCATATTCACCTGTTCAGTAGCGGGTGGCCTCAGGCTTCCTTCCTGGGGGCAAGGCTGATCTGAGCACCACCGTCAGAGTAGGAAGTGGGAGGAGGAGGAGAGCGAGACCTGGCTCTGGGGGATGGGAGGAGCGGCAGATGTGAAGGGGAGTCATTCTTCCTGGGGCGGGTATAGGCCAACAAAATCTGGGGAGAGATGAGGAGAAAGATGAGAGAGCAGGGCAAAGTGAGGAAGAGATGCCACACTGAGAGGATATATGGAATGTGCCAGGAAGGAGGGAGGAAGTGCCAAGGGGCCCTGAGCATTTCTCGAGGACATGTACCCAGTAGAGGCCAGGCAAGGCCCCGAGAACCTACCATGCAGAAGAGACTTTCCCTGCTGGGCTCAGAGTGTCACCCTCCTCTCCTCTGCAGGTGCTCCAGATGGATCCCGAAGTCACAGACGAAGAAATCAAGAAGCGGTTCCGGCAGGTACTCGTCCAGGTCGCCTTCGGCGGTCATGGTTGGACTCCGGTCGGGTGGTGCCGGCCAGCCCGGGATCTGCAGATCTGGATCGGGCCTACCCTCTGCGCCCCTCCCCCACACCTTGGCCACAGACCATCCCCTTCTACATCACGTTCCCAGCCTTAGCGGCCTTCTGCCTGGTCTCCCTGCCCTCTACCTGGCCCTCCCTCCCTCCCTCCTTTCCTCCTTCCCTCGCCAGCCTGAGGGGACTCCCTGAAATCTCTCCTGGGCTCCTTCCCTCCCCTTCCCAGAGCCCTCCAGAGGCTCTTGACTGCCCCTCTCTGAAGTTCCTCCTCCAGTCTCCTCAAGCCGTCCACTTCTCCATTCGGCTTTGGCTGCTCCTCTGACCACGACCCATCTTGGCCTCTTCCTGTCTCTGTCCTTCCACTCTCCCACCCTAAGCCTGGAATGCCCTCTCCCCTCCCGTTTGCCAGATCATTGTCTCTCTGTCCTTCCTCTCCCTGACCAGATCCTTCTCCCTTCTGTTACCTTAGCCCTTACAGACACCGCCCATCATTCTCACTTATGACTGGACTTGTCCTTGGGCGGGTATCCCTACTGTCTGTTTGTTGCATGTTGGCTTTTCTCCCTTATGAGATTATAAATTCTTCAAGAGGAGGGCCTCTGTCTTCTGCCTCCCCCCTCCTCGGTCCCCTGCACAGAACCGGGCCGCCATAAATACCAACGGTGGGTGGTGGTGATGAGAATGATGATGATGATGGTGTGTATGGGTGTGGGTGTGTGTGTCCATCCCATCACCTCTATTCCGATTCCAGAGCAGTTTTCCAGCAGTTACTGGGTTTGCCCTGAGCACAGTTAGTCAATCGTATTTATTGAGCGCTTTCTGTGTGCAGAGCACTGTGTAAGTAATAATGTAATAATAATGTTGGTATTTGTTAAGCGCTTACTATGTGCAGAGCACTGTTCTAAGCGCTGGGGTAGACACAGGGGAATCAGGTTGTCCCACGTGGGGCTCACAGTCTTAATCCCCATTTTACAGATGAGGTAACTGAGGCACAGAGAAGCTAAGGGACTTGCCCACAGTCACACAGCTGACAAGTGGCCGAGCCGGGATTCGAACCCATGAACTCTGACTCCAAAGCCCGTGCTCTTTCCACTGAGCCACGTTGCTTCTCTATAAGTGTTTGGGAGAGTATAATAGAACAATAAACAGACACATTCCCTGCCCACAATGAACTGTCAGTCCAGAGGCACTGACCGTCCCCATGGGGCCCCCACTGAGCAGCAGCAGGAGTCTCCGCGGGATGCCAAAGCTTTGGCCCACCCAAGTCTGGGCAGGAAACCGTTCCTATTTGGGGCTCTACACAAAGCCCTTCTGCTCCCAACTCATCCCACCAGAACACCAGGACAAATCGTTTGGCCCCTGGAACCTCAGCCCTGCCCCACTGCCCCCTTGCCCTGAGAAATAGGAATGTCCACTTTCCCATGTCACCCCCAGGTCATTGGGAAGGTGGATGGGTCACCGACGGGGCCGCTGCTCTCAGGTCCTTGGCCTTCTGCAGCCAGCCCCTCTCTTTCTCCAGACCATTATGAGTCGTGACTGCATCGAGCAGTCTGGGCTGGACCTCCAGATGGAGAAACTTAGGGAAAACACGTGGCAGATTTTTGGGGATTTCATGCCCTTGGCAAGGGAGGCAGCATAACCTTCTCTGGTTTCTTTGCAGCTGTCCATATTAGTCCATCCCGACAAAAATCAAGATGACGTGGAAAGAGCCCAGAAGGCTTTTGAAGGTATTTGCTCCCCAACCTGTTTTTTGGGGGCGGGGCCCCACAAAACAGTGGGTGGGAACTTTCCCAGCTCTCCCTTGCCGTTTGGCTCTGTACGGAGGTGCAGCCCCAGTCTGTTGACTGGCCGGCTGACTGACTTTGGTGCTTGGGAGAATCTTCAGATAGAGCCGTGGCAGGGGTCCTGCAGGAGCAAGGAGGGCCCACTCAGCCTCAGACTTGAGCCTCCTGATTTAAAGTGGCCCGAAAGCGGTATCCCGCCCACCAAGTTTCTTTCCCTTTCAGCTGCAAAATTATCTCAGGCAAGAACGGCTCTCTGGTTCCACTCCCAGAGGTGCGATTTATGATCAGGATGAGACGAGCGAGCCCCTTCCCCCAAGAGGCTAGCTGCATCCCCTTATGCTGGTCCCCCAGTTTGTTGCATTGGCTATAGCCCCCCAGTTCCTGGGCTGCTCCTGACTGGCTCAGACTGGCTACTTCAGCTATATCCTGCGGCCTCGTCTCCCCCGCTGCCTACGCCTGTGGCCAGTGTTGGAGAAATGAGAGGTGACTGAGACCTCTCGCTAGTTTAAGATGGCTGCACTGGCTTCCAAAGCCTGTCTGTCTTCCCCTCCGCTCCCACATGGCCCAGACAGTCCAGAAGTCTGGTGGGGGCTGGCTCCCGATGGGCTTTTCTAAAAGTCATTTCAGAGGGGATCTGCCAAAGCTGTTCATTTTACTGTTTTGCCATAGCTGTAGACAAAGCATACAAGCTGCTACTGGATCAGGAGCAAAAGAAGAGGGCCTTGGACGTGATACAGGCCGGAAAGGAGTACGTGGAGCACACGGTGAGGAGGATCGCGGCTGGTGGGCAGGCAGGGTGGGGGCTGGGCTAGCTGTTTTTGGGTGTCCAAAACCTGGGGAGATGGCAGCTTTGTGGGCTGGGCCCCAGACTCACCCAGCAGTCAGGTTCACAATTCTGGTGGACAGAAGGGAGGGCAGATTTTAGGGGTGGAGATGGAGAGTGGGTCAGGCCCCTGGGTCATCTGGGGTGCGTCGTGGCCCCACCTGGTGTGTAGACTGCTGGGAGGGAGGCGAGGTCTATGGGCACAGCTGGCCTCTCCAGTCCTGGCTGGAGTTGTTGCCAGCGGGGCATGGGTTGGATGAGGGTGGCTGCCACGCTGGACAGAGTAAATGCCCCAGAGTGACGCTGCTGTCAGACACGCATGTCACACCTTGGTGTTTGGGCCACTCTTTGGGTGTAGTGCCACCCTCTGACCCAAAACAAACACACCCCACACCCCCTGAAAGGTGGGGAGTACAAGCGCCTCTTGGACTGCCCCGGTCTCCATTGGTCTGCCACCAGGGGGCAGAGACGCCATTCCTGAAAGCGTTGGATGGGAGCTAGTCTTCCCTGGAGGTCAGTTGCTGGGAGGGTCAGCAAACCCGGGGAGGGGGCTCACTGGGCCCTACACCTGGGTAGGTGACTCCTCGGCCCCTGATCGCCCACGTTTTCTGGAAATCTGCTTGGAACTCAAAGGGGTGAGAGAACTCCGGAACGCTGCGGCACTGTGTTGCTGCAGTGCTGCTATTACCGACCCACAGACCCTGCCCTGGGAGCCCTTGGGGCCAGAGTAGCCACACAATGCATGTCGCACCCAGAGGACTGAGCGGAGTGGTGGCCGCTTCCAACACTCCTCTGGGACTAGTTGGGGTGGGGGAGCTGGGGGGGGGCACTAGCTCAGGCAACAGGGGTGGGGCAGCAGGCGGCTTGGCAGCTTCACCAGCCATTTGGGAAGGGCCACGGAGGAAACATTTGCCTGCCCCTCCTCCGACTTCCTAGCCTGGCTTCAATACAAAACATCGAGGCGGGCTTCTGGGGGCGTGATTTCACGGGAAGTGATTTCCAGGTAAAAGAGCGGAAGAAACAGCTCAAGAAGGAAGGGAAACCCACAAACGTGGAAGAAGACGACCCCGAATTGGTGAGTTAAAAAGAAAGCATCCCTGTTGGCTTCTGCCATCGAGGCAACTATGACTGAGCCCGTGTGGTGGTCACAGCCCTGGTTCCGGCATTTGGAGAACAGACAGAGGCAGCGAAAGATATGAGCCCTGTCCTTGGGGAGCCTACCAGCACAGCCGGGGAAGCGGTAGACAGATTCTGATGCCTAACCCTATTGCAAAAGGAGTAACAATGTTTGAGTGCTCTGCACTGTACTAAGCTTTGGGGAAGTGTAAACAAGGGACACAGTCCCTACTCACAAGGAGCTTCCTCTCTAATGGAGGAGACAGGAGTTCAAAATTATAAACTCCAATGAGCAGATGAACAAGTATGTTCTCCTGAGTTGACATGACTCGGGTGCCAGGTGGCACAAATGGGGATCGCTTCCTTTGGGAGGGCCTTGAGAGGGCAGGTGGGGTGCGATGTGGCAAATCTGAGTTGGGGGGGGGGGGCATGGCCCGGGGTAAAAGTGTAAATGATGGTCTGGGGGCGGGGGGAGAGTTGAGCAGGGCCAGGCGGTGGCTTGGAAGCAACAGAGATCATGAGCTGGGACCGAAGGAGTGGGAAAAGAAAGCAGATAGGGAATCATGATAATTTTGGTATTCTTTAAGCACTTACTATGTGTCAAGCACAGTACTAAGCACCAGGGTAGATCGGACACAGAGCCCGCCCCACACGGGGTTCATAGTCTAAATGACAGAGAACATTCCCCATTTTATAGATGAGGAAGCAGGCCCAGAAAAGAAAAGTGACCTGTCCCAGATCACCCAGTGGGCAAGTGGTGAAGCTAGGATTATAACCCAGGTCCTCTGACTCCCAGACCCAGGCTCTTGCCAATACACCATACTGCTTCTCAAAGAGGCAGCTGACGGAGGGCTTCAGGGCTGCAGTGGTCAGAAGTTACGGCATTGTCAGAGAGGTTTCTGAGCAAGGGAATGGTGGCAGGGGCCCCAAGCGTTTTTTTCTGAGTGTGGTCTAGGCAGCTCGATGAAAGGAGACCAGGCCAGAGGAAGGGAGACCAATAAGGAGGATGCTAGAAGGAACCAGCTCTTCAGAGATTGGGCTAGGGTTTTCAGCCTCTCTTTGTGTCCCTGTATTCTTAAAACAGCCTAGGGGTGGGGAGATCAACTCAGGACTCTTCCATCGGTCAATCTAGCATGATTATTAGACGCCTGCTCTGAGTAGAGTATTGTGCTGAGAAAGTGCTTGGGAGAGGATGGTACATTTAGGAGATGTAATCCCTGCCCTTAAGGCAGTAGGGGTGACAATCACAAAATAATTTACGGATAAAGGAAGAAGCAGGAAAAGCGGATGTGTAGATGAATAAATGCTTAAATAGTAGGCTTCGATAGTTATGAACAGAAGTGCTATGGTTGGGTGTCAGTGTGTAAGATTGAAGATGGTACAGACCTGCCGAGATGGGAGTTGGGAGAATGTGACTTGGGAAGAAGAGAATTAACGGAGGGAGGAAGGCCTCCCGGATGGAGGAGCAGTAGTCTGGTCAATTGAAAGGCCGGGAAAGTTTCAGCCAGGAAGGAGAGTGTGAGCAAGGAGTCGGGTGTGGTAGAGACGAACCTGAGGCATGGTGAATAAAGTAGGTTAGTGTTTGGGGAACAAAGTGTGCAGTGGAGGCTGAGTTGTAGTGAGAGAGGAGTGAGTTTAGGTAGGAGAGGAAGAGAACTGATGGAGGACCATAGAGCTGACGGTCAGGAGTTTCCATGTGATGTGGAGATAGATGGGCAACCATTGGAGATGGGAGTGGGGACGTGCGGGCAGAAAGACGTTTTAGCAAAATGACAGGCCACAATGTAAAATGTGGATAAGGAGTGGTGAGCTCAGCGAGGAGGCCAAAGCAGTACCAAGTGCCTGCACCAGGCTGGTGGCTGGCTGAGGGTGGTGGATCTGGAAAATGTGGAGGAAGAACTGACAGAATTGGGCAACTTCATGCCCCCTTCCCAGTGAAGGAGTTGAGGACTGGGAAGGAAGCAGCTCCCTGAAGTTAGGCGACCTTGGAAGACCGTTAACTGTACCTGGGGGCCAACTGGGAGCCCACCAAGGTTTGGAAGGAACAATTGAGAACTCAACCGCTCCGTTTCCCAGAAGAGAAATGCCAACCGGAGATTACTTTCCCTTGAATTGTTCCTTCCAAACCTTTGGCAGGTCCTCCCCCACCTTCCTTTTCCCCCTATAGTGCTCTCCCTTTTACACACAGTGCCCTTCCCGCAGTGCTCCTGCTAGGAATTGGGAAGGGGAGCGAGTCCAGGCACAGCGGGGTAGGTGACCAATGGTCAGGGTGGAGAGAGGAAAGGATCAGTAGCCGAAGGTAGTGAGGTGGAGAGGGCTGGACATGGAGGGGAGCACCCAGAAGGGTACGTGGGAGGAAGGAGGCCACTCTTACCTGGGGCCTCGGCCTGTGCCAGGCACCCTAGTGACTCTTACTGCTGGGCTCTGCTTGCTCCCACCGGGGTCGGGCACTGCACCCCTGACCGGGGTTCAGCGAATGACATTGTTGATAATGTTCTCTCTTGTTCTCCTGCCTTGAGCCATTCCCTTGCCTAGTTGACCCCCACGAGGCACCTAAAGCTCAGGGTGGCCCAAACCAAGAGACTTGCTCTTTCCTGCCCCTCTCCTCCCAGCGATACCTTCCCTGCCAGCGACTCCGCCTGGTTAACCGGGCCGAGCGCTACTGCTGCTTTTTACTGTCCCGTCTCCATCTAGTTGTAGAAGTGGTATTTATTGAGCCTTTGTGGAGAGGTGCCCCCTGGGTTAAGCATCTGGGAGGGGAGACACTGCTAGAGTTGGAGGTTGGGTCGATACCCCTCTGTATGCGGGACTCCCTACCCCCCCGGCTTTTCATTGCTTCACCTCCTCTTGAGTAGAACAAATGCTCCCGACCCCAACAAACCTAGCAGGCTGTGGTCTCCAGGAGACCCGACCCCACTACTGGCCGGCCTGCCAGCCCCCTGACCCTTGGGCTACTCCCTCCTTTGGTGGGTCTTACCACGTCTAACCATAGGGGTGTAGAGTTGCCAGCGGGACCCATTGGGTGTGGGGGATGAGCCAGCAAAGGGGCGGTTTCTCCTCATGGACTCAGGCCTGAAGTCTCCACCCAGAGAGTCCACCTGCCGCTGAGAAGCAGCCTGGCCTAGTGGATAGAGCACAGGCCTGGGAGTCAGGACCTGGGTCTGATCTCGGCTAACTCTTATTTGTCTGCAGTGTGACCTTGGGCAGTTGACTTAGCTTCTCTGTTCCTGTTACTTCTCTGCAAAATGAGGGTTAAGACTGTGAGCCCCATGTAGGATGCACAATATGTCCAATCTGATAAGCTTGTATCTACCCCAGCTTCTTAGCACAGTGCCCGACACAAAATAAGCGCTTAACAAATGCCATTAAAAAAAAGGCTTATCTGCCTATTGTTTTTTCATCACCTTCCTCACCTGGCCCTATGTCTGCCTGCCTCCCCCATTTAACTGTCAGCCCCTTTAGGGTAGAGATTGTAGCTTTCGGGTCTCATGTTTCTCCCAGGACCCAGCCCAGTGCTTCACCCACAGGCGTTGGATAACTGTGGCTGGAGCGGAGCCTCCCCCTCTCGCCATGTTGGTGCCGGGGCTGAGACAGCATTTTTGGCCAGGCCCCACCAGGGAGCATTATTCAGTACTTTTCTAATGCTGTAATCCCTGAGGCCCCCCCCGGCAGTGGTGTCTTACTGCCATTATTGCCTCTGCTGCCGCCGCTCTGTGCAGCAGCCTCCCCAGGCCTCGGAGCTGGGAGCAACGCTTGGCCGGGATTTTCCTCGAGGAATGTTGGAAGGGAAACGACAGTAAGCGGGCAAGGCCCCATCCCAAGGTCGAGACACCAGGCAGATCTGTTTTCCCACAGGCAGGGGCTAAGGGAGTACAGTTAAGACTTCTTCAGAGGCGGGGTCTGCACAAGTGGGGCCTGGAGTTTTCTGTCTGGTGAACCACGACTGCTCCTCGTGACCCATCTCCCACCCCCGAGCTCAAGGGAGGACAGGGCTGGGCCCCCAGAGAACTTCATTAGATAGCGGGTTCAGCAGAGAACTGCTCATTCGCTTTCACTTTTGTAGTTCAAGCAAGCCGTGTACAAGCAGACAATGAAGCTCTTTGCCGAGTTGGAAATCAAAAGGAAAGAGAGGGAAGCTAAAGAAATGCATGAAAGGTAAGGGCTTCCAGGTTCCATATTCAGGTCCGGACAGATCCTCCGTCTTAGATGTGGGGGCGAGCGTAGCTGTGCCTGTGTGTATGTGTCAGTATGGGATGTGTGTGTGTGTGTGTGTGTGTGTGTGTGTCTTGAGGAGATGTGGGTGTGTGTGGTGGTGGGGGAAGTTTCCTGGAATTGTTGCTGTAACCCCATGTATTAATTTGGTCTGTGAAAACCCTGTGAGCATCTCTCCTCTTCCCAGGAAGCGGCAGAGAGAAGAAGAGATTGAAGCACAAGAAAAGGCAAAGAGGGAACGGGAATGGCAGAAAAACTTTGAGGTAAGCCTCACTGCCACAGCCCCCAGAGTTCCTGGGCATTGATTGGGTGAAGGTGGAGTCCCAGGGAAACTATCTGCATTCTCAGGTGGCGAGTGCGTACCCTTTGGAGTCTCTTCAGGTGCTGGGAGTGGGGCCCCTGGGGTCTCTCTGGGTGGCGGGTATGGTGCCTGGTCTCTCCAGGTGCTGGGTACGGAACCTGGTCCAGGACCGAGAGCGAGCCCATCGTGGAACATGATCTCAACCTGGGGTCTCTGGACTGAGAGGTCACCTGTGCCAAAGTGAGGCAGGGCTCACGTGCCTTGGAGTCTTTAGCCACTGGCCTTGGGCTTCAGGTTTCCTCGCTTTTCACTCTCCAAGTCTCTTTCCACACTTCTTTCCACACTGCACCTAGTCTCCCAGGTAGACAGGCAGGCCTCAATCTAGAGCACCCTGGGAACCCCAGCCTGTGTGGGGCCTGCCTAGGGGCAACTCGGCAACAGGCCCTGGGGAAAGAAAGAAATTTCCCAAGGGAGCTATGATCCAAGTCCCCGCTCCTTGGCGGGAGCTGTCAAAGCCCTGAACGGACCCCCGACATTCCCCCCCACCCTTTGCATTTAGGAAAGTCGAGATGGCCGTGTGGACAGCTGGCGGAACTTCCAGGCAAACACAAAGGGGAAGAAAGAGAAGAAAAATCGGACCTTCCTGAGGCCCCCCAAAGTAAAAATGGAGCAGCGCGAGTGAGGCCTGCCCGCCCTCCCCGAGGGTGCGGCGGTGGCGGCGATGGCAGCGGTGGTGGCGGCGGCGGCGGTCCCTTCCAGACCCTCTCCCGCTTTTAAGGACTCATCCCCACGTAGAGTAGAGTAGCATTTGCTTTTTAGTCAGATGGTTGTTTTGAAAACAATTGAACATTGAGCGGAGGCTCCTTTTGTACATTTCTCCGAGGGGCTTGGCTGGATGGAGCGCCCTGACCCCCCACCACCCCGAGTGACCGGCTGTGACTGAGGCCACCGCTGTCTGCTGTCGTGCGCAGCCTGTAATTTAATGTTTTGTACTTCCACTGAGCTGTGATGTTTTTGACTTCATGTATAGTTTGGGAAATCATCCAATTAAACCGTTGCTTAAAACGGGTTCCTGTGACTTAGAAGCCGCGTCGGGCTCAGGGCCCCCGCACCCGCTTTGGGCCAGGATCGGCTCCAGGGCGAGCCTCTAGTTCGCTGAGGCGGAGCGCGGCCATGGGGGGCTTCCAGGTAAAACGTGGAGCAGTGGCTCGAGTTCCCAAGCCAGTCCCGGGACTGAAACCAAACCCAAGACCGGAGACTCGCCGTCGGGTGTCCTCCATGCCAGTTAAACTCCGAGCCGGTTGTCCGTGCAGGGCATTTCCGGCCCCATTGATTTACAGCGGTCAGCAGCAATGTTCTGTACCTGAAATAAACTTGATACCCAAACTGGTGTTCCTCTTCCTCCCGTGGTGGTCCCAAGGCCCAGGCCGGCCCCTAGCCAGTCCCACGTAGCCCCTCGGCAACTGGCTCGCTTTGGCCTTGGCCTCGAGCGTGAGTGGTGTGAAAGGGAACTGAGCACTTAGCACAAGTGGTGGAGCCACTCTGGCTCCAGGTGTTTCCTTTGCCTGGCCAGATTAGATCTGGCAGCTTGGAAAGTTGGCCCTGGTGTGTGGAGAGTGAGCCCTGTGGCTCTCTGCTCTCAAGCCTTTCCTCTTCCCATCGGTCCCTGAGGATATGCCCACATGTCGCACATATGGGTGCCGCACGCACTCTTCCCAGCTTTGCTGGGTTGGCTCCACGTCCCATCTTGGCCTCAATGAGGGTTAGAAGCCCCCTGACCGTTCCAGTGGGTTGGGCTGAACCTTCAGGGGGACAGGTCCGGGTTCCAGTCGGTGGGGTGCTGGGTGCCGGGGAAAATTCCAAAGACCTGAAACCTGTCCTTGAGCTTCAGGTCTAAGTGGGGAGACAGTAGATATACCTTGGTGAATAAGTTAAAGTGAGTAAATAATTTTAAATAATTTATGAATAAATAGATAAGTAGAGTGCCGCAGAGGCTGCTAGGATGGCATGACCGGGAGGGTGGGGACGTCAACAGGGCTGGGAGGAAGGGGGGGTGGTTTGGCGTTGCTGAGGCGAGGGTGTGAGCAGTAAGCCGGAGGCAGGAGAAGCGAGAGCTGGCTGGCCTGCCGGCGGTTTGCATGGGAGGAGTCAGGAACAAGAACTCTGCGCTCAGAGGAAGAAGAGGCAAAGGTGAGAGGGTCACTGCCCCCGGGGGGAGCTATGAGCTAAGGGTCAGGACTTTCTGTTCCCCTAGAGAAGAGGCTTGGAGCTCCTCTGCCTTTCTTCTCCATCCCCATTTCACCTGCAGCTTATGGTTGCGGGAGTGCCGGGGATGGTGGAGAGCCATCAATCCTGGTCCTTTCTGGCACATGATCCCATTCCCAGATTGCAGACTCTTCCCTTGACTCTTTTTGGCTGGAGCCTCCCCCACAGGAAGCCTGTTCCCTCAGACAATCATTCAGTCTTTGATGTTTACTAGTAGAGCGCCTACTGTGTACAGAGTGCTGTACTAAGCACTTAGAGTAACAGACAGGATCTCTGCCCTCAAAGAATTTAGACCCAGGGAAATACAAGGGCAGCTTACCCAATCTGGCTGAGTGCTGCAGAAACAGCAGAGGCAGATGGGTGGTGGACCAACCTAGGGGCAGCGGGCAGGCCAGCAGACTGGCTCAGTAGGCGGTGGACAGACCGGCCTGGAGACGGCGGATAGGTGGGCAGGGACTTTGGGAGGGTCAGGCTGGCAAAGGCAGGGCTCTGTGGCCCTGCTCATACTCCCCTCAGTCCAGGCAGAGTTGATGTGAACAGCAGTGGGAAGGGATTGCCAATCACCACACCCACCTGTGCTGAGGGATAAAAATCTCAGCCCAGAGGGCAACTAGATCACTCCATGGGGTGGGAAGAGGCCCCGGGAGGTGGGCAGGCCCAGGCGAGATGATTTCGGGAAGGAAAAGCATGAGGCCGAAGCCTCTCAAATGCCAATAGTGAATCTCCCTGGCAGAGAGGCTGGCACAGGTGCCCAGATGGGGCTAGGCTCTGGGCATTAATTCCCAGCTTTCTGAGCACGGCTGTGCTCCTCCTTGCCCCCTGCCCACCACCAAACACACAGGGAGAAGATAACATTGCTGTGCCTACTTCCCCACAGGGTTGTTTATGTGGTTGTGCATGTGCCCATCCCTAAGTGCTCCAAGGTTTTGCTGGGCTCCAGAGACCTGCAGAAACTCCAGGATTTCCTGCTTGAATGGCTGGTGGGTAGTGGCACCTCACTAGGCACTGCAGAGCCCGCCCTAGGAGAGGGTAGGTGCCGCCCTGCCTGTGACTTATGGAGGCTCTACCCTCAGCAAGGGAGCAACAACTCTTCCTGAGATTGACTTCCCTAGCAGCAGGGCTATGAGGACAGGCCTTCAAGATTGCCTGTGGTGCCCGGGGGAAGTGGTGTCCTTCAGGGCCGGGTTTGGTGCCCGCCCGGCCTTGAGTTCCTGCAGTTGACTGGCTAATGGCAACAGCTTTAAGGCCTGAAAGTAGTCTGTTCCTGCTGTTTGTCGTGTCTCTCCCCACCCCACTTTTCCTCCATAGTCCCAGGCTCCTACACCTCCCTCCCCATCCTCACTGCTCCCTCCTCCCCACCCTCAGGGTACCCCCTCCCGCCAGTGCTTCTTCTCCTAGCCCTCCCCAACCGCTCTTCCTTCCTCACCTCCATTGCTCCCCCCTTTACACTTCACTGCTGCCTACTCATACCCCCTCCTCACCCAGCGCAGCCTGATGGCGGAGGGGGGCAGGGCCATGCCACGTCCCTTGAGTGCTCAGAGCCCCCTGCCATGCCCTGATCAGATGCGGGATGCCCCCTCTCAGCAGCTCCTGGGTGGACCCAGGGCCGGGTCCTGGCCAGGGGGAGGGCTGGCGTCCCACCCGCCCACCCTCCCGTATCCCGCTGCCGACAGCTCCGGTTTCACTCGCCCCGTGTACACGGCTCCCGGGGTAGATGGCACGCCAGGTAGACGGAGCCCTGAGGCCTGCGGTGCCTTTCCGACATCAGGAAGGACTGAGCCGGAGTCGGCCGGGGCAGGGAGAGGGTCCCAGGGGGCAGACAGATCAGACTGACAGACTGTAGCATTCCCCCTCTGGCTTCGGAGCCTCCGCCCGACCGAGGCTACGGGCCGAGTTACGTGCGGGGAAGAGCTGAGTTGACTTCGGGGACCGCAGCTACCTCTACCGCCTCGAACATCTGAGAAAGAGCCGGCAACCTCTCATCTCCTCTCCCCTCTCTCCTCCTTCCCCTTTTCCCCTGCACTCTCCCTTCCTTCTCCTTCCCCCTCCTCTCTCCCCCTCTTCATCCCTTCCCCTCCTGGCTCCCTTCTTCCCCTTTTGTTTCCCCCTCTTCCGCCTTCCCTCTGTGCTTACCCTCTTCCTCTTTCCCTCTCCTCTCCATCCTCCCCCTCTCCTCTCCCACTCTTCCTCCTTTCCCCTGTGCTTTCCCCCTTCCTCCTCTCCCCTTCCCTTTCTCTCTCGCCTTTCTGTTCCCCTTCTCCTACTTTCTCCTTGCCTCCTCCCCCCTCCCCTCTCCCCTCTGCCCCTTAATAATAATAACAATAATTGCGGTATTTGTTAAGCGCTTAATGGGTGGCAGGCACTGTACCAAGCGTTGGGGTGGATCCAAGCAAATCGGGGTGGACACAGTTCCAGTTCCACGTGGGGCTCACAGTCTCAATCCTCACTGTACAGATGAGGTAACTGAGACCCAGAGAAGGGAAGTGACTTGCCTAAGGTCACACAGCAGACCAGTGTGGGTTTAGAACCCATGATCTCCCGACTCCCAAGCCCGTGCTTTATCCACTACGCCAGATTGCTTCCCTGTCCCTCCTGCGCACTGCTCTCTCTCCCGTCTCCCCTCCCCTCTAAGGACCCTCCTAAGCTCGGGAGCGGGCAAGGGGAGGAGGGTCCGGCCAAGGCGGGTCAGCCTGGCTGCCTTCGCTGGAGCTGAGCCTCAAGGGCGGGCTGGCCCCGTACCAGACCCGCAGAGGCCCTCCCGCCTGCCCCGCCCGCCCTTTCCTGCTCGTCCTTCAGCCGCCTTCCTGCCCGCCCCGGCCCGGGTCCCTCTCCCACCAGCCTTCCCACCCCCCACGACCCCCCGCGGGTTTGGGGAGGGGGATTCTTGGCGGGCCTGAGCTTCCCAGACCGCCTCTCGGCCGGGCTCTTTCTCTGGCTGCCGAGAGATGGAGAGATGGTTCGAGCCTGCGGGGACCGTTTTTCAGCTTCTCCCACCTCGAACACAGACCCCTCGGCATCCAGCCCCGCACTCCGACAGCCAGGCTGGCAGGCTACTCTTCCGGTGGGGTCCCAGTGCCTGGGCGGTGAGGGGGTGGGTCTCCAAGCTCTCAGACAGAGGCCACTCGATCAGAGCAAATGTCTCCAACGGTCATCTTGTCTGCTGTATGACCTTCGGCAAGCCATTTCACTTCTCTGGGCCTCGGTTACCTCATCTGCAAAATGGGGATTAAGATTGTGAGCCCAACGTGGGACAACCTGATTATCTTGTATCTACCCCAGCGCTTAGAATAGTGGTTTGCACATAGTAAGCGCTTAACAAATACCATTTTTATTATCATCTGTCCGGGGGCACTCCACCCTCTTCTCCACCCCCCCACCCCCCATTTCACTCGCCTGTCCGTTGATCCTCAGCCAACCGGGACAGCCTCCCCCGCCCCAGTTCCCTCCTTCTCCCCCCTCGATAATAATAATGTTGGTAACTCTCCCTTCACCTCCCCTCAGCTAAGCCCTCTTATCCCCCCTTTCCCTCTGCTCCTCCCCCTCTCCCTTCCCCTCCCCTCAGCACTGTGTTCGTCCGCTCAATTGTATATATTTCTATTACCCTATTTATTTTGCTAATGAGATGTACATCACCTTGATTCTATTTATTGCTATTGTTTTAATGAGATGTTCATCCCCTTGATTCTATTTATTGCTATTGTTTTTGTCTGTATGTCTCCCCCGATTAGACTGTGAGCCCGTCAGTGGGCAGGGACTGTCTCTGTCACCGATTTGCACATTCCAAGCGCTTAGTACAGTGCTCTGCACATAGTAAGCGCTCAATAAATACTATTGAATGAATGAGTGGAAAGAGCACGGGCTAGGGAGCCAGAGGTCATGGATTCGAATCCCACTGTGCCACTTGTCAGCTGTGTGACTGTGGGCAAGTCACTTAACTTCTCTGCGCCTCAGTTCTCTCATCTGTAAAATGGGGATGAAGACTGTGAGCCTCACTTGGGACAACCTGATGAACCTGTATCTCTGCACATAGTAAGTGCTTAACAAATATTCATTCATTAATAATGTTGGTATTTGTTAAGCGCTTACTATGTGCAGAGCACTGTTCTAAGCGTTGGGGTAGATACGGGGTGATTAGGTTGTCCCACATGAGGCTCACAGTCTTAATCCCCATTTTACAGATGAGGTTACTGAGGCACAGAGAAGTTAAGTGATTTGCCCACAGTCACACAGCTGACAAGTGGCAGAGCTGGGTTTCGCACCCATGACCTTTTACTCCCAAGCCCATGCTCTTTCCACTGAGCGACACTGCTTCTCTGAGCCACGCTGCCCACCCTCTGTCATTGTAGGCACCTTTCTAATAATAATTATGGTATTTGTTAAGCACTTACTTTGTGCCAAACACTGTGCTAAGCGCTGGGGTGGATACAAGCAAACAGGATTGGACACAATCCCTGTCTCACGTGGGGCTCACAGTGTCAAACCCCATTTTACCGATGAGGGAACTGAGGCCCAGAGGAGTAAAGTGACCAGCTCAAGGTCACACAGCAGACAAGTGGTGGAGCGGAATTAGAACCCGTGACCTTTGACTCTCAGGCCCGTGCTTTAGCCACTGGGCCACACTGCTTCCCTACCGTTACGGTCTCTCGTCCCTCCTGCGGACCTGTCACTATCTGATGGTATCAAGTGGCCCGGACGCTCCCTCCCTCGCCAGCCTGGCCATCCCCCTGCCTCCGCGCAGGCACGTCCGGCTCTGGAGACCCTCGGGGAAAAGAGTCGGACCCCCTCACTCTGGGGGCTCCTCCTGCCACCCTCTCTCCTGCCCGAACCTCCCCTCGGTGGAGTCAAAATTCCTACTGCCGCAGCCGGGCCTCGTCCTGCCCTGCCCTAGCTGGGCGTCCCCGACGGGACGGGGCGGGACGGGACATCTCCGAGCCCCCCGCGGGCCCGTCGGGGGGATAGGGGATGGACTCCCGAGGACCGGATGGCCCCCCGCAGCCCGCTCCTCGACCTCCACTATCCGGCTTCCTGCTCCCCGCGGGCGTTAGGTCGGAGCTCGGGCTAAGCAGGAAACTGAGTCAGCCACCTGGGACCCAGCCCTTTCCTCGCCAGTCCCGCCCCCCCCAGCTCCCCGCCCCACTGCAGCTCCTGGAAAGCGGAGCCAGTCCGGGAAGCATGCGGTGCGACGCTGCCCCCGCGCCCCCCACCCCTCTGGACAGCCACTTCTCGGGTAAGACGCTTCCCACCCTCTTGGCCTGGCGGCTGGGCCGGGCGAGGGTTGGGTCAGCTGTACTCCGGGGGCCCGGGGGCGGAGGAGGAGGGAGGAGGAGACTGCAGGTTCAACTCGGGACTTAGCCTTCCGTCATTTGGGATTCTGTCGTCCCCCAAGCACGGACTCTTCCACACCCGGCTCCCAGGCTGCAGCAGCATGGCGTAGTTGAAAAAGCACGGGCCTGAGAGTCAGGAGGTCATGGGTTCCAAACCCGGCTCCACCACTTGTCTGCTGGGTGATCTTCACTTCACTCCTCTGGGCCTCAGTTGTCTCATCTGTAAAATGGGGATTGAGATTGTGAGCCTAACGTGGGACGGGGACTGTGTCCATCCCGATTTGCTTGTATCCACCCCAGCTTTTAGAACAGTGCCTGGCACATAGTAAGCGCTTAACAAATACCATTACTATTATTGTCAGTCGGGCCGGGAGGGTTACCGGGTCTGGAGGCCTCTGGGTCCAGGACTGAGTCAGATGTTGTCAGCGGGAGGTCGGGATCCAGCCCCAGTACTGGGGGGCCGGCAGAGGGAAGGGGAGAGTGTGTTTGGGATTAGTTGGGATTCCAGACCTGGCTGGATCTTGGAGGGAGAGTGGGAAGGGGTGGGGAGAGGTGGAGTGCCCTGTTCCCACCCTGCATCGACCCTGCTCTGACTAGAGGCTTGTCTAGGACCCTGGTTCAACAAAAGTCAGGTCAGTGACATCAGGGCACAGGAGTTCTGTGGTCCAGGCTAAGGTTCAGGTGGACTGGGGGAGGGATGTGGTCCCACTAGCCCCCATAGTCTAGCAGAGGAGAGGGGCTCCAGTTAGGAATCGAAGGAAGGTCGGGAGCTGCTGGTGTCTGGGAGTCTCTCACCTCCCTGATTGACCTCTGTGGTCTCAATCCAATCCCTAGCAGCCTTGGGGCTAGCCTGGGACCCTGGACCAAACTTTGCAGCTTCTGGCTACCCTCATTCATTCATTCATTCATTCATTCATTCATTCAATAGTATTTATTGAGTGCTTACTGTGTGCAGAGCACTGTACTAAGCTCTTGGAATGTACAATTTGGCAACAGATAGAGGCAATCCCTGCACAGCAATGGGCTCACAGTCTAAGAGGGGGAGACAGCAAAACAAAACAAGTAGTCAGGCATCAGTTCCATCAGAATTGATAAATACAATCATAGATACATACACATCATTAATAAAATGGAGTAATGAATAATATATCCAAAGATACACAAGTGCTGTGGGGAGGGGAAGGGGGGGCCCGGGAGAAGGCCACCTGCCCTTTGGGACTCTTTAGCATGAATGAGGCTCCTCAGAGCAGGGTGGGTGATTGTGGAGGAAGCCCAGCTAGGCCAGAGAGAATAGGGAAATGGGTGAAAGCAATATCCTCCTGAGTCCTAGCCACTGGTCCCTGGCTCCTAGTCACTGAACCCCAACACCCAGCATATGCCAGGTCCCAGGGCTCAGGAGATGGCATGGGCTTGGGGAATCCCCTTGGCTAAGAGCCAGTTGGAGGCACATCCCCCTGGTGACAGCAGAACATCAGGCCAGGTGGGGGTTGGCAGACGGAGACAGAGGAACATCAGGCCTCTGTCCAGAGAACAGAGGGGGCCAGACTGGTTCTGGCCTGGGCACTTGTGGGTGCCAATCTGTGTGTGGTGGTTAGCGTGGAGATCACTTAACTGACAGCCACTCCTGAGGTCATGGACAAAGTAGAAATGGCAGCCAGAAGGAGCCAGGAGGCGAGGCTGTTGGGGAACAAACCCTGTGTGGGCTCTTCTGGAAAGCCTCACGCTAAGCTGACAGCCTCAGCACACAGACCTGGACTCACAAGGCCAAGTGAGACTGGAGGGCAGGGACAGTCAGTCAGTCAGTTATTTATTGAGCACTTACCATGTGTAGAGCACTGTACTAAGTGCTTGGGAAAATACAATATAACAATATACCAGACACATTCCCTGTCCACAACGAGCTGATAGTCTAGAGCGAGAGACAGACAATATTAAAAAAAAATACAGATGTGGACACAAGTGCTGAGGGGCTGGGAGGGGGGATGAATAAAGGGAACAAGTCAGGGTGACGCAGAAGGAAATGAAAGAAAAGAAATAAGGTTTAGTCAGGGAAGGCCTCTTGGAGGAGATGGGCCTCAATAAGGCTTTGAAAGTGGGGAGAGTAACTGTCTGTCGAAAATGAGGATGGAGGGCATTCCAGGTCAGAGGCAGGATGTCGGCGAGTGGTCAGCGGTGAGATAGACAAGATAGAGGTGCAGAGAGAAGATTAGCCTTAGAAGAGCAAAGTGTGCGAGTTGAGTTGAAGAATAGCAAGGTGAGGTAGGAGGGGGCAAGGTGATTGACTGCTTTAAAGCCAGAGGTAAGGAGTTTCTGTTTGATGCGGCAGTGGATGGGTAACCACTGGAGGTTCTTGAGGAGGGGAAAAACATGGCATGAACATTTTTGTAGAAAAAGGATCCGGACGGTAGAGCGAAGTATGGACTGGAGAGGGGAGAGACAGGCGGCCAGGAGGTCAACAAGGAGGCTGATCAAGGCAGGATAGGATAAGAGCTTGTATTAGCGTGGGAGCAGTTTGGATGGAGAGGAAAGGGAGAATTTTAGCGATGTTGTGAAGGTCGAATCGACAGAATTTAGTGGTGGATTGAAAATGTAGGTTGAATGACAGAGAGGAGCCTAGGAAAACGCCAAGGTTACAGTCTTGTGAGACAGGAAGGATGGTGGTGCCTTCCACAGTCAGGGGACAGACAGAATTTGTGTTGAAAGATAAGGAGTTCTGTTTTAGACACGTTAAGTTTGAGGTGAGAGAGGGACATTCAAGTAGAGATGTCTTGAAGCAGGAGGAAATAAGAGACTGCAGAGGGGGGAGAGATCAAGGCTGGAGATAGAGATTTGGGAATCATTTACATAGAGGTGGTAGTTAAAGCCACGGGAGCAAATGAGTTCTCCAAGGGAGTGGGTGTAGATGGAGAATAGAAGGGGACCCAGACCTGAGCCCTGAGGGACACCCATGCTTAGGGAATGGGAGGCAGAGGAGGAGCCCTCAAAAGAGATTGAGAATGAGCCTCCAGAACAATCGGAGGAGAACGAGGAGAAGATGGAGTCAATGAAGCAAAGGGGTTGGATAAAGTTTCCAGGAGAAGGGGATGGATGGTCGACAGTGTTGAAAGCAGCTGAGAGGTCGATAGGGATTAGGATAGAGTAGAGGTCATTGGATTTGGCAAGAAGGAGATCATTGGTGACCTTTGAGAGGGCGGTTCCGGTGAAGTGAAAGGGAGGGAAGCCAGATTGGAGGGGGTCAAGGAGAGAAATGGAGAAGAGGAAATTGAGGCAGCGGGTGTAGACAACTCGCTCAAGGAGTTCGGAGAGGAATGGCAGGAGGGAAATGAGACAGTAACTGGAGGGAGCCGTGAAGTCAAGGGAGGGTTTGTGTGCTTTTTTAGGTTAGGGGAGACATGGGCATGTTTGAAACTTGTGGGGAAGAAGCCATTTGAAACAAACAGTTGAAAACGGCTGTTAGGGAGGGAAGAAGGGAGGGGGCAAGTGTTTTGATAAGGTGTGAAGGGATGGGGTCGGATGCGCAGGTGGAGGGAGTGGATTTTGAGAGAAGGCAGGAGATCTCTTGAGATTCCACTGGGAAAGATGGAAGAGCTGAAAAGTGGGCAGTATGGGGAAGGGACTGGGGACGAGCAGGGGAGATTTTAGGGAGATCACGTTTGAGAGTTTGAATTTCTCAAAAAAGTAGGTGGTCAGGTCACTCTGTACTTCACTCCGCTGCCCCGATTATCTTTCTACAGAAACGCTCTGGGCATGTCACTTCCCTCCTCAAAAACCTCTAGTGGTTGCCTATCAACCTTCACGTGAAGCAGAAACTCCTCACTCTTGGCTCCAAAGCTCTCCATCACCTTGCCCCCTCCTACCTCACTTCCTTTTTCTCCTTCTACAACCCAGCCCATACACTCTGCTCCTCTGCCGCTAACCTCCTCGCTGTGCCTCATTCTCGTCTTCCTGCTGTCAACCCCTGGTCCACGTCCTACCACTAACCTGGAATGAACTCCCTCCTCACATCCGCTAAACTAACTCTCTTCCCCTCTTCAAAGCCCTACTGAGAGCTCACCTCCTCCAGGAGGCCTTCCCAGACTGAGTGCTCCCTTTTCCTCTGCCCCTCCTCCCCTCCCCATTGCCCCTACTCCCTCCCTCTGCTCTACCCCCTTCCCTTCCTCACAGAACTTGTGCATATATGTATATATTATTTATTTCTCTATTTTATTAATGATGTGTATATATCTATGATTCTATTTAACTATTTTGATGGTATTGATGCCCGACTACTTGTTTTGTTTTGCTGTCTGTCTCCCCCTTTTAGACTGTGAGCCCATTGTTGGGCAGGGATTGTTTCTATCGTTGCCAAATTGAACATTCCAAGCACTTAGTACAGGGCTCTGCACACAGTAAGCGCTCAGTAAATGTGATTTAATGAATGAATGAATGAACTAGGAACAAAGGATGAGGGAGGTGGGGGGGTAGGGGGTTTAAGGAGGGAGTGAAACATATGGAACAGCTATTGAGGGCAATGAACATGGATGACAGTAAGGATGGAGAAATAATTTTGCCGAGCAAAGGGGAGAGTAGAAGTTAAAACATGTAAGGATAAACTTGAAGGGGATGAGGTCTACCTGATAGCTAGATTTTGGCCAGCAGGCTCCTGAAGTTCGTGCACAAGAGCAAAGGAGGCAGACTGAGGAGGTGACTCAGGGCTATATGAGATCCACAAAGGGTTAGGGGAGGGAGGGAGCTGAGGACAGAGCAGGGCAGGATGGGTCAGGGGAGGAGTGAGAAAGGGGAGCATCAAGGCTGTGGTGACCATCACATTATTTATATTAATGTCTGCCTCCCCTTCTCTACTGTAAACTCGTTGTGGTCAGGAATGTGCCTGTTTATTGTTGTATTGTTGGGCAGGGCATTTTGACAGGGCACTGGGAGGAGTTGACCAGCTAGCTGCCTGTGCCCACTGAGGACTGGGAAGAGCAACTTGGCAAGGCACTGGGAGGAGTTGACCAGCTGCCTCTGCCCACTGAGGACCAAGCAGGGCATCTTGTCTGGGCGAAAACTCACAGAATGAACACCTGAAGGCTGCGACTGGAGCGTGGAGGTTTCAGGAAATCCTGTTTCCAAACGGCTGTGGTGGGAGAGGAGGAAGGGAAGATCAGACAAATCTGGGGGGTGGGGAGGAGAGGGTATTTGTTAAGTGCTTCCTATGTGCCAGGACCTGTACTACACCCTGGGGTGAGTACAATACAACAACGAACAGGCACATTCCCTGCCCACAACACTGCGGTGGATGCAAGCAAATTGGGTTGGACACAGTCCCTGTCCCACAGTCTCAAACCCCATTTTACAGATGAGGTAACTGAGACTCAGAGAAATGAAGTGATTTGCCCAAAGCAGCACAGCAGACAAGAGGCGGAATCAGAATTAGAACCTATGACCTTCTGACTGCCAGGGCCAGGCTCTATCCACTACACCATGCTGCTTCTCAACATCACCTCCCCTGTAACCAGGTGTTCGGTTGCTCTCTCTTTAGCTATCAGTAAATGTCACCTCGAGACAGTTATATAGAACAATCCAACCAAGAAAGAAAAGTGTTCTAATGGTCTTGAAATCCCCATTTTTGTTCAAATGATGCTGAGATCCAAAGTCTCTGGGCCAGGTGGTCTGGTGAGATCATGTCCCTGCCCCCTTTTATTTAATGGCTCCTCTGAAGACAGGCTCTCTGGGAGCGAGTTGAGCGATGAATCCTTCTCTGGAACTGTCTGGAAGCCAATGTGCCCTACTGGGCTAAAACCTAGAAAGATACAATCTTAACCACAGAATTGTTAGCCAGATAAGTACCCAGTAGCATCATATGGCCAGATCAAAATTGATCAGTTGTAACAGCTCTTTCCCAATAATATTTAACAGTAGCACATATTCCCAATTATTATTCTTCCGTAACTTTCCAAATCTCTGTGATCTAAAACTTTGCTGTCCCCTTTAAAGGAGACACAACTGCAAAGGCAAAATAAACATCTTTCCTTTACCCATGATCAAAGACAGCATTCAGGGTTTCCATTTGTTTTAACCTGTAACACAGTGAAAAATTTATATTAAAAATCATTTGAACCAAAGATCAGAGTAACAAGCAGAGATGAACAAATAAACCCCATTTCTAAAAGATCTAACTTGTAGCACTCAGCAATTAAATCTCTCATTTGTGCGCAGCTGCCTCCCTTATCACAAGCTTCTTTAAGATTAATGGCTGAAAAAGTTTCCCAGCTTAATCCTATTCCAGTTAATAGTCGTTTTGAGGCTGGGGTTTTGTGTGAATCTAAAACCCCTTGTCAAATAAGGAAATGTCCCACTCTGATCGTCGTTCAGGACACACTCTCTGTAGTTAGCCTCCCTACAGCCTTCTGAAGTCCTCCAGGGTGGCCTCCGGGGTTCTCTCGGGGAATTCCCCGCACCAGACTCAAGACTGCCCCGCACCAGACTCATTCATTAATTAATTCAAGGAAACCTTCGGCTTCCTTATCCAGAAGCTTAGTCACCGTGGCTCCCGTCCTCCAGAGCCTTCGGACCCACTGTAACCAACTCTCTGACGGGAACTTCCGATGCTTCTCCTGGAGGCCAGCTAGCTCCCCTCAGGTAAAGCGGGGTAACCCTCCGTTGCAATCCCTCAGGGTCGACGGACCCGGCCGTTGCCCCGGCAGGGGAAGGGGCTGTGGTCAACTCTTCCTTAATGCCCGGGCACTTCCTCGCCAGGCGATGGAGAAGGGGCCGATAACCCAGCCGAGAGGGACTTTCCCCTAACTCATCCTCTTCCCCTTCCCTCTCCCGCTTCTCTTGGGTCGTACCGGTCCCATTCCGGCCCGTGGGAGGTCGTGGGTTCTAATCTCGGCTCCGGCACTTATCAGCTATGCGATGATGGCATTTGTTAAGCGCTTACTATGTAATAATAATAATAATAATGTTGGTATTTGTTAAGCGCTTACTATGTGCAGAGCACTGTTCTAAGCGCTGAGGTAGATACAGGGTAATCAGGTTGTCCCTCGTGAGGCTCATAGTCTTAATGCCCATTTTACAGATGAGGTAACTGAGGCACAGAGAAGTTAAGTGACTTGACCAAAGTCACACAGCAAACAAGAGGCTGAGCCGCGATTTGAACCCATGACTTCTGACTCCCAAGCCCGGGGTCTTTCCACTGAGCCACGCTGCTTCTTTGGGTGCCCATGGGCAAGTCACTTAACTCCTCCGTGCCTCAGTGACCTTATCTGTAAAATGGGGATTAAGACTGTGAGCCCCACGTGGGACAACCTTGCATCTACCCCAGCGCTTAGAACAGTGCTTTGCACATAGTAAGCGCTTAACAAATGCCATCATCACCATCATTCCGCGACGTTCTCATACATTCCCGCCTGTACCGAATCTATTAGAGTCTTTCTCTTCTCTTCCAAAACTTCCTCAACCTCTGGAGCCCCTTTCTTTTCCAGGATCTAAATCCTCTCTGTCCCGCTCAGCCTCTAAGGGTGGTCACTGCGACGTCTCCGCCCGCTCCTCCACCGCCTTCACCTCTTCCCTAGCACATTCCAGTGCTTCCAGGGGGAGTACGATAAAGATCTCCTCGCCCCCCGCCTCTTTCTTTGTCTTACTAGCCTGCTGCCCTTCGTAAACTGCTCACAAATCGTTGCTCCGCTACTCCACGCCGCGGACACTCTTGACCGGTCCTATCGGGAGAGGTCTAATTTAGCTCCCCCAAAGGATTTGTGGTCCCCTTGCCCTAGCCATATCACACTTCTGACACCGAGAAAACGTCTGCACAGAGGTCCCTACTCTGATCTGTGTGGGCGGATTCGGGATAAGGCCGGGAAAAGGAGCACAAAGTTCAGACCAGTCACTTGTTTAAACAACCGCGATTTATTATACTGACAAAATACGGGATAAACGACATCCGCGAACAAGCATGCTAAGGACCACATAATCTATTCGCGAAGACCGCGTTCTTCCAAACATTTCCCGACTGGGGAGTCATAATCTCGTCGCATACGACCGCACTCTTGCAAACGCTACGCAACTTGGGAGTCAAAATCTATTGTCGTACAACCTCGCTCTTCCAAACACTAACCGATTTGGGAATCATAATCTATTCGCCTACAGGGCTGGAGCACTGAAATCCTCCCTTGTCAGTGGGGGTCTTATAATATCTGGTAATAAATAAGGGCGGCTTCCGATTGGTTGCTGTTGTCCAAATCCATTCCACCACGGCCAGGTTGTAGCAGGTGTTGGTTCTGTGCTTCCATTCTCCTGTTTACGCGCGTTATTCAAATGTGTGAATCGGTGGGCTAACAAAGGACCGTGGGCGAGGCGTGGACAAACATTCAAGCGTTTCCCTGTCTCGTACATCGACTTTCTTCCGCATTTTTCCTGACTTGTCCTGAAATAACGGTTCGGCCAAAGTGGAGTCCCTTGGATCTCGTATAACAGCCACCTAGCTTGGCTGTGGGGCAGAGGATTTTCCAAGGCCCGGTTCAGTCCTCATCGGGCCCCTGGGGACGCGGGCATCATGAGGGGCAGGCTCCTGGCTCTGCCGCCTGTGAACCACTCCCGCGATCGGTTGACGACATCTCTCCTGGAGGCATTAGTGCTGACACTCCTGCTGCTGGCTTGGGGGCCGAGAGGAGCTCAGAGCATCTCCGGCGGGGGTCGAGCCCTTCTTCCAGGCCCCTACTCGGAGCCGCACAGGTTCCCAGGTCGCTCAGGCCGGTGGGAGAGAGGTTGGGAGAGCACTCTCAGGGTGATGGTAGAGGCCAAAGGGGATGATCGCCTGCATTTCCTCTCTCTGAGTGACTCGGCAGTGGCTTTCTCTGTTTCCTCAGTTTTGCAATCTTCAGCACCCGCGCCGAGCCAAAGACAGCTACTGGAGTTGAGTCAGGCAGCGCAGGGCTGGGCCTCCCAGGACCAGGCCCACCAGGACTGCGGGGTCCTGCTCGAGGGTGGCGGCTGAGGATCCTCACCGACCACAGCACAGGTGAGCGTGGGACGGCAACAAGACGGGCTGGGGCGGGGGGGGGGGGAGGGATTTGTGGGATTGGGCTGGGAGGAGGAAAGGAGCCTGGAAATCCCACAACCTGGGTCTATAGGGGACCTTGAGAGGTCATTTAGGACGTCCTTCTGCCTCTGGCCAAGCCCACCCCAGCCCACTCAAGCAGAATAAGATCTAGAGAATCCGAAGATCCACAGAAAAGGGAAAACAACTCTCTGCTTCAGCCACCATCCCATAGTCTGCCCGAGTAATGTCCCCCGGCAGTCCCGCCCTGGACTCTGGGGGTCAGGTGGCCCCAGGGGACCTCAGAGTCTCCTCCTAAGTCAAATGAGGACTAGGTCAGTAGCCAGGTGCTGACAGTTCTTGCCCTCCTTGACGGGGCAGGCTGTAGTGTGCCCTGGTTAGGGGAGCAGGAGGATGGGCAGGAAAAAGAGAGCCCCTCTTCTCCGCAGATTCTGGACTCTGAATATGGGTCTGTCTCCAGGCAATGGGGTGTGTGTGTGGGGAATCAATCAATCCATCAAATAATCAATCGATCATATTTATTGAGTGCTTACTGTGTGCAGAGCCTTGTACTAAATGCTTGGGGGAGTACAATATAATAATAATGATGGCATTTGTTAAACTCTTATTATGTGCTAGGCACTGTATTAAGCACTGGGGTGAATGCAAGCAAATCGAGTTGGACACAGTCCCTGTCCCATGTGGGGCTCAGAGTCTCAATCCCCATTTTACAGATGAGGTAACTGAGGTCCAGAAAAGTGAAGTGACTTGCCCAAGATCACACAGCAGATAAGTGGCAGAAGTGGGATTAGAACCCATGACCTTCTGACTCCCAGCCTTGTGCACTATCCACTACTGACATGTTCTCTTGCCTATGAAAATTTACAATCTAGAGGGGGTGGTGAATGTGTGTGTGGTTGGGGTAGGTGTGCACATGTGTGACGATGAGCGTGGTCGTGAGGGTGTGGCAAGCATGAGTGTGTGCATTGGTGATTGGGGGGTGCTCGTATGTGTGCACATATGGGTACCAATGTGCATGTATGTTTGTGTGTGTGTGTGTGTGTGAGAGAGAGAGAGAGAGAGAGAGAGTCAGCCAGTCTTTCTTCGTATTTATTGAGAACTTACTGTGGACAGAGCACTGTACTAAGTGCTTGGGAGAGTACAGTATAACGATATTACAGACTCATTCCTTGTCCACAACATGTGTGTGCATGTGTGTGTTTGTGTGTGATAGGGGGTGTTGCAGAGTGAGATGCCCACTGTGTCCTCTGGGCAGGGACCCTAGCAGCCCCTTGAAAGCCCAGTCCAGTTCCGAGCTGGATCTCTTGGCCAACGGGAACCAGAGAGGAGGAAGCAGCAGCAGTAGAGGAAGAGGAGGCCCAGCAGGGCGGGCAGGAGGAACTCCAGAGGCAGCAGGGTGGTGAGAGTCACAATTATAACAGTGCTATTAAGGGCTGACTACGAGCCAAGTACTGTATTAAGCACTGGGGTAGATACAAGATAATCAGGTTGGACACGGGCCATATCCCATATGATGCTTCCATTCTAAGGTATTCAAGAGCTTAGGTACAGTAATAATAATAATGATAATAATAATTGTGGTATTTGTTAAGTGCTTACTATGTGCCAGGCACTGTATTATCTCAGCTCCTCCACTTGATAGCTATATGTCCTTGGGCAAGTCACTTAACTTCTCTATGCCTCAGTTACCTTATCTGTAAAATGGGGATGAAGACCATGAGCCCTACGTGGGACGACCTGATTACCTAGCACTACCCTAGCGCTTAGAACAGTGCTTGGCACATCGTAAGCGCTTAACAAATATCAACATTATTATTATTGTTATTATTAAACGCTGGAGTGGATACAAGCAAATTGGGTTGAAACAGTCCCAGTCCCACATGGGGCTCACAATCCCCATTTTACAGATGAGGTAATTGAAGCCCAGAGGAGTTAAGTGACTTGCCCAAAGTCACGCAGCAGACATGTGGCAGAGGCAGGATTAGAACCTAGGTCCTTCTGCCTTCCAGGCCTGTGCTCTATCCATTAGACCACACTGATTCCTCTGTAGTGTGGAGTGCGAGGAAGGAAAGAGTGTAGGGTTTCTTCTCTGTGTCGCTGCCCCTGCCAGGCTTATTTTCTCCCAACTGCTGCTGTCCTTGAAGCTGGCTGTTTATTGGCCTCTCCCGGTGGATGGCGGGACGGGGCCAGTCCTGGAGTGATGGCCTGGTGGGGCTGACCTGCAGGCAGGTGGGGGGCAGGTGGCCGTGGTAGGGCTATCAGCACGTACTCTCTGAGAGTGGCACTTTGGCTTCCAACAGCTGCCATCGTGGCCGTCATTGGCCCTCGAGCTCTGGAACTCAGGTTCGACCTTTCCCTAGCCCGGCCCTTGTCCACCTGCCCGAGCTGGAGGGATAGAGGCCGTGCGGGTTTCCAGCCATCCGAGGCCTTTGGTTAGAGAAGCAGCGTGGCTCAGTGGAAAGAGCATGGGCTTGGGAGTCAGAGGTTATGAGTTCGAATCCCAGCTCTGCCACTTAGCTGTGTGACTGTGGGCAAGTCACTTGACTTCTCGGTGCCTCAGTTACCTCATCTGTAAAATGGGGATTAACTGTGAGCCTCACGTGGGACAACCTGATTACCCTGTATCTACCCCAGCGCTTAGAACAGTGCTCGGCACATAGTAAGCGCTTAACAAATACCAACATTATTATTATTATGAGAGTCGCTGCCGGGGTGGAGAGGGCCCCAGGACAGGGTTCAGCCCTCTCCTTGGGGAAGCCCTGGGCGGTGGCCGTGGTGGCAAGCACTTTCTGGACTAAGGAGGAAGAACAGTCAATCAGGGAGGGGCCGACGGTGTCTCTCAGCACCGCCCGGGGCTGCGTAGCTCCTCGCCCAGTCCTCTGCCTCTGGCCTCAGGTGAGAGAGATTGCCCACCCAGCTCGACCCAATCCATCGCCTCCACCCCCGGCCCCACCGCTGAGCAGGTGCGCCTGGTTGCCGTCAGGGGTAATAATAATAACTGTGGTATTTGTTAAGCACTTACTATGTGCCAGGCACTGTACTAAGCGCTGGGGTGGATACAAGTAAATAGGGTTGGACGCAGGTCCCCGTCCCACGGGAAGCTCACAATAAATCCCCATTTTACAGATGAGGTAACCGTGGCCCAGAGAATAATGATCACGGCATTCGTTAAACGCTTACTATGTGCCAAAGCACTGTTCTAAGCGCTGGGGTAGATACAAGGTAAGCAGGTTGTCCCACGTGGGGCTCACAGTCTTAATCCCCATTTTACAGTTGAGCTAACTGAGGCCCAGAAAAGTGAAGTGACTTGTCCAAGGTCCACACAGCAGACAAAAGGTGGAGTTGGGATTAGAGCCCCTGCTCTTCTGACTCCCAGGCCCCTGCTCTATCCACCATGCCATGGTTGCCAAAGGCTCCCTAACCCGCTTGCCCGCAGGGATTAGGGACTCGGGCGGGCCGATCCGGGGGCCGGGAGAAAGGCAGGTAGTTCTGCCAGTCCTAGGGCCCGCCCCTCCGCCCAGGGGGTTAACGGGAGCCGCGGTCCTCTTCCCGGGTGGGCGGCGTTTTCCCACGACCACTTGTCTCAGAAGCCCTCGGGGCCGAGCGCGCCCACGCCCCCGGGGTTTGTGCCGGGCCGCTGGCCGGGTAGCCGAATAGGGGCCGGGGGTGAGGGGGCGAGGGGTGAGGGCGTGGGGCGGGTCGGCCATGGGCCCGAAGGTGCCGCGGCCCGAGGAGTCGGGACTGAACCCCCAAGGTCCTTCCCGCCCCCATCTCTGCAGATTTGGATGGTATCAGGCCCGCGCTCGGCCCGGGCAGGGCCTCGGGCCCGGGTTCCGGAGAAGCTGGACCCAGAGATAAGCCTGCGGTCTGGGCGAGCGAGGTTCTGCAATCAGATCAGAGACCATGGGGACTCTGGGGAGACAGCGGGGCGAGAGAGGGGGGGCCCCCAAGGGTCCCCTTCGTCGGGGGCCGGGGTAGGGTCCGGCAGGAGGAGCCGGATTTGGGCAAGGTGCACTTGGTCGGCGCGCCCTGAGCCGGGAGGCGCACGTGGCCGTGGGCGTCAGCCCCGTGAAGGCGTCACGGAAACACCGGGCCTGCTGTTGGGGTGACTCAGCCCCGCTGCACTGGGCCGCCTGCAGGGGCGGGGGCTATTGTGAAACTCCAGGGGCGCCCTGGGCCTCCCCGCTTTCTCCTGAAAAGGGAGGCTCTCCAAGCTCAAACTCCCCCAGCTCCGAGCGACCCTTTCGGCCGCGACCCCCGCTTCGGCTGGGGTGAGCTCCTATTCGGGGACAGCCAGCGGCCCCTCGCATCCTCCAGCTCCGTCGTCCCCCCTCCACGCTGCCCTGCAGGCGGACACGGGGAGGGCCGGAGCCGGTCCGGCCTGTGGGGCGAAAGTCCGTGATTCGAGTGCGGGGACGATGCGGGAGGGACCGGGCGGGCGGGGCCCTCGACTGCCACACCTCTATGGTGCGGAAGGGGTCAGTCCCCCTCGTCTGTAAAACGGGCAGGAAGACGGTGAGCCCCACGTGGGACGTGGGCTGTATCCAATCTCATTAGCTTGTATTCACCCCAGCGCTTAGTACAGTTTCTGGCACGGAGTAAGGACCTACTATCAAGAAAGGGGGTCCCCCAGGCCCCTCCAATCTCCCCACGAATGTGTATGTGCGTGTGTGGGGGGCCGGGGATGACGGGCTGAGCTCGGTGGGGCAGAGCGCAGATCTGGACGACCAGAGAGAAAGAGAGGTCCTGGGAGAGAGCGACCCTGCGTGAGAGGCGAGACGACCCATTCCAAGGAAGAGGCCCGAGCCCGTGGGAAGAGGGTGGGTCTGGGTCTGTGCCAGGCGTGGCCAGGCCTTCCCTGAGGGCACTGGGCATTTCCCGGAGGCCCGGGGCTGGCGTGGGTGGAGTGGCCGTCACTGTCCTCTTCAGGCCCGTCCCTCCCTCCGCCCTCCCTGAGGCCCAGGACGCCCTCCCCCGCCCCCATCTCATTCACAACATTCCCTCCCACAGAGTCCTTGCAGGGAGGGGGAGATGTTGGGTGGGTGGGCCCTGCCCCGGGCTGGGAAATGAGAACCAGGAGCGCTTCCAGTCACGGCCCCAGTGACCACCGAGAGCTTGCTTTTGCAGGAGTCCCAGGGAGCCCGAGGGTCCGTCCCCCAGCCGGGCCATGTCTCCCCAAGGAGCGATGTCGCCGGGCCCCAACACCACCAGGCGAGTGGACTCCGAGTTCCGCTACACCCTATTCCCCGTGGCCTACAGCATCATCTTCGTGCTGGGCATCTTTGCCAATGGCTACGTGCTCTGGGTCTTCGCCCGCCTCTACCCCACCAAGAAGCTGAACGAGATCAAGATTTTCATGGTGAACCTGACGGTGGCCGACCTGCTGTTCCTGGTGACCATGCCGCTGTGGATCGTATACTACTGGAACCGCGGTGACTGGATCCTGCCCCCGTTCCTGTGCAATGTGGCCGGCTGCCTCTTCTTCATCAACACCTACTGCTCCGTTGCCTTCCTGGGCGTCATCACGTACAACCGCTTCCAGGCCGTGACGCGGCCCATCAAGGCGGCCCAGGCCACCACGCGCAAGCGGGGCATCGTCTTGTCGCTGGTCATCTGGGTGCTGATCGTCTCCAGCGCCCTATACTTCCTCGTAGCCGAAGGCACCAACATAGCCATCGAGGCATCCGGCCGGAACGTGACCCGTTGCTTCGAGAGCTATGAAAAGGACAGCCAGGCAGTACTGGCCATCCACATCTTCATCGTCGCCAGCTTCTTCGCCGTCTTCTTGCTCATCTTAGTGTGCAACCTGACCATCATCCACATGCTGCTGGCCCAGCCGTCTCAGGCGCAGTCGGTGCGCGGCGCGGGTGTCAAGAGCCGCGCCCTGTGGATGGTGTGCACCGTGCTGGCCGTCTTCATCATCTGCTTCGTGCCCCACCACGTGGTCCAGCTGCCCTGGACGCTGGCCGAGGTGAAGTGGCACAACCACCGGAGCCACCAGGGCATCAACGACGCCCACCAGGTGACGCTCTGCCTGCTGAGCACCAACTGCGTGCTGGACCCGGTCATCTACTGCTTCCTCACCAAGCGTTTCCGCAAGCACCTCACCGAGAAGCTGCGCAGCCTGCGCGGGAGCCGCAAGTGTTCCCGGGCCACCACCGAGACGGGCACCGACGGGGTCGCCATGCCGCTTAATGCCTTCGCCGGCTACTCCGTCAAGCAGTAGCCAGTCGCTGCTCCCAAGGACCAGCCCTCTCAGGCCGGGGACGGGACAGGGATCTGGGCCGGGAGCCTGGAATGGGCCTGCCCCCGCCAGCCACCTCCCGGCCCCAAGCCAGAGACCAGTAGACCCGGCTACCCACCGCTGGCCAGAACTGGGGGGAGCCACCCCCTCAGACCATCCCCCTCAGGGTTCTGATGCTAAAGAGGCCTAGCCTCCTTCAACCTCCACCCCACCCGGACGCCCCCACACTCCACCCTGGCACCCGGCCAGGAAAATATCTGGGCCGGGGGGCCCGATTCTCCCCCAAGCCCCCACGCACCCCATTAAGCCTCATTCTTGCAAGCATAAGATTCCGTCACTGCCACAAGGCCAGGAAGGCTCAAGTCAAAGGGCCGGAGAGCCCCCAGGTGCCGCAGTGCTGCCGCCAGCTTTGGGCAATGCTGCCGGCAGGGCGGTGTGGGTGTGTGGGTGTCGGGACATGAGCGTGCATGTGTGTGAGTGCGAGTATATGTGTGGCAGCGGCAGCATGAAGCATGGAGGCTGCCTGCCCCACCCCCGCCCTCCCTCCACACTCCCTGCGCTTGATTGGCATCTATGGGGAGCCAGCCAGTTCCCCGGGGGGCCGGGGGCCTTCCCCGGGGTTCCACGGTGATCCGAACCCCCCTCTGCCTGTCTGCCTGGCTCTGCCATCGCAAGGTATGGATTAGTAAATCTATTTTTGATACACAAACAGCCTCGTTAATATTTACAGCCCGGATGGAGCAGCAGCGGGCCTTGGGGAGGCTGCCGCCGGGCTGGATCAGCAGGATTGCTGGGCTGCTGGCAGGCGGGGCCAGCTGCGGGCAATGAACCAGGCCTGCAGCTTTCAGGGGGCATTGCGTGGCAGGGGCGGCTGCCCGGACCTTCGCAAAGATGGTGGCCGGATGGCGGTTGTCGCTTAGTGGGGCAGAGGTTGGGCTTTCAGAGCTAGGCTGCCTGGAGTGCTAAGCCAAGGGGCACCCGCAGGGGTGGTGGTAGGGATGTGGGGAGGAAAGCAATGAGGCTTAGCGGCTAGAGCACAGGCCTGGGAGTCAGAAGGACATGGGTTCTAATCCTAGATCTGCCACTTGTCTGCCGTGTAACTTTAGGCAGGTCATTTCACTTCTCTGGGCCTCAGTTACCTCGTCTGTGAAATGGGGATTAAGACTGTGAGGTCCATGTGGGACATGGTCTGTGACCAACCTGATTAGTTTGTATCTATGCCAGCACTTAGTAAAATGCCTGCCACATAGTGTGTGCTTAACAAATAACATAATTTAAAAAAACAGGAGAGATGCTGTTCCCTAAAACATGAAGTAAAAGCAGCATGGCCTCGTGGAAAGAGCATGGACCTGGGAGTCAGAGGATCTGGGTTCTAATCCCGGCTCTGCCACGTATCTGCTGTGTGACCTTGGGCAAGTCACTTTATTTCTCTGTGCCTCAGTTACCTCATATGTAAAATGGGGATTAAATCCTACTGCCTCCTACTTAGATTGTGAGCCCTGTATGGATCAGGGACTGTGTCCAACCTGATTAACGTGTCTACTCCAGTGCTTAGAGCAGTGCTTGGCAAATAGTAAGCGCTTAACAAGTACCATAGTAATAATAATATGAATTTGTATTCCCATGTAGTGTGATGGGGTGGGCCATTAGGAAGGTAGGGGATGACTCTTGTGGCCCTGCCTCCAGACACCTTGATGTCTGAAGCCAGCTCTGCCGAAGGTGGGTTCTTCCTCAGGGTGGGCTACTTCTCAGGCCAACCACTAGAGAAGCAGCATGGCTTAGTGGAAAGAGCATGGGCTTGGGAGTCAGAGGTCAAGGGTTCTAATCCGGGCTCCTCCACTTGTCTGCTGTGTGACCTTGGGCAAGCCGCTTAACTTCTCTGGGCCCCAGTTACCTCATCTGTAAAATGGGGATTAAGACTGTGAGCCCCACGTGGGACAACCTGCTTACCTTATATCTACCCCAGTGCTTAGAACAGAACTTGGCACATAGTGAGCGCTTAAACAAATACCATAATAATAATGATAGTAACCACTGCTCAGGGCAGGCTATTGCTTAGGGCAGGCTGCTGCTTGGAGTGGGCTACTCCCCGTGGGTGGGCCACCCTTTGGTTTGGAATGGGCCGCTCCTCTGGGCCAGCTATGGCTTGGGGCAGACTGCTGCTCGGCGTGGGCTGCTGCTCAAAGTGGGCTACACTTCATTCAATCGTATTTATTGACCGCTTACTGTGTGCAGAGCACTGTACTAAGCACTTGGGAGAGTACAATACAATAAACAATTGTTATAAATAAACTTCAGGGTAGGCTGACTTGAGGACAGACTCCTGGATGAGTCCCGGGAAATGAGTCTTTGTGTCAGGGGCGGGATGTGGGCCACGTTCAAGCTCCTCATCGAGCTGTGGTTAGGCCAACCCCTCCCCCTTCCTCCAATCGCAGGATCTAAAGAGCCCATATCCTGCCCCTCCAGATTCCCCCTCCGCCCCCCAGCATTGCAGGATCTGAAGAATCTGTGTTCCATCCTCTGGTCCCTCTCGGCTCACAGGACCGAAGCCCTGTGTCCCACAGCCCCTCTATGGGCAGCCTCCCCCTGAGTGTGGCATTTGGCATTTGTTCCCTCTGTTTCCCAGGGAAACAAGGAGAAATAAGTCTCTCCCCAGCCTTCAGTCCCTGGCCCCAGCCGACAGACGCACACAAATGGGAGCCCCAGGGGAGACTGGAAGATGGCAGAGCTGGTGCCAGTGGTCAGTGCAGGGGCAGTTTCTGGGCCTTTTGAATTCCCTGGAAGGCAGGAGGTGAGTGCAGTGAGGGCTGGGACTGCTGTCCCAGACCCCCGGCTCCCTACGGCCCCCACCCTGCCCACTCTGGCCTGGACTGCTGGTATGGTGATACCTAGAAGAGTGGTACTGTCCCTTGCATGACCCCTCCCAGTCCCCACTGTTCCTTCGCTGACCAGGGAGCTCTGCAGCCTTCAGCCTGCAGATAGAGAGGGAGTGACGGCAGGCGGGCTCTCAGAGAAGGAGCATGTGAGGACACAATTCTGGAAGAGCAAACGGCAGCTGTGGCAGGCCACAACGGCCCTACAGCAGTCAAACCCTATGACACCCATGAACCCACGATTCTCACAACCTCCACAATGTCCCAGGCTTCTGATGCCCAAGTCCTCACACCCCCTAGCCCCCCAGTTTCAGCTCTTTCATCCTTCAGTGTTTCCCTTTGGTGATGGCTCTGGCCATGGGGATCTTCCAATTGTTTTTTTTTCCATGCCTCACCACACTCCAAAGGAGATGCCTCCTGGCTTGGCCTCATAAAGTGGGTCTGGGCAGGAGATGGGGGCCCCCAAAAGGATGGAGAGCAGGTCTGGAAGAGACCCTCCCCATGAAAATCCACCAGCTCACAGCTCTTCCTCAGAACCTCCTGACAGCCCAGTCTTTGGGAAACGTTTCCTACTTCATTTTCCTCTGGCTGAATCACACCTACCCAGCTCCCACCTCAGCACTCAACCACTCACAGCCGCTCCAAGCACTTTGGATCGTATCGATTGACCTCATCCACTACTGCAGCATTTCTTCATTCACCTGGCCATCTTTCCATTGCTTTTTTGCTCCCAGCTGCAACTGATTGTGAGGCACTTTCTCCCATTAAATGGGAACAGCTCTGTGTAGTGATAAAAGCAACAGTACAGTCTGAGGGTCTACCCGATACAATGCGCTTTACTAAACCTCTCATCCTCCTCTGACCAGAAGGAGACAGACTAGCTACTCACGGGAGAGAGGCTGCCCTTCGGGCTTGGAGGGAAATCTTGCCCAGGGTGAGAAAGATCCTGATTTGTGCTGAGCAACAGGGGAAGAACCCCGATTTCTGCTCTGCTGGGAGGTGACAAGCCTGGCCAATCCAGAGCCTCCTGCCCAACCACCAACTCTCCCAAGCTGGGAAATAGGTTGGCAGTTCCTCCGAGCCTTGGGTCCAGCTTGTGCAGACCATGTCCGTGCTCGGCCAGCGGGGACTCCCATGGGACTGACCCTCCCCCATCTCAGCCAGACCTCTCTCCCCCACCTCCCAAGTCCCAACCTCCAGCATCCCCTTGCTCAATACTGAATTTCCCTTTTGTACAGGAAACTGAAAAGGAGAGGAACAGAGCCTGCGAAGGACACTGTGTGTGTGTGTGTGTGCGTGTGCTTGCGTGCCTTGTGATGACTGTCCACAGGCCCGGTGGATTTTGCAGTCTGAGAAGCTGCTGTAGCTGTGGGAATGGCCCTCCCCGGGGGTTTCCATGTCTGGGGGATCGTGTCCAGCCATGGCCAAGTGGTGGGAACCTTGGCTCTGAAGGAAATCGGTCCTGGTCGCCTCTTCCCCAACACCCCCAAGAGCCAGAGTGTCATTGCCCCCAGCCAGGGGGCCCTTGATCCAGGCTGGTCCTGCTAGAGACTCTGCGGTGGGGTGGCTGGACCCTCCCCAAGACCTCCAGCTGCCTGCCCGGGCAGCCCCAAGCTGGGCCAGACCCCCAGAGGCAGGACTCAGACCTGCTGGTGTCCTGGAGGATGGGGGAGGGGCAGGGAGAAGGCTCATATAAGGCAGGTGGAGACCCAGTCTCCATCACTGCCATCAGCCACCTCCTCCTCCCTCAGTGGGCCCCTTTCTCTCCATCCCACCCCGGTCAAGCCCTGACACCTTCCAGGCTAGACTGCCACATTGGTAACCTTGCTGGTCTCCCTACCTCCTGCCTCTCCCCCTGAGTCTCTCTGCTATTCAGATCAATCAGTCAATCAATCAATCACATTGAATGAGTCCTTACTATGTGCAGAGCATTATACTCAGGACTTGGGAGAGTACAATATAACAATATAACAGAGTTGGTAGACATGTTTCCTGCCCACAATGAGCTCACAGTTGACGGGGGGAGACAGGAATTAATATAAATCAATAAACTAAGAATTTGTATATAATTGCAGAAGAGCTGAGGGAGAGGTGACTAAAGGGAGCAAATCAGGGTGACGAAGAAGGGAGTGGGAGTAGAGGAAATGAGGGCTTAGTCAGGGAAGGCCTTTTGGAGGAGATGTGCCTTCAATGCTTTGAAGATAGGGAGAGTGATTGCCCATCAGATCCAGATGGAGGTTTCATCAATTCAGGGATAGCATTTCTACCTGAGCATCTACTATAAGCACACCACTGAGCGCTTGGGAGAGTATCCCACAGTTGGGTAGACAGTGACTTTACAGTCTAACAGGGGGAATCCATTCATCCCTTCCCTGCTCAAAGATCTGAAGAGACTCCCCGTGGCTTCTGGATGAACGCGGAGGTCTTGGTGGTCGGCTCTGAGACTCTCCCCCGACAGCTCTCTCCCTTTTCCCCTTCCTGCTGTCTTCTTTTGCTCTTCCTCTCCGCTCCCCTCTGCCGTGTTCCTCCCCGCCCATTCCCTGCTCTGTCTCGACTCGTCTGTTCTCGACTCACTGCTCTGAAGGCTTCGAGCAGCCAGCTCCTCCTGGAAGGCTTTCCTTCCCTGACTGATTCTCCACCTTCCGGGCCCTGCCACCTGCAAGTTCCCTGCCAGGCCTGGGCTGGACGTGGGCAGGGCCTTTTCTTCCCTCTGCCCCCAGACCCCGTGTGTTCCCTCCCACTGCCCAGCAGCTGGTACAGGCCCCCGGTAGCTGAAACGAGAAGTGGGAACCGGAGAGGAAGCAGAGCAGCATTTTGGTGCCTGGGACACTCCGAAATTGCTGCCTTTCTGCTCCAGGAACTCCTGTCTCCTCTTTGCTCCTTCCGCAATTGATCATATCCAGCCCTCGCCCATTCTCGCTCCCTTCCCTCTGGAGCTGCTCCCACCATGTCAACTCCCGGGGTCACCCCCGAGGACCCTCCACCTACCTGGGGTCCCCAGCTTGGGACTTCTCTGCCTCCGTTGCCCTGGGCCTTCTCCCAGGACCACCCCCTCCCAGCCGTCCCCAGAGCCGGTAGTGATACGAATCCAGCCGGGGTTCCCTCTCCCCAACTGGAGTACAGCAGGAAGGCCCAGCGGAGGCCGGAGGCGGGTGGGGTGGAGGGAGGCGGGGTGTCGGATGGGGAGACAGGAGGGTCCGGTCATAACTAGCTCCCAGGCCCCACGGACCCGGCTGCTCCCCGTGCCACCTTGGGGGCCCAATCAATCTATCAATTAATCAATCAATCGTACCTACTGAGCCCTTGCTGTATGCAGAGAACAGTACCAAGTGCTTGGGAGAGTATAACATAAGAGAGTTAGTAGACTGTGCTCTGCAGAGTGCTCCGCACACAGTAAGCGCTCAATAAAACCCACTGATTGATAGTTTGTGCACCCTACCCCTCGCGTTCTCCAGGGCTGGGGCAGACACTCCAGAGAGCAGGTAGCAGCCACCCTGCCTCAGGAGCACCGAGTCTCTGGAGGTACAGATCCGTTTCCTGTTCATTCGCTCATTTATTCATTAATTCGGTCGTATTTATTGAGCGCTCACTGTGTGCAGAACACTGTACTAAGTGCTTGGGAGAGCACGTGATAACAGTAAACAGACACATTCCCTGTCCACGACGAGCTTACTGGTTCTGCACCAGATCCCCGGCAAGACTGTTCCACCCAAACAGGGGGTACTGTGTCAACCGGGCCCGTCCCGCCACCCCAAATGCAAAGAGACTGGAAAAGGGTCTCTACGATAGTCTCGGGCAAAGAGCGCAACTGTCCAAGAAACGCTCCTGCACATCCCTGCACATAATCGCACCGACCCTTGGAACTGAAGAGAAGCTTGACTCAAAGGTATCTCAAATGGTCTCTGCCGCCACCTGGTGGACATAGAGCTATACGACAACCTTGCACACTCTCTCTACCGCCATCTGGTGGTACCAGATATTGGACAACTTGGATTACCTCTTTGATGCCATCTAGTGGTCGCAGATCTATATGACTGTGTGGGACCTTGTCGCCCTCTAGTGGTTCGGGTGGTTTCAGACACCTACCCACCTGATCGTCATCGCCGTTTACAGTATTTATTAAACTCAGTTCTGAGCGAGAGCTGATTATCTGGCCTGAACTGGCGTCTCTTGGATTTAAGGGTCGGGGGCTGCCTTAGCTGCTTGCTTGGAAATGATCAGCCGTGTCAGCTGGGCTGCTGCAGGAGTTTCTGCTCCCTTCATTCAGCGGGAACTCAAATGTAGAGGAAATTTGAGCCCTGACTTGAAGTGGGTAAAAGCCACCATTTCCGTGGCTTCATCTTCTGTTTCTTCCTCCTTCCTTCAGCCTCCCTCACTGCTTCCAGTACCCTAGTTTTGCTGCCTCCCAGGAGAGTATTGTTTTTCACCTGTCTGAGGGGGGGTCTGGCCGCTGAACCAAGACTGGAGGATTCAGGAGCCCAGGGCTGGACTGGAGGCTCCTCAGGATGAAGTAATAAGAGGAAAGATGGGGTTCCGAGGAAGTTACTTTGCTTCTACTGCACTGCCATATCCAATCCTGCTCTCAGTGCCAAGTTATCTGCAAAACCACCTTGGTCTAAGGCAGTTAGCGTTCCAGACTTTAGAGGAGCACCTGGACCTGAGCAGAGGAACTTCTGAGCTTCTGGAACCCTCCCACTCTGGCACAATCTAGTTCTTATAATAATGTTGGTAATAATTATGTTGGTATTTGTTAAGCGCTTACTATGTGCAGAACACTGTTCTAAACGCTGAGGTAGATACAGGGTAATCAGGTTGTCCGACGAGAGGCTCACAGTCTTAATCCCCATTTTACAGATGAGGTAACTCAGGCACAGAGAAGCTAAGTGACTTGGCCAAAGTCACACAGCTGACAAGTGGCAGAGCCTGCAGCCTGCAGCGTGGCTCAATGGAAAGAGCACGGGCTTTGGAGTCAGGGATCATGAGTTCGAATCCCAGCTCTGCCACTTGTCGGCTGTGTGACTGGGCAAGTCACTTAACTTCTCTCTGCCTCAGTTCCCTCATCTGTAAAATGGGGATGAAGACTGTGAGCCCCACGTGGGACAACCTGATTCCCCTATGTCTACCCCAGCGCTTAGAACAGTGCTCGGCACATAGTAAGTGCTTAACAAATACCAACATTATTATTATTATTATTCAAACCCATGACCTCTCACTCCCAAGCCCGGGCTCTTTCCACTGAACCACACTGCTTCTCCAATGCACGAGCTCTGGGAGATATGGGGCTTGAACAGGTCTGGCCCTGTCCCCACCCTTAGAACTCCCCACCCCCGGATTTATTTTATAAACATCTGTCTCCTCCAGCAGAGCAGACAGCAGCAACCCAAGCCCTAAGCCAGTGGGAAACATTATAGGCAATGGTGCTCAGGCACAATAATAAAAACTGTGGTATTTGTTAAATGTTTACTATGTGCCAAGTGCCAAACTAAGTAATGGGGTAGACAAAAGATAATCAGGCTGGACATAGACCTTGTCCCATATGGAGCCCATAATCTAAGGAGAAAGGAGAACAGATATTTTGTCTCCAGTTAAAGATGAGGAAACTGAGGCACAGAGAAGTTAAGTGGCTTGCCCATGGTTATACAGCAAGCAAATGGCAGAGCCAGGATTAGAACCCAGGTCCTCTGGCTTCCAGGCTGGAGATCATTTCATTAGGCCACATTGCCCTGGTCATGATAGAGGGCACGCAGTGTTGTGAGTTCTGTCTCCTACTGGAGAATCAGACCACTGGTAGCCTTGACCTAGAAACATGGTGGAATATGTGCATGAGGGGAGAGAAATAAAGAAGGGTGAAGTGGGGGTGTGGGAGGAGGGTACAGTTAGTAATGGGGAGAGGGGCCTGCATGAAGGAAGGATAAAGGGCCAAGAGGCTCCCTTCCAACACATGGTGTGGTTACCCAAGGCTGCCCCTTCTGCATGTGGCCTTAGCTGAGTCCACTCTCCATCCTTGTGGTCCCTGCCAGGCTGGGAATTGTCCCCCGGGTGCTGAAGATGCAAACCCAGCCCCCTCTGTCTCTGGGCATGGCCGGCCCAGCTGTGAGGCTGGAACAGTCCCAAACCTCACTGCCAACATGGAGGTGTCACAGCTGCTCCAGCAGATCGCAATCAGACCAGCGGGGATGTGAGAAGTGATTTCTCTTGGGGTGCACAAGCTCACATCTCTCACCGGAGAGGAAGGAGCAGCAGGGCTGCATCCAGCTCACCTTGCTCTGTCTGTGGCAACTTCTTCACTAAATTCAGAGGCTTGAGCAGTCTTAGTGAACTTATAGAGCTGAAATTTCCACCTATTTTTCACTTTAACCTACACTCGCAGTCAGATACATACCCACAGACACACAGTGTTCCAAACACAACCCTACAGATGCATTATAGCAGAGAGAGCAAGTGGTGACCAGCCAGTCACAAAGAGGATCAGTCAACCAGGAACAAGGGAAACAAAGGAGACCTAAGCTGGGGAACAAAGGGTGGGGTGAAAGGGTGTGGGTGCAGGGGCTGAAGGAGACTGAAGGGAGATTGTGGGTTTTTTGGGGGGGAATGTAGGTGGGGGGGTGGGGGCTGGAGGGAGGGTCCAGTTGGGCATGGCTGAGGGTATGGACGAGGCCCGTCCCTGGGGATCACAGAGAGTCACTGGATGGGCTGCCCGGTAGGAGTTGGGGTCAGACCGGGAAGGCAGATCCCATGGCAGGAGGTGCAGCAACAACCCCAGGCCCCAAGAGGTGGGTCACTGGTCCCTGTGGCAAGGGGGTGCTTGGTGTCACACAGCCTCTTTGCTCATATATGGCGATCCCTGGGGGGTTCAGGATCCTATTGGCCCTGGGAGCTGTGCACAGGGCAGATGGAGGTTCTGATAACGTCTGAAAAGGTAAAGGGGGCTCCTATTGGCTCCTATCCGGGGGTATGGTGGGGTGCGGGGGAGGGCTGGATTTATAAATTTCCCTCCCATTTCCTGGCTTCCGCTTTCATACACTGTGCGGCCCCACGGAGAGGGCACAGAAGGCCTGGAAGGAGGGTGTGGGGTCGGGATGGCCGTGTGGAGACAACCCTCTGCTCAGGCCCTCAGTGTCCTGGTCTTCAGTCTCCTGTTGGTCATCCCAAGTAAGTGTCCTTCTATCCTCTGCAGTCTGGGCTTGGGGCTAGGCAGGCAGCATGGGTAAGGTGGGCCCGGTGGGGGAAATGGTTTTGCCAAGGCCCAGTCTGGAGTACTGGCCAGAGCTGAGTCCAAGGGATTGAGTTCTTGTCCCATCAGGGACACCACAGTTCAGGATGACGTTTGAGGAGTCTCAGGGTAGATGGTTCAGTCCCCATCCAACCCTGTTCCCTGCCCCACCACAAGCCCAGACCCCAGGAGGTCTGATCTTGCTCAGCGGCTCTAGTGCCCTTTCATGGGGTTTGTTCCGAGTCCTGGGGGCTGGGGTAGGATGGCCATGGGGAGGCTGGGCCCTAAGGAGTGGCATGATGGCATCAGGGCACTCCAGCAAGGAGGCAGGAATGGGACTGGTGAGGCTGAGGTCCTGCTTACAGAGAAATGGGCCCATTGTCCTGATCCTTTCAATCAGTAGTCTCTTGAGAGCTTGTTGAAGGAAAGGGCAACAAAATTAATCGACATGAGCCTTAAGGAGCTCAAAATTTAGTTGAGGAAACAGACAAATAATTTAAAGTGTAAAGTTAAGAGTATGAAGATTTAGATTAGGAATACTGGGTATTTGTAAATACTTAAGGGAGTTTTGAGTTTTTAAGTACTATGTGCCAGGGAAGGGCTGAATTGTCAATTGGGAAATAGGAATTGGAGAGATGATATTAATTAGCAAAGGTCTTCTGGAGGTTGTGTAATTTCAGAAGGACTTTGAGGATGGGCATGAGGGAAAAGGTTGGAGGCAGGAGGCATAGGGAGTAGGTGGCTTTGAGAGGAACAAAGAGTGCAAGGTTGTTGTGGGAGAAGAGCAAGGATTGGTAGGAGGGAAAAAGTTTATTGACTTAAAGCTGATGGGGAGGAGTTTCTTTTTTGAGGTGGAAAAGGATGGGTGACAACTGGAGGTTTTGAGGAGTGGGGAGTTGTGTGCAGAGTGAGGCTTAAAGGCAAAAAATCTGGGCAGCAAAGTGAAGTGTGGACTAGAGAGGGAGAAGTGGAGGCACAAGGTCAGTGAGGAAGTGGAAGGAAGAGTCAAGGTGGATCTGGCGTGGTGGTCAGTTGGATGGAGAAGATTTTGGAAATGTTGTTGAAGAACTAATTCTTGACACTGTCCCTTCCCACGAACAGATTATTGCCCTCAAGCCTCTCCCTGCCTTGCCTCCTTCCCCCCAACCCCCAGTGCCTCAATATCCAGGAGTCCATGTCCTGCCCTCATCACCCACCCCATATCTTCTCTCCATGCAGTCTCCAGTGAGCTGACTCCATCCCAGTCAGAACTGGTTCTTTTCCCTGACCCTAACCTGGACCAAACAGGGTGCTGCTCTCTGGGAGTGGGGACCAGATCACCCCGCTGTGGCCTGTGGTCTCCTGAGCCAACAGACAAGCCTCTGGGGGACCCACATGGAAGGCAGGGAGCTGGGGCTGGCCCGGAGTGGAGGGGTGAGGGGGGAGCAGGATTGGGGTCTCCCCTGTGACCCACATGGAGTGGTCTGTGTTTCAGGGGCGGCGACTGATGACCTGAGGCTGGCGGATGGAGAGAGCCCATGTGAGGGGCGTGTGGAGGTGGAACATAATGGACAGTGGGGGACATTATGTGACGCTCAATGGGATGAGAATGATGCAGCTGTGGTGTGCAGACAGCTGGAGTGCGGGATGGTGGTCAGTGCCCCAAAAGGGGCCACATATGGACTAGGATCTGGGCGTGTTTGGGTGTATTATCTGAACTGTCAGGGAAAAGAGAAGGCTCTCTGGGACTGCAGTCGGTTTCAATGGGAGCAGGAGGATTACTGTTCCCACAGCCGGGATGCCGGAGTGCGGTGCTCAGGTAAGTCTGAGTCCATCCACCCCCCTGCAGGAAGCCCCGAATGAACCTCGGCCCCAGGAATGACCCAACATAGATACTGGACTTCCCAGGCTGGGCTATCCCAGGAATTGGGTTTCTGGGTTAGGCAGGGAATGGGCCTGGGAGGGGAGGAATGGCAGGTCCCCACTCAGTCATTGGCCCACTGGGTTCGAGTCTAGCAGAGCTGCCAATTCTCCATGCTGAAAAGGGGCTGAGATGTGAAGGGGGATGTAGACTGTGAGGGCGCAGGCTTCAGAGAGTGAGCAGGCCAGAAAGCTGCAATTTTAGATCTTTCCAGTCTAGACAGGAGGCTGTCGATTCTTGTCAGAGCTCTGGGATGAGTGAGGCTGGGAGTCCCCCAGCTCACAGAGTTGTGGGGGCCCCTCGATCCCCTCACCCCCACAAATGAGGCCCCTATCTGTGCTAGCCCTCTGCTCCAGCTCCCTCTCCCCTTGGCTACAAAGACGCACCCGAGTGTGGTTGAGGCAGATGGTCCTTTCATCCCCAGGTCAATTTTAGTTTTTTTATAGTATTTATTATGCACTCACTATGTGTTAACTACTGTTCTAAGTGCTGGGGTAGGTACAAGCTAATTAGGTTGGAAATAGTCCCTGCCTACCAGAGAAGCAGTGCGGCTCAGTGGAAATAGCACGGGCTTGGGAGTCAGAGGTCATGGGTTCAAATCGTGATCTGCCATTTGTCAGCTGTGTGACTGTGAGCAAGTCACTTAACTTCTTTGTGCCTCAGTTAGCTCATCTGTAAAATGGGGATTTAGACTGTGAGCCTCACGTGGGACAACCTGATTACCCTGCATCTACCCCAGCACTTAGAACAGTGCTCTGCACATAGTAAGTGCTTAACAAATACTAACATTATTATTATTACTATTACAATGTGGAGCTCCTAGTGGGAATAGGAATGAGAACAGATATTTAATCCCCATTTTACAGTGGAGGAATCTGAGGCACAGAGAAATTGTGACTTTCCCCAAATCACATGGCAAGCAATTGAAGGCCAGGCAGGATCCCCTGCTTTTCATTCATTCATTCATTCAAGCAATTGGCAGAACTCGAATTAGAATCCAGGTCCTCTGACTCTCAGGCCCATGGTCTTTCCACTAGCCACAGGATGGCTGTCTTGTTGTGGCTGTCAGAGGCCTGGCTGAATCTGGGTCCCCCAGGCCTGCAGTGGAGCCGACTGGGGAGAAGGAGGGGCCCAGGAGGTCTGCTCTGGCCTGCAGCCACACCTGGAGGTGACCTTCAGCCAGGAATAATGTCAGGATGGGGGAGCCCCTAGGGGTCTGGGTAGAACCGAAGGTGATGGAAGAGGAAGCATAGGAGACCAACTTGGCTGCAAAGCACCCTGCTTCCCCATCGACCTCAGACCGGAGCCTCTGCTGAGATTAGTGCCGGCTTCCTAGGACTCAAACCACCCAGTTGGCTCCAGATCCTGCAGCTGCAGGCCCACCACTAGTTGGGTGGGTGGGATAGCCCTCCTAGAAGTCAGGAAAACCTTTGGGGAGAACCCAGGGGCAACAAGACACAGCTCGGTTGGACCAAAAGAAAATCTGGCTGAGCTCTGATGGTCCTGGGGCTCCCTGGTCAGGCAACCACTGACACAGTCTTGGGACTAGGAATTCTGGGCAGGAGACAAAGGGCAGAGACAGGGAAGGTAGGCCCTGGCTCCAAGAACAACCCAACGTAGCACCCCAGACTCCCCTAGTCGGGCTTTGCCAGAAATTTGGTTTCTCAGTCAGGCCAGGGCCAGGTAAGTGCCTGGGATAGTGACCGTGCCCAGCCCTACACTTTTCTTGGTCCACAGAGGTCTGCTCCAGCAGAGCTGCAAACTCTCCATAATGAAAAAGGGCTGAGATGTGAAGGGAAGGTGCAGGCTTCAGGGAGCAAGCAGGCCAGAAAGCCTCCATTTTAGATCTTTCCAGAGGACTGGAATGAGCGAGGCTGGAAGTCCCCCAGCTCACCCTGCTGTGGTGTCTTCACTCTCCTTGCCCCCACAATCAGTGCCCCTCCGTGAACTTCTCTTCTGCTCCAGCTCCCTTTCCCCTTGGCCATAAGGGGACTCCTGAGAGTGGATGGGGCAGCTGGTCCTTTTACCTCCAGGTCAATTTTTTTTATGGTTGTTAAGTGCTTCCTGTGTCAAACACTATTCTAAGTGCTGGGGTAGGTACGAGTTAAGTAGATCAGACATAGTTGCTGTACAACATGGGTGCACAGTGTAAATAGGAGGGAAAACAGGTATTTAATTTCCAATATACAGTTGAGGAAACTGAGGCACAGAGAAGTTAAATGGCTTGCCCAAGGTCACACAGTGAGTAACTGGCAGAGCTGGGATTAGAACCCAGGCCCTCTGATTCCCAGGCCCATGCTCTTTTTACCAGGCGATGGGATGGTTACCCTAGTGTGGCTGTCAGGATCCAGGGTGAATCTGGGCCCCCTGAGCCTGCAGTGGGAGCTGACCAGAGACAGGATGGGGTCCAGGTGGTGTGCTCTGGCCTGCAGCCAGCCCTGGGAGACTCCTTCAGTCTGGGTGAGTGAAAGAATCCTTCTAGGGATAGGGAAAACCTGTGGGGAAGCTGGGGGACTAGGGGTGATGGGGTCAACAAAGCCTCGTTCAATGGGCCCAAAGACAAACCTGATGGAGCTCCTAGGGTCCTGGGACTCCCTGATCAGGCAACTACTTACAGGGTCTTGGGGCCAGGAATTTTGGCCAGGAAGCAGGGAGGAGAGCCGGAGGTGTCCTTAGGAAGGCAGGCTGCAGCCTGGGCAGGATCCCCTACTGTGGCTATGGCTGCTGAGATTCCAGCAGGAAGGGGAAATGTCCCATCAGCCCAAGCCCAATTTTGTTCCTTTTTTCTGAATGGTTCATTCTGCAGGGGTCTCCTCCTGACCAAGTCCTAGCCCCCTGCTGTGCATTCAGGTATGAAGAAGAATGAGGAAAAGGAAAGAGAAAGGAAATGAAATGAAAGAACTCAGTGGGGGTCCTTGGGGGAGGAAGCTGTCCAGTTCTCCTGGTCCTCAGAGCACCCCACAAAGGTCATGCCACTTCCAAAGAACTAGGAGAAATTTTCTCCAAATGCAGGAGCAAGGTGTAGGTGATGGGGCTGTGAACTGGGGAATAGGTTTCCCAGGGAGGGAGTGGATGCAGGTTGAATAGCTAATAGTGACCTGTCTAGAGGCAGGGGCTGGGTCGGTGGGGAAGGTCTCTGACAGCGGGATCCTTGCTATTTCCCAGGAGACAGGCTGCCCCGGTTGGCTGGGAGTCCCTGGCTGTGTAGAGGAAGAGTGGAAGTGCTCCACGGAGACATGTGGGGCTCGGTCTGCGACTCCCACTTCTCTCTGGAGGCCGCGGCTGTCCTGTGCCAGCAGCTGCAGTGTGGGGTGGCCGACTCTGTCCTGGGGGGAGCCCATTTCGGAGAGGGCGAAGGGCCAGTCTGGGACGAAGACTTCCGGTGTGTGGGGCATGAGTCCCTCCTGCAAGACTGTTCCAGAGAGTCCCGTCCAGAGAGGATGTGCAACCACAGCAGGGACGTTGGAGTCATCTGCTCAAGTGAGATTGCAGATACATCACACACCCACTCAGTTTGTGCTAGGCTGGGGCTGGACCCTCCACCTTGCCCCTCCTTCCCGCTGCCTCGTCCCCCTCCCCAGAGTTCACAAAGTCCCTTGCCGGGGCTGGACTCTCTGACCTGCCCCTCCTCCCCAACTTCTCTTCCCCCTCCCCAGCGTTTACAAGGTCCTGGCAAGTCTGGACCCTCCAAACTACACCTCCTCTTTGCCCTCCCCTCCCACTCCCCAGAGCACACAGGGTCTCTGCAGGGGCTGGAACCTCCTACCTGCCCACCCTCACCCTTCCCAGGGTATACAGCATCCCTGAAGGGACTTGACCCTATGATCTGACCCTGCTCACCGTCCCCAGGATATACAGGGTCACTGAGGGGCTGGACCCTCCAACCTGCCCCTACTCCTCACTCTTCCCTCCTCCCACCAGGGTTGGGTCCAGACTGGGGTTGGACTCTTCAACCTCAATCAATCAATTCATCAATCATATCTGAGTACTTAATGTATGCAGAACACTGTTTTAAGTATTTGGGAGAATACAATATAACAATTTGGTAGACCTGTTCCCTGTCCACAAGGACCTTGGGGTCCAGACAGGGAAACAATTATAATTATAAATAAGTTACAGTTATGTGCTTAAGAGCTGTGTGGCTGATGGTGGGGTGAATAAATGGTAGAAATTCAAGCACAAAGGTGGCACTGAAGGTTGTAGAGGAAACCAGAGCTTAGTCAGGGAGGGAGATGTGATTTTAATAAGACTTTGATGGTGGAGATAGGGATGGTTTGTTGGATATGGAATTGGAGGGAGTTTCAGGCCAGAGGTAGGATGTAGGCTAGGGGTTGGTGACAAGAGAAGCAGCATGACCTAGTGGAAAGAGCACAGGCCTGGGAGTCAGAAGGACCTGGATTCTAATCCTGGCTCCACCGCTCTTCTGCTGTGTGACTTTGGGAAAGTCACTTAATTTTTCTGTGCCTCAAATATCTCATCTGTAAAGACTTTGAGCCCCTTGAGGGACATGGACTGTGTCCAATCTCGGACCGGGTATCTACCCCAACACCTAGAACACTGCCAGGCACAGAGTAAGTGCTTAACAAATACCATAAAAAAAGAGATGAAATCAATTTACAGTGAGTAGGTTGACATTAGAGGAACAAAATGAGCATGGTGGTGGTGGGTTGTAGCAGGAGACCAGAGAGATAATGTAGGAGGGGACAAGGTGGTTGAATGCTCTAAAGCTGCTGGTAAAGAGTTTTTGACATAGAGGTTCATGGGCAACCATGGACAACCATGAGTGAGGGATGAATAAAGGGTACAAATCCAAGTGCAAGGGTGGAACAGAAGGGAGCAGAGGAAATGAGGGCTTAGGAAAGGAGATGTGATTGTAATAAGGCTTTGAGGGTGGAGCGAGGGGTGGTCTGTTGGATATGAAGTGGGAGTGAGTTTCAGGCCAGAGGCAGGATGTGTGCTACGGGTTGGCGGCAGCAAGATAGACAAAGTCGAGGTACAATGAGTAGGTTGTCAGTGGAGTGAAGTACACGGGCTGAGTCATAGTAGGGGATCAGAGAGGTAAGGTTGGAGAGGGCAAGGTGATTGAGAGCTTTAAAGCCGATGGTAAGGAGTATCTGTCTGACGTGGAGGTGGATGAGCAACCACTAGGGAAATAAGGACTGAAGTCCTTTTAGAAAAACGATCTGGGCAGCAATAAATCCCATCTCCCATTCCTCAGGGTAAACTGAGGTCAGGTTTTGTTTTTTTCTTCATGGTATTTAAGGGCTCGCTATGTTGTATGCTAGGCACTGTACTAACGGCTGGTGTAGATGCAAGAAAATCAGGTTGGACATTGTATACATCCCACATGAGGCTCGTCTAACACTACTATTAAAGATGAGGTAACTGAAGCCCAGAGAAAAGAAGTTACTTACCCAAGGTCAAACAGCAGACAAGTGGCAGTGCTGGGAGTCTCTGACTCCCAGGCCCGTGCTCTTTCCACTAGGCGAAGCTGCTGATTAGAGGGTTACCCCTCTATCTCCCCCTCCTTCACCTTCAACCTGTCCCCCCTTCCCAGGGCAGAGAGGGTTTGGGGTGGAATTAGAACTTCTAGCCTTCTCTGACTCCCATCTCCCCCTCCCCAGGGTTCAGGTTGGTGAACGGCAGCTCCCGCTGTGAGGGCAGAGTGGAGTTCCAGGTGGTCGGGTCCTGGGGAAGCCTCTGTGCCGACCGCTGGGACCTGGCAGATGCCAACGTCCTGTGCCACCAGCTCGACTGTGGCTTTGCCTTGTCGGCCCCCGGAGGGGCGGAGTTCGGAGAAGGAGACGGCACCGTGTGGAAAGAAACATTTTACTGTTCAGGATCAGAGACCGATCTGAAGGATTGTCCTGTGACCGTCCTGGGAGCCCCTCCCTGTTCTCATGGAAACGTGGCCGCGGTGATCTGCTCAGGTGAGGAGGGGGAAGGCGGGCAGGGGTCTCCACCACGGGGGAGACGGAGCTGACGCAGGAAGGTTCCTGAGAGAGACGAGCTGCTAGGAAGGAACTGGTTGGGGTTGTTGGCACGAGAGTGAAACATGGGGTTCCCAAAGCGGGTACTGGACCCAAAGGGGACCCCTTACCCAACTCCCCATTCCAGTGTCTTCAACTCCTTCTCCTCCTCGAATGCTCCCTCAGGATTCTCTTCCAGCACACAGTGTAGTGGTCACAGGAGTAGTGTTCATCGAGCATTTACTATTTCCAGACCATTGTATGAAACACTGGGAAATAATATAAAGCTGGCAATTAGACATGGTCCCTGGCCCTCAAGGGGCTCAAAATCTAAGACTATAAGGGGGGAGACACACAAGGTGGGATGAAAGACTAACACAACACAAAAAACAAGAATACCCCCCAAAACCCCACTCCATTGCACCCAGCACCCCCTATCACAACAGAAGAGACAAAGTCGAATCTTCTCCTGCAGCTCCAACCCCTCCCGCAGCCTCCAAACCCAGTCTCATCCCAGCCTTCCAATCAGCGGTGCCTTCAGACCCACCAGGAAGCTCTCCTTCCACCCCCATGGCCACCTGCCTGCTATCGCCTTTACCCATCCCACACCCAGCACCGGCACGAGAGCTGGCGCTCACCTCCCCCGTCCCCCTCAGTGTTCCTCCCCAGGCGGGCTCAGATTCAGTCATTCATTCAATAATATTTATTGAACGCTTACTATGGGTAGAGCACTGTACTAAGTACTTGGAATGGATAATTCGGCAACAGATAGAAACAATCCCTGACCAGTGACGGGCTCACAGTCTAAATGGGGGAGACAGACAGCAAAACAGAACGAAACAAAAACAAGACAACATTATCACAATAAATAGAATCAAGGGGATGCACACCTCATTAACAAAATAAATAGGGTAATGAATAATATATACAAATGAGCATAGTGCTGAGGGGAGGGGAAAGGGGGAGGAGCAGAAGATGGGGTGGGGAGGGGAGGGGGAGCAGAGGGAAAGGGGGCTCAGCTGAGGGGAGGAAAACCAAAGTCCTTCTAGCTGGAATCAAACCAGCGACCTAAGGATGACTGAGAGGCAACCACTACAGTCCTAGGCTCTACCACCTAAGCTATGGAAGGCTTAAACGTGTTCCCTGCCCAGATGGCAGTCGCCACCTCATTCAGCTTTCAGGGAGGTGGGCAAGATTGCTCCCTTCATTCATTCAGTCGTAATTACTGAACGCTTACTACGTGCAGGACACTGTACTAAGCGCTTGGAATGCACAATTCGCCACCAGATAGAGACAATCCCTGCCCAACAACGTTGGGCGGGCCTGGAGACCGGAGTGAAATGGGCTCAGCGGCGTCACCCTCACATTCCTGCCCATTATGGTGACCCCGCCGAGGGACATTCCCTTCTCGGACTTGCCCCAGGGCCCATCCCCCGCCTCTGCCCCTCTCCCTCCCGTCCCCGGGGCTGATGACCGCAATGTCCGCAGGAAACGGGACCCTCCCGTCGCCGTCCCCGCAGTGCAACGTGTCCACGTGGGAGCCGGCCGGGCCCGGGGGCCCACAGGGGGGCGCTGCAGAGTGCACAGGTGAGAGCCCCGCCCCCACCGCCCCGTCCTATCCCCCCTTCGGCCCCCTTCCCCCGCTATGGGCATGCGCACTGACGGGGACCTCGTCCCGCAGGGGCTCCACAGCTCCGCCTGGCGGACGGCGGCGGGAGCTGCGCCGGCCGCGTGGAGATCTTCTACAACGGGACGTGGGGCACCGTGTGCGACGACGGGTGGGACGTGAGCGACGCCCAGGTGGTGTGCCGACAGCTGGGCTGCGGGGTCGCCGTGAGCGCCCCCGGGGCCGCCCGCTTCGGGCCGGGGGAGGGGCCTATCTGGCTGGACGAGCTGCGCTGCTCCGGGAACGAGTCGCACCTGGGGCGGTGCCCGTCGGGGGGCTGGGGCCGCCACGACTGCAGGCACAAGGAGGACGCGGGAGCGATCTGCTCAGGTAAGCCCCGCACCCGCACCCCAAGCTCCCGCCGCTGCGAAGCTGACCGAGGGTTGGGTTTTTTTTTAATGGTATCTGTTCACGCCTTACTCTGTGTCGGTCCACTGTACTAAGCGCTGGGGTAGAGACTGTTATCTCATTATAGGCAGGAACTTGTCTGCTAATTCTTTTGTTATTGTACTCTCCCAAGCACTTAGAACAGTGCGTTGCACATAGTAAATGCTCAAAAAATTGCATCGATTGATTGATACAAGCTAATCAGGATGGATGCACTCCGTGTCCCCCATGGAGCGCAGTCTTAATTGTCATTTTACAGGTGAGGTAACCATGATTCAGGGAAGTTAGGTCACTTGTTCGAAATCACCCAGCAGACCAGTCTTCTCTCGAAATCCACCCACTCCACCTCCGAATCTGACCCCATCCCTTCGCATTTGGCCCATCAATCGACCGTTTTTATTGATCGCTTACTACGTGCAGAGTACCGTACTAGGCGCCCGGGAGAATACAATGCAACAGAATTAGCAGACGTGTTCCCTGCCCATAAACTAGTTTACAGTCTAGAGGGGGAGGAAAACACCATCCTTCCCTCCTAGACCCCCATCTTTGACTGTTCACTTGCCAATGGCTTCTTCCCTATTGTTTTCACACATCTCCTCTATCCTGAAAAGACCCTCCCTTCCCCCCAAACGCTCCCTCCTGTTATCACCCCATCTCCCTCCTTCCGTTCCTCTCCAAACTCCTTGAGCAAGGTGTCTTCACCTGCTGTTTCAAGTTCCTCTCCGATTCTCTCCTTGACCCCTTCCAATTATGACTTCCCTTCCCTTCACTCCACAGAAACTGCCCTCTCAAAGGTCACCAGTATTCTCCTTCTTGCCAAAACCAACAGCCTCTACTCCATCCTAATCCTCCTCAATTTCTCAACTGCCTTCAACACTGTCGACCATCCCCTTTGCTTGGAAACATTATCCAACCTTGGCTTCACCGACACCTTTGTACATCTTTATTTGTATTGATGTCTGTCTCCCCCTCTAGACTGTAAAGCAGTAATGGGCAGGGAAACATGCCTGTTCGTTGTGAGCAGGGAACGTGTCTGTTCTGTTGTTCTATTGTACTCTCCAAAATGCTTAATACAGTACTCTGCACACAATAAACGCTCTATAAATACAATTGATCGATTGAAGTGGCAGGACAGGACTTAGAATCCATGTCCTCTGAAACCCAGGTCCGCGATCTTTCCTTTAGTCCCTGCTGTTTCTCAGGGTTCAAGGTGAATCCCCACACCGAAGGGTCCACACCCCCTGTCCCTGGGTGAGCAGAGCTAGGCTGGCAGCCACGGGCGACTAGGGGAGAAGGGGCAGAGGGAGGGAGACACTTAGACTCCCAGAGACCAGATGGAAGCCTGGAACACGATGGGGCTTTGAAGGGCCCCAGAGGAGGGTCAGGAAACCGCTTCTCAGTCCCCTTCAGGAACGAAGTTTGGGGTGAAAACGCCCTCTCTGACTGGACCGTCCATCCCCGATCTCCTCTGCAGAATTCCTGGACCTGAGGCTGGTCAGCAAGACCTCGCCCTGTGCCGGGCGTCTGGAGGTTTTATACAACGGCACGTGGGGGGTCGTGTGCATCAACTCCATGCGGGAAGTCACCGCGGGCGTGATCTGCCGGCAGCTGGGCTGTGGGGACAGCGGGAACATAGTGACTAGTGACATTTATGGGAAAGGGTCTAAACCTCGGTGGGTCGATAAGATCGAATGTCGAGCTGGTGACCCCACCCTCTGGGAGTGCCCGTCTGACCCCTGGAACGAGGAGTCCTGCTCTGAAGGAGAAGAAGCCCAAATTGAATGTGCAGGTGACTCCCTGTCTGTTGCTGTCCATAAGTGTGTCCTTCTGAAATCTCCACCTGTCTGTCCCAACCGGTCACCTGTTCACCCGCCCACCATTTGCAGCCCAGAGGCACGGCGCTTCCACAGCTGCAGGGAAGTGAAGGGCTGCGAAATGAAGGGCTGCCTGACCCTCGATTCACACCTGCGGGAGGTGGTGAGGGATTCCTGGCCCTTGAGCAGGGCCTGCGGGAGAAAACAGCTGCTGCCCGAGCTGTGCCCAAACTCCCATCTGCCGGGCCGGACACCGGGCACGTGCACTGAGGCGGTGACCCGTTCCCAGTCCCCGAGAGGATCTTCACCCCGATTTGACGTTTGAGCGTCGGCCAGTCTAACTGGCTGGGATTTTATTTACCTGGCTCTCAGCCAGGGTGTCCCCTACCCAGCCATCCTTTCCCACAGAGATCCACGGACTCTTCCCTAGACTCGGGCACGGTAAACATTAGTAATGAGTGGAGACCCCCTCAGGGCTGGAATCCTGGGTCTTCCCTGCTCCGTTCCTCCATGGGGTCTCGGCTGGTTGCTGCCTGGTGGTTGGTTTACAGTCTGTTGGTCGGCGGGGCCCGGTCCTGCTGAGACCCCTCAGGGTGGGTCCAGGACCGTCAGTTACAAGCCCGGTGTCAACAACTGATCAGTTTTGCCAGAGTCGATGAGAACGCTGGTGTGTTACCGGCTGACCCATTCCCGAGGGCTGTTGGGTGGATTCAGAGTGATAAGGCCCTTCTCGGTTTAGCCTAGGCCCTTCTGCCCTTATAGTTCATCTGTGCTAGCTAATCAGTGGTCAAAAAGATGCTGAAATTCTGTCAGCTCACTTCGACAGTTCAACGTGTTCATCCCCAACCCGAGAGCACCTCTCCCCTAGGTCTGTCACTCGGCTCTAATGTCTCCTCATTGTGTTTCCCCAGAGAAGGAGAAAATCCAGTGCCCGGGATCTGCGAGGTGCGCCGGTAGGTCAGCCTCTCCACCTGTCCCTTCCCAGCCCCCTGGTCCTTCCCCCGGCCCTTCCCCTTTCCCTGTCCCGCCCCCAGCTCTCACCTCTCTCCCCCGCCCCTCGTTGCCGGCGGTGATGCCCGGATGCCTCTTTGCAGAGCGGCTCAGTATCCGGGTGAAAGGGAGTGACAACGACTGCTCGGGTCGTGTGGAGGTGTGGCACAACGGCACCTGGGGCACGGTGTGCGACGACTCCTGGGACCTAAGGAACGCGGAGGTGGTGTGCCGGCAGCTGGGCTGTGGCTCGGCCGTGGCCGCCCTCGGGGGGGCCGCGTACGGTCCGGGCACCGGGCCCATCTGGTTGGACGAGGTGGCGTGCAGGGGTCGAGAGGCCTCTCTGTTGGACTGCCCCGCGGGGCCGAGGGGACAGAGTGACTGCGGGCACAAGGAAGATGCGGCGGTGAATTGTTCCGGTGAGGGCAGGGGGACGGGGCAGGGGACCGTGGGCTGAGCCGAGGGGAGGGGGATCCCGGTGACACACGTGTCTGCAGCCCGAGGAAAACGGAGCCCAGTTTCCCAACATGGATGTTTGGTGGGAGGAGGGAAGGGAGCAAGGACTCTGCAGTCTATTCGAGGAAACCATCTGTAGGAGGGTCTTCGTGGTTCCCAATGCCTCCCTGGCCCTGGTTCAGGTTCTGCTCCTGGTTCAGGTCCCGTCCTCTGTCTGTTGCAGGCATCACAGGGACCACCGTGACATCGACCCCTGACCCAGGTAACTGCCCTCCGACTCAGGTAAAGGGGACCAGAGTGCTCCCTGTCCCCCACCTGCAACTCTGCTCATCATCCTAGCAGTAACTGAGCCGCCACGGGCACCCACCATGACGGGTGCTCGGGAACCCCTGGAAAAGGGAAGGGTGAGCGGGGAGAGGAGGTGGGATTCTCCCTCCTGGTTACTTTGTTCCTGAGGAGACCCCGGCACTCGAACAGGCCCCGACCCCACCCCAGCCTCAGGCCCCGCCCTCTGTCCATTGCAGGAGCCCCGGGGACCACGGTCACAACGCCGTCCAACCCAGGTAACTGACCCGGTTGCGGGTGAAGGGCCGGAGACTTCTGGTCCCGCCATCGACCGTCCTACTCACTGAACCCTCCGGAGTTTCACACCGTGCTGCGTCTTTGGGGTTTCGGTGGCTCTCCACTCTGATGGGGCGACTCCGAGGGGTCGATGGGGTTTTGTGCCTCCGACCTGTGTTGGGGGTGGGTAGGACTGACCGTACCCGAGAATCCGGACTCTCTTCTGGGATCTGAACCCTCCTCATGCCCGAGGTGTCGCCTCTGACCTGGGAGGAGAGGTGGGGCGGCTACTAGTTGGATGAGCTGTTGCCAAAGCCCCACATCTAAGGTCTGTGAACTGAGGGTTGTTGAAAATTCAGGTTCCACCTGGAAGGAGGGGAGTTCCCAGCATGAACGGAGGGTTGTGGGGTCCCGCCCCATGGAAGGATCATGGCCCCAGGACCCCTCAGGGGTGGGGAAGGCCCGGAGCTCGGAAGCCCTCACGGCCCCGTTGGGTGTCTCCACTGTCAGGGTCGAGCTCCGCGGTGGACACCTTACCGAGGATCCTGTGCGTCGTGCTGGGAGCCCTACTCTTCCTGGTCCTGGCCGTCCTGGGGGCTCAGGTCCTGCAGCAGAGAGCCCAGCGCAGAGGTGGGGTTGCCCGCTGACACGGGGAGCGGCCCGGGAGGGGAACGGGCCGGGAGAAGGGAGGGCTCAAGGCAGGCGAGAAAGGAGTTACCAGGCCCCGGGAGGGGAAGGAGAGAGCCCGGCCAGGCTCGCGGGAAGGTGCCCAGACCCACATCCAATCAGACGAGGTTCTGGGTGCGAGCGTTGCCCGGACAGGGTGGGTGGATCAGGCTGGAGGATCCCGGGGCAGCGGGAAGGGGAGGACCGCAGGGCGGAGGGGTTGGGCACACGGGGGTCCAGCCCAGCATGGAGGGATCACGCTCCTGCCGAGAAACCTGTTCCGAGTGGGAGAGCGGACCCGGGAGTCTGGGACTCTGAGAGGTTTCTGAGCGGAGATCGTCGTCCTCAGCCGCCTCCAGACGCCGCGATTCTCTCTCGGAGGCCGTGTACCAGGAGCTCGAATATGCGCTGATGGGGGAGAAGGACGGGCTGAGCTTCCGAGGTGTGTGTGTGTGTGTGTGTGTGTGTGTTTGCCCCCTACTCGACTCCCGGGTCCGTGTGGGCCACCCCCCACCCCCACCCCCCGGCCCCCGTCCTGCAGCAACCCACGATTTAGGGACAGTCCTTTCCCGGAAATGGGTCCCTTGCTGGGCGACCGACCCATCTCTGCAGCGAAACAAGTGTCCGGGGCTGCCAAGGAAGGAGCTCAGGTCCAGGGATCCCATCCCCCCTGTCCTTCAGCCCCACTGCCAGGGAGGCCACCCCCTCGGCCATTTCCCCAGGTCCTACCATCCTCTTGCCGGGAGGGTGACAGCCCTAGACCCGTGATGTTCCCCCCCACCCCCAGTCCTCCTGTTCCCCTGGGTAGTGGCCATCACAATGCGACCCCAAGGTGAGGCTTCAGCCCTGACGACTCTTACCGCTGTCTTTCTCCCCCGAACTCCCTGAGATTTTCTCCCCCCGGACGGTCGGGTTCCATCCATCACTGTGGTATACGCTCCTTATTCCCCTCCAACACTGCTGATCCCCTCCCTTAGTCGCGAATGGCTCCGTCCGCGGACCCCCGGGGAGTGGAGGAGGCGGCCAGGAACACGGGGGTCGCGGAGTTCTGGAGGAAGGGGGAACGAGGACGAGTCTCCGTATTTCCCATTCAGGCTCCGGGTCCTGGGGCTCGGGGGCTCAGCTGCCATATTACACTGGGGACAGCGAGGAGGGGGAAGGAGCCGAAGGTAACTCAACTCTTTCATTCATTCTTTCCATCGTATTTATTGAGTGCTTACTGTGTGTAGAGCACTGAACTAAGCGCTTAGAAAGTACAGTGCAGCAATAAAGAGAGACAATCACTCTCCACAACGGGCTCAGAGTCTGGGGAGGGAGAGGGGAGACAGGCATCAATACAAGTAAACAGGTATCAATATAATTACATAGAATTATAGATATGTACATATTTACATGAGTGCTGTGGGGCGGGGAGAGGGGAGAAGACGAAAGGGAGCGAGTCGTGGTGACACGGAAGGGAGGGGGAGCTGAGGTGAAGCGAGGCTTAGTCTGGGAAGGCCTCTTGGAGGAGGTGCGCCTTGTGTAGGCCTTTGAAGGGGGGAAGAGCGATTGTTTGTCGGATTTGAGGAGGGAGGGCGTTCCAGGCCATAGGTAGGACGTGAACCAGGGGTCGGCGGTGAGACAGTCGAGATCGAGGCCCAGCGAGAAGATTAGCACCAGAGGGCCGAAGTGTGTGGGCTGGGTTGGAGAAGGAGAGAAGGGAGGTGAGATAGGAGGGGGCAAGGGAATGAAGAGTTTTGAAGCCAATATTGAGGCGTTTTTGTGTGGTATGGAGGTTGATAAGCAACCACTGGAGATTTTCGAGTAAGGGGGTGACCTGCCCTGAATGTTTATGTAGAAAGACAATCTGTGCAGCGGAGTGAAGTGTGGAGTGAAGTGGGGAGAGGCAGGAGGTTGGGAGGTCAGAGAGGAGGCTGATGTAGTCATCCAGTTGGGAGAGGATGAGTGAGTGTAGTAACGTGGAAGCGGTTTGGGAGGAGACGAAAGGGGAGAGACCCCGGAGGGCCTCTCCTCAGGCCGGAGTGTCTCTGGCAGCACTGTGGGGGTTGGAGGGGCCAGGAGAGTCTCTGGGGGATCGGTTCTCACCCCTCAGTCCTGGGAAACTAGATTCATTCATTCAATAGTATTTATTGAGCGCTTACTATGTGCAGAGTACTGTATTAAGCGCTTGGAATGTACAAATCGGTAACAGATAGAGACTGTCCCTGCCCTATGACGGGCTTACAGTCTAATCGGGGGAGACAGACAGACAAGAACAATAGCAATAAATAAAATCGAGGGGAAGAACATCTCATTAAAACAATAGTAAATAGAATCAAGGTGATGTACATCTCATTAACAAAATAAATAGGGTGATGAAGATATATACAGTTGAGCGGACGAGTACAGTGCCGAGGGGATGGGACGGGAGAGGGGGAGGAGCACAGGGAAAGGGGGGAGCAGAGGGTTTAGCTGCGGAGAGGTGAAGGGGGGGTAGAGGGAGCAGAGGGAAAAGGGGAGCTCAGTCTGGGAAGGCCTCTTGGAGGAGGTGATTTTTAAGTAGGGTTTTGAAGAGGGGAAGAGAATTAGTTTGGCGGAGGTGAGGAGGGAGGTCGTTCCAGGACCGCGGCAGGACGTGGCCCGGGGGTCGACGGCGGGATAGGCGAGAACGGGGGACGGCGAGGAAGTGGACGGCAGAGGAGTGGAGCGTGCGGGGTGGGCAGTGGAAAGAGATAAGGGAGGAGAGGTAGGAGGGGGCAAGGTGACGGAGAGCCTTGAAGCCTAGAGTGAGAAGTTTTTGTTTTGTGCGGAGGTCGATAGGCAACCACTGGAGGTTTTTAAGGGGAGTGACATGCCCAGAGCGTTTCTGCAGAAAAATGAGAGGGGCAGCGGAGTGAAGAATAGACTGGAGCAGGGAGAGAGAAGAGGAAGGGAGATCAGAGAGATTCCCGGTGGAGGGGTGCGGCGATGTCTAGGAGAGCGGCTGTCCAGTTCCCGGGAGACGGGAGATGGGTCTAGGCCGCTGGGGGCCCGGGCCCGGCCCCGGCCCCGGGACGGAGCGGGCGGGCGGTGCCCCTGTCCGCAGATGGGCAGAGAGCGGGGGGCGGGTTGGGGGGTCTGAGGGGAAGCCAGGCGCGGCCCCCCCGGTGAGGGCCCCCCGGGTGAGGCTCCGCCGTCCGTCCTGTGGCCGCTCAGAGCGCGGATCCGGCGGGGAGCAGGACTGGGCCTACGACCAGGCGGAGGACGGCGGGCGCAGCCACCTCCCCCCAGCGGCAGGGGGCAGCGGTGAGCCGGGGCGGGGCTCCCGGGCCCTCCCCCACGGGGGGCGAGGGAAGGACCCACGCGGGGGCAGGGGGACTGCGGGCGGGCAATCCCGTGGGGTAGGGGGATTGCGGGCCATCCCCTGGGGCAGGAGGACTGCGGGCCATCTCGTGGGGCAGGGGTACTGAGGGCTATCCCTTCGGGCAGGGGGACTGCGGGCCATCCCGTGGGGGGCCGTGTCCCGGGGCCCCGGACCCCAGCCCCTCCCGCGGGCGGGGGCGGCTCCCCTGGATCCCGGGGCGGGTCGGGCCCGCGGGTGGGGGAGGGTCCTCAGCTCAGCCTGTCCCTCCCGGCCCGGTCCCCAGCCACAGACCCCTTCCCCAAGGAGGACCCGGCCGACGGCTACGATGACGCCGGGGTTCCCGACCCTGCGCTGAGCGATGCGGTGGCCCCGGAACCCCCCGCGGACGTCCCTGGGGGCGGGGTCCCCCCGACAGGTGAGTGGGGGAGGGTCCGTCCATTCGTGACCCCGACAGCGCGGCCGGGGGAGCGACAGCCTGTGTCCGGAGCCGGCGGAGAGAGCGGCCCCTCGGCCCCCGCGCCACCCCGCCTCCCTCTTGCCCCTTCCAGGTCGGACTTTGCCATCCCGAGTGGAGGCCGAGGGCCCTGGGGCGGGGACAGGTGACCGGTCGCTGGCCCCCGAGGACCCGGGCTACGACGATGCCGAACTCTGTGTCCTGGACGTCCCCGAGAGAGCGGCCGAGCCCCGAGACCAGCTCCTGGGACGCTGACCCTGCCGCCCGGCTGGGCTGGGGTCGCGATTGTCGTTGCCCCCCCCCCCCCCACCTACCGAGACTTACCGCCCCCAGGACAGGAGCCCCGACCCGGTGGATCTCCCTTTCCATCTGGTTCTGGGAAACTGCCTTGCCCAGAATTGTGCAGACACCTTTAGACATCGGCATTTACCATTTTTTCCATTAAATACGTCTCCCCGAGGTTCTGTGTGGATCAGTACTATGCCGGGACCGCGGGTGGCAAGGGGAGATTCGCTGTGGGTTCTCGGGTTTGGGGACCGTGGTGGGACTGGATCTTGATAGTGACGGTGCAGAGGGGACCCACTTCTGCGACTCTGTGCCCGCTGCAGCAGAGAGCACGGACATTCACAGTGCCCGATGGCCGTGGCAGAACTAGCCTGGACCGTTTTGCTTTATCCCAGATGCCCGGGGCTTTGGGGAGATCGGATCCTGGAGGGGAGGGGGCCAGTGCCTGTATCTGTTGCCCCTCGTTCCCTCTGTCCAGCCCAGGACCAGTAGGGCCAATCTGAATTAATCAATGATATTTATTAAGAGCTTCCTATGTGCAGAGCACTCTACTAATCCCTTGGGAGAGTACAACAGAATTAACAGACTCGTTCCCTGCCCATAATGAGTTTATAGACCCGAGTGGGAGACAGGTGTTAATATAATAATAACAATCGTGGTATTTAAGAGCTTACTGTGTGCCAAACACTGTTCTAAGCACTGGGGTAGATACAAGGTAATCAGGTTGTCCCACGTGGGGCTCACAGTCTTCATCCCCATTTTACAGACGAGGTAACTGAGGCCCAGAAGTGAAGTGACTTGCCCAAGGTCCCACAGCAGGCAAGTGGCAAAGCCCAGTTAGAACCCACGTCCTCTGAGTCCCAAGCCTGGGCTCTTTCCACAAAGCCACAGTGGGTATGATGATATGGCCTCACTTCCTCCCCTGAGGCCATGGCTCTTACCCAGCAACCTGTTGGGTGTTCCGCCGAGACTGGTGTCTCCGTGTGGAGCCTTAACGGGACAGGGCCCTCCTATCGACATTTGGGAAACGCCCCCACCCCCGAGAGGGCAGGCCATCTGCTCCAGGCTGCCCTGGAGTGGTGGCAGGGGCAGGATTAGAACCTCTAGGGAACAGGGCTGCGCCCAAACTAAACCTGCCCCTCCCTGACCTCTCCGGTTAACCCTGTAACACCCTCAGCCCCGGCCCAGCTGTGGAGGCCGTAACTCTCCTGGCCGGTGCCAGGGTCAGGCAGAGTTCACTGCTTTATCTCCATGGAAGTGGACTGCAGCACTTGGAACCAGAGGGCAATGACCTGACAGTCACTGCAATGCACGGATTCCCGTTTTGCCGCAGCTCCTGCCTTTGGGGTGACTTTGCAGCTGGGGTGATGGTATTGAGCCGTGAGGGTGAAAGAGCGATCATAAGCAGAGGATGAAGAGGGTATATCTAGGCCTCGTTCAGACAGTAAGTAACTGCAGAAACCTCTTCAGTTCATAAAAGGCTCGGGCCTGGGTCAACGACTCCTGATTTAGCTTCAGTAATTCCAGGTGAGACTCTGAGCAGGGGAAGCTCCTGCCCTCTGATTGAATGAAGACCAACCCCAGGTTTGCCGGCTCGAGGCCCAGCTCTGCCCCATTACTATCTCTCTGGGCTGCTTTGTGCTCTTCACTGCCCCATCTTTCTCCCTGCCACTTTATCCTTCCCCCACCGTCGCGGGAATGAACTGTTGACATTCTACCACCATTATCTGCCCGCTGCCTACCCATCCTTGTGTCTGCCTTTCCCTTTCCCTCTGCTCTTCCTTCCCTCCCGATTCCCCCTTCTCCAGCCCTCTGCTCTTCCCCCTTTCCCTCTCCACAGCACTGGGCATATTTATATATATTATTTATTACTCTATTTATTTTGTTAATGATGGGCATATATCTGTGATTCTCTTTATCTTGATGATATTTACACCAGGCTTACTTTATTTTGTTCTGTTTTCTTTTGCTGTTTGTCTCCCCCGTTTAGGCGGTAAGCCCGTTATTGGGCAGGGTTTGTTTCTGAGGTCGAATTGTACATTCCAAGCGCTTAGTACAGTGCCCTGCATATAGTAAGTGCTCAAAAAATACGATTGGGTGAATGAATGAATGCCTGTCCGTCTACATGGCAGAGTCTGTCTGTGACACTGTGACACTGTGACACTACTTGTCCGTCTTCTGCGTGTCTGTTCCTCTCTTCCTGTGTGTCCCTTTGGCTTTTTTTCTCCCTGTAGGTAGGCTACTCCTCAAGGCGCCAAACAGAAGTTGAGGGGTCGGGTTCATGAAGGGGGTTTCATGCCTGGTGGGCACCTCTAGTAGCACACTTGGGACACAGATTGAGTCTGATTTGATTATCTTGTATCTAACCCAGCGCTTAGTACAGTGCTTGGCACATAATATACACTTAAACAAATGCACGCCATCATTTTCTTCATTATAATTCAGTGTTTCAGCCCACCTCTGGCAAACTCCCCAACCCCGCCTAGTCGTATCCTGAGCTGTCTGTGGCCTGATGTTTGCAGCTATTTTGTCCATCTGTGCTCCTTGTGAAGATGAGTCTGGCAGTGTGCGGGTTTGCCCTCGGGGACGACGTGTAGTGAGCAGGGGTGCGGAGCTGGTGAGGGGAAGGAATCCCAGCGTCCGTGATTGACCGTGAGACCAGATGGAAGCTCAGTTTGCACCGGCGGCCTCGGGCACAGCTGCAGGAGTGAGAGTAGGGTAAGTGGAGTCTAGCTGTTCAGGGATGGGCGGTGTGTGAAGTCGTTTTCTAGCGGCGTTGAAGGAGGATAAAAAACACGTGACCACACTGGGCCGGCAATAACCCTACAATGATCCTGTAATATTGCGATCGACAGATAAAGCACTTGTCGCAATAATATACGATGTGGCTTTCTCGGTGCAACAGAGTTCGGCAGGCCCGGAAGGGGTCTCTTGGGAAGCCAGTGATGCCGCGGGCGCCCTCTTGTGGTCACGACCGTGCTGTGCTGCTTTGGGCGGGCGGCGTTCTCTGCGGGGTTACGGGGAATTTGTTTTTTTGTCCGGTATCGACGCCTGCTTGGGCTTCTGTTCTTCTCGCTCCCCTGGGGCTGAAAGGGAGATCATCTGAGCTACGAATGGAGAGTTTAGCTTAGTTTGACCGGAGCGGGAGGGATGATGGGAGAGAGGTGCAGAGGTGCCCTCTCTGGGCTCACAGGATGCCCCCTCCAGGGCTCCCCTCCCCTAGTCAATCAATCCATCAACTCACTCTTCCCTTACTCCCTGTCCCCACTCCCCACCACCCCTCCGATTCCCACCCCTCCGATTCCTCCTTCTTCTGCCCAATAGCTCCATCATCTCTCTCCCTTACCTCTACCTTCTCCCTTTCTCCAGAGCTCACACCCTGGCAAGGAGTTCTCCCTGAATGCCCGTGGAGCAGGAGAAACCAGGACTGTCAGCAACTGTCAGACTGCGGTCTAGGGGAGTGGAGGAGATGATGTCCATGTAATTCGCCAAGGTTCACAGGTGCTAAATATTTCCTTCACAGGCCCAGGGGTTCCATGAGTTTCCTTCCTGCACTCCCAGACATAGGGCAGAGATGCCTCGGGTGCCTCTCTGACTCTGTGCCTGTTTCCCAGTGGGGGTCTCACAAAGACCCCCTCCCTCAGCCAACCCTGAGAAACAGGAACCCTGAATGTCCCATCAGGGATACCTAGAATAAGCCTGGACATTTTACTTCATGAGAGACCCATATGCATGGACAGGCCTGTTTGGGCTGTCTTTCTTCCAATGACCCTGCCCGGTGCCGGGCTGCCTGATGGCTTCTGTAACCCTGCTCTGTGCCAGTGTAGACACCCACCCAGGGTAGACTAGGAAGGTGAAGGCAAGAGTTTGTGTTCCCTTCGGTGCTGGAGATGTGAGCCCAGCCCCCTTTGGCTTTGGGCACGACTGGCCCAGCTGCGAGACTGGAACAGCCCCAAACCTCAGTGCCATCGTGGAGGTGTCACAGCTGCTACAGCAGATCACAATCGGACCCACGGGGATGTGAAAAGCATTTTCTCTTGGGGTGCACAAGCTCACATCTCTCATCGGAGAGGAAGGAGCAGTGGGGCTACATCCAGGTTATCTTGCTCTGACTGTGCCAACTTCCCCACCAAGGTCAGAAGCTTGAGCAGCCTTAGTGAACTTATAGAGCTGAAATAGCCAGATATTCTTCACCTTAACAACCTATACTGACAGTCACACACATGCCCAAAGACACACACACAAGCCCACAGATACAAAACACGGGCCCATTGTGGGAACGGCAAGTGGGGAGCAGCCAGTCAAAGAGATCAGTCACTCAGTAACGAGGGGAACAAGGAAGTCCCAAGGTGCGGAGAAAAAGAGGGTGAAAGGGAGTGGGTGCAGGGACTGAGGGAGACCTGGCTGGGAGGAGGCTGAAGGGAGACTGTGGGAGCTTTTGGCGGAATGGGGGGGTGGCGAGGGTTGGAGGGAGGGTCCGGTTGGGCATGGCTGAGGGTGTGGACGAGTCTGGACCCTGGGGATCAAAGAGTCATTGGATGGGCTGCCCGGTAGGAGTTGGGTACGGACCAGGACCCATGATCCCAGTGGGGGGAGATGCAGAAACAACCCCAAACCCCCTAGAGGTGGGTCGCTGGTCCCCGTGGCAAAGGGGTGCATAGCATCACAAAGCCTCTTTGCTCATATATGGCGATCATTGGGAGGTTCAGGATCCTATTGGCCCCTGGGAGCTTTGCACAGGGCAGATGGAGGTTCTGATAATGTCTGAAAAGGTAAAAGGGGCTCCTATTGGCTCCCGTCTGGGGGTATTGTGGGGGGTGCGGGGGCTGGATCTATAAATTTCCCTCCCATTTCCTGACTCCCTCTCTCAGACACTGTGCGGCCCTACGCAGAGGGCACATGCGGGCTGGGAGGGGGGTGTGGGGTCGGGATGGCCTTGGGGGGACGACCCTCTGCTCAGGGCCTCAGTGTCCTGGTCCTCAGCCTTCTTTTGGTCATCCCAGGTAAGTGTCTATCCATCCTCTGCGGTCTGGGCATGGGGAAAGGTAGGCAGCATGAGCAGGATGAGCCCAGCAGGGAAACGTTTTTTCCAAGGCACTGCCTGGAGCGGTGGCCAGGGCAGAGTCCAGGGGATCGGGTTCTTGTCCCATCAGGGGCACCCAGTTCAGGATCTGGTTTGGGGTGTCTCGGGATAGAGGGATCAGTCCACATCCAATCCTGTTCCCTTCCCTACCACAGGCCCAGCCCCGCCACTGACAGCCCCAGGAGTTCTGATTGTGCTCAATGGCTCCAGTGACCTTTCCTGGGGTTTGGTTCAAGTCCTAGGGGCCAGGGTAGAGGCTGTCGGAAGGCTGCACCCTGGGGACAGGTGTGATGGCATCAGGGGACTGAAGCAAGGAGGCAGGGTCAGGGGCCGGTGAGGCTGAGGCCCTGATGACATAGAAATGGCCCCATTGTCCTGATCCCATCAATCAGTAGTGTCTTGAGGGCTTGAGGGAGAGGGCAACAAAATTGAAAGACATGAATGCTGCCCTTAAGGTAATCAAAATTTAGTTGAGGAAACAGATGCTTAAGCTACAGAGTGTAAAGTTAAGAATGTAAAGATTTGAACTAGGAGTAATGGGTATTTGTAAACATTTAAGCAGATTTTGAGTTTTTCAGAACTAGGAGCCAGTATGGAGGCTGTTTGGATGGGGAGGATAGAGCAAGTTCTGGAAATGTTGTTGAGGAAGAACTAATCCCTGACACTGTCCCTTTCCACTAACAGCTCATCTCCCCTGAGCCTGTCCTTACCTTCTCTCTCTTCCCCCAACCAACAATGCCTCAATAACCAAAATTCCCTGTCCCGCCCTCGTCACCCACCCCATCTCTTCTCTCCATGCTGGTCTTCAGTAAGCTGATTCCAACCCAGGCAGAACTGGTTCTTTTCCTTGACCCCAGCGGGGAAGGAATGGGTCGCTGCACTCTAGGATTGGGTACCGCAACACCCTGCTGTGGCCCGAGGCTCCCTGACTCAACAGACAAGCCTCTGGGGGACCCAGGAGGGAGGCCGGGAACTGGGATTGGCCAGGAGTGGAAGGGTGTTGGGGGAGCAGGGTTGCTGTCTCCCCTGTGACTGGGTGGGATGGTCTGTTTTGCAGGGGCTTTGGCTGATGAGCTGAGGCTGGCGAATGGAGAGAGCCCATGTGAGGGGCGTGTGGAACTGGAACATAACGGACAGTGGGGGACAGTGTGTGACTCTAACTGGGATACAGATGATGCAGCCGTGGTGTGCAGACAGCTGGGGTGCGGAACGGTGGTCAGTGCCTCTCATGGGGCCAAATATGGGCCAGGGTCTGGGCGCGTTTGGGTGTATTATCTGTTCTGTCAGGGAGAAGAGGAGGCTCTCTGGAACTGCGAGGGCTTTGAATGGAATCCATATGATCAGTGTCTCCACACCGAGGATGCTGGAGTACGATGCTCAGGTCAGTCCGGGTCAGTCCATCCCCCTGCAGGGAGCCCTGAGGGAACCTCGGCCCCAAGAACGACCCAATGTAGACATCAGACTTCCCTGGCCGGGCTTTCCTAGGAATTAGGTTTCCAGGTCGGGCAGGGAATGGGCCTAGGAGGGGAGGATTGGCAGGTCCCCATTCGGTCCTTTGGCCACCGGGTTTGGGTCTAGCGAAGCTGCCAACTCTCTATGGTGAAAAGGGGCTGTGAGGTGAGGGAGGATGCAGACTGTGAGGATGCAGGCTTCAGGGAGCGAGCAGGCCAGAAAGCTGCCATTTTAGATCTTTTCAGCCTAGACTGAAGGCTGTTTGTTCTTATCAGAGCTCTGGGATGAGCTTGGCTGGGAGTCCCCCAGCTCCCACAGCCTTTGGGGCCCTCGTTCCCCTCACCCCAACAAAGGGGACACCTCTGTGCACCAGTCCTTGGCCCCAGCTTCCTCTCCGCTTGGCCACAAGGAGGCTCCTGAGAGAGGATGGGGCAGCCGCTCCTTTCTCCCCCAGGTCAAATTTTATTTTTTTTGAGCTATTTGTTAAGAGCTTACTATGTGTCAAACACTGTACTGATAGCTATGGTAGGTACAAGTTAATTAGGTCTGACATAGTTCCTGTACAATGTGGGGCTCCTAGTGTGAATAGGAGGTATTTAATGCCCATTTTATAGTGGAGGAATCTGAGGTACAGAGAATCTAAGTGACTTTCTTAAAATCACATGGCAAGCAATTGTAGGTCAGGCAGGATCCCCTGCTTTTCATTCATTCATTCAAGCAATTGGCAGAACTCGAATTAGAACTCAGGTCCTCTGACTCGCAGGCCTGTGCTCTTTCCACTAACAACAGGATGCCTGGCCTGTTGTGGCTGTCAGAGTCCTGGGTGAATCTGGGTCTTCCAGGCCTGCAGTGGGAGCTGACCAGGGAGAAAGAGGAGCCCGGGAGGTCTGCTCTGGCCTGCAGCCACATCTGGAGGTCTCCTTCAGCCTGGAATACTGTCAGGATGGGGGAGCCCCTAGGAGCCTGGGTAGAACTGAAGGTGGTGGAAGAGAAACCATAGGAGCCCAACTTGTCTCCAAAGCACCCTGTTTCCCCATGGACCTCAGACCAGAGACTCAGCTGAAATTGGTGCCGGCTTCCTAGGACTCAACCCACCCACTTGACTTCAGATCCTTCAGCTGCAGGCCCTCCCTTAGTTGGGTGGGGGGGATAGCTCTCCTAGAAGTCAGGAAAACCTTTGAGGGGAACCCAGGGGCAACAAGACATGGCTCGGTTTGGACCAAAAGAAAATCTGGCTGAGCTCTGATGGTCCATTGGCTCCCTGGTCGGGCAACCACTGACAATCTTGGGACCAGGAATTCTGGGCAGGAGACAAAGAGCAGAGACAGGAGTGTCCCTGGGAAGGTAGGCCCTGGCCCCAGGGGCGACCCAATGTAGCACTCCAGACTCCTCTAGTCGGGCTTTGCCAGAAATTGGGCTTCTCAGTCAGGCTGGGGCCAGGTGAGTGTCTGGGATAGTGACTGTGCCTAGCCCTACACTTTGTGGCTCAATGGAAAGAGCACGGGATTTGGAGTCAGAGGTCATGGATTTGAATCCCGGCTCGGCCACTTGTCAGCTGTGTGACTTTGGGCAAGTCACTTAACTTCTCGGTGCCTCAGTTACCGCATCTGTAAAATGGTGATTAAGACTGTGAGCCCCACATGGGACAACCTGATTCCCCTGTGTCTACCCCAGCGCTTAGAACAGTGCTCGGCACATAGTAAGCGCTTAACAAATACCAACATTATTATTATTATTATTCTTGGTCCTCAGAGGTCAGCTCCAGCAGAGCTGCAAACTCTCCATGATGAAAAGGGGCTGAGATGTGAGGGGAAGACGCAGGCTTCAGGGAACAAGCAGGCCAGAAAGCCACCATTTTAGGTCTTTCCAGCCCAGACTGGAAGATGTCGGGGTCTTTTCAGATGACTGGGATGAGCCAGGCTGGGATTCCCCCAGTTCACACTGCTGTGGTGCCCTTGCTCTCCTTGCCCCCACAATCAGTGTCCCTCTGTGAACCTCTCTTCTGCTCCAGTTCCCTCTCCCCTTGGCCATAAGGGGACTCCTGAGAGTGGATAGGGCAGCTGGTCCTTTTACTGCCAGGTCAATTTTTGTTTATGCTCAAGTGCTTCCTGAGTGTCAAACACCTTTCTAAGTGCTGGGATAGGTATGAGTAAGTATTTTGTTAGTATTTATTAAGGGCTTACTATGTGCAGAGCGCTGTTCTAAGCGCTGGGGTAGATACAGGGAAATCAGGTTGTCCCACATGAGGGTCACAATCTTAATCCCCATTTTACAGATGAGGTAACTGAGGCACAGAGAAGTGAAGTGACTTGCCCATAGTCACACAGCTGACAAGTGGCGGAGCCGGGATTCGAACCCATGACCTCTGACTCCCAAGCCCATGCTCTTTCCACTGAGCCACGCTGCTTCTCTAAGTAGATCAGACATAGTTCCTATACTACATGGGGTGCACAGTGTAAATAGGAGGGAAAACAGGTATTCTCCATTATACAGTTGAGGAAGCTCAGGCACAGAGAAGTTAAATGGGTTGCCCAAGGTCTCACAGCTAACAACTGGCAGAACTGGGATTAGAACCTGTGTCCTCTGACTCTCAGGACCATACTCTTTTCACCAGGCCACGGGATGACTGCCCTAGTGTGGCTGTCAGGGTCCGAGGTGAATCTGGTCCCTCTGAACCGTCAGTGGGAGCTGACCAGGGACAGGGAGGGACTCAGGAGGTTTGCTGTGGCCTGCAGCCATTCCTGGGTATCTCCTTCAGTCTGGAATGATGTCAGGGTGGGGGAGCCCCTGGGGATCTGGGTAGAACTGAGGGTGGGGGAAGAAGAAGCCCAGGGACTCAACATGGCTCCATACCACCCTACTTCCCCCTGGGCCCCAGACCAGAGCCTCAGTAGAGATTGATGCCGACTTCCCAGGACTCAAACCGCACAGTTGGCCCCAGATCCTTCAGCTGCAGACTCTCCCCTAATTAGGTGGGTAGAAGATCCCTCCTAGGCATCATGAAAATCTGTTGGGGGAGCCCTGGGGCAACAAATCACAGTTTGGTTGGACCAAAAACAAATACGGCTGAGTTCTGATGGTCCTGGGGCCCCCTGATCGGACAACCAGTGACGGGGTAATGAGGCCAGGGATTATGGCAAGGAGACAAGGAACAGAGCCAGGGGTGTCCCTGGGAAGGCAAGGTGCAACCCGGGAAGAAGTCCTGCTGTGGCTGTAGCTGCTGAGATTCCAGCAGGAAGGAGAAATGTCCCGTCAGCCCAACCCAACACTGTTCTTTATTTCTGAAGGGTTTATTCCACAGTCATCTCCTCCTCACTCCAGTCCTAGCCTTCTGTTGTGCATTCAGGTGTGAGGAGGAAGGAGGAAAGAGAAGGGAAATGAAGGAACTCAGATTCGTAGGAGGCTCTGGGAGAGGATGCTGGGTGGCTGTCCTGGCCCTCAGAGCTCACCACAGTGGCTATGGTAAATGGGTAAATGGACAGAAATTTTTCCCTGAACCAGAAACAATGTGTTGGTGATCAGGCTGTGAACAGGCAAACAGGTCCCTGAGGGAGGGAGTGGAGGCTACGTCTTGGAGACCTTCAGGTTATGAAAAGACGCAGCCTTTGCCTGGATGGCGGGGGTTGGGCTGGGAGAGGGTCCCTCACTGTCGTGTCATTGCTGTTTCCCAGAACACAGACATCCCCGGCTGGTTGGGCTGCCACGGCTGTGTGCCGGAAGAGTGGAGGTGACTCACGGAGACACGTGGGGCACTGTCTGCGACTCTCACTTTTCTCTGAATGCTGCGGCCGTCCTGTGCCGGGAGCTGCAATGTGGAGTGGCCATATCCGTCCTTGGGGGAGCCCAGTTTGGAGAGGGCCAGGACCGGGTATGGGATGAAGACTTCCAGTGTGCAGGGAATGAGTCCCATCTGTCTTTCTGCCCCAAACAATCCCAGCAGAATGGGACATGCAACCACCACAGGGACGTCGGAGTCGTCTGCTCAAGTGAGATTCCAGATATGGCATCATAAACCCATTCAGCCTGAACTGGGTTCGGGATGGACCCTCTGACCTGACCTCCCCCCCCCCCCCAACTTCTCCTCCCCCTCCCCAGGATATACAGGGTCCCTGCAGGGCTGGATAGTTTAGACCTGCCCCTGCTCCCTGCCTCCCTCTTCCCAAGGTACACAAGGACCCTGCAGGGACTGGACCCTTCGACCTGTTCCACCTCCCCCATCCCTTCCTCCTCCCAGTTAGGGTCCAGGCTGGGTTTGGACTCTCCAATCTCAATCATTCAATCAATCATATTTATTGATTGTTTAATATATGCAGAACACTGTACTAAGTGCTTGGAAGAGTACAGTGTAATGATTTGGTAGCCCACATCATCTAGCCTAACAGTCTAGAGGGAGAACCCGACATGAACAGAAATACATTTTATGGCTCTGTGCATAAGAGCTGGATGACTGAGGGTAGGGTGAGTAAAGGGTACAAATCAAAGTGCAGGGGTAGGACAGAAGGGAGGAGCAGAGGAAATGAGGGTGTAGGAAAGGACACGTGATTGTAATAAGGCTTTGAGAGGGAAGCGAGGGGTGGTCTGTTGGCTATGAACTGGGAGCGAGTTCCAGGCCAGAGGCCCGATGTGTGCTAGGTGTTGGCACCAAGATAGACAATGTCGAGGTACAACGTGTAGATTGACAGTGGAGTGAAGTGTAAGGCTGAGTCATAGTAGGAGATCAGAGAGGTAAGGTTGGAGAGGGCAAGGTGATTGAGAGCTTTAAAGCCGATGGTAAGGAGTATCTATCTGACGTGGAGGTGGATGAGCAACATGGACGGAACTTCTTTTAGAAAAATGATCTGGGCAGTAGTAAGTCCCATTTCCCATTCCTCAGGGTAAATTGAGGTCAGGTTTCTTTTCTTCATGGTATTTAAGTGCTCGCTATGCTATATGCTAGGCACTGTCCTAACGGCTGGTGTAGACGCAAGAAAATCAAGTTGGACACTCTATATGTCCTACATGAATCTCATAGTCTTAATTCCCATTTTATAGATGAGGTAACTGAAGCCCAGAGAAATTAAGTTACTCACCCAAGGTCAAACAGCAGACGAGTGGCAGTGCAGGTCCTCTGACTCCCAGGACCATGCTCTTGCCACTAGATGAGGCTGCTGATTAGAGGGTTACATCTCTATCTCCCCCTCCTTCACCTCCAACCTGTCCCCCCTCCCCCGGGCAGAGAGGGTTTGGGGTGGAATTAGGCCTTTTAGCCTTCTCTGACTCCCATCTGCCCCTCCCCAGGGTTCACAGGATTGAGACTGGTGAACGGCAGCTCCCGCTGTGAGGGCAGAGTGGAGCTCCAGATGGTCGGGTCCTGGGGAAGCCTCTGTGCCGACCGCTGGGACCTGGCAGATGCCAACGTCCTGTGCCACCAGCTCGACTGTGGGTTTGCCATGTCGGCCCCCGGAGGGGCGGAGTTCGGGGAAGGAAACGGCAAGGTGTGGACAGAAACATTTTACTGCTCAGGGTCAGAGACCAATCTGAACGATTGTCCTGTGACCGTCCTGGGGGCCCCTCCCTGTTCTCATGGAAACGTGGCCGCGGTGATCTGCACAGGTGAGGAGGGGAAACGTGGGCGGGGTCTCTATCATGGGGGAGGTGGAGCTGATGGAAGAAGGTTCCTGAGAGAGACAAGCTGCTGGGAAGGGACTGCTTGAGGTTCATTCATTCATTCATTCATTCAATAGTATTTATTGAGCGCTTACTATGTGCAGAGCACTGTACTAAGCGCTTGGGATGAACAAGTCGGCAACAGATAGAGACAGTCCCTGCCGTTTGACGGGCTTACAGTCTAATCGGGGGAGATGGACAGACAAGAACAATGGCAATAAATTGAGGTTGTGGGCACGAGAGTGAAATGTGGGGTTCCCAAAGGAGGTCCTGGGCCCAAAGGGGACCCCTTACCCAACTCCCTCTTCCAGTGTCTCCCAACTCCTTCTCCTCCTCGACTGCTCCCTCAGGATTCTCTTTCAGCATACAGTGTAGTGGTCACAGTAGTAGTATGAACCGAGCGTTTACTGTTTCCAGAGCATTGTATGAAATACTGGGAAATAATTTAGAGCTGGCAATTAGAAATGGTCCCTGGCCCTCGAGGGGCTCAAAATCTAAGACTATAAGGGGGGAGACACGTAAGGTGGGATGAAAGACTAATACAACACAAAAAACTAGAATACCCAAAATAAAAACACTCCAATGTATCCAGCACCCCCTATCGCAACAAAGGAGTCATAGTTGAATCTTCTCTTGCAGCTTCAACCCCTCCCACAGCCTCCAAACCCAGCCTCATCCCAGCTTTCAGATCAGTGGTGCCTTCAGACCCACTAGGAAGCTCTCTTATCATCCCATGCCCACCTGCCTGCCATCACCTTTGTCCATCCCACACCCAGTACCAGCTCGAGAGCTGGCGCTCACCTCCCCCGTCCTCCTCAGTGTCCCTCCCCAGGCGGGCTCAGGTGGCCGTCGCTGCCTCATTCAGCTTTCAGGGAGGTGGACAGGATTCCCCCATTCATTCATTCATTCAATCGCATTTATTGAACGCTTACTATGTGCAGAGCACTGTACTAAGCGCTTGGAATGTACAATTCGCCACCAGATAGAGACAATCCCTGCCCAATAATGCTGGGTGGGCCTAGAGACGGGAGTGAAGTGCGCTCAGCGGCGTCACGCTCACATTCCTGCCCATTATAGTGACCCCCTGGGGGACAATCCGTTCCCGGACTTGCCCCAGGGCCCGTCCGCCCGCCTCTGCCCCTCTCCCTCCCGTCCCCGGGGCTGATGACCGCGCTGTCCTCAGGAAACGGGACCCGTCCGTCGCCGTCCCCGCAGTGCAACGTGTCCACGTGGGAGCCGGCCGGGCCCGGGGGCCCACAGGGGGGCGCTGCAGAGTGCACAGGTGAGAGCCCCGCCCCCACTGACCCCCTCCCCGCCCAGCCCCGCCCCGGGCATGCGCACTGACGGGGACCTCGTCCCGCAGGGGCTCCACAGCTCCGCCTGGCGGACGGCGGCGGGCGCTGCGCCGGCCGCGTGGAGATCTTCTACAACGGGACGTGGGGCACCGTGTGCGACGACGGGTGGGACGTGAGCGACGCCCAGGTGGTGTGCCGACAGCTGGGCTGCGGGGTCGCCGTGAACGCCCCCGGGGCCGCCCGCTTCGGGCCGGGGGAGGGGCCCGTCTGGCTGGACGAGCTGCGCTGCTCCGGGAACGAGTCGCACCTGGGGCGGTGCCCGTCGGGGGGCTGGGGCCGCCACGACTGCAGGCACAAGGAGGACGCGGGAGCGTTCTGCTCAGGTGAGCCCCGCACCCGGTCCCCAAGCTCCCGCCGCTGCGAAGCCGATCAAGGGTTGGAGTTTTTTTTAATGGTATCTGTTAACACCTTACTCCGTGTCGGTCAACTGCACTAAGCGCTGGGGTAGAGACTGTTAGCTTATTATGGGCAGGAACGTGTCTGCAAATTCTTTTGTTATTGTACTCTCCCAAGCACTTAGAACAGTGTGCTGCACATAGTAAATCCTCAAAAAATTGTATTGATTGCTTGATGCAAGCTAATCAGGATGGATGCACTCCGTGTCCCCACGGAGCTCAGTCTTAATTCTCTTTTTACAGATGAAGTAACCATGATTCAGGGAAGTTAAGTCACTTGCTCGAAATCACCCAGCAGACCAGCCTTTTCTCGAAATCCACCCCCTCCACCACTGAATCTGACCCCATCCCTTCGCATTTGGCCCATCAATCGACCATTTTTATTGATCGCTCACTATGTGCAGAGTACCATACTAAGCGCCCGGTAGAATACAATGCAACGGAATTAGCAGACGTGTTCCCTGCCCATAAACTAGTTTACAGTCTAGACGGGGAGGAAAACACCCTTCTTCCCTGCCGAGACCCCCATCTTTGACTGTTCACTTGCCAATGGCTTCTTCCCCATTGTTTTCACACATCTCCCCTATCCTGAAAAGACCCTCCCTTGCCCCCAAACGCTCCCTCCGGTTATTACGCCATCTCCCTCCTTCCGTTCCTCTCCGAACTCCTTGAGCAAGTTGTCTTCACCTACTGTTTCAAGTTCCTCTCCGATTCTCTCCTTGACCCCCTCCAATTTTGACTTCCCTTCCCTTCACTCCACAGAAACTGCCCTCTCAAAGGTCACCAGTAGTCTCCTTCTTGCCAAAACCAACAGCCTCTACTCCATCCTAATCCTCCTCAATTTCTCAACTGCCTTCAACACTGTCGACCATCCCCTTTGCTTGGAAACATTATCCAACCTTGGCTTCACTGACACCTATGTACATCTTTATCTGTATTGATGTCTGTCTCCCCCTCTAGACTGAAAAGCAGTTATGGGCAGGGAAACATGCCTGCTCGTTGTGAGCAGGGAACGTGTTTGTTCTATTGTACTCTCCAAAATGCTTAATACAGTACTCTGCACACAGTAAGCGCTCTATAAATACAATTGATCGATTGAAGTGGCAGGACAGGACTTAGAATCCATGTCCTCTGAATCCCAGGTCCGCGATCTTTCCTTTAGTCCCTGCTGTTTCTCAGGGTTCAAGGTGAATCCCCACACCGAAGGGTCCACACCCCCTGTCCCTGGGTGAGCAGAGCTAGGCTGGCAGCCACGGGCGACTGGGGGAGAAGGGGCAGAGCGAGGGAGACACTTAGACTCCCAGAGACCAGATGGAAGCCTGGAACACGATGGGGCTTTGAAGGGCCCCAGAGGAGGGTCAGGAAACCGTTTCTCAGTCCCCTTCAGGAATCGAAGTTTGGTGTGAAAACGCCCTCTCTGACTGGACCGTCCATCCCCGATTTCCTCTGCAGAATTTCTGGACCTGAGGCTGGTCAGCGGGATCTCACCCTGTGCCGGGCGTCTGGAAATCTTGTACAACGGGACGTGGGGGGGCGTGTGCAGCAACTCCATGCTGGACATCACCGCGGGCGTGATCTGCCGGCAGCTGGGCTGTGGGGACAGGGGGACCACAGTGACTAGTGACATTTATGGGAAAGGGTCTAAGCCTCGATGGGTCGATAAGATCGAATGTCGAGCTGGTGACCCCACCCTCTGGGAGTGTCCGTCTGACCCCTGGAACGAGGAGTCCTGCTCTGACGAAGAAGAAGCCCAAATTGAATGTGCAGGTGACTCCCTGTCTGTTGCTGTCCATAAGTGTGTCCTTCTGAAATCTCCACCTGTCTGTCCCAACCGGTCATCTGTTCACTCACCCACCATTTGCAGCCCAGAGGCACGGCGCCTCCACAGCTGCAGGGAAGTGAAGGGCTGCAAAATGAAGGGCTGCCTGACCCTCGATTCACACCTGCGGGAGGTGGTGAGGGATTCCTGGGCCTTGACCAGGGTCTGCGGGAGAAGACAGCTGTTGCCCGAGCTGTGCCCAAACTCCCATCTGCCGGGCCGGACACCGGGCACGTGCACTGAGGCGGTGACCCATTCCCAGTCCCGGTTTGACGTTTGAGCGTCGGCCAGTCTAACTGGCTGGGATTTTATTTACCTGGCTCTGAACCAGGGCGTCCCCTACCCAGCCTTCCTTTCCCACAGAGATCCACGGACTCTCCCCCAGACTCGGGCACGGTAAACATTGGTAATGAGTGGAGACCCCCTCAGGGCTGGAATCCTGGGTCTTCCCTGCTCCGTTCCTCCATGGGGTCTCGGCTGGTTGCTGCCTGGTGGTTGGTTTACAGTCTGTTGGTCGGCGGGGCCCGGTCCTGCTGAGACCCCTCAGGGTGGGTCCAGGACCGTCAGTTACAAGCCCGGTGTCAACAACTGATCAGTTTTGCCAGAGTCGATGAGAACGCTGGTGTGTTACCGGCTGACCCATTCCCGAGGGCTGTTGGGTGGATTCAGAGTGATAAGGCCCTTCTCGGTTTAGCCTAGTCCCTTCTGCCCTTATAGTTCATCTGTGCTAGCTAATCAGTGGTCAAAAAGATGCTGAAATTCTGTCAGCTCACTTCGACAGTTCAACGTGTTCATCCCCAACCCGAGAGCACCTCTCCCCTAGGTCTGTCACTCGGCTCTAATGTCTCCTCATTGTGTTTCCCCAGAGAAGGAGAAAATCCAGTGCCCGGGATCTGCGAGGTGCGCCGGTAGGTCAGCCTCTCCACCTGTCCCTTCCCAGCCCCCTGGTCCTTCCCCCGGCCCTTCCCCTTTCCCTGTCCCGCCCCCAGCTCTCACCTCTCTCCCCCGCCCCTCGTTGCCGGCGGTGATGCCCGGATGCCTCTTTGCAGAGCGGCTCAGTATCCGGGTGAAGGGGAGTGACAACGACTGCTCGGGTCGTGTGGAGGTGTGGCACAACGGCACCTGGGGCACGGTGTGCGACGACTCCTGGGACCTGAGGAACGCGGAGGTGGTGTGCCGGCAGCTGGGCTGTGGCTCGGCCGTGGCCGCCCTCGGGGGGGCCGCGTACGGTCCGGGCACCGGGCCCATCTGGTTGGACGAGGTGGCGTGCAGGGGTCGAGAGGCCTCTCTGTTGGACTGCCCCGCGGGGCCGAGGGGACAGAGTGACTGCGGGCACAAGGAAGATGCGGCGGTGAATTGTTCCGGTGAGGGCAGGGGGACGGGGCAGGGGACTGTGGGCTGAGCCGAGGGGAGGGGGATCCCGGTGACACACGTGTCTGCAGCCCGAGGAAAACGGAGCCCAGTTTCCCAACATGGATGTTTGGTGGGAGGAGGGAAGGGAGCAAGGACTCTGCAGTCTATTCGAGGAAACGATCTGTAGGAGGGTCTTCGTGGTTCCCAATGCCTCCCTGGCCCTGGTTCAGGTTCTGCTCCTGGCTCAGGTCCCGTCCTCTGTCCGTTGCAGGCATCACAGGGACCACCGTGACATCGACCCCTGACCCAGGTAACTGCCCTCCGACTCAGGTAAAGGGGACCAGAGTGCTCCCTGTCCCCCACCTGCAACTCTGCTCATCATCCTAGCAGTAACTGAGCCGCCACGGGCACCCACCATGACGGGTGCTCGGGAACCCCTGGAAAAGGGAAGGGTGAGCGGGGAGAGGAGGTGGGATTCTCCCTCCTGGTTACTTTGTTCCTGAGGAGACCCCGGGACTCGAACAGGCCCCGCCCCACCCCAGCCTGAGGCCCCGCCCTCTGTCCATTGCAGGAGCCCCGGGAACCACGGTCACAACGCCGTCCAACCCAGGTAACTGACCCGTCTGCGGGTGAAGGGCCGGAGACTTCTGGTCCCGCCACTGACCGTCCTAGTCACTGAACCCTCCGCGGTTACACACCGTGCTGCGTCTTTGGGGTTTCGGTGGCTCTCCACTCTGATGGGGCGACTCCGAGGGGTCGATGGGTGTTGGGGACCTGTGTTGGGGATGGGTGGGACTGACCGTACCCGAGAACCCGGACTCTCTTCTGGGATCTGAACCCTCCTCAGGCCCGAGATGCCGTCTTTGACCTGGGAGGAGAGGTGGGGCGGCTACTAGTTGGATGAGCTATTGCCAAAGCCCCACATCTCAGCTCTGTGAACTCAGGGTTGTTGAAAATTCAGGTTCCACCTGGAAGGAGGGGAGTTCCCAGCATGACCGGAGGGTTGTGGGGTCCCGCCCCGTGGAAGGATCATGGCCCCAGGGCCCCGCAGGGGTGGGGAAGGCCCGGAGTTCGGAAGCCCTCACGGTCCCGTTGGGTGTCTCCACTGTCAGGGTCGAGCTCCGCGGTGGACACCTTACCGAGGATCCTGTGCGTCGTGCTGGGAGCCCTACTCTTCCTGGTCCTGGCCGTCCTGGGGGCTCAGGTCCTGCAGCAGAGAGCCCAGCGCAGAGGTGGGGTTGCCCGCTGACACGGGGAGCGGCCCGGGAGGGGAACGGGCCGGGAGAAGGGAGGGCTCAAGCCAGGCGAGAAGGGAGTTACCCGGCCACAGGAGGGGAAGGAGAGAGCCAGGCCAGGCTCCGGGAAGGTGCCCAGATCCAGATCCAATCAGACGAGGTTCTGGGTGCGAGCGTTGCCCGGACAGGGTGGGTGGATCAGGCTGGAGGATCCCGGAGCCGCGGGAAGGGGAGGACCGCAGGGCGGAGGGATTGGGCACACCGGGGTCCAGCCCAGCATGGAGGGATCACTCTCCCGCCGAGAAACCTGTTCCGAGTGGGAGAGCGGACCCGGGAGTCTGGGACTCTGAGAGGTTTCTGAGCGGAGATCGTCGTCCTCAGCCGCCTCCAGACGCCGCGATTCTCTCTCGGAGGCCGTGTACCAGGAGCTCGAATATGCGCTGATGGGGGAGAAGGACGGGCTGAGCTTCCGAGGTGTGTGTGTATGTGTTTGCCCCCTACCCGACTCCCGGGCCCGTGTGGGCCACCCCTCACCCCACCCCCCGCCAGCCCTGTCCCGGAAATGGGCCCCATGTTGGGCGACAGATCCATCTTTGCAGCGAGACAAGTGTCCAGGGCTGCCAAGGAAGTGGCTCAGGTCCGGGCATCTCATCCCTCCGTCCCTCAGCCCCACTGCCGGGGAGGCCACCCCCTCGGCCATTTCCCCAGATCCTACCATCCTCTGGCCGGGAGGATGACAGCCCTAGACCCGTGATGTCCCCCCCGAAGCCCCTCCCCAGTCTTCCTGGTCCCCTGGGTAGTGGCCATCACAATGCGACCCTAAGGTGAGGCTTCAGCCCTGACGACTTTCACCGCTGTCTTTCTCCCCCGACCTCTCTGAGATTTTCCCGCCCCCTGGACGGTCGGGTTCCATCACTGTGCTATACGCTCCTCATCCCCCTCCAACACCTCAGATCCCCTCCCTTAGGCGCGAATGGCTCCGTCCGCGGACCCCCGGGGGGTGGGGAAGGCGGCCGGGAACACGGGGGTCGGCGAGCTCGGGAGGAAGGGGGAGCGAGGACGATGGGGTTTCTCCTTCCCGTCCGACCTCTAGACGAGTCTCCGTATTTCCCGTTCAGGCTCCGGGTCCTGGGGGCTCGGCCGCTCAGCTGCCCTATTACACCGGGGACAGCGAGGAGGGGGAAGGAGCCGGAGGTAATTCATTCATTTATTCTTTCCATCGAATTTATTGAGCGCTTACTCTGTGTAGAGCACTGAACTAAGCCCGTAGAAAGTACAGTGCAGCAATAAAGAGAGACAATCACTACCCACCATGGGCTCTCAGTCTGGGGAGGGAGAGGGGAGACAGGCATCAATACAAGTAAACAGGCATCAATATAATTACATAGAATTATATATATATATATTTACATGACTGCTGTGGGGCGGGGAGAGGGAAGAAGAGCAAAGGGAGCGAGTCGTGGTGACACGGAAGGGAGGGGGAGCTAAAGGTGTAGTGGGGCTTAGTCTGGGAAGGCCTCTTGGAGGAGGTGCGCCTTCTGTAGGGTTTTGAAGCGGGGGAGCACGATTGTTCATCGGATTTGAGGAGGGAGGGCGTACCAGGCCAGAGGTAGGACGTCAGACAATCGAGATCGAGTCCCAGCGAGAAGATTAGCACCAGAGGAGCAGAGTGTGCGGGCTGGGTTGGAGAAGGAGAGAAGGGAGGTGAGGTAGGAGGGGGCAAGGGGATGGAGAGTTTTGAAGCCAATATTGAGGAGTTTTTGTGTGATACGGAGGTTGATAGGCAACCACTGGAGATTTTCGAGTTAGGGGGTGACCTGCCCCGAATGTTTATGTAGAAAGATGATCCAGGCAGCGGAGTGAAGTATTGACTGAAGTGGGGAGAGGCAAGACGTTGGGAGGTCAGAGAGGAGGCTGATGTAGTCATCCAGTTGGGTGAGGATGAGTGACTGTAGTGACAGGGTAGCGGTTTGGGAGGAGACGAAAGGGGAGAGATCCCGGAGGGCCCCTCCTCAGGCCGGAGTGTCTCCGGGCAGCACTGAGGGGGGGGGAGGGCGGGAGAGTCTCTGGGGGAGCAGGTCCCACCCGTCAGTCCTGGGAAGCTAGATTCCCGGTGGAGGGGTGCGGCGATGTCCAGGAGAGCGGCTGTCCAGTTCCCGGGAGACGGGAGATGGGTCTAGGCCGCTGGGGGCCCGGGCCCGGCCCCGGCCCCGGGACGGAGCGGGCGGGCGGTGCCCCTGTCCGCAGATGGGCAGAGAGCGGGGGGCGGGTTGGGGGGTCTGAGGGGAAGCCAGGCGCGGCCCCCCGGTGAGGGCCCCCGGGTGAGGCTCCGCCGTCCGTCCTGTGGCCGCTCAGAGCGCGGATCCGGCGGGGAGCAGGACTGGGCCTACGACCAGGCGGAGGACGGCGGGCGCAGCCACCTCCCCCCAGCGGCAGGGGGCAGCGGTGAGCCGGGGCGGGGCTCCCGGGCCCTCCCCCACGGGGGGCGAGGGAAGGACCCACGCGGGGGCAGGGGGACTGCGGGCGGGCAATCCCGTGGGGTAGGGGGATTGCGGGCCATCCCCTGGGGCAGGAGGACTGCGGGCCATCTCGTGGGGCAGGGGTACTGAGGGCTATCCCTTCGGGCAGGGGGACTGCGGGCCATCCCGTGGGGGGCCGTGTCCCGGGGCCCCGGACCCCAGCCCCTCCCGCGGGCGGGGGCGGCTCCCCTGGATCCCGGGGCGGGTCGGGCCCGCGGGTGGGGGAGGGTCCTCAGCTCAGCCTGTCCCTCCCGGCCCGGTCCCCAGCCACAGACCCCTTCCCCAAGGAGGACCCGGCCGACGGCTACGATGACGCCGGGGTTCCCGACCCTGCGCTGAGCGATGCGGTGGCCCCGGAACCCCCCGCGGACGTCCCTGGGGGCGGGGTCCCCCCGACAGGTGAGTGGGGGAGGGTCCGTCCATTCGTGACCCCGACAGCGCGGCCGGGGGAGCGACAGCCTGTGTCCGGAGCCGGCGGAGAGAGCGGCCCCTCGGCCCCCGCGCCACCCCGCCTCCCTCTTGCCCCTTCCAGGTCGGACTTTGCCATCCCGAGTGGAGGCCGAGGGCCCTGGGGCGGGGACAGGTGACCGGTCGCTGGCCCCCGAGGACCCGGGCTACGACGATGCCGAACTCTGTGTCCTCGACGTCCCCGAGAGAGCGGCCGAGCCTGGAGACCAGCTCCTGGGACGCTGACCCTGTCGCCCGGCTGGGCTGGGGTCGCGATTGTCATTGCCCCCCCCCACACCTACCACGACTTACCCCCCCCAGGACAGGAACCCCGGCTCGGTGGAACCCCCTTTCCATCTGATTCTGGGGAACTGCCTTGCCCGGAGCCCCTTAGACATCGGCATTTACCATTTCTTCCATTAAATATGTCTCTCCGAGGTTCTGTGTGGGTCAGTACTGTGCCGGGACCGCGGGTGACAAGGGGGGATTCGCTGTGGGTTCTCGGTTTTGGGACCGTGGTGGGCCTGGATCGAGATAGGATGCAGAGAGGACCCACCTCTGCAACTCTGTGCCCGCTGCTGTGGAGAGCACAGATGTTCACAGTGTCCGATGGCCGTGGAAGGACTAGCCCGGACCCTTTCGCTTCATCCCCAACGCCCGGGGCTACGGGGAGGTCGGATCCTGGAGGGGTGGGGGCCAGTGCAGGAATCTATTGCCTCTCGTTCCCTCTGTCTAGCCCCGGACCAGTAGGCCCAATCAGTCAATTAATCAATGATATTTACTGAGCGCTTCCTAATCCCTTGGGAGAGTACAACAGAATTAGCAGACTCGTTCCCTGCCCATAATGAGTTTATAGAGCAGAGTGGGAGACAGAGGTTAATATAAAAATAATAATCGTGGTATTTGTTAAGAGTTTACTGTGTGCCAAACACTGTTCTAAGCGCTGGGGTAGACCTGGAATGGATAGTGAGGATGAAGAGGGGCCCCAGCCCTGCAGCTCTATGACCACTGCTGTAGAGGGCATGGATGCTCACAGTGCCCATTGGCCGTGGGAGAACTGGCCTGGACCTTTTCCCTTCTGGTCTCCTTCCCAGACCCCCGAAGTGACAGGGAGATTAGATCCTTGGAAGGAAGGGGGCCGATGCAGGTGTCTCGTTGCCCCTCGTTCCCTCTGAACCGCCCCGGACCAGTGAGATCAATGAATCAATCAACCAATCAATGGTATTTATTGAGCGCTTCCTATGTGCAGAGCACTCTTGGGAGAGTACAATGTAACAGAATTGCAGTCATATTCCCTGCCCACAGTGAGTTTGCAGACTAGAGGTTAAGACGGATATTAATGTGAATAAATACGTAAAAGATGGGTACCACGATATGTCCTCGTTTCTTCCCCCGGGCCCACAGTTGTCCCCCGGTAACGCTGGCAGAGCCTTCCTATTGACACGTGGGAAGGGGGCACGGAGAGTTCAGGCGATCCTCCCTAACCTGCACAGTGGGCATGGCAGAGGCAGGATGAAAACCTCTAGAAAACACCAGTCCTAACCCTGTTCTTCTCTGACCTCTCCGGTCACCCCGGTTTCCCCCAATAACACCCTCAGCCCCAACCCCAACTTGGGAGGGTCTGCCCACACTCTCCTGGCCGGAGCCGGGGCTAGGTAAGCGTCACCGCTGTATCTCCAGGGATGCAGCACCTGGAACCGCAGATCAACCACCTGACAATTACAACAAGACAAGGGCTTGCTTTTTTGTTGCGGCTTCTGCGTTTGGCGTGACGGTGCTGAGTCGTGATGGGGAAATAGTGACCGGAAGCAGAGAATGAAAAGGATGTACCCATTCTTCTTCAAACACCAGGGAATCCTGGCAAACTCCTTGGCTCACAAAAGGCTCGGACCTGTGTCGACGTCTCCCGGTTTGCCTCAAGTAATTCCAGGTGAGACTCCGAGCAGGGGAAGCTGCAGGCCCTCTGCTTGACTGACGACCATGTTCCCTGACTTGAGACCCAGCCCCACCTCTCTGCGTCGCTCCTTTTACTCTACCTCCGGGATGCCTTGAGTTCTTCAGTCCCCATCATTCTTCCTGGCACCCTGTCCTCCCCCACTGCCACGGGTAGGGACCGTTGGCACTCTGCCATCTTTATAGTAGCGTGACTTAGTGAAAAGAGCAAGGGCTCGGGAGTCAGGCGTGGTGGGTTCTAATCCCAGCTCCACCACTTGTCAGCTATGTTACTTTGCAAATCACTTACTTAACTTCTCTGGACCTCAGTTTCCTTTTCTGTAAAATGGGTATTAAAACTGTGAGTCCCTTGTGGGACAACCTGATTACCTTCCAGCTCCCCCAGGGCTAGAACAGTGCTTGGAACATAGTAAGCGTTTAACAAATGCTGTCATCATCATTTGCCCACTGCCTACCGATGCATGTATCTGCCTGCCTGTCTGCATGGCAGGGTGTGTGGCACTGCTTGTCTGTCCTCTTCTGCGTGTCTGTATTCTCTTCCAGCGTGTCCCTTTGCCTTTTTTTCTTCCCAAATCGGGCTCCTCCCCAAGACGCCGAACAGACATTGAGGGGATGAGGCCAGAAAGGGAGGTTCATGCACTGGTAGCGCATGTCCCATTGGGGGACAGATTGAGTCCGATCTGATTATCCTGCATCTCCCCAAGCGCCTGGTATAGTACTTGACACATAGTTATGTGCTTAACCTATACACGTTATATATTCTTCATTATTCTTCTTCTTCAGTATTCCAGCCCAGCCCCGGCAACACCCCCAACCCTGCCTGTGGTATCCTGAGCTCTCGGTAACCAGATGTTCGCAGCTGTTCTGTCCCTCTGTGCTCCTTGTGATGATGGGTTTGGTTGCTTCCGGGTTTGCCCTAGGGGACGACGTTTGAGGAGCTGGTGCGGGGGAGGAATCTCAGCGGCCGTGATTGACTGTGAGACCCCCTGGGAGCTCTGTTGCCACCAGCTGCCTCGGGCACAGCCGCACGAGAAGCGGGTAAGTGGAGCCCGGTGGTTCCGGGAGGGCGCTGTGTGAATCCGTTTTCTAATGGCGGTGAAGGAAGATGGAAAACACGCGATAGGTCTAGGCCAATAATAGCACTACAGTTATCCTCTACTATCGCGAATTACCAATATAGTAGCATGTGGTTTTCTCAGTGGCGCAGAGCGCGGCAGGCCCGGGAGGAGGAGTCGGCTGGACAAGCAGCCGGACCGGGGCGCCCCCTGGTGGTCACAGCGGTGATATGCCGCGGGGGGCAGGGGGCGGTGTAGGCTCCGAAGAATTTGGCTTCTGTCCGGTGTCGACGCGTGCTTGGGCCCCAGGTCCTCCCGGTCCCGTGGGGTGAAAGGGAAATCAACCAAGCTACGACTGGAGAGTGTGGCCGAGTTCGTCCAGAGGGAGAGAAGAAGGAAGGGAGGGAAAGAGGTGCCCCCTCTGGGCTCACACGACACCCCTCCCGGCCTCTCTTCCCTCAATCAATCATACCATCAACTCACTCTTCCCTTACTCCTTGTCCCATTACTCATTCCGAATCGGCCCTCCAATTCCTCTTTCCTCTGCCCACTGGTTCCATCATCTCTCTCCCTGTACTCTTTCCTCCTCCCTTTCTCCAGCGGTCACACACCAGTGAGGGGTTTGTCCTGAAGGGAAAATGGCCCTAGTCCCATGAAGGGGAAGAAAACAGGACCGCCAGGAAGTAAAGTCGTGGTCTAAGGGAGTGAAGGAAATGGTGGGTGGGCAGTTTGCCAAGTTTCACAGGTGTCTAAATATTTCCTCCCCGAGCCTAGGGGTTCTATGAGCTTCCTTCCTGCAGACACGGCCCGGGGCAGAGATGTCCCAAGTGCTGCTCTGATTCTGTGGCTGCTTCCCAGGGGGCCCCCACAGAGATCCCCTCCCCCACCCCACCTCCCACTCCTAGATCCACCCACCCTGAGGCACAGGAACCCTCAGGGAGGCTCAGGAGACACAAGAGATTCATATCTACGGTCAGACCCATGTGGGCTATCTTTGTTCCAGTGAGCCTGCATGGTGCTGGACTGTGTCAGGCCACACGAAGGGCCCTCTGGCCCCGCTCAGTGCCAGTATAGTTGCCCACCCTGAGTAGACACAGAAGGTGAAGACAAGATTTCATGATCCCCACGGTGCTGAAGAAGTGAGCCCAGCCCCCTCTGGCTGTGGGCCCGGCCGGCCCAGCTGCGAGTCTGTAACAGCCCCCAACCTCACTGCCTACTTGGAGGTGTCACAGCTTCTCCAGCAGATCACAATCAGACCCTTGGCGATGTGAGAAGTGTTTTCCTTTGGGGGGCACAATCTTAAGTGTCTCACCAGAGAGGAAGGAACAGCCTGGCTTCATACAGCTTATCTCCCTCTGACTGTGCCAACTTCCCCCCAAATTCAGAGGCTTGAGCTGCCTTAGTGAAAGTGTAGAGTTGAAATGTCCAGATATTCTTCACCTTAACAATTACACTAGCAGTTACACCCACCCACAGACTCACACCCTTCCACACACAACCCTACAGATACACAACACAGGCACACTGTGGGAACAGCAGAGAGAGCACACGGGGACTGGCCAGTCACAGGGAGGATGAGTTATCCAAGAATGAGGGGAAGAAGGGAGACCAAAGGTGGGGAGCAGAGGGGGTTTGAGGGTGTGAGGACCTGTGCTGAGGTCACTCTGGCTGGGAGAAGGCTGAAGGGAGAGTGTGTGGAGGGTTTAGGAGAATAGGTAAGGGGAGAGGAGTTAGAGGGAGTGTCTAGTTGAGCATGGCCACGGGGGTGGACAAAGACGGTCCCTGGGGGTCACAGAGATTCATTGAATGGGCTAAATTTTGGGAGTCAGGGCCGGGCTGGGGTGGCAAACCCCAAGGGGGGATCTGCAGCAACAACCCCCATTCCCAAGAGGGGGGTTGCTGGTCCCCGAGGCAAGGGGGTTCAGGCTGTCACACAGGCTCTATTCATATATGGTGTTCATTGTGGGGTTCAGGATCCTATTGGCCCTGGGAACTGTGTTCAGGGCAGATGGAGGTTCTGATAATGTCTGAAAAGGTAAAGGAGGCTCCTATTGGCTCCTTCCCAGGGGCATGGTAGGGTGTGGAGGGGGGCTGGATCTATAAATTTCCCTCCCATGTCCTGGCTCCCACTCTCAGGTCCCTCAGTGTGTGCGCAGATGGGCTGGGTGGAGGTTCGGGGTTGGGACGGCTATGGGGAGACGATCCTCTGCTCGGGGCCCCAGTGTCCTGGTCATCAGTGTCCTAGTCATCAGGGTCCTGCTTGTTGTTCCAGGTAAATGTTCATCCATCCCTATGGACTGGGCACAGGGCTAGGAGGGTGAAGTATGCATAGCGGGCTCAGCGGGGAAACAGTTTTGCCAAGTCCCAGCTTGAAGTGGTAGCCAGAGGGGCAGAGTCCAGGGGATCTGGTGTTTATCCCATCACGGATGTCTCAGTTCAGGATGAGGTTTGCAGTGTCTGAGAACAGTGGGTCTGTCTCCAAGTTGCTCTGCTCCCTTCCCCACGTCTTGCCTGGCCTAGCCCACAGCAGCCCCAGAAGGTCTGAGCATGTTCAGTTGCTCCAGAGACCTTTTTTGAGGATTAGTCCAAGTCCTGGAGGATGGGGCAGGGGGGCCATGGGGAGGCTGGACCCTAGGGAGAAACGTGATGGCATCAGGGGACTCCATCAAGGAGGCAGGGGAGGGGCTAGTGAGGCTGAGGCCCTACTTACAGAGAAATGGCCCCATCCTCCTGACCCCGTCAATCAGTAATAATAATAATTATTATGGTATTCATTAAGAGCTTACTAGGTGCCAAGCACTGTTCTAAGAGCTGGGGTAGCTACTGGGTAATCAGGTTGTCCCACTTAGGGTTCACAGTCTTCATCCCCATTTTACAGATGAGGTAACAGAGGCACAGAGAAGTTGAATGGCTTCCCCAGTGTCACACAGCAGACAAGTGATACCTTCAGAATCCCAGGCCAATGCTCTATTCATGGATTAGGATCCATGTCCTCTGAATCCCAGCTCGAAGGGGCCCAGAGCAGAGTCAGGAAACTATTTCTCAGTCCCCTGCAGGAATCGAAGTTTGGGGCACAAATGCCCCCTCTGACCGAACCATCTATCCCTGATCTTCTCTGCAGAGTTCCTGGACCTGAGGCTGGTCAGCTACACCTGGACCTGTGCCAGGCGCCTGGGGGTTTTCTACAATGGGACATGGGGAGGTGTATGCAGCAACTCCATGCAGGATGTCACTGTGTCCATGATCTGCTGGCAGCTGGGCTGTGGGGACAGCGGAACGCTAGAGTCTCCTGGCACCTATGGGAAAGGGTCTGGGCCTTGGTGGGTCGACAAGGTCGATTGCCGACCCAGTGACCCCACCCTCTGGGAGTGTCCGTCTGACCCCTGGAGCGAGCCTCCTGCTCTCAGGAAAATGAAGCCCAAATCAAGTGTGCAGGTGACTCCCTGTCTGTCCCTGTCCATCAGTCTGTCTATCTGAAGTCTCCAGCTGTCTGTCCCAACCAATCATCCCTTCACCCGTCCACTATTTGCAGCCCAGAGATTCAGCACCTCCCCTGGCTGGGGTCTGGGGCTGCAGGAGAGTGAGGAGCTCCCTGACACTCACACTTGCAGGGGTGGTGAGGGATTCCTGGACTCCACCAGGGACTGAGGGAAAAGTCAGCTGCTGCCCGGGCTGTGCCCAAACTCCATTCTGCTGAACCAGACCTGGTCACTTGGTTCCACTTCCCAGGAGGATCTTCACCCTGATTAGATGTGGAGAGTTGGACAATCTATCTGGCCAGGAGCTTAGTCACCTATCCTTAAGCCAAGGTGTCTCGTTCCCAGCCCACCTTTCCCACAGAGATCCATGGACTCTCCCCAGGCATGGCCTTGGTAACCATTGGTAATGAGAGGTGACCCCTCAGGCCGGGAATCCTGGATCTTCTTTGCCCCGTTTCTCCAGGAGCCTCAGCTGGATGCTGCCTAGTGGTTGGTTTATAGCTAGTCTGTTTTGGGGGCCTGGCCCCACTGAGGGCCCTCACAGTGGGTCCAGGACATCTGGTCTGTCCACTCCAACCTCAGGGCGGTGGTGGAACTGTCTGTGTCCTCCTTCCCAAGGCCAGCCCAAATTTAGAAACAGTTGAGCCTCCTGGCTTTTCCCATTCATCCCAAACTGCAGGGGCTTCCATGTTGTTTCAGTAGTGGATAACATGACCAGATTTGATCATATTTATTGAGCGCTTACTGTGTGCAGAGCTCTGTACTAAGCACTTGGGAGAGTACAGTACAACAAAAAACAGACACATTCCCTGCCCAGAATGTGCTTACAGTATAGAGGGGAGGACATACATTAATATAAATAAGTAAATTAAAGATATGTATGTAAGTTCTGAGGGATTGGGAAGGGGATAAATAAAGGGAGCAAGTTAGGAGGAACATGGATTTTTAATTGATTGATCGATTCATTCATTCAGTTGAATTTATTTAGTACTTTCTGTGTGCAGAGCACTGTGCTAAGTGTTTGGGAGGGTATAATAAAACAATAAACAGACACAGTCCCTGCCCACTACTAGCTTATAGTCTACAGTGGGGGAGACAGACATGAATATAAATAAATAAATGACAGATATGTACGTAAGTGCTGTGGGGCTAGGATGGGGGATGAACAAAAGGAGCAAGTCAGGGTGACACAGAAGGGAGTGGGAGAAGAGAAAAGGGGTGCTTAGGGTAGGCCTCTTGGAGAAGATGTGCCTTCAGTAAGGCTGTGAAGATGGGGAGAGCAATTGATAACACTGGAGAAGTGTAACCTATTGTCTTTTCAAATACATGGTTTTTTTGGCAGTATAAAAAAAATTTAAAAGCAGTTTAAGCAATGTAATTAGTCCAAAAGTGTCAGCTACAAGCATAGGTCAACAACTGATCAGTTTTGCTGGAGTCAAAGAGAACACTGGTATGCAACGGGCCAAATGATTCCAGAGGCCTTTTGGGTGGATCAGATACATAAGGCCCATCCCATTTTGCCTAGGCCCTCCTAGCCTAGTAGTTCATCTGTGATCAGCCGATCAGTAATCAAAAAGTTGCTGAAATTCTCTGACAGCACCCCTCGGCAGTACAGTGTGCCCATCAGTGGCCCAAGTGAGCCTTTCCCCAGGGGCTGTTATTCGGTCCCAGTGTCTCCCTATTATGTTTCCCCAGAACAGAAGAAAATGCAGTGCCCAGGATCTGCCCAGTGCCCTGGTATGTCAGCCTCTCCCCCTTCCCCTCCACTGGCCTCCCGGTCCTTCCCCTTTCCCTGTCCTGCCCCCTGCTCTCACCTATCCCTCCCTGCAGGCATTGATGGCTGGGTGTCTCTTTCCAGAGCGACACAAGATCCATTTGGTAGGGGACGAGAACAACTGCTCGGAACGTGTGGAGGTATGGCACAATGGCTTCTGGGGCACAATGTGTGACGACTCCTGGGACCTGGTGAATGTGGAGGTGGTGTGCCGGCAGCTGGACTGTGGCTCGGCCTTGGCCACCCTGGGGGAGGCCGCATACGGTCCAGGCACCGGGCCCATCTGGCTGGATGAGGTGGCGTGCAGGGGCCGAGAGGACTCGCTGTGGAATGCCCCGCGGAGCTGAGCGGGCACAGTGTCAGCACAAGGAGGATGCGGCTGTGAAGTGCTCTGGTGAGGACCGTAGGGTGGGGCAGAGGACCGGTATCTAGGCCGAGGGGAGGGGGAAGCAGGTGACACACGTCTGGAGCCTGAGCAGAACTGAACCTGATCTCCCAGCACAGATGCTTGGTTGGTTGAGGGAAGAGAGTGAGGGCTCTCCAATCTTTCTGAGGAAAGCATTTCTGGGAGGGTCTTCCCAGACCCCAATGCCTCCCTGCCCCTGGCTCAGGTTCTGCACGGGGAGCAGGCGGGGGGTGCCCGTGCCCGCAGACGGACAGAGAGAGGGGAGTGGGGGGAGGGTCTGAGGTGAAGCCAGGAGCGGCCCCCCGGGTGAGGCCCCCTCGGATGAAACTCCGCCGTCCGTCCCGTCGGTGCTCAGGGTACGACAACATGGAGAAGGGCGGGCGCAGCCACCTCCCCCCATCGGCAGAGGGCAGCGGTGAGCCGGGGCGGGGCTCCCGGGCCCTCCCCCACGGGGGAAGGACCCACGCGGGGGCAGGGGGACTGCGGGTGGGCCATCCCGTGGGGCAGGGGGACTGTGGGCCATCCGGTGGAGGGGCCGTGTCCCGGGGTCCCGGACCCCAGCCCCTCCCACGGGTGGGGGCGGCTCCCCTGGGTCCCGGGTCGGGACCGCGGGTGGGGGAGGGTCCGCAGCTCAGCCTGTCCTTCCAGGACGGGGCACGGCCCGGCTCCCCGCCGCAGACTCCTTCCCCCCGGAGGACCCGGCCGACGGCTCCGAACATCCCGGGGTTCCCGACCCTGCGCTGAACGGTGCGGTGGCCCCCGAAACCCCCGTGGACGTCCCTGGGGGCGCGGTCCCCCCGACAGGTGAGTGGGGGAGGGTCCGTCCGTCCGTGACCCCGACGGTGCGGCCGGGGGAAGCAAGAGCAGCCGCTCGGCCCCCGCGCCACCCCTCCTCCCTCTTGCCCCTTCCAGGTCGGACTTTGCCGTCCCGAGGGGAGGCCGAGGGCCCTGGGGCGGGGACAGGCGACCGGTCGCTGCCCCCCGAGGACCCGGGCTACGACGATGCCGAACTCTGTGTCCTGGACGTCCCCGAGAGAGCGGCCGAGCCCGGAGACCAGCTCCTGGGACGCTGATCCTGCCGCCCGGCTGGGCTGGGGTCGCGATTGTCGTTGCCCTCCCCCACCTGCCGCGATATATCGCTCCCAGAGCAAGAGCCCCAGTCCTGTGGAGCCCCATTTCCAGCTAGTTCTTGGGCACTGCCTTGCCCGGAAGTGTGTGGACACCCCTTAGCCTTCGGCATTGGCCGTTTCTTCCAATAAATACATCTCCCCGCCTGTCCGTGTGGGTCGGTACCGTGTCGGGTTCTCGGGTGGCAAGGGGGGATTCGCTGTAGGGTCTCGGGTTTGGGGACCAGGGTGGGCCTGGAGTGGGATAATGAGGATGCAGAGGGTTCTCGCCTCCGCGTCTCCGTGCTCGCTGCTGTGGAGGGCACGGACGATCACAGTGCCCGATGACCGTGGGAGAACTGACCTGGACCCTTTCGCTTCGGGTCTCCTTCCCGACCCCCGGAGGCACAGGGAGATTGGATCCTGGAGGGGTAGAGGGGCGGTGCAGGTGTCTTATTTTCCCTCATTCCCTCCGTCCCCCCCCGCCCCCCTGACCAGTAAAACCAATCAATCCATTCATTCATTAATTCAGTCGTATTTATTGAGCAATTACTTTGTGCAGAGCACTGTACTAAGCGCTTGGAATGTACAATTCAGCAACAGTTGGAGGCAGTCCCTGCCCAACAACTGGCTCAAAGTCTAAAAGGGGGAGACTGCAAAACAAAACAAGCAGTCAGGCATCAGTACCATCAAAATAGATAAATAGAATCATAGATATATACACATCATTAATAAAATGGAGTAATAAATAGTATAAACAAATATACACAAGTGCTGTGGGAAGGGGAAGGGGGTAGAGCAGAGGGAGGGAGTAGGGGGAATGGGGAAGGGAGGAGGGGCACAGAGAAAGGGAAGGCTCAGTCGGGGAAAGCTTCCTGGAGGAGGTGAGCTTTCAGTAGGGCTTTGAAGAGGGGAAGAGAGTTAGTTTGGCGGATGTAAGGACGAAGGGCATTCCAGGTCAGCGGTAGGACTTGGGCCGGGGTCGACAGCAGGACTGGCGAGAATGAGGCAGTGAGGAGATTTGTGGCAGAGGAGCTGAGTGTACAGGGTGGGCTGTACAAGGAGAGAAGGGAGGTGAGTTAGGAGGGGGCAAGGGGATGGAGGGCTTTGAAGCCAAGATTGAGGAGTTTTTGCTTCATGTGAAGATTGATAGGCAACCACTGGAGGTTTTAAGGAGGGGGGTGACATGCCCAGGGCGTTTCTGTAGAAATATAATCCAGGCAGCGGAGTGAAGTATAGAGTGAACGGGGGAGAGACAGGAGGATGGGAGAGCAGAGAGGAGGCTGATGCAATAACCCAGTCGGGATATTATGAGGTATTATTATTATCATTCTATTAATCAGTGGTATTTATTGAGCACTGACTATGTCAGAGCATTGTACTATGCTCTTGGGAGAGTACAGTTCAAGAAAATTAGCAGATACGATTCCTGCCCATAACAGCTTAAAGACCAGAACAGGAGACAGACTTTAATGTGAATAAATATATAAAAGATGGATACGATGATGTGGCTTTATTTTCTCCCCTGGCTCATAGTTCTTTCCTGGGTCCTGCCGAGACTGTGCCCGGGTGACGCGGGCCCTGAGCCATCGCAGGGCAGATTCTCCCTATCGACACGCTGGAAAGAGACCCCGAGAGGGCAGGCGATCCACTCTAGGCTGCCCTGCAATTTGGCAGGGGCAGGATTAAATCTCCTAGAGAACAGGGATGCGCCAAAACTAACCCTGCCCCTCCCTGTCTTCTCCGGTCATCCCTGTTCCTTCCAATAACACCCTCAGCTCCGGCCCTACCTGTGGGGTCCGCACTGTCCTGGCAGGGGCCACTACTGAGTCTCCATGGATGCAGACTGCAGCACTTGGAGCCGGCAGACAACAGCCCGACAGTTACAGCAGTGCACGGACTTGCTTTTGGTCGCAGCACCTGCATGTAGGGTGACTTTACAGCTGGGATAATGGTACTCAGCCGTGAAGGGGAAACAGTGACTGGAAACAGATTGTTGAGGAGGATGTATTCAGTCTTGTTAAAACACCAGGGAATTACGGGAACCTCCTTGGCTCACAGAAAGCTCGGATCTCGGTGGACGACTCCTGGTTTGGCTTCAGTAATTCCAGGTGAGACTCTGAGCAGGGGAAGCTTCAGGCCCTCTGATCGGGTGATGACCAATGCCATGTTCCCTGGCTGGAGGCCCAGCCTTGCCTCCCTGTGTTGCCCCATTATTCTCACTCCAGGTTGTCTTGCATTACTCACCATGTACCGTTCTTCCTGGCACCTTGTCCTCCCCCACAACCTTGGGTATGGACTGTTGGCACTCTGCCACTGTTATCTGCCCATTGCCTACCGGTGCATGTGTCTGCCTGTCTGTCTGCATGGCAGGGTCTGTGGCGCCGCGGGTCCGTTCTCTTATGGGTATTAGTCTCTAACTTCCTGTATGTCCCTTTGTCTTTTTTACTCCCCGAGTCTGTCATCTCTTCAAGGCGCTGACCACGCATTGAGGGGACCGGGCCAGGAAAGGGGTTCGTGTATCCTGGCTGGGTGATCCTGCTAGCCCATGCCCGACTTTGAGACACAAATTGAGTCCAATCTGATTATCTTGTATCTACCCCAGCGCTTGGTACAGTTCTTGGGACATAGAAAATGCTTAACGAATACAGGTTTTATGTTATTCATTATTATTATTAATTGTTCCAGCCCACCTCCGGCAAACCCCACAACCCTGCCTGTGTTATCCTGAACTGTCGGTGGTCAGATGTTTGCAGCTGTTCTGTCCCTCTGTGCTTCTTGTGATGTTGGGGTTGTCCGTTTGCGGGTTTGCCTTGGGGGACCACGTTTAGGAAGCGATGGTGAGGAGCTGGTGCCGGGGAGAAATCCCAGCGCCCATGATTGTCCGTGGCACCACCAGGGGGCGCTGTTTGCACTTGCGGCCTCATCCCCCCGCACAAAAGTTGGGTAAGTGGAGCCCAGTGGTTTCAGAATATGAAGGCGTTTTCTAATGGTGTTGTAGAAGGATGGAAAACACGTGGCAGCACTGGAGCCACAATAGCACTAGCATTATCCTGTAATAATTAATAATAATGATGTTGGTATTTGTAAAGCCCTTACTATGCGCCAAGCACTGTTCTAAGCATCGGGGCAGATACAAGGTAATCAGGTTGGCCCACGTAATAACTATCATGATGGCATTTGCTAAGCGCTTACTATGTGCCAAGCAATGTTCTAAGCACCGAGGTAGATACAAGGTAATCAGGGTGTCCCACGTGGGGCTCATAGGCTTCATCTCCATTTTACAGATGAGGTAGCTGAGACCCAGAGAAGCTAAGTGTCTTGCCCAAAGTCACACAGCTGACAAGTGGCGGAGAGGGGATTAGAAGCCACGCCCTCTGACTCCCAAGCCCGGGTTCTTTCCACTGAGCCAATACAGCACAGTAGCAAGAGAATATGACGTTGCTTTCTCGGGGCTACACAGTGCGGCAGGCATGGGAGGGGTCGGCTGGGAAGGCAATGGGGCCGGGGGCGCCCTCTTGTGGTCACGACCGTGATGTGCTGTTTGCGGGGGCGGCGTTGGCTGCGTGATTTCCGGAGGGTTTGAGTTCTGGCAGGTGTCGACGCCTGCTTGGGCTTCTGTTTCTGCCGGTCCCGTGCGTCTGAAAGGGAGATTATACGAGCTACAGCTGGAGAGTTTGGCCGAGTTTGTCTTGAGGGAGGAAGGGAAAGAGGTGCCCGCTCTGGGCTCACAGGACACCTCCTCCGGGGCTCCCCTCCCTTAATCAATCACTCAATTCACTCTTCTTTTACTCCCTGTCGCATTATTCATTATGCACCATCCCTCCAATTTTTCCTTCCTCTGTCCATTGGCTCCCTCATCTCTCTCCCTGCAGCCCTTCCTTTTCCCTTTCTCCAGGCAAGAAGTTCTCCCTGAAGTGAAAATCGCCCCAGGCCCATGAAGGGGGATTAACCAGAACTGTCAGGGACTGTTAGGTCATGGTCTAGGGGAGTAGAGGAGATCGTATCTGTGCAATTCTTCAAGATTTACAGGTGCCTAAATATTTCCTCCCCAGGCCCAGGGGTTCTATGAGCTTAATTCCTGCATCCCTGGCCTCTCTGCCTGCGGGCTGCTTCCCAGCAGAGTCCCCACAGAAACCTCCTCCCCCCACCCCACCTCCCACTCTTCAATCCCCCCTCCACCAAGGCATAGGAACCCTGAAGATTCCACCAGGGAGATCCAGGACGAATTTGGAACCTTTATGTCATGAGAGACCCATTTCTGTGGTCAGACCTGTGTGGGTTGTTCTTGTTCCAACGACCCTGCATGGTGTTGGTCTAGGTCAGGCTGCCTGATGGCCCCTGTAGCCCTGCTCAGTCCCACTATAGATACCCACTCGGGATAGATTGGGAAAGTGATGACAAAAGTTCGTGGTCCTCAAGGTGGTGGAGGGGTGAACTCAGCCCCCTCTGTCTGCAGGCACAGCCGGGCCAGCTGCGAGACTGGAACAGCCCCAAACCTCACTGTGAACATGGAGGTGTCACAGCTGCTCCAGCAGATCACAATCAGGCCCACAGGGACGTGAGAAGCGTTTTCTCTTGGGGGGCACAAGCTCACATCTCTCGCCAGAGAGGAAGGAGCAATGGGGCTACCTCCAGCTTATCTCACTGATTGCGCCCAATATTCAGAGGCTTGAGCTGCCTTATTGAAGGTTTAGAGCTGAAGTAGCCAGTTATTCTTTTCTTTAACAACCCTCACTAACAGTCACACACACAAGCCCACAGACACACAACACAGGCCCACCATGGGAACAGCAGAGAGAACAAGTGGGAACCGGCCAGTCACAGGGAGGATCAGTCATCCAGGAATGAGGGGAATAAAGGAGACCAAAGGTAGGGAGCAAGGGAGAGGTGAGGGTGTGGGGGCCTGAGCTTAAGGTAGACCTGGCTGGGAGGAGACTGAAGGAAGAGTGTGGACGGCTTTATGGGAGTAGGTAAGTGGTAGCGGGGGTTGGAGGGAAGACCCTGTTGGGCTTGGATGTGGGTGTGGATTAGGCCGGTCCCTGGGAATCATGGAGAGTCACTGGATGGGCTGCCAGGTGAAAACTGGCACCGGACCAGAGTGGCAGACCCCGCTGGAGAAGAAACAGCAACAACCCCCAACCCTGAAAAGTGGGCCGCTAGACCCCATGACAAGAGGATGCGTGCCGTCACTCAGCCTCTTTGCTCATATATGGCGATCATTGCGGGGTTCAGAATTCGATTGGCCCTGGGAGTTGTGCTCAGGGCAGATGGAAGTTATGATAATGTCTGAAAAGGTAAAAGGGGCTCTTATTGGCTCCTGCCCAGGGACCGATGGGTGCCAGAGGGGGTGGATCTATATATCTCCCTCCTATTTCCTGACTTCCGCTGTCATACACTGTGCGGCCCTGCAGTACGGGCTGATGGGCTGGGTGGAGGTTGTGGGGTTGGGATGGCTTTCGAGGGACGATGCTCTGCTCAGGGCCTCAGTGTCCTGGTCCTTGGTGTCCTGCTTGTCGTCCCAGGTAAGTGCCTGTCTGTCCCCATAGTCTGGAGATGGGGCTAGGCAGATGAAGTGAGCAAGGTGGGCCCGCTGGGGGAAATGGTTTTGCCAAGGCCCAACCTGGAGCTATGGCCAGAGGGGCAGAGTCCAGGGGATTGAGTGCTTGTCCCATCAGAGAGATCCTAGTTAAGGATGAAGTTTGGGATGTTTCAGGACAGAGGTTTCCTTCTCCCATGACCCTGTTCCCTTTCCTACCCCAGCCCACAGAAGCCTCAAGAGGTCAGAGGGCACTTAGTTATTCCAGCACCCTTTCCTGGGTATTGATCTGAACCCTGGGGATGGGGCCGGAGTGACTGTTGGGAGGCTGGGCCTTGGGGAGAGGTGTGACAGCAACAGGGGACTCCAGGAAGAAGACAGGGACAGGGACTGATGAGGCTGAGGCCCTGCTTTCACAGAAATGACCCCATTGTCCTGATCCCATCAATCAATAGTCTAATAAGAAGAATAATTATGGTACTTAAGCACTTATTATGTGTCAAGCACTCTTCTTATTGCTAGGGTAGATACAAGTTAATCAGGTTGGACAGAGTCCCTGACCCACATGGGGCTCATAGTCTCAATCCCCATTTTGCAACTAAGGGAACTGAGGCCCAGAGAAGTGAAGTGATGGGCCCAAGGTCACAGAGCAGACAAGTGACAGAGCTGGGATTAGAACACAGGTCCTTCTGACTCCTAGCCCCGGGCTCTACCCTTTAAGCCATGTAGCAGCCTCAGCCTGGCCACGCTGCTAGGACATGTGACCGCATGGTCAGATGGTAACCCCCCACCCACATCTCCAGGGACAATCCCCCCACCCGCAACCCCACACTCAGTGCTCCGCCTAGCCAGCTAACTTTAGCTTTTCTTTGGACTCCTTGAACTCCTGCCCTAACTTCAGCTTCTCCCACTCCTCCTTGCATGTTTTGATTTTCCATGGGTTCATGTTTCAGTGATTTAGATTGTCCTTCTCTTTCTGGTGCTTTCTCTGCTTCTTTTGAGTGCTTGTTAAGGGAGAGGGCAACAAAATTAATAGACATGAATCCTACCCTAAGGAGCTCACAATTTAGCTGAGGAAAGAGAGACTTAAATAAGCTGTAGAGCGTAAAGTATTCATTTATTCAGTCGTGTTTATTGAGAGTTTACCAAGTGCAGAAACTCTACTAAGCGCTTGAGAGAATATAATGCAACAATAAATAGGCATTCCCTGCCCACAATGAGCTTACAGTCTTAAGGGAGGGAGACAGGTATTAATAGAAATAAATACATTACAGATATGTACATAAGTGCCGTGAAGTTGAGAGGGGGAAAGAGCAAAGGGAGCAAGTCAGGGTAATGCAGAAGGGAATGGGAGAAGAGGAAAAGGGGGCTATGTCAGGGAAGGCCTTTAGGAGTGATGGGTATTTGTAAGGCATTTAAGGGAATTTTGAGGTCTAAAGTACTAGGACCTAGGGAAGGGCTGAAAAGGCAATTGGGAAATACAGATTGGAGAGGTGAGAGATGAATTGGAAAGGCCTCCTAAAGTTGGTGTGATTTCTGAAGGACTTTGAATATGAGAACAGTGACCTGCTGGATATGAAGGGGGAGACAGTTCCAGGAGGGGAAGCAGGTATGAGGAAGGGGTTGGAGGTGGGAGGGACAGGGAATAGGTGGGCTTGAGAGGAATAAAGAATGCAAGGTGGGGTTTTTGTGGGAGAGGAGCAAGGATTGGCAGGAAGGAAGAGCTGATTGAAGTAAACTGATGGTGAGGAGTTTCTGCTTGATGCAGAGAGGGATAGGCAACCATTGGAGGCTTTGAGGAGTGGGGAGTTATGAGCAGAGCAAGGTTTCAGGCAAAAGATTGGGGCAGCAGTATGAAGTGTGGACTGGAGAGGGTGAGATGGAGGCAGGAGTTCAGTGAGGAGGCAGAAGCAGGAGTCAAGGTGGAGCTGGTGTGGGGGCTGTTTGGAAGGAGAAGGTTCTGGAAACATTGTTGAGGAAGAACTAATCCCTGACCCTGTCCCTTCCCACTAACAGCTAATCACCCCCAAACCTGTCCTTGCCTTGCCTCTCTTCATGCCCACCTCCCAAACCCTGGTGCCTCAATAATCAAAAGCCCCTGCCCTGCCTTTGCCACCCAGTCCATCTCTTCTCTCCAGTGAGATGACTCCATCCCAGTCAGAATCATTTCTTTTCCCTGACCCCATCCTGGACTGAGTGGGATGCTGCCTGCTGGGAGTGGGAACCAGATCACTCTGCTGTGGCCCGAGGCCCTCTGCACCAACACACAAGTCTCTGGTGGACCTGGCTGGGAGTCAGAGAGCTGGGGCTGACCTGGAGTAGATGGGTGTTGGGGGATCAGGGTCGGTTCTCCCCGTGACAGGGTGGGGTGGTCTGTGTTGCAGGGGCGGCGGCTGACAAGCTGAGGCTGGCGGATGGAGAGAGCCCATGTGATGGGCGTTTGGAATTGGAACATAATGGGCAGTGGGGGACAGTGTGCGATGATGACTTGGACATGAAGGATGCGGCCGTGGTGTGCAGACAGCTGGGGTGTGGGACAGCAGTCAGTACCCTTGATGGGGTCAAATATGGCCCAGGGTCTGGACGCGTTTGGGTTTATGGCCTGTACTGTCAGGGGACAGAGGCAGCTCTCTGGAACTGCAGAGATTTTGAATGGAAACAAGCTGATTACTGTACCCACACCTGGGATGTCGGAGTGCAGTGCTCAGGTTAGTCCGGGTCCGTCCATCCCCCTGCAGGAAGTCCCCAAGGGAGCCACGACCCCGAGAACAACCCAACATAGACACCAGACTGCTCTGGCCACGCTTTTCCAGGAACTGGGTTTCCAGGTCGGGTGGGGGCTGGGCCTGGGAGGGGAGGATGGGCAGGTGTTGGGCATGTCCAGCCCAACCTGGTCCTCAGGCCACAGAGTTCCACTCTAGCAAAGCTGCCAACTCTCAAGGATGAAAAGGGGCTGGGATTTGAGGGGAGACATGGACTGTGAGGATGCAGGCTTCAGTGAGCGAGCAGGCCAGAAAGCCATTTTAAGTTGTTCCAGCCCAGACTGGAGGCTGTTGTTTCTTGTCAGAGCTCTGGGATGAGCAAGGATGGGAGTCCCCCAGCTTATACAGCTATGGTGCCCTCGCTCTCCTTGCCCCACAATTGGGGCACCTCTGTGCACCAGCCCTCTACCCCAGCTCCCTCTCTCCTTGGCCACAATGGGGCTCCTGAGAGTCGATGGGACAGTTGCTCCTTTCACCCCCAGATCAATTTTTTTTATGGTTGTTAAGCATTTACTATGTGTCAAACACTGTTTTAAGTGCTGGGGTAGGAACAAGTTAATTAGGTCAGACACAATCCCTGTACATCATGAAGCTCACAGTGAAAGTAATTTATTTTAATCCCCATTTTACAGTTGAGGAATATGAGGCAGAGAACCAGTGTAGCTCAATGGAAAGAGCATGGACTTGGGAGTCAGGGGTCATAGGTTCTAATCCCGCCTCCACCACTTGTCAGCTGTGTGACTTTGGGCAAGTGACTTAAATTCTCTGTGCTTCAGTTACCTCATCTGTAAAATGGGGATTAAGACTGTGAGACCCTCATGGGACAAACTGATTACCTTGTACCCCCTTCCCCCAACCCAGTGCTTAGATCAGTGCTTGGCACATAGTAAGCGCTTAACAAATACTATTATTATTATTATTATGAGGTTCAGAGAAGTTAAGTGACTTGCCCAAAGTCACATAGCAAGCAATTAGCAGAGCCGGGACTAGAACCCAGGCCCTTCTGACTCCCAGACCCTTGCTCCTTCTACTAGGTCATGCTGTTTCTCATTTTTCATTGATAACAGTGGAAAAGTTCAGTCTGTCATCTTTTCAAATATATGAATTTTTGGGACTAATAAAAAAGGTTTAAAAGTATTTTGATCAACTTCATTAGTCCAAAAGTGTCAGCTACAAGCCCAGGGTGAACAACTGATCAATTTCAATGGAGTCGATGAGAATATTAGTACATAATGGGCTGTACCATTTCCGAGGGCTCTTGGGTGAATTCAGAGAGATAAGGCCCTATTCCATTTTGCCTAGGCCTTACTGGGCTAGGAGTTCATCTTTGCTAGCTAATCAGTAATTAAAAAGTTGCCAAAATTCTCATCCAACCCCACTGAGCAGCTAAGGGTGCCCATTCTGTCTCCACCAGGCAGAAGGAAATCCAGTGTCCAGAATCTGCCCAGTGTTCCAGAAGGTCAACCTCTCTCCCTCTCCCTTCCGCCGGTCCCTTGGTCCTTCCCCTTGCACTTCCCCTTTCCCTGGCCTTCCCCCAACTTTCACCTCCCCCTCCCTGAGGGCAGTGACTCCGGGCATCTCTTTCCAGACCGGCGCAACATCCGTGTGATAGGGGGTGAGAACAACTGCTCAGGACGTGTGGAGGTGTGGCACAGTGGCACCTGGGGCACGGTGTGTGACGACTCCTGGGAACTGCCAAATGCGGAGGTGGTGTGCCGGCAGCTGGACTGTGGTTCGGCCGTGGTTGCCCTGAAAGAGGCCGCATACGGTCCGGGCACTGGAACCATCTGGATGGATGAGGTGGCATGCAAGGGGCAAGAGGCTTCCCTATGGGACTGTCCTGCGGGGCCAAGGGGGCAAAGTGACTGTAAGCACAAGGAGGACGCATCAGTGAAGTGCTCTGGTGAGGGCCGGGGCGGGGGTGGAGCAGGGGACTGGGGGTTGGACTGAGAGGAGGGAGAACATACATGTCTGGAGCCTGAGCAGAAATGAGTCTGAGTTCCTGGCACCAAAATTTGGTGGGAGGAGGGAAGGGAGAGAAAAGCATTCTGCCTGTTTCCTCCAGTCTGTTTAAGGAAAGCATTTCTAGGAGGGTCCTCCTGGCTCCCAGTGCCACCTGGCCCCTGGCTAAAATCCCACCCCCTGCTCAGGCCCCACCTCTTATCTACTGTAGGTAGTAGGGCCATGGCCTCATCACCCCTGGCCACAAGTAACTGCCCCCCACCACAGGTAAGGGGCTAGGACTCTTCCTGTCCCCCACCTGCAACTGTACTCACTGTCTTAGCAATAACTGAGTCATCGGGCACATACCATGACTTGTTCTCAGGAACCCCAGGAAAAGAGAAGGGTGTGGGGGGAAGAGAAGGTGGGTTCTCCCTCATAGTTTGCTCCCACAGAGACCTTGGGACTCAGAAGGGTCACAACCCCTCTAAGGCCTCAGGCCTCCATTGCAGGAACTGCGGGAACCTCAATCATATCATTTCATGCTTCGAGTAACCACCCCCACCGAGGGCTAAAAGCCAGGGACTTCCTGTCCCACCAATGACTGTCCTATTCACTGAGCCCTCCAGCGTCACACTCTGTGCTGTGCATTTGGGGTCTTGGGAGCTTCCCACTTTAATGGGACCGTTCTGGAAGGGTGGTTGGGGTCTGAGTCTCCCTACCTGAGCTCCAGGAGTCTCCTAGGATCTGGACCATCAGCCAGTCGGCCCCAGGGCTATTGGTCTCCAAGGGGAGGGGAAACCACTGCTGGCCTGGGAGGAGAGGTGGTGGCAACTACTGGTTGGATGAGACTGATGCCAGACCCCCACAACTCAGCTCTGGGAGCTCGGGGTCATGGAGTGTACAGGGACCGGGGTCAAGGGTTTAAGTACTGAAGGACCTGGAAGGTGGGGCAATTCGGGCATGAACTGAGGGTCCTGAGGTCCTGCTCCCAGGGTCATGGCCCCCAGGACCCTGCAAGGGGGGAAGGCCTGAGTCTCGGAAGCCCTCACGGTCTCTGTTTGGTGTCTCCACTGTCAGGATTGAGCTCCAAGGTGGAGACCTTTCCCAGGATCCTGTGGGTCGTGCTGGGAGCCCTGCTCTTCCTGGGCCTGATCATCCTGGGGGCTCACGTGCTGCTGCAACAGAGAGCCCGGCGCAAAGGTGGGGATGCAGGTGGCCACGGTGAACAGCATGGAGGGGAATGGGCAGGAGGAAGGGAGGGTCTAGCAGAGGGGAGAGTGGAGGTACCCAGCAACGGGAGGGGGAGTTGAGATCCTGGACAGGATCCCATGGGGTTCCGGCCCAGCATGGAGGGTTCACGGTTCCGGCCCAGCATGGAGGGTTCACTGTTGCTCTAAGCTCTGACTCTGAATGAGAAAGCGGATCCAGGAATCTGGGACTTTGAGTTTCTGAGCCGAGACCCTCATCCTCAGCTGCCTCCAGAACCCAGGATCCTGTCTCCGAGGCTGTATACCAGGAGCTCGAATACACGTCAAAGGAGAAAAACACGTTGAGCTTCCAAGGTGTGTGTGCCCGTGATGTGTGTGCCCGTGACCTCCCAACTCCCTGGCCCATGCAACCACCTCCACCCGGCCCCTGCACTGGTCCTGTGTTCAACTGAGGGGACAGTCCTATCCTGGACAGGGCGCCCTCCCACTGACCCACTTCTGCAGTGAGAAACCTGTCTAGGCCTTCGGGGGAGATTGGCTCAGGTGTCCAGGGGTCCTATCCCTGCCCTCCCCCACCTCTGCTCCCAGCCCAGCCAGCTCCCTACCCCAACTCCTCAGCCCTCCCTAAGCTCCTTCCAGGAGGGTGTCACCCTTGGCTACATGATGACAATCCCCTCTGCCCTCCTGGGCCCACATCCTCCCACCAGGTAATGGCCAGCACATGGAGGCCTTGGGGTGACGCTTTTGGCCTGACGACTCTCACACATCTCTTCCCTCTCCCCATGCTGTTGATCTGCCTGGGACAAATCCATCTCCCTTGAATCCTGGGATTCTTCACTGTCCCAGAGCAGAAATGCCTCCAGCTGCTACCTCCAGAGGCCTGGAGAGGCAGTGGGGAAGATGGGGGTGGTGGTGCAGAGAGCCGGGGGCAGCAGAGACGATGGGGAAGATCAGGACTGTGGGGTGCAGTAGGGCAGAGGAGGCAGCAGGGATGAGTGGGAGTGCAAGGTGCAGGCAGAAGGAAAGGTAAGATGATGGAGTTTCTCCTTCTCGTCCAACCCTGGGACCAATCTCCACCTTTCTCTCTCAGGCTCTGGGTCCTGGGGCTCAGAGACTCATCTGCAGTATTACACCGAGGACAGCGAAGAGGGAGATGGAGCCGGAGGTAATAATAATAATAATCATGGTGGTATTTGTTCATTCAATAGTATTTATTGAGCACTTACTATGTGCAGAGCACTGTACTAAGCGCTTGGAATGTACAAATCAGCAACAGAGACAGTCCCTGCCCATTGACGGGCTTACAGTCTAATCGTTATGCACTTACTATGTGCCAAGCACTGTTCTAAGCGCTGGGGGAGACACGAGGTTATCAGGTTGTCCCACATGGGTCTCACAGTCTTAATCCCCCCTTTACAGTTGAGATAACTGAGGCACAGAGAAGTGAAGTGACTTGCCCAAAGTCATACAGCTGACAAGTGGCGGAGCCAGGATTAGAACCCACGACCTCTGACTCCCAAGCCCGGGCTCTTTCCAATAAGCCTCGCTGCTTCTCTTGATGGGGAGGGGAGACCCCTGGGGAGACCCTCCTCAGGCTGGAGGGGTTGGCCCACCAGCCCAGGGAGGGTCTCCGGGCAGCGGGGGTGGGGGAGGGGTCCCGCCCCTCCACCGTGGCGGACTAGACTCTCGGGGGAGGCCTGCGGCGGAGTCCGGGGTAACCCGTGTCTAGTTCCTGGGAGACAAGAGATGAGTCCAGGCTACTGACTGGACCCCGCAGACAGGCGGGGGGACAGTGGCCGTGTCCGCACACAGCCCGAGAGCGGGCGGCGGGTGGGGGGGTCTGAGGGACAACAAGTCTCCAGGCGCCTTAGGCCAGGCTGTCTGTCCTGTTGCTGCTCAGAGCAAGGGTCCCATAGAGAGCAGGAGTACGACATCGTGGAAGACCCCTGGAGCAGTGACATCCCCCCATCGCCAGAAGGCAGCGGTGAGCCGGGGGGGGTCTCCTGGGTTACTGCAGACTGTGCCCCCCGGACAGGGAGGGTTCCTATTATCTCGAGGGGGGCCGTGTCCTGGGACCGGGGCCGCGATTAGTCAGGCCTCTCCTGCTGCCGCCCTCTGGGCTCCTCCATCCCCCTCCCGCCCCAGGGCCCCGGACCCCAGCCCCTTCGGCGGGTGGGGGAGGGTCCATAGCTCAGCCTGTCCCTCCCGGCCCGGCCCCCAGACGCAGACTCCTTCCCCCCGGAGGACCCGGCCGACGGCTACGATGACGCCGGGGTTCCCGACCCTGCGCTGAACGGTGCGGTGGCCCCGGAACCCCCCGCGGACGTCCCTGGGGGTGCGGTCCCCCCGACAGGTGAGTGGGGGAGGGTCCGTACGTCCGTGACCCCGACGGTGCGGCCGGGGGAAGCAAGAGCAGCCGTTCGGCCCCCGCGCCACCCCTCCTCCCTCTTGCCCCTTCCAGGTCGGACTTTGCCGTCCCGAGGGGAGGCCGAGGGCCCTGGGGCGGGGACAGGTGACCGGTCGTTGGCCCCCGAGGACCCGGACTACGACGATGCCGAACTCTGTGTCCTGGACGTCTCCGAGAGAGCGGCCGAGCCCGGAGACCAGCTCCTGGGACGCTGACCCTGCCGCCCGGCTGGGCTGGGGTCGCGATAGACATTGCCCTCCCCCACCTGCCGCGATATATCGCCCCCAGAGCAAGAGCCCCAGTCCTGTGGAGCACCATTTCCAGCTAGGTCTTGGGCACTGCCTTGCCCGGAAGTGTGTGGACACCCCTTAGCCTTCGGCATTGGCCGTTTCTACCATTAAATACGTCTCCCCCGGCTGTCCGTGTGGGTCGGTACCGTGTCGGGTTCTTGGGTGGCACTGGGGGATTCGCTTTGGGGTCTCGGGTTTGGGAACCGAGGCCGACCTGCGGGGAGATAGGATGCAGAGGGGTCCTACCCCTGCAGCTCTGTGCCCTCTGCCGTGGAGGGTACGGACGCTCATTCATTCATTGGTATTTGTTGAGCTCTTACTGTGTGCATAGCACTATACCAAGCGCTTGGGAGAGTACTATGTAACATTAAACAGATACATTCCCTGCTCACAAGGAGTGTCCGAGGGCCGAGGGAGAACTGGCCCGGACCCTTTCGCTCCTCGTCTTCCTCCCCGATGCCCGGAGCCCCGCGAAGATCGGATCCTGGAGTGGTGGGGGGCGGTGCGGGTGTCTCGTTGTCCCTCGTTCCCTCCGTCCCACCCCGGACCAGTGAAATCAATCGATCAACGGTATTTATTGAGCACTTACTATGTTCAGAACACTGTACTAAACTCTGAGGAGAGTAATCAATTATGGTTTTTGTTAAGCGCTTACTACGTGCCAGGCACTGAACTAAGCGCTGGGGTGGATACAGGCAAATTGGATTGGAAACAGTCCCTGCCCTATGTGGGGCTCACAATCTAGATCCTCATTTTACAGATGAGGTAACTGAGGCCCAGAGAAGTGAAAGGACTTGCCCTAAGTCACACAGCAGACAAATGATGGAGTGGGATTAGAACCCATGACCTTCAGATTCCCAGGACCGTGCTCTATCCACTGCACCATAGAATTCAACAGAATTAGCAGACAAGTTTCCTGCCCATAATGAGCTTATAGCTTACAGGGGGAGAGAGACATTAATATGAATAAATGAAGTAAGAGAAGGGTTCGCTGACGTGGGTTCATTTCTTCTCCCCGGGCCTACCCTTCCCCAGAGCCTGCTGGGTGTCCTACCGAGAATGTGTCCCAGTGACACGGGCACAGCCTTCCTATCAACACGTGGGAAAGGGGCACAGAGAGTTCAGGCGATCCAACCCAGGCTGCACAGTGGTCATGGCAGGGGCAGGATTAGAACCTCTAGAAAAAACCAGTCCTGGTCACCCCGGTGCCCCCATAACACCCTCAGCCCTGACCCCAGCAGAGGACGGGGGTAGGAGGGGCAGGCTCCTCCAGGTCGGGACCCGGGCCAGGCAGTCTGCTGCTGTATCTCCATGGACGCAGATTGCAGCACTTGCAACCGGAGGACAACGACTCGACACTAACAACAAAGCACAGACTCGCCTTTTGTCATAGCTCCTGCATTCGGGGTGGCTTTACAGATGGGACAATGGTACTGAGCTGTGAGGTGGAAATAGTGACCAGAAGTAGGGGATGAGGAGGGTGTTTCCAGCTGAATGAAAACACTGGGGAATTACGGAAACCCAATTTGTTCACAGAAGGTTGGGATCTGGGTAGACGACTCCTGGTTTTGTTTCAGTAATTTGTTTCAGTAATTGCAGGTGAGACTGTGAGTAGGGGAAGCTTCAGGCCCTCTGATTGGATGACGACCAACCCCCAGGTTCCCCGGCTTGAAATCAGCCCGGGGTCCCTGCATCACCTCGTTACTCTCCCCGCAGGATGCCTTCCTCTCTTCACCCCTACTTCGTTCTTCCTGGCATATTGTCCTCCCCCACTGGGATGGGTATGGACCATTGCCCCTCTGCCATCTGATCACCCCTCTGTCTGCATTACCAGGTTTGGGGCCCTAGTTTTCTGTAGTTGTCTGCCTATCTGTCCCTTTCTTCCTGTGTGACCCTCGGCCATTTTTTCTCCCCGTGCAGCTCTCCTCCTCAAGGTCCTGAGCAAAGAGTTGAGGGAGCGAGCCAGGAAAGGGAGTTCATGCAATCTGGGTGCCCCTGGAGCCACGTGTCCTATTTGGGACACAGATTAAGTCCTAATTGATTATCTTGTATCTCTTCCAGAGCCTAGTATAGTACTTGGCACATAGTAAGTGCTTAACAAATACCAGAAGACTATGTCATTTATCATTATTGTGCAATATTCCAGCCCACCCCGGGGAAAACTCCTAACCCCGCCCGTGGTTTCCTGAGCTGTCCTTGGTCAGATGTTTGCAGCTGTTCCATTCCGCTGTGCTCCTTTCGACGATGACTTTGGCTGTTGGCGGGGACGACGTTTAGTGAGCAGCGGTGCGGAGCTGGTGCGGGGGAGGAATCCCCGCGGCCGTGATAGACCGTGAGATCACCTGGGAGCTCTGTCTGCACCTGCGACTTCAGGCACAACCGCACGAGTGAGAGTTGGGTAAGTGGAACCGAGCGGTTTCGGGATGGGGGGTGTGTGTGAAGTCGTTTTCTAACGGCGTTGAAGAAGGATAAAAAACGCATGACCGTATTGGATCGGCAATAGCACTACAATTATCCTGTAATATCGCGATCCATAGATACAGCATTGTAGCAATAATATACGATGTGGCTTTCTCCGTGCTACAGAGCTCGGCAGGCCCTGGAGGGGTCTTGTGACTGGGACCGAGAAGTGCTGGGGGCGGGGCAGTGTTGGCTGCAGGATGTCCGGAGGATTTGGGTTCTGGTTAGTGTGGACGCCTGCTTGGGCTCCTGTTCCTCCAGGTTCCGTGGGGCTGAAAGGGAGATTATCCGAGCCATGGCCGGAGAGTTTTGGCCGAGTTTGTCCAGAGAGTGAGGGAGGGAGGGAAGGAGGGAGGTGCCCGCTCTGGGCTCACTGGACACCCCCTACCGGGCTCCCCTCCCCAAGTCCATTAACTCACTCCCTGTCCCATCACTCATCCCACACCATTCCTCCAAAGCCTCTTTCTTTTGCCCAGTGGCTCCATCTTCTCTCTCCCTGAACCACTTCCTCCTCCCCTTCTCCAGAAGTCACATTTTAGGGAGGGGCTTGCCCTCGAGTGGTGTCTGCCCCAGGACGTTGGAGGGAGAGAAACATGCCCCGTCTCAAGACCGTCAGGGACTGTCAGACCAAGGTCTAGGAGAGCGGAGGAAACAACGTGGGCATGAGTCTCCCAGATTTTCTGGGCCCTCCACGTTCTCTCTGCAGGCCCATGGGCTTCTGAACTTTCCTTTCTCCAGCTGCACCCAGAGCAGAGATATCCTGGGTGCTCCTCGGACTCCAATGGCTACTTTGCCAGCAGATCCCCCACCGAGATCCCTTCTACCACCCCACTTCCTACTCCCCTGTTTGCCCCACCCTGGGGCACGGGAACCTTGAAATTTCCACCAAAACAAGCCTGGAACCTCTGTTTCCTGAGAGACCTTTGTCTGCAGTCAGATCTGACTTGGCTCCCTCTGCTTCCCCAACCCCGTATGGAGTCTGGCTGGGCCAGCCCTCCCGATGGCCCCTATAGCCCTGCTCAATGTTGTTGTAGACACTCACTTCTAAAAGACTAGGAAGGTGAAGATGAGAGTCTGTAGTCCCTTCAGGGCCCTGACATCCCCATGGCACTGGAGGTACGAACCCAGCCCCCTCTGGTTGTGGGCCCGAACAGCCCAGCTGTGAGGCTGGAACAGGCCCCACTGTCACTGCCAGCGTGGAGGTGTCACAGCTGCTCCAGCAGTTTGCAATCTGACCTGCAGGGACACAAGAAGTGTTTTATCTTGGGGGACACAAGCTTGCATCTCAGCTGAGAGGAAAGAGCAGTGGGGCTGCATCAAGCTTATCTTGCTCTGACTGCACCAACTGCCCCCACCCCCACAAATTCAGAGGCTTGAGCTGCCTTAATGAAAGTGTAGAGCTGCAATATCCAGATATTCCTCACCTTAATAATGCACACTAGCAGTTACACACACGCGCCCCAGGTACACACAATCCTACAGATACACAACATAGCCACGCCATGAGAACAGCAGAGAGAGCTCAACGGGGGATCAGCCAGTCACAGAGAGGATCAGTCACCCAGGAATGAGAGGAGAAAGGGAGACCCATGATGGGGAGCAGATGGGGGTGTGAGCATGGGGAGCCCTGAGCCGAGGGAAATCTGGCTTGGAGGACACTGAAGGGAAAGTGTGGGTATTTGAGGGAAATGGATGAGGGGTGTTGAAGGTTGGAGGGAGGGTCCAGTTGGGCATGGTCATGGATGTGGATGAGGCCGGTCCCTGGGGGTCATAAAGAGTCATGAGGTGAGCCATGGGGTGGGAAATGGGGCCGGGCTGCGGTTGCAGACCCCACGGGGGGAGATGCAGCCACAACCTCTGACCCCAAGGTGCAGGTGGCTGGTCCCAGTGGCAAGGGGGTAGGTCCTGTCATACAGCCTCTTGGCTCACATATGACTATCATTGTGGGGCTCAGGATCTGATTGGCCCTGGGAGCTGTGCTTAGGGCAAGGGAGATCCTGATAACGTCTGAAAAGGTAAAGGGAGTTCCTATTGGTCCCTGCCCAGGGTGTAGTGAGGTGCAGGGGGCCAGGGGCTGGATCTATAAATTTCCCTCCCATTTCCTGACTCCCTCTCTTAGATGCTGCATGGCTCCACAGAGTGGAACCAACAAGCCGGGTGGAGGTTGTGGGGTGAGAATGGCCATGGGGGGACAAACCTCTGCTCAGGGCCTCAGTGTCCTGGTCCTCAGTGTCCTGCTGGTCATCCCAGGTAAGTGTTTGTCCATCCCCACGGTCTGGGCATATGGTTATGTGGGCAGGGTGGGCGTGCAAGCCAGGTGATGAAAACAGTTTTGTCAAGGCCCAGCCTGGAGCTGCGGCCAAAGGGGAGAGAAGTATCACAGTATCAGGGGACTCCAGCAAGGAGGTAGAGGCTGTGAGGCTGAGGCCCAGCTGATAGAGAAAATGTCTTGATCCAGTCAATTAATTGTATTTATCGTTTGCCTTTTGAAAGGGAATGCAGCATAAATGAATAAACATGAAATGTGGCCCTTAAGGAGTTCACGATTAAGAGGGGGAAATAGGCACTTAGATAAGTTTCAGATAGGATAGAGTAATAAAGTTACAAAAAATATGGACTAGGAACAACATGTACTTGGACATTTTAAAGGGGATTTTGAGTTCTTAAGTATTAAGGTGCCAGGGAAGGACTGGAATGGCAATTGGGAAATACAAATTGGAGAGATGAGAAATTTATTAGTGAAGGCCTCTTGGAAGATGTATAATTTCAGAAGAACTTTGAGGCTGGGGAGAGCAGTGGCCTGCTGGATGTGAAGGGATAGAGAGTTTCCAGGCAGAGGGGAGGGCATGAGCAAGGGGTAGGAGATGGGGCACAGATGGACTTGAGAAGAACAAAGAGTGCAAGGTGGTATTTTGTGAGAGTGAAGCAAGGATTGGTACCAGGGGAAGAGCTGGTTGACTTAAAGCTGATGGTGAGGAGTTTCTGCTTGATTCAGAGAGGGATGGGCAATGATTAGAGGTTTTTGAAGAGCAGGGACAAATGCATATAGCGAGACTTAAGGCCAAAGATCTGGGCAGCAGAATGAAGCGTAGATTGGGGAGGGAGTGATGGAGACAAGGTCAGTGAGGAGTCATAAGTAGGAGTCAAGGTGGAGTCAGTGTGGTGGCTGTTTGGATGGAGAGGATGGATTAGATTCTGGATACACTGTGGAGGAAGAACAAATTCCTGTTGCTGTCCCTGTCACAGTTCATTCCCCATCCCCATCCCCGAGCCTGTCATTGGCCTTCTTCCCTTCCTCCCCACTCCCCTACTGCAGGCTCAATGACCAAGGGTCCCTGCCCCGCCCTTGCCACCCACCCCATCTCTTCTCTCCATGCCAGTCTCCAGTGAGCTAACTCTATCCCAGTCAGAACCTGGTTCTTTTCCCTAACCCTAGCCCAGTCCAAGCAAGGCACTGTCCTCTGGGAGTGGACACCAGATCACTCTGCTGTGGCCCCGGAGTCAACAGACAAGCCTCTGGGGGACCCAGCCGAGAGGCAGGGAGCTGGGGCTGGGGTGTGGAGTGGAGGGGGGTGTTGGAGAAGCAGGGTCGGGATCTCCCCTGTGACCCGGTGGGGTGATCTGTGTTGCAGGAGCAGTGGCTGATGAACTGAGGCTGGTGGATGGAGACAGCCTGTGTGAGGGGCGCGTGGAGGTGAAACATGATGGACAATGGGGGACGGTGTGCGATGATTACTGGGACCTGGATGATGCGGCCGTGGTGTGCAGACAGCTGGGGTGCGGGACAGCCATCAGTGCTCCTGGTCTGGCCCATTACGGACGGGGGTGTGGGCGTGTTTGGCTGGCTAATCTGTCCTGTCGGGGGACAGAGGCAGCTCTCTGGAACTGCAGTTACTTACAATGGAATCAGTATGATTACTGTACCCACGCTGAGGATGCCGGAGTGCGGTGCTCAGGTTAGTCCAGGTCCATCCATCCCCCTGCAGGGATCCCCGAGGAAGCCCCGGCCCCAGGAACGACCCAACATAGCAGATTGCCCTGGCTGGGCTTTCCCAGGAATTGGGTTTCTCAATTAGGCGGGGTCTGGGCCTGGGAGAGGACGGGCAGTTATTTGGGATAGTGACCATATCTAGCACCGCCAGGTCCTCAGGCCACCAGGTTTGGGTCTAGCATACCTGCCAACTCTCCATGGTGAAAAGGAGCTGAGATGTGAGGGGGGACACAGGCTGTGAGGGTGCAGGCTTCAGGGAGTGAGCAGGCCAGAAAGTTGCCATTTTAGGTCTTTTCAGCCCAGACTGGAGGCTGTCGGTTCTTGTCAGAGCTCTGGATTGAGCGAGGCTGAGTCCCCCAGCTCACACAACCATGGGGTCCCTCACTATCCCTCACACCCACAAAAGGTACACCTCTTTGCACCAGCCCTCTGGCCCAGCTCCCTCTTCCCTTGGCAACAAGGGGGCTCCTGAGAATGGATGAGGCAGCTACTCCTTTCACCCCCAAGTCAAATTTTTTATGGTATTTATGTGCTTATTTTGTGTCAAATGCATTCCTAAGCGCTGGGGTAGGTACAAGTTAAGTCAGACATAGTCCGCATACAACACGGAGCTCCTAATGTATATAGGAGGGAAAACAGGTATTTAACCCCTATTTTGCAGTTGAGGAAACTGAGGCCCAGAGAACTTCACCAAGGTCACACAGCAAGCATTTGGCAGAGCCAGAATTAGAACCCAAGCCCTCTGACTCCCAGGCCTGAGGTCTTTCCATTAGACCTGGGATGGCTGGCCTGTTGTGGTTATCAGGGTCCTGGGTAAATCCGGGCCTCCCAGGCCTGCAGTGGGAGCTGACCAGGGGCAGAGAGGGGCCCAGGAGGTCTGTTCTGGCCTGTTGCTATTCCTGGAGATCTCCTTCATCCTGGAATGATCTCAGGCTGTGGGAGCCCCTGGGGGTCTGGGTACGACTGAGGGTGGGGGAAGAGGAAGCAGAAGGGTCTAATGGCTCTAAACACCCTGCTACCCCATGGGCCCCAGACCAGAACTTCAGCTGAGATTGATGCTGGCTTCCCAGGACTCAAACCATCCATTTGGTCCCAAATCCTGTAGCTGCAGACAACTCCCCTAGTTGGGCCAGTGGGTTAGCCCTCGTAGAGGTCAGGAAAACCTGTGCGGGGAATCCAAGGGCAACAAGACATAGCTCGGTCAGACCAAAAGCAAACCTGGCTGAGCTCCTATGGTCCTGGGGTTCCCTGGTCAGGCAACTGCTGACAGAGTCTTGGGGCCAAGGATTCTGGCCAGAAGAGAGGAGCAGAACCAGGGGTGTCCCTGGGAAGTCAGGGAGAAGCCTGGGCAGGATCCCCTGCTGTGACTATGGCTCCTGAGATTCCAGAATGAAGGGGAAATGTCCAGTCAGCTCAAGCCCAACTCTTTTCCTTGTTTCTGAATGTTTCATTCCACAGAGGTCTCCTCCTGACCCAGTCCTAGTCCACTGCTGTGCATTCAGATATGAGGGGGAATGAGGAAAGAGAAAGGAAATGAAGGACCTTGGTTTTGTAGGAGGATCTGGGGGAAAGGCTGGCTGGCTCTCCTGGCCCTCAGAGTAACAATAATAATAATAATGTTGGTATTTGTTAAGCGCTTACTATGTTCCAAGCACTGTTCTAAATGCTGGGGTAGATACAGGGTAATCAGGTTGTCCCAAGTGAGGCTCACAGTCTTAATCCCTATTTTACAGATGAGGCAACTGAGGCACCGAGAAGTTAAGTGACTTACCCAAAGTCACATAGCTGAGAGGTGGCGGAGCCAGAATTAGAACCCATGATCTCTGATTCCTAAACCCGTGCTCTTTCCACTGAATCACGATGCTTCTCTACCCCACAGGGCCCATGGTAAATGGGAAGAAATTTTCTCTGAACTAGGAACAGTGTGTTGGTGATCAGGCTGTGAACTGGAGAACAGATCCCCAAGGGAAGGAGTGGAGATTCCAACCTGGAGACCTTCAAGTTAAGAATAGACACAGCACTTGCCTGTCTGGAGGCAGGAGCAGGGGCTGGGGAGGGTCCCTTACTGTTGCTCTCATTGCTGTTTCCCAGGACACAGGGGCCCCCGGCTGGTCGGGGGTCCCCAGCTGTGCACAGGAAGAGTGGAAGTGATCCATGGAGACACATGGGGCTCGGTCTGCGACTCCCACTTCCCTCTGGAGGCCGCGGCCGTCCTGTGCCGGCAGCTGCAGTGCGGGGTGGCTGTCTCCGTCCTAGGGGGAGCCCACTTTGGAGAGGGCCAAGGGCCAGTCTGGGATGAAGACTTCCGATGTGTGGGGAACGAGTCCTTCCTGCATGACTGCTCCAGAGAGTCCCGCCCCGAGGGGACATGCGATCACAGCAGGGACGTCGGAGTAGTCTGCTCAAGTGAGATTCCAAAAACAAGATCACACACACCCAGTTCGCCTGCGCTGGGCTGGGGCTGGACCCTCCACCCTGCCCTTCCTCCCTGCCTCCTCTCCCCCTCCCCAGGGTACACAGGGTTCCTCCGGGTGCTGGATGCTCTGACCTGACCCTCCTCCCTGACTTCTCCTCCTCCTCCCCAAGATACACAGGGTCTCTGTAGTGGCCGGACCCTTCAACCTGCCCCTCCTACTCTCCTTCACCACCCCCTACCAGGTAGGCCTAGGCTGGGTTTGGATTCTTCAACTTCCATCAATCAATCGATCAATTGTATGTATTCGGCGCTAAATGTATTTAATGTATGAAGGACTGTCTTGTGACTAAGTGCTTGAGAGATACAATATAACAATTTGGCAGACAGTTAACTGTCTACAGGGGAAAACAGACATCAGTATAAATAAATTATAGATATGTATGTAAGAACTGTATGGTTGAAGGTGGGGTAAGTAAAGGGTACAAATCCAAGTGCAAGGGTGGCATAGAAGGGAGGAGCAGAGGAAATGAGCTGAAGCTGATGGTAAGAAGTATCTGATGTGGAGATAGATGGGCAACCACTGGAGGTCTTTGAGAAGAGGGAAAACATGGACTGAACTTTTTTTTTTTAGAGAAATGATATAGGCAGCCGTGACTCCCATTTCCCATACCACAGGGTACACAGAGTTCAGACTTTTTAAAAAAAAATGCTATTTGTTAAATACTTGTTATGTGCCAGGCATTGTACTAAGGGCTAGTGTAGATGCAAGATAATCAGGTTGGACACTTTGTCTAATATGAGGCTCACAGTCTTAATTCCCATTTTATAGATGAGGTAACTGAAGCACAGAGAAATTGAATTACTTAGCCAAGGTCACACAGCAGACAAGTGGCAAAGCTGTAGCTAGAACCTAGGTCCTCTGACTCCCAGGCCTGTGCTCTTTCCACTAGGCCACACTGCTAATTAGAAGGCTATACCTCTAATCTCCCCCTCCTCCTTCTTCCTGTCTCCCCTCCCCCGGACACAGAGGGTTTGGGGTGAAATTAGCCGCACAATACTTCTCTGACTCCCATCTCCAGGGTTCACAGGGTTCAGGCTGGAGAACGGCAGCTCCCACTGTGAGGGCAGAGTGACGCTCCAAATGGACGGGACCTGGGGAAGCCTCTGTGCTGCCCGCTGGGACCTGGCAGATGCCAACGTCTTGTGCCACCAGCTCGACTGTGGAGTTGCCGTGTCAGCCCCCGGAGGGGCGGAGTTTGGGAGTGGAAATGGCCTCATGTGGAAGGAAATGTTTCACTGCTCAGGGTCGGAGACCAGTCTAAGGGATTGTCCTGTGACCGTCCTGGGGGCCTCTCCCTGTTCTGATGGAAATGTGGCCACGGTGATCTGCTCAGGTAAGGGGGGCAGGGAGGGGGGCATGGGCAGGGGTCTCCATCATGGGGGAGGGGGAGCTGACAGGAGACGGTTCCTGAGACAGACAAGCTACTGGGAAGAGTCAATAGGAGGAGGCTGTTGGGGCTGAGAACATGGGAGTGAAAAGTGGGGTCCCAGAAGGGGTCCTGGATCAAGGGATCACTGCTCTTGCCAGAAGGGACCCCTTACCCAACTCCCCCCTCCAGTGTCTCCAAATCCTCGACTGCTCCCTCTGCCTCCGGGCTTCTCTTCCAGCGCACAGCGTAGTAGTCACAGTAGTTGTAGTAGTATTCACCAAGTGTTTACTATGTCCAGAACACTATATGAAACACCGGGAGAGAATATACATCTGGTAATTAAACATTGTCCCCAGCCCTTGAGGGGCTCAAAATCCAAGACTACAAGGAGGAGAGACATATTGCTGTGATGAAAGACTAAAACAACATAAAAAACAAGAACACCCAAAATAAAAACACTCCAATTCCACGTGGCACTACTGCCCACCATGGCCTTGCTCACAGTTCGCAGAAACACAAAGGCACCCACGTGGCACACTCACCCGCCGTCGCAACAGAGAAGACAGAGTTTAACCCCCTCCTGCAGCTCTAACCTCACTTGCAGCCCCCAGAACCAGCCGGGCTCAGCGTTCAGATCAGCGGTGCCTTCAGACACATTAGGAAGTTCTCCTATCACCCCCATGCCCACCTGCACGACACCGGCTCTTCCCATCCCACACGTAGCACCCCCAATGCAGGCTCACACACATACAACCACACTCCCCCCCAACCCGCAGCTCAGGGCCCCATCCCAGGTGGGCTCAAGTGGCAGCCTCAATCAAGCGCTTAGTACAGGGTCCTGCACACAGTAAGCGCTCAATAAATGTTTGAATGAATGAATTCAGCTTTCAGGGAGGTGTTCAAGATTCCCTCGAGAACCTCAGCAGTGCTGGGAGGGCCTGAGGACGGGGATGAAAGGCGCACAGGGGCGGCTGCCTCACATTCCCACCCGTTTTATTGACTCCCCGCCTCCACAAACACGGAGCTCGCGGCACCTCAGTTTGGCTTTTTATGCCTCCCCCGGTTCGAGGAACACATTCCCTTCCCTGGCCGCCCTTTCCCTCCTGGTGTCCGCTCTCTCTGCAGGAAAGGGGACCCTCCCGTCGCCGTCTCCGCAGTGCAACGTGGACACGTGGGAACCGGCCGGGCCCGGGGGCCCGCAGGGGGGCGCTGCAGAGTGCACAGGTGAGAGCCCCGCCCCCACCGCCCCGTCCTGTCCCCCCCCTCGGCCCCCTCCCCGCTCTGGGCATGCGCACTGACGGGGACCTCGTCCCGCAGGGGCTCCACAGCTCCGCCTGGCGGACGGCGGCGGGCGCTGCGCCGGCCGCGTGGAGATCTTCTACAACGGGACGTGGGGCACCGTGTGCGACGACGGGTGGGACGTGAGCGACGCCCAGGTGGTGTGCCGACAGCTGGGCTGCGGGGTCGCCGTGAGCGCCCCCGGGGCCGCCCGCTTCGGGCCGGGGGAGGGGCCTATCTGGCTGGACGAGCTGCGCTGCTCCGGGAACGAGGCGCACCTGGGGCGGTGCCCGTCGAAGGGCTGGGGTCCCCACGACTGCAGGCACAAGGAGGACGTGGGAGCGATCTGCTCAGGTGAGACCCGCAGCCCACCCGGGGGGGACGGGACAGGGCTGGGGCCGGGTCACTGTCTGACTGACCTCCTGGGGGGTTTTCCCGCTAACTAAACACACACGGTTCTCCGGCACCTGCTCCGTCGACGACTGAAGACTGAGCGGCCAACCCTGGTACCCTGGTAGGAAGCGGGGAGAGGCAGACCTCCTTATGGCCTCTCGGTTGACAAAACTGCTCCTGTATCATTTCTTAACCCAAGGGAGGAGGTATGGTTTGCACGGCACCATCTACACTCGCCCTTTTTGACAGTGGGTCCAGTACTAACTCCAGAAGTGAGGAGAGTAGGCGACTGAGCTCACTGAGCTCCTGGCCCTTGTAAAACTCTTCACGAGGTTTTTTTGAAAAAAATGATATTTGTTAAACCCCTAACTAGGGGCTAGTCCACTCTACTAAGTACTGGGGTAGAGATTGTAAGATCTATATGGACAGGGAACGTGACTGTTAATTTTTTTGTTCTGTGCTCTCCCGAGCACCAAGAACAGAGCTCTGCATATAATAAGAACTCAGTGAATCCCACTGAGTGATTCACACCAATCAAGGTGGACACAATCCGGGCCCCGCATGGAGCTCCGTGTTAATTCTCACTTTGCAGATGAGGTAGCCGACATGTAGGGAAGTTAAGTGACTTGCCCAAGGTCACACAGCAGACGAGCCTTCCCTCAAAATCCACCCCATCCACCTGTATATTGAACTTCATCCCTTCACATCTTACCACAGCACTTGGCCCCTCAATCATTTGTATTTATTGAGTGCTTCTGACTGGACTGTCCATTCCTGATCTTCTCTGCAGAGTTCCTGGACCTCAGGCTGGTCAGCGACACCTGGGCCTGTGCCGGGAGGCTGGAGATCTTCTACAACGGCACATGGGGAGGTGTATGCAGCAACTCCATGCGGGATGTCACCGTGGGTGTGATTTGCCGGCAGCTGGGCTGTGGGGACAGCGGGATAATAATGTCTCCTGGAACCTATGGGAAAGGGTCCGGGCCTTGGTGGGTTGACAAGATCGAATGCCGACCCAGTGACCCCTCCCTCTGGGAGTGCTCATCTGACCCCTGGAGTGAGAGCTCCTGCCCTCAGGAAGAGGAAGCCTCTATCTCATGTGCAGGTGACTTCCTGTCTGTCACTGTCCATCATTTTGTCCATCTGAAATCTCCATCTGTCTCTCCCAACCGTTCATCCATTCACTAACCCACCATTTCCAGCCCAGAACCCACACTTCCTCTGGCCAGGGTCTGGGGCCGCAGGAGACTTAGGGGCTACTTCATCCTCGACTCATACCTGTGGGGGTGGTGAGGGATTCCTGGAGCTCGACCAGCGCCTGAGGGAAAAGGATGTTGATGCCCAGGCTATGCCCAAATTCCTGTCTGCCAGGCTGGATGGAACATGTGCAGTGAGGCCTTGACCTGGTCCTGGCCCCCACGGGGATCTTCACCCTGATTCAAAGTGGAGAGTTGGTCAGTCTATCTTGCCAGGAGTGTATATTCACCTGTGTCTAAGCCGGAGTGCCCCCTACCCGCTCTGCCTTTCCCACAGAGATCAGTGGAGTCTCCTCTGGCCTTGGACATGGTAGCCATTGGTAACAAGAGGTGACCTCTACAGCTGGGAACCCTGGGTCTTCATGGCCCCGTTATTCTGGGACCCTCAGCTGCATCTCACCTGGTGATTGGTTTCCAGGTGGTCCGTTGGTGGGGCCTGGTCCCGCTGAGGCCCCTCACGGTGGGTCCAGGACATCTGATCTATCCGCTCCAACCCCAGGGTGGTGGTGGGACCGTCTGTGTCCCCTTTCCCAGGTCAGCCGGAATTTAGAATTATTTGAGTCTCCTGCCTTTTCCCATTCATCTCAAACTACAGGGACTTCCAAGTTGTTAAAGTAGTGGAATGATCACATGATCAGAAATCCCTATTTGAAAACAGATTTTTTTCATTGGTGACAATGGAAAAGTTTAGCTTGTTCTCTTTTCAAATAAATGGATTTTTAGGAGTAATAAAAAAGATGTACAAAGAGTTTAATCAATTTAATTAGTGCAAAATTAGTGTCAGCTACAAGCTCAGGGTTAAAAGCTGATCAATTTTGATGGAGTCGATGAGCCACACTGGTACATTACAGGCTGAATCATTCCTAAGGGCTGTGGGTGAATTCAGATAGAAAAGGCCTATCTCCATTTTGCCTAGACCCTAGTAGTTCATCTGTGCTAGCTAATCAATGATCAAAAAGTATCTGAAGTTCTCAGCTTGTCCCACTAGGCAGTTCAGTGTGTCTGTCCCTGGCCCAAGGGTTCCTCTCACCAAGGACTGTCACTCAGCCCCAGCATCTTCCCATTCTGTCTCCACAGGGCAGAAAGCAATCGAGTGCCCCGACTCTGCCCAGTGCTCCGGTAGGTCAGCATCTCCCACTCTCCTTTCCACGGCACCAACCGTCCTTCCCCCTACACTTCAGTCCTTTCTGTTCCACCACCCAAACCCTTTCCATCTGGGCAGTGATGGCCGGGTGTCTCTTTCCAGAGCGGCACAAGGTCCGTGTGGTTGGGGGCGAGACCGAGTGTTCAGGACGCGTGGAGGTGTGGCACAACGGCAGCTGGGGCACTGTGTGTGACAACTCCTGGGACCTGAGGAGCGCAGAGGTGGTGTGCCGACAGCTGGACTGTGGCTCGGCCGTGGCTGCCCTTGGGGAGGCCATATATGGTCAGGGCACTGGGCCCATCTGGCTGGATGACGTGACCTGCAGGGGCCAAGAAGCCTCGCTGTGGGACTGCCCCGCCAAGCCAATGGGGCAGAGTGACTGCGGGCACAAAGAGGATGCGGCGGTGAAGTGCTCTGGTGAGGACTGGGGGCGGGGCGGGGGGCCGGGCTCTGGGCTGAGGGGAAGGAGAATAATAATAATAATGTTGGTATTTGTTAAGCGCTTACTATGTGCAGAGCACTGTTCTAAGCACTGGGGTAGATACAGGGTAATCAGTTGTCCCACATGAGGCTCACAGTTAATTCCCATTTTACAGATGAGGTAACTGAAAAAAAAAAGTTGGTATTTGTTAAGCGCTTACTATGTGCCGAGCACTGTTCTAAGCGCTGGGGTAGACATAGGGGAATCAGGTTGTCCCACGTGGGGCTCACAGTCTTCATCCCCATTTTACAGATGAGGGAACTGAGGCACAGAGAAGTTAAGTGACTTGCCCACAGTCACACAGCCGACAAGTGGCAGAGCTGGGATTCGAACTCATGAGCCCTGACTCCAAAGCCCGTGCTCTTTCCACTGCGCCAAAAAACTGAGGCACAGAGAAGTTAAGTGACTTGCCCACAGTCACACAGCTGACAAGTGGCGGAGCCAGGAGTCGAACCCATGACCTCTGACTCCGAAGCCCAGGCTCTTTCCACTGAGGCATGCTGCTTCCCCTAGAAGAGAACCGAGTGACCCCTGTGTCTGGAACCTGAGCAGAACTATGTCAGGGTTCCCAGCATCAAAATTTGGTGGAAGGAGGGAAGGGGACAAGGACTGTCCTGTCTATTTGAGGAAAGCATTTCTAGGAAAGTCTTCATGGCCTCCAGTGCCTTCCTACCCCTGGCCCAGGTCCTGCCCCCTGTTCAGGCCCTGCCTCCTATCTACTGTAGGTATTAGAAGGACCATCTCCAAATTGCCCCCGTCCCAGGTAACTTCCCCCTGCCGCGGATTAAGGGGGATGAGGACTCTCCCCTCAACCATACTCATTGTCCTCACAGTATCTGAGCTGCCACCGACACCCACCATGATGGGCATTATGGAACCCCAGGAAAAGGAAAGGGAGAGGTGGGAAAAAAGGTGGGATTCTCCCTCCTAGGTAGTGTGTTTCCAGGGTGTTCTTGGGACTCAGACGGGCCCCAGTCTCAGGCCCATCCCTTAGTCCATTGTAGGAGCTGAGGGGACCACAGCCATGTCATTTTCTGAAATAATAATAATGATGGTATTTGTTAAGCACTTACTATGTGCCAAGCACTGTTCTAAGCGCTGGGGTGGATACAAGGTAATCAGGTTGTTCCATGGGAAGCTCACAGCCTTAATCCCCATTTTACAGATGAGGTAATGGAGGCACAGAGAAGTCAAGTGACTTGCCCAAAGTCACACAGTTGATAAGTGGCAGAGGTGGGATTAGAACTCATAACCTCTGACTCCCAAGCCTGTGCTCTTTCCACTAAGCCACGCTGTTTCTCAGCATCAGCTGAGACCTCCAGAGGGCCAGGGAGGAATGGGGAAGATTGGGGCTGTACGGCACCAGTGGGTGGTAGAGGCAATGGGGAAGATCAGAAGTTGTGGGGTGGCAGGGAAGAACAAAGGGGCGGGGTGCCAGGTGTCGGGAAATGCAGATAATGGGGTTTCTCTTTCCCGTCCAATGTTGGGATGAGTTTCCGGGTTTCCCCTTCAGGCTCCTTTTCTCCCCCAAAGACCCCAATAGTGCAGCAGGAGGAGCGAGAGACTGTGTCCAGGGCTGGCGGGGAGAGTGGACACTCGGCCACCACTCCACCCTGGTTCCCTATTGCTGGTTTCAGGTCGGAAACTGCTGTCCCGAGGGGAGGCTGAGGACCGTGGGACAGGAACAGGTGACCCATTGCTGACCCCCGAGGACCAAGGTCATGACGATGCTAAACTCCAGAATGTTCCTGTGAGGGCCGCTGAGCCCAGAGACTAACTCCTGGGACTTTGCCCCACCCCTCATCTGGACTGTGTTCTGCATCTTGCCTACTTCAACAAGGGTCCCCAAGTAAACATCCCCAACTTCAATATTCTACCCTGAGAGCTTCAGCTGGTGTGGGGCTTGTTTCCAGCTGGTTCTGGGGAATTGCCTTTCCCAGGCCTGAGTGAACACCCCTAGCCTTTGGCATTGGCCATTTTGCCCATTAAATACTTCTCTTCAGGCTTTCCGTGTGTGTCAGTACTGCATCAGGGCCGGGGGTGGTGAGAGGATTTTCGGTGTGGAGTCTCCCTGGGACTTGGGTTAAGGGAACGGGGCAGGCCTGGAGTGCGATAGTAAGGATACAGAGGGGCCCCGCCCTTGCAGCTGTGTGCCCTCTGCTATGGAGAGCACAGTTCTCCCAATGGCTGTCCAGGCCTTTTCACTCCTGGTCTCCCTCTCTGACCCGGAGACAGGGAGATCAGATCCTGGAGTGGGACAGTGTAGGTGTCTCATTTCCCTTTATTCCCTCTGTCCTGCCTGGTACCAGTGAGATCAATCCATCCATCAATGGTATTAAATTGAGTACTCACTATGTGCAGAGCCCTGTACCAAACTCTAAGAAGAGCATGATTAAATAGAATTAATAACAGCTTCCCTGCCCATACTGAATTTATAGTCTCTTCTAGAGAGACATTAATAGGAATAAATGAAGTAAGAGAAAGGTCCGCTGACTTGGGCTCATTGCTTTCCCCCGCCCACAGTTCTTCCCCGGCGCCTGCCTGGTGTCCTGCCGAGACTGTGTCCCGGTGATGAGGGCCGAGCTTTCCTATCGACTCGTGGGTAATCGGCATGGAGAGTTCAGGCGATCCACCCCAGGAGGCACAGTGGTCATGGCAGGGGCAGGATTAGGACCTCTAGAGAACACCAATCCTAACCTTGCTCTTTCTTGTCCACTCCGGTTCTCTCCGGTTACACCTTCAGCCCTGGTCCCAGCTTCGGGGAGGTCCGCACTCTCTAGCTGGGGTCAGGCAGGGGCCACAGCTATATCTCCATGGATGCAGACAGTAGCACTGGGGACAACGACCCGATACAGCAATGCACAGACTCGCCTTTTGTCGCAGCTCCTGGGGTGACTATGCTGATGGGGTGATGGTATCGAGCTGTGAGGGGGAAATAGTGACCAGAAGTAGGAGATGAGGAGGGTGTATCCAGCATCCTTAAAACACCAGGAAATTATGGGAACTTCCTTGGCTCACATTTAGCTCGGACCTGGGTCAACAACTTCTGGTGGTGCTTCAGTAATTCCAGGTGAGACTCTGAGTAGGGGAAGCTGAAGACCCTCTGATTGGATGATGACCATTCCCAGGTTCCCCTCCTAGAGACCCAGCCCCAACTCCCTGCACCTCCCTCATTATTCTCCCACCCATGGGATGTCCTGTGCTCTTCAGCCCCAATCGTTCTTCCTGGCACCATGCCCTCCCTCACCACCGTGGGTATGGACCATTGGCACTCTGCCACATTAACTGCTCTCTGCCTGCATGTGTGTGTGTCTGTCTATATCACTGGGTCTGTGGCACTGCTTGTCTGACCTCCTCTGCCTGCCAGTCCCTCTTTTCCTTGGAGCCCCTCAGCCCTTTATCTCCCTGGGCAGAGCTTCTCCTCAAGGCTCTGCTCAAGGACAGAGGCGGGTCAGGTAGGAGGGTTCATGCATCCTGGTGGGGTGCCCTTGTAGCAACATGCCCTATTTGAAACACAGATTGAGTCCTTCCTGATTATCTTGTATCTACCTCAGCGGCTAGTACAGTACTTGCCAAATACCAGCGTTATATGTTATTCATCATTATTGTGCAATATCCCCGCCCACCCCAGGAAAAACTCCCAACCCCTCCCCCCATGGTTTCCTGAGCTGTCTTTGGCCAGATGTTTGCATCTGTTCCATCCTGCTGTGTTTCTTGTGATGATGAGTTTGGTTGTTTCCAGGTTTGCCCTAGGTGACCACGTTTAGGGAGCAGCTGTGAGGAGCTGGTGCAGGGGAGGAATCCAGCGTCCGTGATTGATCGTGAGACCACCTGGAGGCTCTGTCTGCACCTGTGGCCTCGGGCACAGCCGCACGAGTGAGAGTTGGGTAAGTGGGGCCGAGTGGTTCCGGGATGGGTGGTGTGTGAAGTTGTTTTCTAGCAGCGTTGAAGGAGGATGAAAAACAGGTGAGGGCACTGGGCCAATAATAGCACTACAATTATCTTGTAATATCACGAACTACCAACATAGCGTTGTAGCAGTGATATACGATGTGGCCTTCTCAGTGCTACAGAGCGCAGCAGATCCAGGAGGAATCTGCTGTGGTCACGACAGTGATGTGCTGCTTGGTGTGAGCTGGGGGGAGGCAGTGTTGGCGACAAGATTTCTGGAGGATTTGGGTTCTGTCTGTGCTCGATGCCTGCTGTGGGCGGAGTTTGTTCAGAGAGAGAGAGAAATCACAGGACCCCCCTCCCCCCTCCGGTCTCTCCTCCCCCAATCAACCAACAAGTTAATTCACTCCTACCTTACCCTCTGTCCTATCACTTATCCTCACTGTCCCTCCAAAGCCCTCTTCCTCTGCCCAATGGCTCCATCATTTCTCTCCCTGCCCCTTTTCCTCCTCCCCTTTTCCAGAAGTCACACTATAGGGAGGGGCTTGCCCTGGAGTGATGTCTGCCCCAGGACTTTGGAGGGAGAGAAACCATCCCATTCTCAAGACCATCAGGGACTGTCAGAACATGGTCTAATAGAGCAGAGGAAACTGAATGTATGGAAGTCTCCCCGATTCTCGTGGCCCTCCATATTTCCTCCACAGGCCCACGGGCTTCTGAACCTTCTTTCCTGCAGCCCCAGGCAGAACAGAGATGTGCTCTGAGTGCTACACTGAGGCCCCCATCCTCCACTCCACCCCCTGCTCTCTGGTCCGCCCTACCCCGGGGCTCAGGAACCTTGACGTTCCCACCAGGGAGACCCAGGACAAGCCTGGAACCTTTGTTTCCTTAGAGACTTTTGTCTGCAGTCAGATTCTGATGGGCTCCCTGTGCTTCCATGGCCCTGCCTAGGGTCGAGCTGGTCCAGCCCACTCGATGGCCCCTCTGGCCCAGCTCAATGCTGTTTTAGACACTCACCAGGGATAGATTAGGAAGGTGAAGGTGAGAGTCTGTGGTCCCTGTCGGACTCTGACTAGTCCCTGGGGCACTGGAGATGTGAGCCCAGCCCCCTCTAGCTACAGGCATAGCTGGTCCAGTTGTGGGTCTGGAACAGCCCCAAACCTCCCTGTGAATGTGGAGATGTCACAGCTGCTCCAGCAGATCACAATCGGACCCACGGGGATGCGAGAAGCTTCTCGCTAGGGGCAAAAGCTCGCGTCTCTCACCAGAGAGGAAGGAACAGCGGGGCTACATCCAGTTTATTTCACTCTAACTGTGCCATCTTCCCCCCAGATTCAAAGACTTGAACTGCCTTAATGAACTTATAGAGCCAGAGCGTCCAGATATTCTTCACCTTAACGATGCACACTAGCAGTTACACACACATGCCCACAAATACAAACACTTTCACACACAAGCCCACAGATTTACAATACAGTCACATCATGAGAACAGCAGATAGAGCCCATGAGGGCCCGACCAATCACAGAGAAGATAAGTCACCCAGGAATGAAGGGGCAAAGGGAGACCCAAGGTTGGGAGCTGGGGGCAGTGAGAGCATCTGGGGGCCTGGGCTGAGGGAGACCTGACTTGGAGGATTTCAGAGAAAGTATGGGAGTTTGGGGGAATGGATGAGGGGTGGTGAAGGTTGGGGGGGGTGTCCATTTGGGCGTGCCACGGGTGTGAATAAGGCCAGTTCCTGGGGGTTAGAGACAGTCATTAGTCAGGCCATGGGTTGGGAGGGATGGGCTGGGTGGCAGACCCCAAGGGGGGAGATGCAGTAACAACCCCCTATCCCGAGAGGTCCCGGTGGCAAGGGGGTTGTGAGCTGTCACATAGCCTCTTTGCTAATATATGGCGAATACTGGGGGGTTCAAGATCCAACTGGCCCTGGGAGCTGTGCTCAGGGCAGATGGAAGTTCTGATAACATCTGAAAAGGTAAAGGGGGCTCCTATTGGCTCCTACCCATGGGCACCATGCAGGGGGTGGCTGGGTCTATAAATTTCCCTCCCATTTCCTGACTCCCACTCTCAAATGCTTTGCGACTCCACCGAGTGGACACTGACAAGATGGGTGGAGATTCTGGGGTTGGAATGCCCGTGGGGGGACAACCCTCTGCTCAGGGTCTCAATGTCCTGGTCCTCAGTGCCCTGCTGGTTGTCCCAGGTAAGTCTCTGTCCCCATGGTCTGGACATATGGCTAGGTAGGCAGGGGGAGCGCACAAACCAGTGATGAAAACAGTTTTGCCAAAGCTCAGCCTGGAGTTGTGGCCAGAGGGGAGAGAGGCATCACAGTATCAGGGGACTCCAGTAAGGAGGTAGAGGTTTAGGAGGCTGAGGCCCTGCTGATGGAGAAATGTCCTCATTGTCCTAATCCAGTCAATCAATTGTATTTACTGAGTGCCTATTAAGGGAGAGTGCAACAGAAATTAATAAACATGAATGCTGCCTGTAAGGAGCTCACAATTTTGTGAGGGAAACAGGAACTTAAATAAGTTACAGATAGGAAAGATAATAAAATTATATAAATATGGACTAGGAACAACATGTACTTGGACATACTTGGGGATTTTGAGTTCTTAAGTACTGGATGCCAGAGAAGGATGGGAATGGCAATTGGGAAATACAAATTGGAGAGATGAGAAATTAATTAGTGAAGAAAGCCTCTTGGAAGATGTGTAATTTCAGAAGGACTTTGAGGATGGGGAAAGCAGTGGCCTGCTGGATGTGAAGGGGTAGAGAGTTTCCAGGAAGGGAAGAGAGCATGAAAAGGGTTTCTAGAAAGGAGGTAATGAAAGTAGGTGGACTTGAGAAGAACAAAGAGTGTAAGGTGGGGTTTTGTGCGATAGAAGCAAGGATTGGTACCAGAGGAAGAACTGGTTGACTTAAAGCTGATGGTGAGGAGTTTCTGCTTGTTATTGGGAGGGATGGGTAACAATAGGAGGTTTTTGAGGAGCAAGGGACACATGCATAAAGTGAAGTTTAAAGCAAAAGATCGGGCAGCAGAGCCAAGTATGAAGAAGGAGAGATAGAGGCAGGTCAGTGAGGAGGTGGAAGCAGGAGTCAAGGTGGAGGCAGTGTAGTGACTGTGTGGAGAGGATGGAACAGATTCTGGAAATGTTGTGGAGGAAGAACTAATTCCTGATGCTGTCCCTTTCCCTGTTACAGTTCATTCCCCCTCTCCATCCCCTGAGCCTGCCATTGCCCTACTTCCCTTCTTCCCCACTCCTCCAGTGCAACCTCCATGACCAAAAGTCCCCGTCCCGGGCTCGCCACACACCCAATCAGAACCTGGTTCTTTTCTCGGATCCCAGCCTGGACCAACTGGGGCAGTCCCCTCTGGGAGTGGACACTGGACCACCCTGCTTTGGCCCAAGGTCCCTAATCCATCAGACAGGCCTCTGGGAGACCTAGACACAAGGCCAGGAACTGGGCTGCCTCCCACATAGCCCACAGTGGAGGGGTATATGGAGAGCAGGGTCGGGTCTCCCCTGTGACTGAGTGAGGGGGTGGTCTGTTTTACAGGACCTGTGTGAGGGGCATGTGGAGGTGAAACATAGACAGTGGGGGACAGTGTCCGATGATGACTGGGACATGGACGATGCGGCCATGGTGTGCAGGCAGCTGGGGTGCAGGACGGCAGTCAGTGCCCCTGGTCTGGCCCACTACGGCCTGGGATCTGAGCATGTTTGGCTGTACAGTCTGTCCTGTGGGGGAACAGAGGCAGCTCTCTGGGACTGCAGACACCATGGATGGAAACAGGTTTATGACTGTGAACATGATGAGGACACCGGAGTGCAGGGCTCTGGTTAGGCCTGCCGGAAGCCCCCGAGGGAGCCCCACCCTGAAGAATGACCAGCAGAGACAACTAAACACCCTGGCCTAGTCTTCCCAGCACTCAGGGTCCACCATCAGAACAGGCCACTAGGACCCGGTGGGCGCTGGATGGGTGAGTGTCTGGGAACGTGACCATGTCTAGCCCCATCCTGTCCTCAGGCTATGGGGTTCTGCTCTAGAGTAACTTCCAACTCTCCATGGTGTATTCAGTCAATCAATCATTTGTATTTATTGAGTGCCTACTGTGTGCAGAGCCCTGTACTAAGCTTATAGGAGAGTCTAATGTAACAGAGTTGGTAGGCACGTTCCTTGCCTGTAGGGAGATTGTAATTTAGAGGAAATGGGATGAAAAGCATCTGGGATTTTACAGGGGACACAGACTGAAGGTGCAGGCTTCAGAGAGCAGACAGAGCAGAAAGCCACCATTTGGGGTCTTTTCATTCTAGATGGAGGCTGTTTGTTCTTTCTAGGGCTCTGGGATGAGCGAGGCTGGGAGTCCCCCAGCTTGTAACAGCCATGGGGTCCTCTCCCCACACCTGCAAAGATGGGGCCCCTCTGTGCTCCAGCCCTCGGCCCCAGCTCCCTTTCCCTTTGACCAAAGGGGGCTCCTGAGAGTGAATGGGGCACCCTCTCCTTCCGCCTCGGGGTCAAAATACCGCTGCTCTTGAGGGGGATAAGGGTGGCTGATGAAGGCTAGTCTGGAGTGGCAGGGAGCAGCCCGGGTGGGGTCCTCTATTGTGGATGCTGAGACTCCAGCAGGAAGGGGAAATGTCCCATCAGCACAGGACCACCCCGTTCCATGTTTCTGAATGGTTCATTCCACAGTGGTCTTCTGGTCAGGGTCCTGGTGGATCTGGGTGCCCTGGGCTTCCTTGGGAGCTGACCCAGGGACAGGGAGGAGCCCAGGAGGTCTGCTGTGGCCTGCAGCCATCCCTGGGGTTTCCTTCAGTCTGGAATGATGTCAGGGTGGGGAAGCCCCTGGGAGTCTGGGTGGAAGTGAGGGTAGGGGTAGGGGAAGCACAGGGGCCCATACAACTCCCAACAACTCTGCTTCCCCCTGGGCCCCAGGCCTCAGCCACAGCTTAGTTTTGTGGCAGCTTCCTGAGACACAAACCCCCTACCGGGCCCAGGTCCCTGCAGCTCAGATCCTCCTTGAGATGGGTGGAAGAGCCCTCTGAGGGATCAGAAAAACCAATGGGGAATCCCAGAGAGACAAGTCTTAGTTTGGCTGGCCCGTGGGAAAATCTGGCCCAGCTCCAAGGATTCTGGGATTCCCTGAGGTCCACAGTGAGATGGGCGGTGGCACCGTCGTGACCGCTGATGGGTCTTAGGGCCGGGAATTCTGGCCAGGAGGCAGGGAGCAAGCCTGGAGGGACGGTGGGGGTCACTGGGAAGGTAGGGAGCAGCCCAGATAGGATCCTCTACTGTGAATGCTGAGACTCCAGCAGGAAGGGGAAGTGTCCCATCAGCACAGGACCACCACTATCAAGCGCTTAGTACAGTGCTCTGCACATAGTAAGCGCTCAATAAATACTATTGAATGAATGGTTCATTCCACATTGGTCTCCTCCTGCCCCAGTCCCTAGTCCCCTGCTATGCATTCAGGTAAGTGTGGGAACCAGGAAAGAGAAAGGAAATGAAAGAACTCAGATTTGTGGGTGTCTCTGGGGGAGGATGTTGGCAGGCTCTCCTGGCCCTTAGTATGCTCTCACCGGCCAGGGGATTTCCAGTAAATAGCAAGAAATTTCCTCTGAATGCAGGAATATAGTGTGAGTGATCAGGCTGTGAATTAGAGAACAGATCCCAGAGGGAGGGAGTCGAGGCTCCATTCTGGAAAACTTCAAATTAAGAACAGATGCAGGCCTGGCTGGCCTAGATGGCTTTTAGTGACCCTTCTCGAGGCAGGGGCCAGACTGGAGGAAGGTCTTTCATGGCGGGGGTCCTTTCTGTTTCCCAGGAGACAGGCTGCCCCGGCTGGTCTTGGGGCCCCGGCTGTGCGCAGGAACAGTGGAGGTGACCCATGGTGACACATGGGGCTCAGTCTGTGACTACCACTTTTACAGCTCAGGGTCGGAGACCAGTTTAAGGAACTGTCCTGTGACCGTCTTGGGGGGGGCGCCTCCCTGTTCCCATGGAAACGAAGCCATGGTGATCTGCTCAGGTAAGGAGGGGGCAGGGATCTTCACCATATTCTCCCAAGTGCTTAATTCATATCATTGATTGATTGATTGGGAGGGGGAGCTGACAGGGAATGGTTCATGTTAGTGGGACAAGCTGCTGGGAAGGTTGAAGGGGAAGGGGCTGGTTTGGCTTAGGTTTTGAGAATGAAGTCTTTGCCTGCTCTTTGCCCGAACAGAAGGATCACAGCTTATGGTCATAATTCACTCTTTATCCCAGTTCCATTCACACCTTGTCTGCTGTCTCTTTGCAATTAGTCAATCAATTGATGGTATTTTTTTCATGTTGTTAAGCACTTATCATGTTCCAGGCACTGTACTAAATCCTAGGGTAGGTACAAGATGATCAAGTTGGACCCAGTCCATGTCCCACATGAGGTTCACAGTCTTAATATCCATTTTATAGAGGAGATAACTGAGGCACAGAGAAGTGAAGTGACTCACCTAAGGTCATACAGCACTCAAGTGGCATGGCCGTGATTAGAACACAAGTTTTTCTGAATCTCAGGCCTGTGCTCTATCCTTTAGTCACACTGCTTATAGAGCACTTACTAAGTGCTGAACATTGTACTAGCATTTGGTAGAGTACAAAACAACAGCAGATATGCTTACTGTCCACAATAAGCTTACAATTTAGAGGGGGAGACAGACATTAATATAAATAATTTGTAATACTTCATCCCCTCCATTGTCTCTGACCCCCTAATGTCTCCAACACCCCCTGCTGTCTCCACCCCCTCTGTTGTCTCCACCTTTTCCACAATGGCTCACTCACATTCTGTCCATTTCCCCACCACCCTTCAGGCACTACCCTGCTTGTCCACCAGCCTGTGGGACAGACCTCCACCCGTCGCCCCCCATAGCTTGTATCTATCTCAGTGCTTAGACCAGTGCTTGATACATAGTAAGTGCTTAACAAACACCATTATCATTGGGATAATCAGAGCACTGTCCTAAATTTGGGAGAGTCCAATATAATAATAATAATAATAATAATAATGTTGGTATTTGTTAAGCGCTTACTATGTGCCGAGCACCGTTCTAAGCGCTGGGGTAGACATAGGGGAATCAGGTTGTCCCACGTGGGGCTCACAGTCTTAATCCCCATTTTACAGATGAGGGAACTGAGGCACAGAGAAGTTAAGTGACTTGCCCAGAGTCACACAGCCGACAAGTGGCAGAGCTGGGATTCGAACTCATGAGCCCTGACTCCAAAGCCCGTGCTCTTTCCACTGAGCCACGCTGCTTCTCCAACAGAGTTGGCAGACACAACCCCTAACTAGGACCCTGAGGTGTTGCTTGGGGTAGGGGAGATTCATTCATTCAATAGTATTTATTGAGCGCTTACTATGTGCAGAGCACTGTACTAAGCGCTTGGAATGAACAAGTCAGCAACGGATAGAGACAGTCCCTGCCGTTTGACGGGTTTACAGTCTAATCGGGGGAGATGTCAAACATTAAATTAAATTTAAAAGATAGGGGAAATGGTAGCGTATAAAGATATGTAAATAAGTGCTTTGGGGATAGGTGTGGGGTGAATATAAACATTCTTAGGGAATAAAGACCTTAAGAGCATAGGCAATGCAGAAGGGAGGGCAAATAGGGTGGGGCAATGAGACGTTAGCCAGGGAAGGCCTCTTGGAAGATGTAAAAGAATCAATCAATGAGTGGTAGTTATTCAGCACTTAGCTGGGTTTAAGGCACTGTATTAAGTGCTGGGATAGAACAATATAATAGAGCTGATAGACACCATCCTCAAGACTGTGAGGTCTCTGTGGGCAGGGACGGTGTCTACCACCTCTGTTGCACTTTCCCAAGAATTTAGTAGAGTGTTCTGCACACAGTAAGCGCTCAGTAAATACCACTGATTGATCCCTTCCACAAGGTGCTTACAGTCTAGAGGGAGAGAAAGACATTAAAAAGAATAACAACAGATAGGGGGAAAGGCAAAGTAGAAGGATATGTACATAAGTGCTGTGGAGCTGGGGATGGGTCGAATTTCAAGTACATAGGTGATGGAAGAGGGAGGATGAAGAGGAGAGATGAGGTCTTTGTCAGGGAAGGCCTCTAGAGGAAATGTGATTTTATAGGCCTTTAAAAGGTAGGAAGAGTGGTGGTCTGCCAGTTATGAAGCAGGAGGGAGTTCAATGCCAGGGGCAGGATGTGGGCAAGGGATCTGTAGCGAGATAGAAGGGATCGAGGTACAGTGAGTAAGTTGGGTTAGAGGAGCAAAGTTTGCGGGCAGGTTGTAGGAAATCAGAGAGGTATGGTAGGCGGGGGAAAGGTGACTGAGTGCTTTAAAGCCGATGATAAGGCATTTCTGTTGGATGCGGGGGTGAGTGGGCAACCACTGGAGGTTCTTGAGAAGTGCAGAGATGTAGATTACACTTAGACGTAGACTACATGTGTTTTTAGAAAATGATCTGGACAGCAGAATGAAGTAAGTTTGGGGTGGGGAGAGACAGGAAGCAAGGTTTACCTAGGGCCCGTCCCCATCTCTGGCCACCCCCTCCTTTCCCGGGGCTGATGATCGCAATGTCCGCAGGAAAGGGGACCCTCCCGTCGTCGCCCCTGCAGTGCAACGTGTCCACGTGGGAGCCGGCCGGGCCCGGGGGCCCGCAGGGGGGCGCTGCAGAGTGCACAGGTGAGAGCCCCGCCCGCCCCGCCCCGCCCTGTTCCCCTCCCCCCCCGCCCTGGGCATGCGCACTGACGGGACCTCATCCCGCAGGGGCTCCACAGCTCCGCCTGGCGGATGGAGGCAGGCCCTGCGCCGGCCGCGTGGGGATCTTCTACGGCGGGACGTGGGGCACCGTGTGCGACGACGGGTGGGACGCCAGCTGGGCTGTGGGGTCGCCGTGAACGCCCCCGGGGCCGCCCGCCTCGGGGCGGGGGTGGGACCCATCTGGCTGAATGAGGTGACGTGCAGGGGCCAAGAGGCCTCACTGTGGGACCGTCCCAGGAGACCAAGCGAGCACGGTGACTGTCAGCACAAGGAGGACGTGGCGGTGAAGTGCTCCGGTGAGGACTGGAAATGGGCAGAGAACCGGAGGTGGGGCCAAGGGAAGGGGGAATCGCATGACCCGTGTGTCTGGAGCCTGAGCAAAACCGAGCCCGGGTTTCCAGCATCAAAGTTTGGTGGGAGGAGGGAAGGGAACAAGGACTGTCCCGCTTATTTGAGCAAAGCATTTCTAGGAGGGCCTTCTTGGCCTTCAATGCCTTCCTGCCTCTGGCTCATATCCTGCCTCTGCTCAGGCCCTGCCCCCTATGTATTGCAGGTATAAGAAGGACCATGTCTACACTGCCACCTATCCCAGGTAACTGCCCCCCACTGCAGTTTAAGGAGGTTGAGGACTTCACCTTTTCCCACCCTCAACTGTGCTCACTGACGTAACAGTAACTGAGCAATCATAGGCACACACCATGACAGGTACTCGGGAACCCCGGGAAAAGGACAGGGAGAGGTGGGAGAGGAGGTGGGATTTTCCCTCTTAGATAGTTTGTTCCCAGGGAGACCTTGGGGTTCAGACAAACTCCAGCCTCTCCCCAGCCTCAGGCCTCTTCCTTGATTCACTGCAGGAGCCACAGAAACCAGAGACACAAAACTCTCTGCCCCAGGTAACTGTCCCCACCGCGGGCTAAGGTCCAGGGACTTCCTGTCCTGACATCAACTGTCCTAGTCACTGAGTCCTCCGGGGTCATATACTGTGCTTAGCGTTTGGGGTCTTGGGAGCTCTGCATTCTAATGGGGCCATTCCAGGTGGTGGTTGGCATTTGTGCCTCCGGCCTGTGTTGAGATCCGTCTGCCTACCTGAGCGCCAGAAGTCCCCTGAACTGTCTGCTGGCCTGGGCCCAGGGCTCTCGGTCTCCAGTGGAAGGTTAATCTTCCACTGCTGATCTTGTAGGAGAGGTGGGGGCAGATGCTGGGAGGATGAGGCTGATGTCTGACCCCCACATCTCAGCTCTGGGAGCCGGGTCATGGGATATGCAGGGTTGGGGGGAACAGATTCAAATGCTGTGAGAATTGGAGGAAGGGGAGATCACATAAACTGAGGGTTGTGGGGTTCCTCTCCACCGAAGGGTCATGGTCCCCAGGGCCCTGCAGAGATGAGGAAGGCACTGGGCTTGGAAGCCCTCACGGCCCCGTTGGGTGTCTCCACTGTCAAAATCAAGCTCCATGGTGGAGACCTTTCCCAGGATCCTGTGTGTCGTTTTGGGAGCCCTGCTATTCCTTGTCCTGGCCATCCTGGGGGCTCAGGTGCTGAAACGGAGAGCCCAGCGCCAAGTGGGGGTGCAAGCGGGCCTGGGGAGTGGCCCGAGAGGGGAAAAGAATGGGGAAAGGTAGGGCCCAATGGAGGGAAGAGTGGAGTGACCCAGCACTAGGAGGGGAAGAGGAGGATCCTGGTCAGGGTCACAGGACGCTGCCCAGACCCAGACAGAAGAGCAGCTGGAGGTACAGGGGCCAAGCTGGAGGACACCGGGCCCGCAGGGAGGGGAGGAGAGCTGGCCAAATGGAGGGTTTACAGTCACACCAAGTGCGATCTCTGAGTGGGAGAGTGGACCTGAGAGTTTGGAATTCTGAGTTTCTGAGCCGAGTCCTTCATCCTCAGCCTCCTCCAGACGCCGGGATCCTCTCTCTGAGGCCATGTTCCAGGAGCTCAAATATGAGCTGATGAGGGAGAAGGACAGGCTGAGCCTCTATGGGTTGTGTGTGTGTGTGTGTGCCCCCTACCTGACCCCCAACTCCCAGAACGGTGGGGGCGACCCCACCCACCCCCTGCAACTGCTCCTGCGCTCCTCTGAGGGGACAGGCCTGTTCAAAACAGGGCGCCCCCCTCCCCCACTGGGAGACTGACCCACTTCTGTAGCAAAGCATGTGTCTTGGGCTGTGGGGAAGGTTGGCTTAGTTGTCTGGGGGTCCCATCCCCACCCTCCCCCCAGCTCTACACCCAGCCACCCCCTGCCCCAATCCCTGTGTCCTTCCTGCCAGGAGGATGTCACCCCTGGCCCCATGACAAAACATCCCCCTGCCTTCCTGGGCCCCCGCCCACCTTCCCTCCTCCCTCCCCAGGCAGTGGCCAGTACATGGTGGCCCCGGGTGTGATGCTTTTAGCCTGATGACTCTCACCAGTCTCTTCCCCCTCCCTGCACTGTTGATCTCCCCTGGACAAATCCATCCCCCAGGACTCTGGTGATTCTTCATTGTCCCCAGGCAGAAATGGCTCCAGCTCTTACCTCCAGAGGGCTGGAGAGGCAGTGGGGAAGATTGGGGGTTTGGGGTGCCTGGGGGCAGGGGAGGCAGCAGGGAAGAGCCAGGATGCGGGGAGAGGGGTAGGAAAGATGATGGAGTTCTCCTTCCTGACCGTCACCAGGGCTGGTGACTATCTTTCCCCCTCAGGCCTCAGGTCCTGGGACTAGGTGGCTCAGCTGCCCAATTACACCGGGGACAGCAAAGAGGAGGACAGAGCCAGAGGTAATGGAGAGGGTCTCCCGGAGGGTCCCTTATCAGGCTGGATGGACGACCCAGCAGCCCTGGGAGTATCTCCAGGCAGCACAGATGAAGGTGGGAGGTGTCTCTGGGCTAACTGGTCCCACCCCTAGCTCCTGGTGGAAGGGTGGAATGGTGCCCAGGGAAGCGGATCTCCAGTTCTGGGAGACCAGAGACTAGTCCTAGATGCGGGAGTCCCAGGCCCAGCCCTGGAGTCAAGCCTATGGAGAGTGGCCATGTCCACAAACAGGCACAGACAGAGAGTGGTTGGTGGGTGGAGGTCTGAGGGCAAGCCAGTCAGAGGGCATCTTGGGTCAGGACCTGCTGACTGTCCTGTTGCTGCTCAGAGCAACGTTCCCACAGGAAGGAGGACTGTGAGTATGACAGTGTGGAAGACCCCTGGTGCAGTGACATCCCCCCTATATCAAGGGGCAACAGTGAGTCGTGGGGAGGGGGAGGGTCTCCTGGGTTACTGCTGACTCTGCCCCCTGGAAGGGGAGTGGCCCTGCCATCTCAAGGGGGGCTGTGTCCTGGGACTGGGGCTGGGATTAATCAAATCTCCCTTCCTGCTGTCGCCCTCAGGGCTCCTCCAGTCATCTCCCTGACCCCAGCCTCTCCCACGGTTCGGGGAGGTGCCGCAGCTCGGTGGGTCCCTATAGGGCAGGGCCTGTCCCAGCCCCCAGACACAGACCTCATCCCGCTGGAGGAGCTAGCTGATGGCTACGATGACGCGACACCGGTGTTCCCGACCTCGTGCTGAGTGATGCCGGCTGCCTGGAAACCCCCGCCGGGCTGCCTGGAGGTGAGGTCCCCTTGTCAGCTGAGTGAGGGGAGGGCTGCCTGCCTATGACCCTGACAACTTGGCAGGGGGAGAGAGAACCTGTGCCTGGGGCTTGCAGGGAGAGCAGATGCTTGGTCTCAGCTCCGCCCCGGCTTCCTATTGCCGATTTCAGGTCAGACTTTGCCGCCCAAGGGGACACTGGGACGGGGACAGATGACCGGTCGCTGCCCCCCAAGGACCCGGGTAACGACAATGTGGAATTCTGTTTTCTCTGTGAGAGAGACTGAGCCCGGAGACCAGCTCCTGGAGCTCTGACCCTGCGGTTCTTCTGGGCTGGGGGACAGAGTAGACATTGCTCCATCACCAACTGCAAAATTCCACCTCCAGGGCAGGAACCCCGGCAGGATGGAGTTCCTTTTCCAGCTGGTCCTGGGGCTCTACCTTGCTTGGCACTGTGCAGACACCCCTAGCCTTTGGCATTGGCTGTTTCTTCCATTAAATATGTCTGTCCCAAGTATCTGTGTGGGTCAGCACTGTATTGAGGCCACATATGGCAGGGTGGGTTTGGACTGGGGTCTACCCGGGGGCTTGGATTTGGTGAAAAAGTTAGGTCTGAAGTTGGATAATAAGGATAATAATGTTGGTATTTGTTAAGCGCTTACTATGTGCAGAGCACTGTTCTAAGCGCTGGGGTAGATACAGGGTAATCAGGTTGTCCCACGTGAGGCTCACAGTCCCCATTTTCCAGATGAGATAACTGAGGCACAGAGAAGTTAAGGGACTTGCCCACAGTCACACAGCTGACAAGTGGCATCCGAACACATGACCTCTGACTCCCAAGCCCCGCCTCTTTCCACTGAGCCACGCTGCTTCTGTATTCATTCACTCCCTCTGACTTGCAGTATGTTCCGGGCCGATGGCTGAATGGAGGTTGTGGGGAGGGGCCAGGAAGCAAAATTCAAGTAACCTGCCACCCGTGTTGACACATGCCCCATATGTGTGCCCTGTTGATACCGGGAAGAGTGGTGTGTGAAGTTAATAGCGGCGTTGAAGGAGGATGAGAAACACGGGATGGCACTGGGCCAATGATAGTATTACAATTATCCTGTAATATCTAGAGTTCCTGATATAGCATTGTAGCAATAATACACGATGTGGCTTCCTCCGGGGAAAGCAGTGGTGCCTGGGGCGCCCTCTAGGGGTCGCGACGGTAATGTACTGCTGCGGCGGGGCATTGGCCCCCGAGTTTCCTGAGGATTTGGGTTCAGGCCAGTGTCCGTGCCTGCTTCGTCTCCTGTTTCCCCGGGTCTCGTGGGGCTGAAAGGGAGATTTTCAAAGCCACGGCTGGAGAGTGTTGGCCGAGTTTGTCCTGAGTGGGAGGGAGGGGAGAGAGGTGCCCTTTCTGGGCTCAAAGGACGCGCCCCACACCCCCAATCAATCAATCAACTCTCTCCCCCATCATTCCCAAACCCATCCATCATTCAATCATTTTTTGAGCACTTACTGTGTGCAGAGCAGTGCTCTAAGCATTTGGAAGAGTCCAATATAACAGTATAACAGAGTTGGTAGACCCATTCCCCGCGCACAATGAGCTTACAGTCTAAAGGGGAGACATTAATATTAATAATTAAGTTACAGATATGTACATAAGTGCTATGGGGTTGAGAGGGGGGTGAATAAAGGGAGCTATTCAAGTGCAAGGGTGACATAGAATGAAGTGGGAGAAGAAGGCTTAGTCAGGGAAGACCTCTTGGAGGAGATGCGCCATCAATAAGGTTGTGAGAGTGGGGAGAATAATTGTCTGTTGGGTATGAAGAGGAAAAGCATTCCAGGCCAGTGGCAGGGTGTGGGCAAGAGGTTGGTGGCAAGATAGAACAGATTGAAGTATGTGAGTAGGTTGACCTAAGAGGAGTGAAGAGTGTGGGCTGGTTTGTAGTAGGAGAGCAGCGAGGTAAGGTAGGAGGGGGCAAGGTGATTGAGTGCTTTTAAGCCATTGATAAGGAGTTTCTGTTTGATGTGGAGATGGATGGGCAACCACGAGAAGTTCTGAGAAGTGCAGAAACATGGACTGAACTTTTTTGTAGAAAAGTGTTCCAAGCAGCAAAGTGAAGTATGGACTGGATTGGGGAGAGACAAGAAGCAATGAGGGCAGTAAGGAGGCTGATACTGTATCTGAGAAGCAGCATGGCCTAGTGGATACAGCATGGACCTGGGAGTCAGAAGGTCATAGGTTTTAATCCTGCTCCACACTTATCTGCTTTGTGACCTTGGGCAAGTCACTTAACTTCACTGTGCCTCAGTTCCCTCATCTGTAAAATGGAAATTAAGACTCTGAGCCCTATGAGGCACAGGGACTGTGTCCAACCCGATTATCTTGTATCTACCCCAGCACTTAGAACAGTACCTGGCACATACAAAGCTCTTGACAAAACCCCAAATTATTTTTATTACAGTAATCAAGGCAGGATAGGATAAATGCTTGGATTAACATGGTAGTAGTTTGGCTGGAGAGGAAAGAGTGGATTTTAGAGATATTGTGAAGGTCAAACCAACAGGATTAGTTACGGATTGAATATGTGGGTTGAGTGAGAGAGAGGAGTCAAGAGTAATGCCAAGGTTACAGGCTGGTGAGACAGGAAGGATGGTGGTTCTGTTTACAGTGACAGTATAATCATGGGGAGGACTGGGTTTGGGTGGGAAGATGAGTTCTGTTTGGGACATGTTAAGTCTGAGATGTTGGCAAGACAGCCAAGTAGAGATTCTGGAAGGCAGGTGGAAATGAGAGACTGCAGAGGGAGAGAGATCAGGGCTGGAGAAGGAGATTTGGGAATCATCTGCATAGAGGTAGTAATTGAAGAGAATGAGTTCTCTAAGGAGTGGGTGCAGATGGAGAATAGGAAACCCAGTACTGAAACTTGAGGGGCACCTATAGTGAAGGAGTGGAGGCAGAGGAGGAGTCCACAAAAGAGACCCAGAACAATTCTGGAACATTGTTTCCTGAGAGATCTGTGTCCATGGTCAGACTTGTGTGGACTTGCCTTGCTCCCACAACCGTGTGTGATGCTGGGCTGGACCAGGCTGCCCAGGGCCCCCCCACCTTCGTCCGCACCCAGCACCCATGTAGATGCCCATTTAGGATAGACAAGGAGGCTCAGGGCAAGAGTCCGAGGTCCCCACCAGGCCCCATCTTGTCCCCACAGCACCAACCCCCTCAGTTTCTGTGCACAGCCGGGCCAACTGCAAGGCTGGAACAGCTCCAAACCTCACTGCCAACGTGGAGGTGTCACAGCTGCTCCAGCAGATCGCAATCGGACCCGTGGGGACATGAGAAGCGTTTTCTCTCGGGGAGCACAAGTTTGTGTCTCTCACCAGAAAGGAAGGTGTAGCGGGGCTGCATCCAGCTTATCTCGTTCTGACTGCACCAACTTCCCCCCAATATTCAGAGGCTTGAGCGGCCTTAGTGAACTTGTAGAGCTGAAATATCCAAATATTCTTTACCTTAACAATCTACATAGCAGTTACAAATACATGCCCACAGATACACACACTTCACACAACTCCACAGATACACAGCATAGGCGTACCACAATAATCACGGTGAGAGCAAGCCAGGGGGCTGGCCAGTCATGAACGAGGAAAGAGGGAGACCCAAGTTGGGGAACAAAGGTGGGTGAGAGAGTGTGAATGCAGAGACTGAAGGGAGATTGTTGGGGGTTTGGGGGGAATGGATAAGAAGTGGCAAGGGTTGGAGGGAAGGTCCATTTGGGCATGGCTGAGGATGTGAACAAGACCGGTCCTTGGGGATCACAGTCACTGGATGGACTGCTGGGTGGGAGTTGAGGCTGGGCCGGGGCGTCAGATCCCACCGAGAGAGATACAGCAACAACCCCAAACACCAAGAGGCGGGTCACTAGTCCCCAGAGCGGGGGGCGCGTGCTGTCATACAGCCTCTTTGCTCATATATGGCAATCATTGCCGGATTCATGATCCGATTGGCCCTGGAAGCTGTGCACAAGGCAGATGGAAGCTCTGATAACATCTGAAAAGGTAAAAGGGGCTCCTATTGGATCCCACCCTGGGGTACAGTGGGGCGTGGAGGGGGGCTGGATCTATAAATTTCCCTCCCATTTCCTGTCTCCCACTTTCAGACACTGCATGGCCCCATGGTATGGACGCAGACGGGCTGGGTGGAGGTTGCGTGGTTGGAATGGCTGTCGGGGGACAACTCTCTGCTTGGGGCCTCAGTGTCCTGGTCTTCAGTGTCCTGCAGGTCGTCCCAGGTAAGTGTCCATCCATCCCCACTGTTTAGGCATAGGGTAGAACAGGCCAGGCGGACCAGGAAACCAGGCCAGATCTGAAGACAAAAGGTCCACATCTGGGTGGGTCAGGCGCTGCTCCAGCAGGAGTGCCTTGGTTTGGGGCAGAGGTGAGGATGTGTCTGACAAAAGGGCCTGAGCATGCTCAGGGACTCCAGTGCCCTTTATTGGGTGTTGAACCCAGGAGTGGTTGGACATCCTGGGGGAAGTGTGATGGGACTCAGCAGATTCCAGCAAGGGGGAAGGGAGCATTTGAGGCTAAGAGCCTGCTTACAGAGAAAGAATCCCCATTCTGTTGATCCAATCAGTCAATCAGTAGTACTTATTGAGGTCCTACTGTGTGCAGAGCACTGTACTGAGACCTCGGAAGGGGACAACAGAAATGAATATACATGAACCGTAAGCTCGTTATGGGAAGGGAATGTGTCTGTTAATTCTGCTGAATTGTTACTCTCCTAAGCACTTAGAATAGGGCTCTGCACATAGTATGTGCTCAATAAAGAGGATTTATTGATTGATCGAATCTTTCCCTTAAGGAGATCACAATCCAGTGCGAAAGACAGATACAGTAACTTACAGATAGGCTGAAGTAATAAGAGAATAAAGAGCTTACTTTAGACTGTAAGTGCACTGTGAGCAGGAAAATGTGTCTACCAACTCTGTTATATCATCATTTTGTACTCTTCTAAGTACTTAGTTCTGTGCTCTTCAGAGAGTAAGTGCTCAGTAAATACAGTTGATTGGTAAAGATATGGACTTAAGAGCAACAGAAGTTAGTTGGTAATTTAGTGGATTTTGAATAAGTACTAGGTGATGCAGAAGGGCTGGATTGGCAGTTGGGGAGTGTAAAGGGAAGAGATGAGAGAGATTAATTGAGGAAGGCCTCCGTCAATCAATCGTATTTATTGAGTGCTTACTGTGTGCACAGCACTGAACTAAGTTCTTGGGAGAGTAATAATAATAATAATAATTTTGGTATTTAAGTGTTAACTATGTGCCAAGCACTGTTCTAAGTGCTGGGTAGATACAAGGTAATTAGGTTGTCCCACGTGGGGCTCACAGTCTTAATTCCCATTTTACAGATGAGGTAACTGAGGCACAGAGAAGTTAAGTGACTTGCCCAAAGTCCACAGCTGATAAGTGGCGGGATTTGAACCCACGGCCTCTAACTCCCAAGACCATGCTCTTTCCACTGAGCCACACTGCTTCTCTATTACAATGTAACAGTGTAACAGACACATTCCTTGTCCACAGTGATCTTATGTTCTAAAGGAGGATGTGTAATTTCAGAAGTACTTTGAAGATGAGGAAAGAAGTGGTCTGCTGGATATGAAAAAGGAGGAAATTCCAGGTGAGGAGGAGACCATGAACAAGTGGTTGGAGGCAGGAGGCCCAGAGAGTAAGCTAATTTGGGAGGAACCAAGGGTGTGAACTGGGGTGTGGTGCAAGTGAAGGGAGGCAAGGTAGTAGGGAGAGATAATTAAACATCTTAAATCCCATGTTTAGTAGTTTCTGCTTGATGTGGAGAGGAATGAGCAACCCCAGAAGGTTTTTGAGGAGTGGGAATTGTGCTCAGAGAAGTGTTTAGAAAATGATCTGGGCAGTTGAGTGAACTATGGATCGGAGTGTGGAAAGATGAAGACAGAGAGGTCAGCAAGAAGGCTGAAGCAGGAGTAAGGCTGGGATAAGGGCTCAGATTAGGGTGGTGGCCATTTGTATAGAGAGGAAGGAGAATATTCTGGAAAAGTTGTGGAGGAAGGACCAATCCTAACTGCATCCTTTCCCCCCACAGCTGATCTCCACCCCCACCTTTTTTTAAATGGTACTTGTTAAGTGCTTACTGTGTGCTAAGCATTGTACTAAGCGCTGGGGTAGATACAAGGTAGGTTGGACACAGTCTATGTCCCACCTGAGTCTCACACTTTTAACCCCCATTTTGTAGACGAGGTAACTGAAGCGCAGAGAAGTGAAGTGACTTATTCAAGGTCATATAGCAGACAAGTGGTGGAGCCGGGTTTAGCTCACAAGTCCTTCTGACTCCCAGGCTTTGTTGTTGTTGATGATGATGATGGTATTTGTTAAGCGCTTACCATGTGCCAAGCACTTTTCTAAGCGCTGGGGTAGATACAAGGTAATCAGATTGTCCCACGTGGGGTTCACAGTCTTAATCCCTATTTTACAGATGAGATAACTGAGACCCAGAGAAGTTAAGTGACTTACCCGAACTCACACAACTGACAAGTGGTGGAGTGTGATTAGAACCCATGACCTCTGACTCCCAAACCCGTGCTCTACCCACTAAGTTATGCTGCTCTTCAATTTGTTCTGTCCTCTAGGCCATGTTGATTCTCACTACAACCCACCCAGCCTTTCCTTGATCCCCACCCTACTGGGTCCTCAATGACTGAAGAGTCCCTGCCCCAAACTCCCCCCTCATCCCTCATCTTGGTCCCCATCTCCAGTTAGCTTTCCCCATCCCAGTCAGAACGCTGGTTCTTTTCCCTGGCTCCAGTTCAGAGAGAGGGACCAGAGTACCTTGCAGAGGCCAAGGGTGCCCTGAACTAATTGATAAGCCCTGGGAGGACAGCTGGGAAGCAGAGGGTTAGGGAGGCAGGGGAGGCAGCTGCATCAAGCCCGAGATTTGCAAGTGTAGGGGAACAGTGTCTGGATCTCCCCTGTGACGGGCTGTGTGATTTTTGTTGCAGGGGCAGTGGCTGAGGAGCTGAGGCTGGCAAATGGAGAGAGCCCATGTGAGGGGCTTGTGGAGGTGAAACATAATGGAGAATGGGGGACAGTGTGTGATGATGGCTGGGGCCCAGAGGATGCGAACGTGGTGTGCAGGCAGCTGGGGTGTGGGACTGTGGTCAACAATCCTGGTGTGGCCCAGTATGGAAAGGCCTCTGGCCCCATTTGGCTGGATGAGGTGTCCTGCAAAGGAGGCGAAGAGGCTCTCTGGAACTGTGGACACAGTGAATGGGGACAGAATGATTGCCATCACAGTGAGGACGTTGTAATGCAGTGCTCAGGTAAGGCTGGACGTTCATCAGTTAGGAAGACAGTCATATTTATTGAGCGTTTACTGTGTGCAGAGCACTGTATTAAGCACTTGGGAGAGTACAGTATAACAGACACATTCACTGCCCACAACAAGCTTACAGTCTAGATGCGGAGACAGACATCAATATAAATAAATTAATTACAGATATTTACATAAGTGCTGGGGGCCAGGAGTGGGTATGAATAAAGGAAGCAAGCCAGGGCAATGCAGAAGGAAATTGAAGAAAAGGAAAAGGGAGTTAGTCAGGGAAGGCCTCTTGGAGGAGTTGTGCCTTCAATAAGGCTTTGAAGAGGGTCAGAGTAATTGTCAGATAGGGAGGGCATTCCGGGCCAGAGGCAGGATATGGGCAAGAGGTCAGCAGTGGGATAGGTGAGAATGAGGTACAGTGAGTAGGTTGGCATTCGAGGAGCAAAGTTTGTGACCTGGGTTGTAGTAAGAAAGTAGTGAGGTGAGGTGGCGGGAGGCAAGGTGACTGAGTGCTTTAAAGCCAATGGTGAGGAGTTTCTGTGTGTTACAGAGGTGGATGGGGAACCACGGCAGGTTCTTGAGGACTGGGGAATCCTGGCCTGAACAGTTTTGTAGAAAAATGATCTGGGCAGCTGAGTGAAGTATAGACTGGAGTGGGGAGAGACATGAAGCAGGGAAGTCAACAAAGGAGGCTGATACAGTAATCAAGGTGGAATAGGGTAAATGCTTGGATTAATGTGGTAGCAGTTTAGATGGAGAGTAAAGGCAAGATTTTAGCAATGTTGTGAAGGTCGAAATGACAGGATTTAGTGATGGATTGAATATGTGGGTTGAATGAGAGAGAGTAGTCAAGGAAGTATGCCAAGGTTATGGACTTGTGAGACAGAAAGAATGGTGGTACTGTCCACAGTGATGCTAAAGTCAGGAGGAGGACAGTGTTTGGGAGGAAAGATAAGGAGTTCTGTTTTGAACATGTTAAGTTGAGTTGAGAACAGGACTTCCAAGAATAGATGTCTTGAAGGCAGGAGGAAATGAGAGACTGGAGAGAGAGAGAGAGACAGATCAGGGCTGGAGATGTAGATTTGGGTATCATCTGCCTAGGGATAGCAGTTGAAGCCTGGGAGCAAATGAGTTCTCTAAGGGAATGAGTGTAGACAGAGAATAGAAGAGGACCTAGAACTGAACCTTGAGGGACACCCACAATTAGAGGGTGAGAGCCAGAGGAGGAGCCTGCAAAAGAGACTGAGATTAAGCAGCCAGAGAGATGGGAGGAGAACCAGGAGAGAACAGTGTCAGTGAAGTTCCAAGGTTGGATAATGTTTCCAGGAGAAGGGAGTGGTTGACGGTATCAAAGGCAGTTGAGAGGTTGAGGAGGAATAGGACAAAATCTACTCTGTCCCATCAGATTTGACAAGAAGGAAATCATTTGTGACTCTTAAGAGGGTGGTTTCTGTGGAGTGAAGGGGACAGAAGCCAGATTGGAGAGGATCAAGAAGAGAATTGGTGGAGAGAAATTTGAGACATTGGGTGTAGACAACTTGCTCAAGGAGTTTGGAGAGGAATGGTAGGAGGGAGATTGAGTGATAATTGCAGGGAACCGTGGGGGTCAAGGGAGGGTTTTTTTAGGATGGGGGAGACATGGGCATGTTTGAAAACCATGGGAAAGAAGCCATTGGAGAGCAAACAATTGAAGATGGCAGTTAGGGAAGGAGAAGGCAAGTGTTTTGATAAAAGGTGTGAAGGAATGGAGTCCGAAGTGCAGGCGAAGGTGGTGGATTTTGAGAGAAGGTAGCTCTCCTAAGGATACTACTGGGAAATATAGGAGAGTTGAGGGATTGGGAAGGGTTAGGTTGTCCCCTTGTATGGAACCCCATGCCTCATAACGACCCAGCAGAGACACATGGCCTCCCTGGCTGGGCCCTCCTGGGGCTTGGGGCCTCTGTTCAGGCCCAGGGGCTGGGTCTGAGTGGTGAAGATGGGCAGGGGTCTGAGATGGGAACCATGTCCATCCCCACCCTGCCCTCGGGCCATGGGATTCCACCACAGCAGAGCTGCCCATTCTCCTTGGTTAACACACAAGGTGAAAAGGGGCTGGAATTTTAAGGGGAACTTGTACTGTAAGGGAGCAGGCTTCTGAGAGCGAGTAGGCCAGAAAGCCAACATTTTGGGGTTTTCCAGCCTGGACCGAAGGCTGTTCTTGTCAGAATTCTGGGGCCCTCGCTCCCTTCAACCCAAGGATGGAGCACCTCTGGTCTCCAGCCCTCTGCCCCAGCTCCCTCTCCCCTTATCCACAAGGGACTTTTGAGAGAAGATGGAGCAGCTGTGTCTTCTGCCCTCTGTACAAAATATCCCTGCCCCGGGGTGGGTATAGAGAAGAAGCATGGCCTACTGGATAGAACAAGGGCCTGGGAGTCAGAAGGACCTGGCTTCTAATCCTGGCTCCCCCACTTGTTTGCTCTGTGACCTTGGGCAAGTCACTTCTATGTGCCTCACCTCTCACTGCTGTCATCATTCGATCAATCAATCAATTTTATTTATTGAGCACTTACTGTGTGCAGAACACTGTACTAAGCATTTGGGATAGTGCAGTACAAAACAGATGGTAAACATGTTCCCTGCCCTAAACAAGCTTACAATCTAGAGGGTCTGTGTCATTGCTGTTTCCCAGGACACATGCGTTCCCGGCTAGTTGGGGGTCCCCAGCTGTGTGCAGGAAGAGTGGAAGTGATACACGGAGATAAGTGGGGCTCGGTCTGTGACTCCCACTTCCCTCTGGAGGCCGCTGCTGTCCTGTGCCGGGAGCTGCAGTGCGGGGTGGCTGTCTCCGTTCTTGGGGGAGCCCACTTCGGAGAGGGCCAGGGGCCAGTTTGGAATGAAGACTTCCGGTGTGCAGGGCATGAGTCCCTCCTGCTTCACTGCCCCAGAGGGCCCCTTCCGGAGAGGATGTGCAACCACAGCAGGGACGTCGGAGTTGTCTGCTCAAGTGAGTTTCCAGATACGACATCACACTCGCACTTAGCTTGTGCTGGGCTGGGGCTGGACTCTCTACCCTGCCCCTCCTCTTCACCCTCTCTTCCCCCTCCCCAGGATGTACAGGGTCCGACCTGCCCCTTCTCCCTCTCCACACGGTATACAGGATCTCTGCATGGGTTGGACCCTCAGACCTTCCCCTCCTTCCCATCTTTTCCTCTCCTTTCCCAGGGTTCACTAGGTCCAGTCTGGGTTTGGACTTTTTATCCTCCTCTGACTCCCATCTCCCCTTCTCCAGGTTACAGAGGAATTAGGCTCACGTTATCCCTCCAATCTCCTCCTCCTCCCTATCTCCCCTACCCAGGGCAGAGAGTCTGGGGTGGAATTAGACCCTCTGACCTCCTCTGACTCCCATCTCCCCCTCCCTAGGTTACACAGGGTTCAGGCTGGAGAACGGTAACTCCCACTGTGAGGGTAGAGTGGAGCTCCAGGTGCTCAGGTCCTGGGGAAGCCTCTGTGCCTCCCACTGGGACCTGGCAGATGCCAACGTCCTGTGCCACCAGCTCGACTGTGGGGTTGCTCTGTCGACCCCCAGAGTGATGAAATTTGGGGAAGGAAATGGCCCCGTGTGGGGAGAAAAGTTTCACTGCTCAGGGTCGGAGACCAGTCTGAGGGATTGTCCTGTGACTGTCCTGGGGGCACCTCCCTGTTCTCATGGAAATGTGGCCACGGTGATCTGTTCAGGTAAAGAGGGGGAACACGGGCAGGGGTCCCGGCTATGGGGGAGGGGGAGCTGGTGGGGGATGGTTCTTGAGAAAGGGACAAGATGCTGGGAAGAGTGAAGGAGAGAGTTTTTTGTTTGTTTTTTAAATGGTATTTATTAAACATTATGTGCTAGGCACTATAATAAGCGCTGGGGTAAATACAAGTTAATCAGATTGTTCCACATGGGGCTCAGAGTCTTAATCCCTACTTTAGAGATGAGGTAACTGAAGCACAGAGAAGCTAAGTAATTCATCCAGTGTCACACAGCAGACAAGTAGTGGAGCTGGGATTAGAGCCCAGGTGGTTGGGTTGGGTTGAGGATTTGAGAATAAAGTCTGAGAGCCCAGGAGGGAGTCCTGGTCAGCACAGAACAGGGAGAACAATGGTCATGGCCAATCAACCAAACTCTCTTATATTGTACTTTCCCAATTGCGTGGTACATTGCCCTGCACACAGCACTCAGTAAATACCGTTGAGTGCTTACTGTGTGCAGAGTAGAGAAGCAGCGTGGCGCAGTGGAAAGAGCATGGGCTTTGGAGTCAGGGCTCATGAGTTCGAATCCCAGCTCTGCTACTTGTCAGCAATGTGACTGTGGGCAAGTCACTTAACTTCTCTGTGCCTCAGTTCCCTCATCTGTAAAATGGGGATTAAGACTGTGAGCCCCGCGTGGGCCAACCTGATTCCCCTGTGTTTACCCCAGCGCTTAGAACAGTGCTCTGCACATAGTAAGCGCTTAACAAATACCAACATTATTATTATTATTATTATTATTAAGCACTTGGGAGAATACAGTATAATAGAGTTGGTAGACATGTTTCCTGCCCACAAGGACCTTAAAGCCTAGAGGGGGAGACAGACATTTATATAAATGAATAAATTACAGATATATATAGATATAGATTTATATAAGTAGTGTGGAGCTGAGGGTGGGGTGAATAAAGGGCATAAATCTAAATGCAAGGGCAACACAGAATGGAGAGGGAGTAGGGGACATGAGGGCTTAGTCACTGAAGACCTCGGAGATGATGTGATTTTATTAACGTTTTGAAGGTGGTCCAGTGGATTTGAAGGGGGAGGAAGTTCCAGGCAAGTAGGAGGATGTGGGTGAGGGGTTGGTGGTGAGATAAACGAGGCCGAGGTATCGTGAATAGGTTGGCTTTAGAGGAGCTAAATTAGCACACTATGTTGCAGTAGGAAATCAGCGAGATAAGATAGGAGGTGTTGAGCTGATTGAGAGGTTTAAAATCTATGGTAAGGAGTTTGTTTGATGCGAGGTGGATGGGCTTACCTGAGGTTCTTGAGGAATGAGGAAATCTGGACTGAACATTTTGTAGAGAAATGATCAGGGCAACAGAGTGAAGTTTCACCACCCCTGCCCAGGGAACTAACTCCACCAGGGGAAGTAACCCCACCGGGCTGCCAGCCTGAGGGTCAGCCTGTCCTTCCTCAATCAGTCAATGGCATTTATTGAGCATTTACTCTGTGCCCTCCTCCCCGGGGGTCCCTGTAAGATGGTCACAACCTCCTTGGGCTTGCCCGAGGGCTCATCCCCATCTTTGAAAATCACTTATTCTATCCTGCCTTGATTACTGTCTCAGTCTCCTTGCTGACCTCCCAGCCAGTCTCTCCTGATGCCAGTCCATATTTCACTCTGCTGCCTGGATCATTTTTCCACAGAACATTCAGTCCATGTTACCCTAGTCCTCAAGAAACTTCAGTGGATGTCCATCCATCTCCACATCAAGCAAAAACTCCTCACCATTGGCTTCAAAGCACTCAATTATCTTGCCCCCTCCTACATCACCTCACTACTCTCCTACTATGTCCCAGCCCGCACATTTCACTTCTCTAATGCTAACCTTCTCAATGTGCCTTGAACTCACCTGTCTCAACACCAACCCCTGGCCCACATCCTGCCTCTGAACTGGAACACCCTCCCTTCTCAAATCTGACAATGACTCTTTGCCGCTTCAACCTTATTGAAAGCACATCTCCTCCAAGAGGTCTTCCATGACTAAGACCCCTTTTTCCTCTTTTCCCACTCCCTTCTGTATCACCCTGACTTGCTCCCTTTACTCATCCCTCCTTCCAGCGACCCCCCCCTCCGCCCCCCGCCGACTGTAAGTTCGTTGTGGGCAGGGAATATATCTGTTTATAGTTGTAGTTTAGTCTCCTAAGCAGTTAATACAATGCCCCGCATACAGTATGCACTCAATAAATACAATTGAATTAATGAATGAATATCCGTAATTTGTTTATATTAATGTCTGTCTTCCCCTGTAGACTGTAAGCTCCTTCTGGGCAGGAAATGTGTCTGTTTATTGTTATATCATCCTCGCCCAATCACTTAGTAGAGTGCTCTGCACACAGTAAGTACTCCATAAGTATGACTGAATGCATGAATGAATGCCCTCTCCCTCCCGTCCCCGGGGCTGATGACCGTGCTGTCCGCAGGAAACGGGACCCGTCCGTCGCCGTCCCCGCAGTGCAACGTGTCCACGTGGGAGCCGGCCGGGCCCGGGGGCCCACAGGGGGGCGCTGCAGAGTGCACAGGTGAGAGCCCCGCCCCCACCGCCCCGTCCTGTCCCCCCCTCGCCCCCCCCCCGCTCTGGGCATGCGCACTGACGGGGACCTCGTCCCGCAGGGGCTCCACAGCTCCGCCTGGCGGACGGCGGCGGGCGCTGCGCCGGCCGCGTGGAGATCTTCTACAACGGGACGTGGGGCACCGTGTGCGACGACGGGTGGGACGTGAGCGACGCCCAGGTGGTGTGCCGACAGCTGGGCTGCGGGGTCGCCGTGAGCGCCCCCGGGGCCGCCCATTTCGGGCCGGGGGCGGGGCCCGTCTGGCTGGACGAGCTGCGCTGCTCCGGGAACGAGGTGCACCTGGGGCGGTGCCCGTCGAAGGGCTGGGGCCGCCACGACTGCAGGCACAAGGAGGACGCGGGAGCGCTCTGCTCAGGTGAGACCCGAACCCGCAGCCCACCCGCGGGGGACCGGACAGGGCTGGGGCCGGGGCACCGTCTGCCTGACCTCCGGGGCTCAGGGATTCCCAGGGGGGTGGCCGTGGAGAGGCGGGTTTTCCTGCGAAGTCCTCGTTGTTCCCCGACACCTTCGCCCCCGGGAGCTGAAGAGGGACTGAGTTCTGAACCCTAGTACCCCGTTTCGAAGTGGGGAGAGGTTGATTATCTCATGGTTTTTCGGCCGATAACCTGTTCCTCCATCACCTCAACCCAAGGGAGGGGTGATGATTTGTAATGCACCATCCACACTCGCACTTCCCGGAGCAACTCCAGAATTGGGGAGAGTAGAGGACTGGGCTTCTGGCATCTGTAAAACCTTCTTGAAGGGAGCAGGGTTCAGGCTATATCCCTACACCGAAGGTTCCCTATCCCCCTGATCCTGAGTGACCAGACCTGAGCCAACAGCCAAGGGTGTTGGGAAAGAAGGGGCAGAGTTAGGAAGAGACATAGACTCCCAGGGATCGGATGGAAGCCTGGAACACTATGGTGCCATACACGGTCCCAGAGCAGAGTCAGGAAACTGTTTCCCAGTCCCCAGCAAAATCCAAATTGGGGCCATGACCCCCACCTCTGACCAGACTGTCTGTGCCTCGATCTCCTCTGCAGACTTCCTGGACCTCAGGCTGGTCGGTGACTCCTCCGACTGTGCTGGGCGGCTGGAGGTTTTCCACTGGGGGAAGTGGGGGAGTGTTTGCAGAACCTCCATGCTGGATGTCACCTTGGGCGTGATCTGCCGGCAGCTTGGCTGTGGCGACCATGGGACTCTAAAACCTCCTGGCACTTATGGGGTGGCATCTGGGCCCTGGTGGGTCAACCACATCAAATGCCGACCTAGTGACCTTTCCCTCTGGGAGTGCCCATCTGCCCCCTGGAACGAGATGTCCTGCTCCCAGAGAGAGGAAGCCCAGATCACATGTGCAGGTAGGTGATTTTCTGTCTTTCCTTGTCCTTCAGTGTGTCTGTAATCTCCATCTGTCTGTCCCAACCTTCTGTCCGCCCACCCATCCAACAATATGGCCCTTGTTTCCTGGCCGGAGGTGGGCCTCGAAGTGTCTGGAGCTTCAGAGGAGAGAGGCTCTACCTGGCCCTCAACTCAGAACTGTGAAGGGTGGGGGGAGTGGGTGGTCCCCCAGAGTTTCACCAGAGCCTGAGGGAAAAGGCAGCTGCGTGCTTGGCTGTGCCCGACCTCCCATCCAAGAGGCCAGACCGGGCACGTGCAGTAAAATGGTGATAAAGACCCAGCCCTCGGGGAGAATCTTCACCCAGGTTCAGTCACGCCAGGTGCTTATTCCCCGACCTCCAAGCCGTGGCATCCCCTGCCCAGCCCGCTTTTCCCACAGAGATCCATGAACTCTGTCTCCCCTGGCCTTGGGCATGGTAACCTTTGGTAATGAGAGGTGACCCCTAGGGCTGGAAATCCTGGATCTCCCCTGCCCCATTCCTCCAGGAGCGTCAGCTGGATCCCTCCTGGTGGTTGGTTTTTAGCTGGTCTATCGGTGGGGCCCGGCCCCACTGAGTATCCTCATGGGGGTGTCCAGGACATCCGGTTGGTCCTCTCCAACCCCAGGGTGGCCGTGGAACTGTCTGTGTCCTCTTCCCCAGGCCCACCCGAATTTAGAATTATTCAAGCCTCCTGGCTTTTCCCATTCATCCCAAACTGAAAGGGCTTTTTCAAGGGCAATGAATTTTTCATTGATAACAGTGGAGAAGTTTAACTTGTTAACTTTTCAAATATGTGGATTTTTAGCAGTAATAAAAAGTGTTTAAAAGCAGCTTAACCAATTTACTTTGTCCAGAAGTGTCAGTTACGAGCCCAGAGTTAGCACCTGATCAATTTTGATAAAGTCGATGAGAACTCTGGTACAGAAGGGGCTAAACCATTCCCGAGGGCTGTGGGTTGAATTCAGATAGTTAAGGCCCATCTCCATTTTGCCTAGGCCTTCCTGGCCTAATAATTCATCTGTGTTAGCTAATCAGTGAATAAAAAGTTGCAGAAATTTTTAGCCAGCTCCCCTCGACAGTTATAAGTGTCCGTCCCCAGCCCGAGGGCAGCTCTCCCAGGGCTGTCACTAGGCCCCAGTGTCTCCCCATTCTGTCTCCACAGGGCAGAAAGCAATCCAGTGTCCAGAATCTGTCCCGTGCTCTGGTAGGTCAACCTCTTCCCCTTCCCCTCGCGGGTCCCACAGTTAACGTCCCAGCGTGCCCCCTTCCTGTGCAGGGGGTGACGACTGGGCATCTCTTTCCAGACCAGCACAAGGTACGTGTGGTAGGGGGTGAGACCAAGTGCTCAGGGCGTGTGGAGGTGTGGCACAATGGCACCTGGGGCACGGTGTGCGACGACTCCTGGGACCTGAGGAACGCTGAGGTCGTATGCTGACAGCTGGGCTGTGGCTCGGCCGTGGCCGCCCTAGGGGAGGCCGCGTATGGTCCGGGCACCGGGCCCATCTGGCTAGATGAGGTGGCGTGCAGGGGCCAAGAGGCCTCCCTGTGGGACTGTCCCACGGGACCGAGGAGGCAAGGTGACTGCGGACACAAGGAGGACGCGGCGGTGAAGTGTTCTGGTGAGGGCAGGGAGGGTGTGGGGCAGGGGACCAGGGACCAAGCCAAGGGGAGAGGAGGGACATGTGTCTGGAGCTTGAGCAAAACCAAACCTGGGCTTCTGGTACCAAAGTTTGGTGGGAGGAGGGTAGGGAATGAAGATCCTCCAGTGTATTTGAAGAAAACATTTTAGTAGGGTATTCCCAGTCCCCAGTGCCTCCCCACCCCCAACCCCGCTCAGGTTCCACTTCCTGCTCAGGCCCCGCCCTCTGTCTGTTGCAGGAGCCATAGTGACCAAGGCCACGTCACCTCCCACCCCAGGTAACTGCCCCTCGCCGTGAACTAAAGGGATGAGGAGTCTCCCTGGCCCCCCACCCCTACAATCATGGTCACTGTCCTAGCAGTAACTAAGCTGCCATGGACACGCACCATGAAGGGAGGTTGGGAACCCTGGGAAAAAGAGAAGGGAGTGGGTGAAGAAGAGGTGGGATTCTCCCTCCTGATTAAACTGTTCATCGAGAGTTCCTGGGACTCAGGAGGGATTCCAGTCCCTCCCCAGCCTCAGGCCCCAACCCTCTATTTCAGGAGCCGCAGCCACAATATCGTCTCCCACAGGTAATGGCCCCTGTCGTGGGTTAAGGGCCAGGGACCTCCTGTCTGGCCACTGATTGTCCTACTCACTGAGCCCTCCATGCTCAGCGTGTGATGTCCGCAATGGGGCAATTCCGAGGTGTAGATGGGGTTATGCCGCTGGCCTGCGTTGAAGTCTGACTTCCCTTACCTGAGTGCTGAAAATCCCCCAGGATCTGAACCATTCATCGGCCTGGGCCCAGGGCTTTCAGTCTCCATGAAGAGGGGAGACCACTGCTGACCTGGGAGGAGATGTGGGGGAGCTGCTGGTTGGATGAGGCTGATGCCAGTCCCCAACATCTGAGCTCCGGGAACCTGGGGTTGTGGAATGCACAGGCTCAGGGGTCTTGGGTTCAAATGCTGGGAGAGCTGGAAGAAGGGGAGATCCAGATGTGAACTTGAATTTTAGGATTCTGCTCCACAGAAAGAAGCCTTTACATCCTCCTTTCTGTATTTCCACTCGTAGTCTTGAGCTCCACAGTCGAAATCTTTCCCAGGATCTTGTGCATTGTTCTGGGAGTCCTGCTCTTCCTGGTCCTGGCTGTTGTGGGGAATCAGATGCTACAACAGAGAGCCCAGCGCCGAGGTGGGGCTGCGTTTGGTCACCGGGAGCGGTCCAGGAGGGGAATGGGCAGGAAGAAGGGAAGATCCAGTGGAGGGGAGAGCGGAATCATCAAGCACTGGGAAAGGGAGGAAAAATCCTGGCCAGGGCTGCCGGAAGCTACCCGGACCCAGACAGACAAGCACCTGGGGGAGTGGGGGCCCAGGGCAGGGCTGGTGGATCAGGGATGGAGGACCCCAGGACTGTGGGGAAGGGAGGAGAGCAGGCCAGAGGGGCCAGACCAACGAAGATCCATCCTAACAGAGAGGAATCACAGTGGCACAGAGCTTGGGCTCTAAGAGGGAGGGCAGACCTGGGTGTCTCGTTTTCTGAGCCTAGATTCTTGTCCTCAGACGCCTCCAGACCCCAGGATTCTCTTTCTGAGGCTGTGTATCAGGAGCTCGAATAAACCTTGATGGATGAGAAGGACGGACTGAGTCTCCGAGGTGTGTGTGCCCTTGACCTGATCCCCCAATTCCCAGGCCAATGCAGGCCACCCCACCCACTCCCTATAGCTGCTCCTGCACCCCACTGAGGGGATAGACCTGGCCCAAACAGAGCATCCCTTGTTAGATGGCTGATCCACCTCTGCCCTGATGCAGGTGCCCAAGGCTTCAGGGGAGGGATTTCATTCCCTGCCATTCCCCAGCATCAGTGCCAGGATAGCCATCCCCTTCTCCCCACCAGTCCCCTCTGACCTTCCTGAGTTCCTGTCCAGGAAGCTGATACTGCTGGACTCTCCATGGTGACCGCCCCCCTCACGCCCTTCTGGACCACCAGGGTAGTAGCCAGTCCTGGGGAGTTGCTTCAGGCCTGATGACTCTCACCCATCTCTTTCTCCTCCTCCCCTGCCTCCCCCTACCCCTGACCCCGAGATCCCAAAATTGGTCCTACCCCCTAGACCATCTGGATCTATCACTTTGCTATTCCCCCTCACTGCAGAGCCCTTCCCCAAGATGGGAATGGCCCCAGCTGTGAACTCTGGGGAGAAGGGGAGGTGTTTGGTAAGATTGGGGGTGTGGAGCATCGGGGGGGTGGGGGAGGCGATGGAGAAGATCAGGGATGCAGAGAGCTGAAGGCATGGGGGTGGTCAGAAAGATCGGGGATGCAGAGTGCCAGGTGGAGGAAGAGGCAACGGGAAAGATTGGGATGCAGAGTGCCCAGGGGGACGGGGAGCGAGAACAATGGGATTTCTCCTTTCAGTCTGACCCTGGGATGAGTCTCCATGTTTCCTCTTCAGGTTCCAGGTCCTGGGGCTCAGGAACTCAGCTGCCATATTATGCCAGGGACCGTGAGGAGGGAAATGGAGATGGAGGTAATGGGGAGGGGAGTCCCTGGAGGGACCCTCCTCAGGATGAAGGGGTCAGCCCAGCATGCCTGGGAGTGTCTCCAGGTAACACTGTGGGGTGGGAGGGGGGAGAACTTTGGGGAAATGCATCCTGCACCTAAGTCCTGGTGGACTAGATTCTGGTGGAGGGGTGTGGTGGTATCCTGGGAAGCGGGGGTCCTGCTCTCAGATGACTAGAGACAGGTCCAGACTGCTGCGGGCCCAGTCCCACCCCTGGGGACAAACAGGTGGAAGGTGGCTGAGAATGGTGAGGAATCGGAGGGGAATGGGTGGGCGATCTGAGGGGAAACCAGGCATAAGGTCCCCAGGTAAGGACCCGCTGTCCATCCTGTTGCTGCTTAGAGCGAGGTTCCCAAGAAGAGCCAGACTTTGAGTACGACAACGCGGAGGACCCTGGGCACGGTGACATCCCCTACACACTAGGGGACACTGGTGAGCTGGGTTATGGCTGACTGTGACCCCTGGATAGCGAGGGGTCATTTCATCCCAAAGGAGTCCACATCCAGGGGTGGGAACTGGGATAGCTGTCTTCCCCTATAGGCTGTAAACTCATTGTGAGTAAGGGAATGTGTCTGTCAACTCAGTTATGTTGTACTCTCCCAAACGCTTATTACAATGCTCTGCACATAATAAGCACTCAGTAAACACCACTGATTTATTGATTGACCGAGCCCTGCCCTTCCTTTGACAGCCACCCTCTGGGGTCCTTTGAGCATCTCCCTAACCCCAGTCCCACCCCAAGACCCTGAATCCCTGCCCCCTCTCCTGGATGGGGGGCAACTCCCTTTGGTACTGGAATCAGGCCAGTGGGTGGGAGAGGAACCACTGCTCATTGTTTCCCTACAGGTCAGGGGCCGATTCAGCCCCCAGACACAGACCTCTTCCCGCCAGAGCATCCAGTCGACAGCTACGATAACGTCAGTGTTCCTGACCCTGAACTGAGCGATGTGGATGCCCTGGAAACCCCAGTGGGGGAGCCTGGGGGTGGGGTCCCCCTGACAGGTGAGTAGGGGAGGGACTGTCTACCTGTAACCCTGACAGCAGAGCATGGGGATCAAGAGCCTTTGTCCGGGGCTGGCGGGGAGAGTGGATGCTTGGCTCCTGCTCCACCCCAGCTCCTTATTACCAGTTTCAGGTTGGACTTTGCCATTCCGAGGGGAGGCCGAGGACTCTGGAAAAGGAACAGGTGACCAGTCACTGCCCCCCGAGGACCCAGGATATGATGATGCGGGACTCTGTGTCCAGGATGTCCCTGTGAGAGTGGCTTAGCCCAATGACCAATTCCTGGGACTCTGACCCTGCCGCCTCTCTGGGCTGTGGTCTACATCTTGCCTACTTCCTCAGGGAGCCCCGAGTAAACACCCCCAACCTCTGTATTCCACCCTCAGAGCTTCAGCCAGGGTGGGGCTGCATTTGCAGCTGGTTCTGGGGGATGGAGACTTTCCCAGGACTGTGCAAACACTCCTAGCTTTTGGTATTGGCCCTTTTGCTCATTAAATACATCTCCCCAGGGTGTCTGAGGGTTGGCATTGTGTCAGGGCCAGGTTATTCGGTATGGCGTCTCCCTGGGGCTTGGGTGTAAGGAATGGGGCAGACCTGGAGTTGGATGCAAAGGATCCTGTCCCTGCAACTCTGTGCCTGCTGCTGTGGAGGGCACGGATGTTCACAGTGCCCAATGGCTGTGGGAAAACTGGCCTGGACCCTTTCACTCCTTGTCTCCCTCCTGGACGCCCAGAGCCACAGGGAGATCAGGTCTTGGAAGGGATAGGAGCGGTACAGGTATCTCCTTGCCCCTTGTTCCCTCCATCCCACCCTGGACCAGTGAGACGGGGGTGATGATATGGGCTGATTTCCTCTCCCGAGCCCACAGTTCTCCCCCAGAGCCAGCCTGGTGTCCTGCCGAGACTGTGTCCTGGTGATGTGGGGTGGAGCCTTCCTATCAACTCATGGGAAAGGGGCTCCAAGAGCTTAGACGATTCATGAGGTGTGCCTCACTGAATGACAGCATGACGGGGCACATGAGGAAAAGCTAAACCCCTAAAGCCACAACAACAGTTGCACAACTGGATGTGACACACAAAATCAGCTCCAGAACGTTGGAGGCGAAGGAGCCATTTTCAGGTTCCTTGCCCAGGCAGGGCTGGCTGGAAGCCATCAGTGACCGTAGGTACAGTCTCCTCCACAATCTACAGCTGCTGCTGCTTCAATCCTTCCGGCCTCGATCCGGACAATGTGAGAGGAGGGTCTTGGTGGGAGGAAGACATTTGGAGGGGGTGGTGTCAGGTGGTCCGTGATGGGAGAAGTGGAAAGGGAACGGGTGGAAGTCACCTGTTATTGTGGCTGTGTGCCACACCTACCTCAGGCGCCCGTCCTCACCCATGTTCAGTGATTCACTGACTTACTGTACATTTCAGTGAGCACATATCCTCCAGGCTGGAGAGAGGGGACTAGGTGGTGGTGGTGGGATGAAGGGAGACAAGCCTTTCTTCCCTTTTAGCCGCTGAATGTGAGCAGGGCTTCCCCAAGTGACCAGGTCCAGGCAGAGGCCACTTCTGTATCTCCATGGATGCAGATTGCATCATCTTGGATCTAAAGGGTAATGCACTGACAGTTACAGCAATGTATTGACTGGCCTTTCCCTCTAGTACCTATGCTTGGGTTGATTTTGGAGGTGGGGTGATGGTGAATCCTGACCTATGAGGGGGAAATAGTTATCCAGAGTAGGAGGTGAGGAGGATGTATTCAGCTTCGTTAAAACACTGAGGAATTATGGGAACCTCCTTGGTACAGTGTTTGGCACATAGTACGCACTATAGAAAAGCAGCGTGGCTCAGTGGAAAGAGCACGGGCTTTGGAGTCAGGGCTCATGAGTTCGAATCCCAGCTCTGCCACTTGTCGGCTGTGTGACTCTGGGCAAGTCACTTAACTTCTCTGTGCCTCAGTTCCCTCATCTGTAAAATGGGGATTAAGACTGTGAGCCCCACGTGGGACAACCTGATTCCCCTATGTCTACCCCAGCGCTTAGAACAGTGCTTGGCACATAGTAAGCGCTTAACAAATACCAACATTATTATTATTTAATTCCTTCTCTGCCACTTGTCAGTTATGTGACTTTGGTAAAGTCATTTAACTTCTCTGTGCCTCAGTTCCCTCAACCGTAAAATGGGGATTAAGACCGTAAGCTCCACGTGGGACAACCTGATTCATTCATTCATTCAGTAGTATTTATTGAGTGCTTACTATGTGCAGAGCACTGTACTAAGCACTTGGAATGTACAAATCGGTAACCGATAGAGACAGTCCCTGCTCTTTGACGGGCTTACAGTCTGATCGGGGGAGACAGACAAGAACAATAGCAATAAATAGAATCAAAGGGATGAACATCTCATTAAAACAATAGCAAATAAATAGAATCAAGGTGATGTACATCTCATTAACAAAATAAATAGGGTAATGAAAATACATGCAGTTGAGCGGATGAGTACTGTGCTGAGGGGAGGGTAAGGGAGAGGAGGAGGAGCAGAGGGAAAGGGGGGAAAAGAGGGTTTAGCTGAGAGGAGGTGGGGGGGTAGAGGGGAAGCAGAGAGAGCAGAGGGAAAAGGGGGAGCTCAATCTAGGAAGGCCTCTTGGAGGAGGTGAGCTCTAGGTAGGGTTTAGAAGAGGGGAAGAGAACCTGATCGTCTTCTATCCCCCGCCCCAGCGCTTCGCACATAGTAATCGCTTAACAAATAGCATTATTATTATTATTATTAACAAATACGTTATATATTATTCATTACTAGCATTGTTCCAGCCCAACCCCGGCAAACAACCCAAGCTCGCCCATAGAAACCCGAGATGTCGGAAGTCAAATGTTTATTCATTCATTCATTCATTCATTCATTCAATAGTATTTATTGAGCGCTTACTATGTGCAGAGCACTGTACTAAGCGCTTGGAATGAACAAGTCGGCAACAGATAGAGGCAGTCCCTGCCGTTTGACGGGCTTACAGTCTAATCGGGGGAGACGGACAGACGAGAACAATGGCGATAAATAGAGTCGAGGGGAAGAACGTCTCGTAAAAACAATGGCAACTAAATAGAATCGAGGCGATGTACATTTCATTAACAAAATAAATAGGGTAATGGAAATTTATACGGTTGAGCGGACGAGTACAGTGCTGAGGGGATGGGAAGGGAGAGGGGGAGGAGCAGAGGGAAAGGGGTAAAAGAGGGTTTAGCTGCGGAGCGGTGAAGGGGGGTGGTAGAGGGAGTAGAGGGAGAAGAGGAGCACAGTCTGGGAAGGCCTCTTGGAGGAGGTGAGTTTTAAGTAGGGTTTTGAAGAGGGGAAGAGAATCAGCTGTTTACAGTTTACAGCTGTTTACAGCTGTTCCGTCGCCTAGTGCTCCTTGTGACCATGAGTTTTGCGGGTTTGCCCTCGGGGACGACGTTTAGGGAGCAGCGGGGCGGAGCTGGTGATGGGGAGGAATCCCAGGGGCCGTGATTGACCGCGAGACCACCAGGGGGCGCTGTTTGCACCGGCGGCGTTGGGCACAGCCGCACGAGCGATTGGTGGGTAATAATAATAATAATAATAATGTTGGCATTTGTTAAGCGCTTACTATGTGCAAAGCACTGTTCTTTAATAATGTTGGGCATTTGTTAAGCGCTGGGGAGGATACAAGGTGATCAGGTTGTCCCACGTGGGGCTCACAGTCTTAATCTCCATTTTACAGATGAGGGAACTGAGGCGCAGAGAAGTTGTGACTTGCCCAAAGTCATACAGCTGACAAGCGGCGGAGCCGGGATTTGAACCCATGACCTCTGACTCCCCAGCCCGGGCTCTTTCCCCTGAGCCACGCTGCTTCTCTAAGCAAGGGTCAGTGGAGCTTGAGTGGTTCATTCAGTAGTATTTCCGGGATTCCGGAATAGTGGTTCTGGGAGGGCACCGAGTAAAGTCGTTTTATGATGGCATTGAAACACTGTGTCAATAATATCTCTACAATTTTACTGTAATATCGCAATCGACAGATACAGCACTATCGCAATAATATATAATGAGAAGCAGCGTGGCTCAGTGGAAAGTGCCCGGGCTTGGGAGTCAGAGGTCATGGGTTCGACTCCTGGCTCTGCCACTCGTCAACTGTGTGACTGTGGGCAAGTCACTTCACTTCTCTGTGCCTCAGTTACCTCATCTGTAAAATGGGGATTAACAGTGAGCCTCACGTGGGACAACCTGATTACCCTGTATCTACCCCAGCGCTTAGAACAGTGCTGTGCACATAGTAAGCGCTTAACAAATACCAACATTATTATATACGATGAGGCTTTTTCGGTGCTACAGAGCGCGGCAGGTCCGGAAGGAGTCGTTTGGGAAGGCAGTGGTGCCGCGGGCGCCCTCTAGTGGTCACGATCGTGATGTGCTGCTTGCCGGGCCAGCGTTGACTACGGGGTTTCCGGGGAATTGGGTATCTGACTGGTATCCACGCTTGCTTGGGCAACTGTTCGTCCCTGTTCCGTGGGGATGAAAGGGATATTATCCGAGCCACGTCTGGAGAGTGTTGACCAAGTTTGTCCAGAGAGTAAGGGAGGGAAAAGGGTGCCTGCTCTGGGCTCCCAGGACACCCCCTCCCAGGCTCCCTTCCCACATTCAATCACTCTTCCTTTACTCCTTGTCCCATTCCCATTCCCCATGGTCCCTCCAATGCCTCCTTCCTCTGCACCCCTTCCTCCTCCCTTTCTCCAGAGGTCACACATAGGTGAGGGTTTGGGGGGTTTTTGATGATATTTATTAAGTGCTGATTATGTGTCAGGCCCTGTTCTAAGTGCTGGGTAGATACAATCTAAGGATGGATATAGTCCCTATCCCATATGGGGCTCAGAGTTTTAATCTCCTTTTTTACAGATGAGGTAACTGAGGTTGCAGGTAACTGCAACCTGGCCCAAGGTAGAGATGCTCTGGATGTCTCTCTGACTCTGAGGTTGCTTCCAAGCGAGTCCCACACAGAGACCCCCTCCCCCACCCCATCTCCCGCTCCCAGATCCAACCTGCCCTGAGGCACAGGAACCCTGAAGATTCCACTAGGAAGACCTAGGACGAGCCTGGAACCTTTAATTCACGAAACATCCATGTCCATGGTCAGACCCATATGGGTTGTCTTTGTTCCAATGACTATGTGAGGTGCCAGGCTGGGTCAGGCCACCTGAAGGCCCCTCTAGCTCTGCTCAAGGCCTGTATAGACACCCTCTGGGGATAGACTAAGAAGGAGAATGCAAGAGTTCCTTGTCCATTTAGTGCAGTGCTAAGTGCTTAGTACCATACTTTGCACACAGTAAACAAGTCCTCAATAAATAGGACTGAATGAAAGAATGGTCCCCGCCTTGCTGGAGACGTGAGCCCAGCCCTCTCTGTCTGTGGATACAGACAGCCCAGCTGCGGGGTTGGAGCAGCCCCAAACCTCACAGCCAATGTGTTGGTGTCACAGCTGCTCCAGCAGATTGCAATCGGACCCACTGGGACGCAAGAAGTGTTTTCTCTTGGGGGGCACAAGTTTGCATCTCTCACCAGAGAGGAAGGAGCAGCGGGGCTGCATCCAGCTTATCTCACTCTGACTGCGCCAACTTCCCCCCAGTATTCAGAGGCTCGAGCTGCCTTAGTGAACTTAGAAAGCTGAAATATCCTGATATTCCCTACCTTAGCATCCCACAGTAGCAGTCACACGCACATGCCCACAGACACACACACACTTCCACACACAAGCCCACAGATATACAGCTTAGGCACATCATGAGTACAGTGAAGAAAACAAGTGGAGGAACAGCCACTCACATGGAAATTCAGTCACCCATGATCGAGGTGATCAAGGGAGAGTGAGGGTGGGGAGCAGAGGGGGGACTGAGGAAGTGGGGGCCTGGGCTGAGGGAAACCTGACTTGGGAGGAGACGGAAGGGAGAATGTGAGTGTTTTGGGGGACTAGATGAGGGGTGAGGGGGTTGGAGGGAGGGTCTGATTGGGCATGGACTTGAGTGTGGACAAAGCCAGTCCTTGGGGGTCATGGAGAGTCACTGGACGGGCTGCTGGGTGAGAGGTGGGGCCGGACCGGGGCAGCAGACCCCACTGGAGGAGATGTAGCAACAATCCTCTACCCCTAGAGGCAGGGCGCTGGTCTCTATGGTTGGGGCGCGTGCTGGTACGCAGCTTTTTTGCTCATATATGGCGTTCAATGTGGGGTTCAGGATCCTATTGGCCCTGGGAGCTGTGCACATAGCAGATGGAGATTCTGATAATATCTGAAAAGGTAAAGTGGGCTCCTATTGGCTCCTGCCCAGGCATACAGTGGGGTGGGGGCTGGGGGGACTGGATCTATAAATTTCCCTCCCATTTCCTGGCTTCTCTCTCAGACGCTGTGTGGCCTAGTGGTGTGGTCGCAGACGGGCTGGGTGGAGTTTGTGGCGTTGGGATGGCTGTGGGGAGACGACCCTCGCCTCAGGGACTTGTTTTCCTGGTCCTCTGTGTTTTTGTGACCACTCCGGGTAAGTTTCAGTCCATCCTCATGGTCTGGCCATCAGGTGGATCAGGCCAGGCAAGCCATGGAACCAGGCTGGAGCTGAGGACAGAGGGCCAGAGTTTGGATTGTGCGCTGCTCCTTGGGGATGCCTTGTACTGGGGTTAGGGTGGAGATGTGTCTGATAAAAGGGTCTGAGCATGCTCAGGCCTCTAGTGTCCTTTCCTGGGGGTGGTAGCCAGGAGTGATTAGCCCGCCGGGGAAGGCATGACAAGGCTCAGCAGATTCCAGCAAGTAGGCAGGGAGTATGTGAGGCTGTGAGGCTCTGCTGACAGAGAAAGAATCCCTGCTGTCCTCATCAAGTCAATCAATCAATAGATTGTAGTTATTGAGGGCCTACTGTGTGCAGAGCACTGTAGGGAGACCTTGGGAAGGGACAACAGACATACATGAATCTTGCCCTTAAGGTGCTCACAATCCAGTGGGAAAGACAGCCACTGAAGTAAATTACAGATTAGAGGAAGTAGTAAGAGAATAAAGATATGGATTTGGGGGCAACAGGAGTTGGTAGGTAATTAAGGGGCTTTTGAGGTGGTGTGGGAGGGCTGAAATGGCAGTTGGGGAATATAAAGTGGAGAGTTGAGAGATTAACTGGAGAAGGGCTCCTAGAGAATATGTGATTTCAGAAGAACTTTGAGTTTTGTGTATGAGAAAGCAGTGGTCTGCTGAATATATAGGAGGTTTAGGACAGTTGTTAAGAATGTGAGCCCGTAATTGGGCAGGGATTGTCTCCATCTGTTGCCAAATTGTACGTTCCAAGCACTTAGTACAGTGCTCTGCACATAATAAATGCTCAATAAATACTATTGAATGAAAGGAGGGCGTGAGCAAGGGATTGGAGGTGGGAGGCACAGGGAATAGGCTAATTTGAGAGGAACCAAGGGTATGAGCTGGGGTGTTGTGGGAGTGGAGGGAGGCTAAGTAGTGCAGAGAGAGATAATTAAGTGCCTCATAGCCAATGATCAGGAGTTTATGCTTGATGTGGGGAAGAATGGGCAATTGTGGGAGGTTTTTGAGGAGTGGGGAGTTGTGTTTAGACAAATGAACTTGGCAGTGAGTGAAATGTGAATAGGAGAGTGGAGAGATGGGAGTGGGAGGGATGGGAGAGATGGGAGGTCAGTAAAAAGACTGATGCAGAAGCTAGAATGGGAGGGATTAGGGCTCAGATTAGGGTTTTGGCCATTAGGATAGAGAGGAAGGATTAGATTCTGGAAAAGTTGTGGAATAAGAACCAATCCCTGGCTCTGTTCCTTTCTTCCTCACAGCTGATCTCCACCCACACCTCAACCCATCCAGCTTCTCCTCCTTGCCCTCCCCTACTCCTCACCCCACCCCTCAATATCCAAAGAGTCCCTGCCCCAAGCTCCCCTGATATCCCTCATCTTGCTCATAGTCTCCAGTGAGCTGTCTTCATCCCAGTCAGTAACGTGGTTCTTTTCCCCGACACCAATCCAGGGAAGGGGAGGAGGGTGCATTGCTGTGGCCAAGGGTCCCCTGGATCAATTGATAAGCACTTGGGGGTCCCGGCTAAGGAGGCAGGGGGCCAAGTTGCTTCTGGTCTGGGATGAACGTGTGATAGGGGAGCAAGGTTGGGGTCGCCCTTGTGACCAGATTGGGGGTTCTGTGTTGCAGGGGCAGTGGCTGATGACCTGAGGCTGATGAATGGAGAGAGCCCATGTGAGGGGCGCGTGGAGGTGGAACATGACGGACAGTGGGGGACGGTGTGTGATGATGGCTGGGATATGAAAGATGCGGCCGTAGTGTGTAGACAGATGGGATGTGGGACTGCAGTCAGTGCCCCCCGTCTGGCCCAATATGGAAGGGGATCTGGGGACATTTTGCTGGATGAGATGTCCTGCGGTGGTGATGAGGACGTTCTCTGGAACTGCAATCATGACGGATGGGGAAAGAGTGATTGCAGTCACACCGAGGATGCCGGAGTCCGGTGTTCAGGTAAGTCTGGGCTGTTCCCCCCCCCCGCACAGAGCCCCAGCCCTGGGAACCACCTAGGAGAGTTACATGACCTCCTTAACAAGGCCCTCCTGGGTCTCCACCTCCCTGGTGAGGCTCCAAGGCTGGGTGGGGAGGATGGGTGGGTGTCTGGGGAGACTATGTCCAACCTCTCCTGGTTCTTGGGCTCCATGGTGAATGTGGGGTGAAAAGGGATGAGATTTGAGGTGGGGGGGACACACAAACTGTGAGGGTGTAGGCTTCAGAGAGCAAACAAGCCAGATAGCCACTATTTGGAGTCTTTTCAGCCCAGACTGGAAGCTCTTGTTTCTTGTCAGAGCTCTGGGTTGTGAACAAGCTTGGAGTCCCCCAGTTCACATAGCTGTGGGGGCCCTTGCTCCCCTCACCCCCACAGACAAGCACATCTAGGCTCCATCATTCTGCCCCAGCTCGCTTTACCCTTGGCCACAAGGGGCTCCTGAAAGTGGAAGTTGCAGCTCCTCCTTTCACCTTGGGGTCAAAGTGGTCGCCAGCAGTGGAGACTGGACAAGGACAGGGAGAAGTCAAGGATGTTTTCTCTGGCCTGAAGCCATCCCTGGGCTGGATTTTCTTAGGGGTGAGCCAATAATAATAAGAGTGGTATTTATTAACTTCTATGTGCTAAGCACTGCACTAAGTACTGGGGTGCCTCCAATATAATCAAGCCAACTCCAGGCAGGGGAGTGGAGGAGCCCCTTGTGGTCTGGGTAGAACTGAGAGTGGGAGGAAGGGAAAGAATAGAGGTGTGCTAGGCCCCAACCATGCTGCTTCCCCATCGGCTCCTTCCCAGAGCCCTGCAGGCCTGGTGCTGGCTTCCCCAGGACACAAATCCCCTGGGACCTTATGGCTCCAGACCCACACCTACTGGGAGTCCAGGCAATCTGCAGGAAATGCTGGGTCTCCAAGACCTGGTTCGTTTGGCCTAAAGCTAAATCTGATTGGGTTCTGAGGTCCTGGCCCCCCGAGGTCTGTGGCTTTGGGGGAGGTGGTACTGTCAGGTGACCACTCCGAGGGATCATGAAAAGGATTTGGGGCTGGGAATTCTAGACAGGGGCAGAGCGTAGAGTGGCCCTGGGTGGATGGAGAGGGGCCAAGGCAGGATCCACTGCTGCTGCTGTGGCTGCTGAGACTTCAGCTGGAAGGGGCAATGTCCTGTCACCTCCAACCCCACCCCATTCTGTGTCCCTGAATGGTTCATCCCACAGTGGTGGTCTCCTCTCCCCATCCCTAGTCCCTTGCTATGCATTCAGGTATAAGGGGGAATGAAGAAAGGGAAAGCGAAAGGAAATGAAAGAACTCAGATTAGTTGGAAGTCTCTGTGGGAAGATAACAGCTGCCTCTCCAGGGCCCCAGAACACCACTTAGCTGACTTGGGACTTCCAGTAAATGGGAAGTAAATGGAAAATGCCATTGACTAGAAGACATTTTCTCCAAATGCAGAAACAATGTGTGGGCGATCGGGCTGTGAATTGGGGAACAGGTCCCAAGGGAGGAAGCGGAGGCTCCGTCCTGAAGACCTTCAAGTTAAGAACAGATGCAGCCCTTTCCTGGGTGGCTGATAGTGACCTGTCTGGAGGCAGGGACTGAACTGAGGTTTCTTCCTGCATTGTCATTGATGTTTCCCAGGCCACAGACGTCCCCGGCTGGTAGGGCAGAACCAGCTGTGCGCAGGAAGAGTAGAAGTGACCCATGGAGACACATGGGGCTCAGTCTGTGACTCCCACTTCCCTCTGGAGGCCGCTGCTGTCCTGTGCCAGGAGCTGCGGTGCGGGGTAGCTGTCTCCGTCCTAGGGGGAGCCCAGTTTGGAGAGGGCGAAGGGCCGGTCTGGGACGAAGACTTCCGGTGTCTAGGGAACGAGTCCATTCTATTCCACTGCCCTAGAGGGTCGCGTCCAAAGGGGACATGTGACCACAGCAGGAACGTCGGAGTCATCTGCTCAAGTAAGATTCCAGATACATCACACACCCACTCAGCCTGTTCTGGGCTGAGGCTGGGCCCTCTGACCTGCCCCTCTTCCCGCCTTCTTCTCCCCCTCACCAGGGATCACAGGGTTCCTGCAGGACTGGATCCTCCAAACTGCCCCTCCTCCCCACTTCTCCCCCTCCCCGGGGTACTCAGGGTCCCGGCAGAGTCTGGAACCTCTGACCTGCCCCTCCTCCCCCTCCCCAGGGAACACAAGGTCTTGGCTGGAGTTGAACCCCTCCAATCTTCTCTAACTCCCCTCTCCCCCTCGCTAGGGTTCACAGGGTTCAGGCTGGAGAACGGCAGCTCCTGCTGTGAGGGCAGAGTGGAGCTCCAGGTGGTTGGATCCTGGGGAAGCCTCTGTGCAGCTGGTTGGGACCTAATAAATGCCAACGTCCTGTGCCACCAGCTCAGCTGTGGGGTTGCCCTGTCAACCCCCAGAGGGGCGGAATTCGGCAAAGGAACTGACATCATGTGGAGGGAGACGTTTCATTGCTCGGGGTTGGAGACCAGTCTGAGGGATTGTCCTGTGACCGTCTTGGGGATTCCTCTCTGTTCCCGTGAAAATGTCGCCTCGGTTATCTGCTCAGGTGAGGAGGATAAATATGGGAAGGATTCTCTACCATGGGAGTGGGGAGCCAAGGGGGGGGACAGTCCAGAGAGTGGGATAAGTGGCCGGGAATCAATCGATCAACTGGTTTTTTTTGAGCATTTCTTATGTTTGGAGCCCTGCACTAAGCACTTGGGAGAGCACAATTAAACAGAACTAGCAGACATGTTCCCCACACACAGTGAACTTACAGGTTAGAGGGGGAGACCAATGTTAATATGAATACATAATTTATCATATGAAATTTAAAGATATGTACATAGTGCTGTGGGGCAATAATAAAATGTCCTATTGTTATAGATCGAAGTGCATAGGTGATGCAGAAGGGAGAGTGAGTCAGAGAAAAGAAGGCTTAATCGGAGAAGGTCTCTTGAAGAATATGTGACCATAACAGTGCTTAGAAGATGGAAAGAATGGTGGTCTGACATATATGAAGGGGAGGGGATTCCAGGCCAGGGGGAGGATGTGGGAAAGAGGCCTTTGGCAAGATAGACAAGATAGGGGCACAGTGATTAGCAGGCACTGGAGGAGCGGAGTGTGCAGGCTGGGCTATAACAGATTAGTGAGGTGAGGTAGAATGGGGTGAACTGAGTGCTTGAATACCGTTGGTAGGGAGTTTCTGTTTGATTTGGAGGCGGCATGGCTCAGTGGAAAGAACACGGGCTTGGGAGTCAGAGGTCATGTGTTTGAATCCCGGCTCTGCCACTTGTCAGCTGTGTGACTATGGGCAAGTCACTTAACTTCTCTGTGCCTCAGTTACCTCATCTGTAAAATGGGGATTAAGACTGTGAGCCTCATGTGGGACAACCTGATTACCCTGTATCTACTCCAGGGCTTAGAACAGTGCTCTGCACATAGTAAGCGCTTAACAAATACCAACATCATTATTATTATTATTATGGGTAGCCAAGAAGGTTCTTGAGGAGTGGTGAGACATGGGCTGAATGTTTTTGTTGATAAATGATCTCTGCAGCAAAGTGAAGTATGGATTGGAGTGAGGAGAGACAGGAGGCCAGGAGGTCAGCGAGGTGGCAGATGGAAGTAGTCAAGACAGACTAGGATACATGCTTGGATCAGCAAGGAAGCAGAGGAAAGGGTGGATTTTAAGAAATACTGTGAAAGGTAGATCCTACAGGATTTGATGACAGAGTGAGTAAATTGGAGGAATGAGAGGGCTGAGTCGAGGATACACCAAGTGTAAATGGGGTGGGCTGGTTTGGACTGAGTATTCCAGAGTGAAATCTTAGGTTCCAGAAAAGGATCATGATCACCATCAGACCGGGAGCCAACTGCTCCTGGCCAGAAAGGGTTCCTTACTCCATTTCCCAGCCCCATCACTGTCTCCATTCCCCCTGGCTCCTTTCTGCTCTAAGTTCTGTCCTCTCACCCTCCCTACCCACCCTCCTCTGTCCCCACCCCAGAAAACACGAGAGCTGAATCTTTTCCTGCAGCCTCCAAACCTAGCCCTGTCCACAGAATCAGTAAATGGTATTTAGTGAGTGCTTACTATCTGTGGAGAACTGTACTAAGCACTTGGGAATGAGCAATACAATCGAGTTAACAGACAGTTTAAGAGGCCTTCCTAGACTGAACTTGCCCTTTTCCCTCCACTCCCTCTGTTCCCTCTCTGCTCCCCCTCTGCCCTCTCCTCCCTCCCCCTTCCCCCCTTCACCTCCTCTCAGCTAAGCCCGCTTTCCCCCCTTTCCCTCTGCTCCTTACCCTCTCCCTTCCCCTCCCCTCAGCACTGTGCTTATTTGTATATTTTTTATTACCCTATTTATTTTGTTAATGAGGTGCACATCTCCTTGATTCTATTTATCGTGATTATGTTGTCTTGTTTTTGTCCGTCCGTCTCCCCTGATTAGACTGTAAGCCAGTCATTGGGCAGGGATTGTCTCTATTTGTTGCCTAATTGCACATTCCAAGCGCTTAGTACAGTGCTCTGCACATAGTAAGCATTCAATAAATACTATTGAATGAATGAATGCGATTGATAGATGTGATAGATGTTATTGATTTATTTATGTGAATGTCTGTCTCCCCTTCTAGGCTTTGAGTTCCTTGTGGGCAGGGAATGTGTCTGTTATTGTATTTTACTCCCAAGTGCTTATTACAGTGCTTTGCACACAGTAAGCACTCAATTAATATGATTGAATGAACACGATCCTTGCCCACAAGGAGCTTACAATCTTCAGAGGGGGACAGAGATTAAAGTAAATGTCATATAGGGGAAATAGTAGTAAATGTCATATAGGGGAAATAGTAGTGTTATAAAGATATGTACATAAGTGCTGTGGGGCTGGAATGAGTATTAAAGTGTTTAACCTCTAACAAATCCTGTCTTTCATGGCCTAGTGGATAGAACATGGGCCTAGGAGCCAAAAGGACCTGGGTTGTAATTCTGGCTCTGCCATTTGTCTGTTTTGTGACCTTGGGCAAATCACTTAACATCTCTGTGCCTCAGTTACCCCATCTGTAAAATGGGGATGAAGATTGTGAGCCCCATGTGGAACAGGAACTGTGTCCAACCTGATTTGCTTTTATAATAATAATAATAATGTTGGTATTTGTTAAGCGCTTACTATGTGCCGAGCACTGTTAAAAGTGCTGGGGTAGACACAGGGGAATCAGGTTGTCCCACGTGGGGCTCACACTTTTCATTCCCATTTTACAGATGAGGGAACTGAGGCACCGAGAAGTTAAGTGACTTGCCCACAGTCACACAGCTGACAAGTGGCAGAGCCGGAATTCGAACCCATGATCTCTGACTCCAAAGCCCGGGCTCTTTCCACTGAACCACGCTGCTTCTCATTAATAATAATGTTGGTATTTGTTAAGTGCTTACTATGTGCCGAGCACTGTTCCAAGCGCTGGGGTAGACACAGGGGAATCAGGATGTCCCACGTGGGGCTCACAGTCTTAATCCCCATTTTACAGATGAGGTAACTGAGGCACAGAGAAGTTAAGTGACTTGCCCACAGTCACACAGCTGACAAGTGACAGAGCTGGGATTCAAACTCATGACCTCTGACTCTGACCTCTGACTCCAAAGCCCGTGCTCTTTGCACTGAGCCACGCTGCTTCTCTTTTATCTACCCCAGGGTTTAGTACTGACTCTGGCACAGAGTACGCCCTTAACAAATACCACAGTTATTTCACGCCCACCTAGTAGCCTCTCCCGTTCCGCACTGAGCACCCATCCCTTTCCCTAATGCCCCTCAGAGCCCTCCCCTAATGGGCTGGTGTGGCGGCCCGGCACACCCCTTTCTCATTTTGCAGGGAGGTTGCCAAGATTTACCCCCCAACACTGACCCAAACCCCTAACTTGGCCCGCTCCCAGAACTCTGTGCTAGTCAGGTGTGGGGCAGCTCCCTCCCATCACCTCGGTCCGCTGCGAAGTGGACGCTCCCTCCCCGACCTTGCCCCAGGGCCCATCCCCCTCTCCGGCCGTCCCTCTTCCCCCGCACCCGTCCCTGGGGCTGATGTCCATGCTGACTGTAGGGAACGGGACCCGCCCGTCGTCGCCGCCGCAGTGCAACGTGTCCACGTGGGAGCCGGCCGGGCCCGGGGCCCCGCAGGGGGGCGCTGCAGAGTGCACAGGTGAGAGCCCCGTCCCCACCGCCCCGTCCTGTCCCCCCTTCGGCCCCCTCCCCCCGATCTGGGCATGCGCACTGACGGGGACCTCGTCCCGCAGGGGCTCCACAGCTCCGCCTGGCGGACGGCGGCGGGCCCTGCGGCGGCCGCGTGGAGATCTTCTACAACGGGACGTGGGGCACTGTGTGCGACGACGGGTGGGACGTGAGCGACGCCCAGGTGGTGTGCCGACAGCTGGGCTGCGGGATCGCCGTGAGCGCCCCCGGGGCCGCCCATTTCGGGCCGGGGGCGGGGCCCGTCTGGCTGGACGAGCTGCGCTGCTCCGGGAACGAGTCGCACCTGGGACGGTGCCCGTCGGGGGGCTGGGGCCGCCACGACTGCAGGCACAAGGAGGACGCGGGAGCGCTCTGCTCAGGTGAGATCCGCACCCCAAGCTCCCGCCGCTGGGGAACCAGCAGGTGGGATGTAGGGGGTCTTGAGGGTCGTGGAGAGCAGGGGAGAGGTTCGTGGTTGAAAGACTCTGGGTGAGGCAGATGGGGAATTCTACGCCGGGAGACAGGGCTCAGGCTCCATCCCCACACGGGAAGGCCTCTATCCCTATTCCTCACGAGACCAGAGTTGCCCTCGCAGCCTGGGCAGGGATGGAGAGGTCAGGGCAAAGTGATAGAGAGATTCAGAGAGCCAGAAATTGGGGTGCAAACACCCCCTCTGACTGGACCGTCCATGCCTTGATCTCCTCTACAGTGTTCCCCGGCCTCAGGCTGGTCAACGACACTTGGGCCTGTGCTGGGCGGCTGGAGGTTTTCCACAATGGGACATGGGGGAGCGTTTGCAGCAACTCCATGCAGGATGTCACCGTGAACCTGATCTGCCGGCAACTGGGCTGTGGGGACAGCGGGACTCTAGAGTCTCCTGGTACTTATGGAGAGGCGTCCGGGCCCTGGTGGGTGGACCAAGTCCTGTGCCACACCCATGACCCCTCTCTCTGGGAGTGCTCATCTGATTCCTGGAACGAGAAGTCCTGTTCCCCGGGAGATGAAGCCCAGGTCACATGTGAAGGTGACTTCATGTCTGTCCCTACCTGTCCTTCCGTCCATCTGGCTGCAACCTTCACCTCTCTGCCCTCACTGTCCGACACTTCACTCATCCAATACAATGTTCGTGACCCAATTGTTTTTGGGAGAAAAGGTGGGTTAAGCACAACCCCTCCCCTGGCCAGAGCATGGGGTGGTAGGAAAATGAGAAACTGACAGACCCTCCACTCAGATCTGCAGGGGCGGGGGCATTCGGTGGGGAGGAGTCCCCTGGAGCTCTAGCAGGTCCTGAGAGTGAAGGCAGTAGCTGTGCCAGGGCTCCTGTCTGCCAGACTGTGCTGAGCATGTGCTCTGAGCTCTTCACCCAGAACCCAGAAGCAGTGTGGTTTAGTGGAATGAGCCCAGGTCTGGGAGTCAGAGGACCTGGGTTTTAATTCCAACTCTGATACTTGTTGGCTTTTGACCTTGGACAAGTCACTTAACTTCTCTGACTCTCAGTTATTTAATCTGTAAAATGGGGATTAGGACTGTGAGCCCAATGTGGGACAGGGACTCTGCCCAACCTGATTATCTTGTATATACCACAGCACTTAGTACAGTGCCTGGCACACCATTAGAATAGAGGAAAAATGGCCCACTGAAAATCTTCACTCCATTTTGAGTGAGAATCTAGACTGTAAACTCGTTGTGGGGAGGGAACGTATCTACCAACTCTGTTGTATTGAACTCTTCTAAGCTCTTAGTATACAGTGTACTTACTGCACACAATAAGCACTCAATACCGCTGATTGAGTCAGCCAGCCTGCCAGGCCCGGAGTTTGTTCACTGTCTAAAGACTGTGGCATTCACTCCCTAGCCCACCTTTCTTGTGGAGATCTATGGACTCTCCCCCAGCCTCTGGTATGGAGACCATTTGTAATTAGGTATGACCCCTTGTCCCAGGAATTCCCCACCCTCTGCCCCAGAACCCCTTCTCAGCTTGAGCATACTGTCTTGTCTCTCCAGGAAGGAGCAAAAATTGTCCAGGCTCCGGTCCCTGTAGAGGTAAGTCATCCCATTCATCCCTTCTGTCCTCGGCTCCGCTATCCCCTCCTCTCCTGCTTCTCCCCTCTGTTCTGTCTCCCCTTCCTGTGGGTGGTGATGGCCAGGCATCTCTTTTCAGAGAAGGACAAGATCCGCGTGGTTGGGGGTGAGACCAACTGCTCGGGGCGTGTGGAGGTGTGGCACAACGGCACCTGGGGCACGGTGTGTGACGACTCCTGGGACCTGACGAATGCAGAGGTGGTGTGCCGGCAGCTGGGCTGTGGCTCGGCCATGGCTGCCCTTGGGGAGGCCGTGTATGGTCCGGGCGGCGGGCCCATCTGGCTGGATGAGGTGGCGTGCAGGGGCCAAGAGACCTCGCTGTGGGACTGCCCCGCGGGGCCGAGAGGGCAAGGTGACTGCGGACACAAGGAGGATGCAGCGGTGAATTGCTCTGGTGAGGGCCACGCTACGTGTCAGAAGGTTTGGTACAGCTAAGGTTGGTGACGGAGCTGAGGGGAAGCCCTTGAGGTGGTGGGTAGCACTGGGGAGCCAGGGGACAGATGTGTTTGTGTTCGGAGCCTGAGTGGGGCCAAGCATGGGTGCCTGAAACTGACATTTGGTGGGAAGAGGAAAGGGGGCAAGGACTTTCCAGGTTGCTTGAAGAAAGCATTTCTCTTCCCTCCTCAGACCCTCCCCTTGTCTATTGCAGGAACCACAGGGACCACTGCCACATATACCACCACCCCAGGTAACTGCCCCTGCTGTAGGCTAGGAGCCAGAGACTTCAATTCACACTAATAACCCTGTTCTGCATCCCAGCACTGGCTTAGCCCCTGGGGACACTGGCCCGGGTGCTTGGAGACCCACAGGGACATACAGGACTGGGTCCTTGCCCTTGGGGATTTGTTATCCTAATGGGGTGGCCCTGGAGTCGGAGAAATTGTTGTTAGCCCCCTCATTCTGGGTTAGGGGACTGGTCTGGGTCTCCCTTGCCGGGTTCCAGAATCCTCCCTCAAAAACTGAACTATCTTCAGCCCCCAACTCAAGCCCCTTAGTCTGGTGGGAGATGGGAGGCCATGAATGACCAGGGAGGAGGGGTGGGGACGGCTGCTGGAGGGATGAGGCAGTTGCCAGTTCCTCACATGTCACCCATGAGAGCTTGGAGCTGTGGGAACTCTGGTGCTGGGGGTCTTGGGTTCCCAAGCTGGGAGAGTTGGAGGGTGGGAAGACCTGGATATGGAGAGAAGATCCTGGGAATCCCTTCCCAAGAATAGTAGTATAATAATTATGGTATTTGTTAAACACTTTACTATCTGCCAAGCTCTGTTCTAAGCACTGGGTGGATACAAGGTAATTAGGTTGTCCCACGAGGGGCTCACAGTCTTAATCCCCACTTTACAGATGAAGTAACTGAGGCACAGAGAAGACAAGTGGCTTGCCCAAGCTCACACAGCAGACAAGTGGCAGAACTGGGAATAGAACCCATGTCCTCTGATTCCCAAGCCCGTGCTCTTTCCACTAAGCCACTGTCCCTGCATGGCATCACAGGGATAATTTGGGAGAGGGGGAGCTGGATCTCAGAGCCCTCATGGCTGTTTTGCAGCCCCTCCACTCTCAAGTTTGAGTACCAGAACCCACACGGTGGACACCTTTCCCAGGATCCTGTGCATCGTACTAGGAGCCCTGCTCTTCCTCGTCCTGGCCATCCTAGGGGCTCAGGTGATGCAGCAGAGAGCCCAGCGCCAAGGTGGGGGTTCACATCATAGTCATGGGGGAAAGGGAGGGTCTGGTCGAGCTGATAGTGGGGTCACAAGTCACCGGGTATGGAGGGGAAATAGGGGAAGGGTCCTGAGCCGGCCCCCAGAGGCTGCCCATGCACAAAGAAATGCTCCTGGAGGGCAGTTTTGTAGGGGCTGGCAGGAGGTGCCCAGGGCAAGGCCGATGGGGTCAGGGCTGGGGGACCACAGGGAGAAGAGATGAGCAGGCCAGATGGACAAGACTCTCAGCAGCTCCAGGCTGCCGTAGAGGGATCACCACCCCTCTGGGCTCTGGTTCCGACGAGAAGAGCAGAATCCGGAGTCAGAGAGGGGAGTAGCCGGGCCAGGCTAATCTGGATTTCTGAGCCAACACCTTCACCCCCAGCTGTCACCGAACACCAGGATATTCTCTCTGAGGCCGTGTACCAGGAGCTCGAATATGCACTGATGGGGGAGAAGGACGGGCTGAGCTTCCGAGGTATGTACCTCTCCCACCTGACCCTTTCCCCCCACCCAAGTTCCTGGGATGATTGCAGGTCATTTCCACCCAACATAGTCCTACAGCCGCTCCTAGGCTTCACCGTGGGGACCCTCTTGTCTTGGCCTCCTACTGGGCAACTGCCTGGCTGCTACAGGGGAGGGGCTCAGCTTGTGGGTCTCATTCTCAGCCCCTCTCCCAGGTCAGCAACCCTTCCCCCTCATTCTGTCTTGCTTCCTATCATCCCCCAGTCTGTGAGCAGGAGCATGGCAGCACATGCCCTGAGACATCTCCCCATCTTGCTCCCAAGTCCCCAGGGGCAGGGGCCAGCACAGGGTGACCTCCATGTGAGAATGCAGCCCTAATGACTCTTCCTGGCTTCTGGCAGCTGGAGCTCCATCAGACAGGCCTGCCCCCTGGGTGATTAGGATCAATTTATCAATGGTATTTATTGAGTGCTTTCTGTGTGCCAACCGCTGTACTAGGTGCTCGGGACAGTACAATACAAAGTTTAGGTAGACACATTCCCTGCCCACAAGGAACTTACAGTCCAAAGGGATAGAGAGACATTCAAATAAATTACATAGGGGAAATGATTATGTATAAACATACTGTGGGGACTGGGTTGGTATGAATGTTAAGTGCTTAATTGTTATTGATCAAAGTGCATAGGTAAATAGGCAAATACCTCTCAGCTGCTTTTAACACTGTGGACCACCCCCTTCTCCTGGAAACATCTAACCTTGCTTTTGCTGACACCTCCTCTCCTGGTTCTCCTATCTCTCTAGCTGCTCAGTCTCAGTCTCTTTCGCAGGCTCCTCCTCTGCCTCCCACCCTCTAACAGTAGGAGTCCCTTAAGACTCAGTTATGAATCCCCTTCTATTCTTTATCTACACCCACTCCTTCGGAGAACTCATTCATTCTCACAGCTTCAACAATCACTGCTACGTGGATGATTCCTAAATCTACATCTCCAGCCCTGACCGCTTTCCTTCTCTGCAGTCTCTCATTTCCTCCTTCCTTCAGGACACCTCTACCTGTATGTCCCACTGACACCTCAAACTTAATTATGTTCATAGCAGAATAACTCATCTTCCTACCTAAAGTCTGTCCTCCCCCTGCCTTTCCCATAACTGTAAACAGCACTGCCATCCTCCCTGTCTCACAAGCTCATAACCTTGGCACCATTCCTGATCCGACTTTTTCATGCAACCTATCTATTCAGTCTGTTACCAAATCCTGTTGGTTCTACCTTCATAATATCTCTAGAATGTGCCCATTCCTCTCATCCAAACTGCTACTAGGCTGATCAAAGCACTCATTTCCCACCTTGATACTGCAGCAGTCTCCTTGCTGACCTCTCTCCCACCTGTCTCTGCTCGCTCCAGTCCTTACTTAACTCTTCTGCCCAGATCATTGTTTGAAGAAAAGTTTAATTCATATCTCTCTACACTGCAAAAACCTCTAAAGCTTGCCTGTCCATCTCTGCATCCAGCAGAAACCCCTTACCATCGGCTTTCAGGCACTCAATCAACTCTCTTCCCCTACTTAGCCTTACTGATCTGTTATAACCCAGGCTGCATACTTTGTTTCTCTAATACCAACCTTCTCATTTTACCTCACTCTCATCTATCTTGCCACTGACCCCTTCCCACACCCTCTCTGTGACGTGAAACTCCTTCCCTCTTCATATCCAACAGACCATTGATCTCCCCATCTTCCAAGCGATCCTAAAAAAATCACATCTCCAAGAAACCTTCTCCATCTAAGTTATTTTCCCTAGACCCTCTCCCTTCTGTGTCACCTATGGACTTGAATCTACACCCTTTAAGCACCTGATATCCATTCCACCCTCAGCCTCGTAACACTGTTGTACATATCCTTATACCCTTCCATTTCCCCTACGTGTTATTTATCTTAATGTCAATCGCCTCTCTAGCCTGGAAATTCCTTGTGGGCAGTAATCATGTCCACAAAATATATTGTACTATATTCTCCCAAACACTTGGTTACAGTGGTCTGAATACAGTAAGCCTTCAAAAAATACCACTGATTGAGTTCATTCATTCATTCAATCGTATTTATTGAGCGCTTACTCTGTGCAGAGCACTGTACTAAGTGCTTGGAAAGTACTATTTGGCAACAGATAGAGACAGTCCCTACCCAACAAAGGGCTCAAAGTCTAGAAGGGGGACGACCGATTCAACAAAGGAATTGAGGGCTCAGTCGGGGAAGGCCTCTTGGAGGATATGGGATTTTACTAAGGTTTTGAAGGTGGGGTGATTGATGATCTGTTGAATATAAAGCGGGAGGGAGTTCCAGGTTGGAGGGTGTGAGTGAGGGGTCAGCAGCAAGATAGACGAGAGTGAGGTTCATTTGGTAGATTGGAGTTAGAGGAGTGAAATGTGTGAGCTGTTGTACAGGAGGGTTGGGGCAGGGAGTGAGGATGAAGGGGGTTTCTCCTTCCAGTCCGATTTTGGGTCAGGTTTCCGTGTCGCTTCTTCAGGCTCTGGATCCTGGGGCTCTGGGGCTCAGCCACCGTATTACAATGTGGACAGCGAGGAGGAGGAGGAGAGAGCCAGAGGTAATGGAGAGAGGAGACTGCAGAGGGGTTGGCTCAGCTGCCCTAGGACCGTGTCCGGGCAGAACTTTGGAGTGGGGGCGGTCGCTGGGAAATGGGTCTCGACCGTTGGCCTTGGTGGACTATATTCCCGGGAGAGGGGTGCGGCGGTGTCTGGTGAAGCGGGTGTACAGGTCCAGGGAAGCAGGTGTACAGTTCCCAGAAGACCGAAGATGGGTCCAGGGTGCTGGGGGCACGGGCCCGGCCATGGGGATGAGCAGGTGGACAGTACCTGTGTTCACACACGGGCAAAGAGCGGGTTGTAGGTGGGGGGTCTGAGGGAAAAGCAGGCACAAGGTCCCCCAGTTTAGGATCCACTGATCATCCTGTCACTGTTCAGAGCGAGGTTCTCGTGGGGAGAAGGACTGGGAGTACGACAACGTGGAGGACCCCGGCCGCAGTGACATCCCCCCCACACCGAGGAGCAGCGGTGAGCTGGGGAGGGTCGTCTAGGATCTACTTCCCTGTGCCACCTGGAAAGGGAGGGCCGGACTATCCCATGTGGTCCTGGGGCCGGGGAAGGGACTGTGCCTTCTCTCCTACAACTGCACGCTGGGCTCCTCCCTGCATCTCCCTGACCACCCCCCTAGGTGGGAACATCTCCCCTTGGTCTCGGGGAGGCGCAGGGCAGTGGGTGAGGGGGTGGAGCTTAATATGTCCTTGTAGGTCGGGACCTGCCCTGGCCCTCAGACCCAGACACCATGCCACCTGAGGCTCCGGCTGATGGCTACGATGATGCTGAAATTCCCAACCCTGCGCTAGGTGATGAGGCTGTTCCGGACCTCCCGGGAGGGGCGCTCGGGGCCAGGGGCTCCCAGTCAGGTGAGTGGAGGAGGGGTTGTCCATCTGTAACCATGATCCAGGTGTTTAATTATTTTTAGTTGGAGAATGCAATAAATAGTTTTGAGGGGCAAAAGAGCGGTAGATAAAGTAATCAAGGAAGGGAGACCTGCACCCTGTGTGTCCGAGGCCGATGGCTTGGCCCTCCTGCTCCACCCGCCTTCCTCTTGCCCATTTCAGGTCAGAATGTGCCATCCCTTGGGGGGTCCGACCACCCTAGGACAGAAGCAGGTGACCTGTCATCGTCCTCCAAAGACCCGGGTTATGACGATGCCGAACTCTGTCCAGAATGTCCTGGGGAGAGCAACTGAGCCCGGAGACCAGCTCCTGTGATTCTGACCCTGATTGCCCTCTTTCCCCCGTCCTCATCTGTCCCTCCCCACTCCAAGTGCAGGAGCCCCAACTGGTGTGGGGCCGTATTCTCGCTGGTTCCAGGGAACTGCCTGGCCTGGAGCCACGCAGGCACTCCTTTGCCTGCTGTGTTGGTCGTTGTCGATTAAATCTGTTGTGCTGCTTTCCCAGGGTGTGCCTGAGAGTCTGCGCTGTGTAGGGACCTGCAGGGCAGAGGGGAATTCAGTGTGGGGACTCCTGGGGGCTAAGATTGGAGAGAGGAAGGAAAGATGCTGAGGGACTGTCCAGAAGCACATTGGACAACAGACTTCCCCACAAGATGTCTTATAGCTTGGTCCAGGCACCTGCAGGGTGGGAGGGTGGGGGGTTGGGTGGCCATGTGGAGCATCCATAATTTTGTGGGTGTGCGTGTCCCGACTTGGAAATGAAACGACTGGGGGGTGAAAATCATTTGGGTGTGTGTGTGTGTGTGACTGAACAGGGCAGTGCAGGACCCAGTCCTGATCACATTGTGCACACGCACAGGCTATGAATAAATAATAATAATAATGTTGGTATTTGTTAAGTGCTTACTAGGTGCAGAGCACTGTTCTAAGCGCTGGGGGAGATACAGGGTAATCAGGTTGGCCCATGTGAGGCTCACAGTTAATCCCCATTTTACAGATGAGGTCAATGAGGCACAGAGAAGTTAAGTGACTTGCCCACAGTCACACAGCTGACAAGTGGCAGAGCCAGAATTCGAACCCATGACCCCTTTCTCCCCAGCCCGTGCTCTTTCCACTGAGCCTCACTGCTTCTCTAATGAATCAGAGCCTACAGTCTGCAGAGCACTGTACTAAGCACTTGAAGTAGTGCAATAGAGTTATTATACAAGATCCCTGTCCTTGAGGAGCTTATAGTTTAGAGGGGGAGACAGGCACTTCATTTGTCTGGAACCAGGGCCACTAGGTCCCCAACTAGGAAGGGCTCCATTAGGTTGCTCAGTGGAGGATGCTGAAGAGCCATTTCTCTTATAACATGTTTTTCACAACCAGATACTGGCTACCTTGTGTTCTGGCCTGGGGCAGGCCCAGGTCACACATTATCTGGCAGGGGGGAGCCTGTTGGTCATGGCGGCTGCTGAACCTACCTTACACCAAGCATTGTCTCTGCTGCTGCCCACGGTAACCCCGGGTCGGGTGACCCTTTTGAGGTCTCTGCTGCCCTCTGTCGGACACAGCTTATATGACTCTATGGACTGGTTTTTGCCGCCCCCTGCTGGTTGCAGCCTGTTGTGACACTTTGTTCTTTGCTTCTCTCTGGTGACCAGAGACCATATGACATGTTGAAGAGTCTCACTTCTTCACTCCTGTTGCCACAGGCCGCCCCCCGCCCCTCCATGGCCCCTTGAATTGTGTTTCCTGTTGTCATAGTTCTCTGATCCCTTGAATTGTCGCTCTGCTGCCCTCGTGCGGCCGTAGGTCATATGACACTTTAAAGGGTCACTGGCACTCTTCGAACTGTTTGCCACCCTTTGGTGGCCACTGGCTAGGAGTTTGAGCTGTTTGTGTCGCCCCCTGGCATAGAGGTATAGGACAGTTCTGCAGTGCTTCTCGGCCTTCCTCTGAGAGCAAGGTATATAATCCTTTGAATTTCCTTTTTGCTTCTCTCCTGTTGCCAGGCCCTCTGACCCCTAGAATTGTTGTCCTGCTGCCCTCGTTTAACTTTCTCAAGCGCTTAGTATAGTGCTCTGCACAAAGTAGGCGCTCAGTAATTATAATCGATTGGTTGAGTAAAGGGTTTCTCTGGGCCCCTCGGGTGGCCATAGGGTATATGACAATGTAAACTCTGTCGCCTTCTGGGTACAGGCCAGTTTACAGTGCTTCTCAACTGCCACCCAAAATAGTCTGCTTTTCTCTTGTTGCTATAAGCTTCCTGATCCCTCGAACTGTCGCTCTGCTGACCTCGTGGGGCCATAAACTATATAAGTTGGAGGCCATAGCTTATGAGTTTAAACTATTTCTCTGTCGCCCTTTGTGGTCTGCTGCGATAGGACAGTTTGCAGCTTCTTTGCTGCCCTCCAGTGGCTACATGATATATGACACGTGTGATTTCCTCTTGTTGCTATCGGCCCTAATGTCCCATAGTGTTTCTGTGCTGCCCTCTGGTGGCTACAGGGCATTCCGTACCTTTAAGTGGCTTGTCATTCATTCATTCAATAGTATTTATTAAGCGCTTACTATGTGCAGAGCATTGTACTAAGCGCTTGGAATGTACAGTTCGGCAACAGATAGAGAAAATCCCTGCCCATTGACGGGCTCACAGTCTAATCTTCCGCAGGCTACAAGTCTTGCTACAAGCCAAGCTTTCCATCACCTAGCCCCCTCCTACCTCCTATCTCACCTCCCTTCTCTCCTTCTACAGCCCACCCCACACACTCCGCTCCTCTGCCCAACCTCCTCACTGTGCTTCGTTCTAGCCTGTCCCACCGTCGACCCCTGGCCCACGTCCAACTTCTTGCCTGGATTGCCCTCCCTCCTCACATCCGCCAAACTAGCTCTCTTCCCCCCTACAAAGCCCTGCTGAGAGCTCACCTCCTCCAGGAGGCCTTCCCAGACTGAGCCACCCTTTTCCTCTGCTCCTCCTCCCATCGCCTTTGCTCCCTCCCTCTGCTCTATCCCCTTCCCTGCCCTACAGCATTTGTGTATATTTGTACATATTATTCTATTTACTTTATTAATGATGTGTATATATCTATAATTCAATTTATTTTGATGCTACTGATGCCTGTCTACTTGTTTCGTTGTCTGTCTCCACCTTCTAGTCTGTGAGCCTGTTGTTGAGTAGGGATTGTCTCTGTTGCTGAATTGTACTTTCCAAGCGCTTAGTAGAGTGCTCTTCACACAGTAGGCACTCAATTAATACGAGTGAATGAAGGAATGAATGAATGCTGACCACGATGGCCACGGGTCATGTGACTTTTTAAAGTCTCTCTGCTGCCCTCTGTTGGCCACAGAATATGAGCATATGAAGCGGGTTTTTTGCCGCCCTCTGTTGGCTGCAGCTCGTATGACACTTTGCTCTTTGCTTCCCTCTTGTGGCCATAGGCCATATAACACTTTGAAGTGTCTCACTCCTTCCCTCCTTGAGAAGGCCCTTGAATTGTTTCTCTCCTCTTGCCATAGGCTCCGTAACCCCTTTAATCGTCTCTCTGCTGTCCGCCGGTGGCCACAGGCCATATGGCACTTCGGAGAGTCTCTGGCACGTTCGGGGGACAGTTTGAACCATTTCTCTGCCACCCTTTGGTGGCCACAGGCTATGAGTTAGAAGCAGCGTGGCTTAGTGGAAAAAGCACGGGTTTGGGAGTCAGAGGACATGGGTTCCAATCCCAGCTCCGCCCCTTGTCTGCTGTGTGACCTTGGGCAAGTCACTTCACTATGCCGCAGTTACCTCATCTGTAAAATGGGGCTGAAGACTGTGAGCCTCAACTGGGACAACGTGATTACCTTGAAACTATCCCAGCGCATAGAACAGTGCTTGGCACACAGTAAGCACTTAACAAATGCCACAATTATTATAATTATTATTATGAGTTTGAACTTTCTGCCGCCCTCTGGCGGCCACGGGTATAGGACAGTTTTGCAGTGCTTCTCAACCGTCTGATTTTGGCTGTTGGAGTTTCCTTTTGGAGTTTTGGAGTTTCTTTTGGAGTTTCCTTTTGGCTTCTCTCCTGTTGCCAGGCCATGCGATCCTTAGAATTGTTGCTCTGCTGCCCTCTTTTGACAATTTCCCAAGCGTTTAGTGCCCTGCACACGGTAAGCGCTCAGTAATTATGACTAACGGGTTTCTCTGGCACCGTGGGGTGCCCATAGTGGATGCAACTTCAATTCTCTGCCACCCTCCGGTGGCCAAAAGTTATGTGTTTAAACTTCTCCTCTGTCGCCCTCCGGGGGCCACAGATATAAGCCAGATTGCGATGCTTCTCTGCTGCCACCCAAAAGTCTTTCTCATTCACTCATTCAATTTTCTCTCGTTGCTATGGGGTTTCTGATTCCTTGAACTGTCGCTCTGCTGCCCTCGTGTGGCCCTAAACTTTCAGCGCTTAGTACAGTGCTTGGCACATAGTAAGCGCTTAACAAATCCCATTATTATTATTCAACTGGAGGCCACAGCTTATGGGTTTAAAACTATTTCTCTGACGCTCTTTGGCGTCTTCGGGTATAGGAGTTTGAAGCGCCTTTGCTGCCCTCCAGTGGCTACAGGACATATGACACTTTACGTGGCATAGTTTCTGTGCTGCCCCCTGGTGGCTAAAGGGCACCCTGCACCTTTAAGTGACTCGTCCACCCTCCCCTGGCTACGGGCCGAGCTTGCTCCTTGCTGCCCTCTGGTGGCCACAGGCTATATGACCCTTCACACTACCCGCTTGGCTCTTGTTGCCCTCAGCCCTGTAATACTTATTAATAATAATAATGATGGCATTTATTAAGCACTTATTAGGTGCCAAGCACTGTTCTAAGCACTGGGGGGGAATACAAGGTGATCAGGTTGTCCCACGTGGGGCTCACAGTTTTCATCCCCATTTTACAGATGAGGTAACTGAGGCACAGAGAAGTTAAGCGACTTTCATTCAATAGTATTTATTGAGCGCTTACTATAAGCAAAGCACACTGTACTAAGTGACTTGCCCAAAGCCACACAGCAGACAAGTGGTGGAGTGGGGATTAGAACCCACGACCTCTGACTTCCAAGCCCGTGCTCTTTCCACTGAGCCACACTGCTTCTCTGACTTCTACCTTGGCTTTGTATAGTGCTTTTATTCCCAGTGTTCTCACATCAATTATCTTATTTTTGCCCTCACAACAACCCTGCGAGGTAGGTAAGAAAAGTAGGATTTATCCCCATTTTACAGATGAGGAAACTGAAGTACAAAGAGTTAAGCACCTCAGACACAGTCACTCAGCAAGCCAGGGGCAGAGTTGAGACTTGAACCTGTGCCCTCTGGCTACCAGGTCTGCGCTCTTCCACTACAGCCCTATAAGTCAGAGAAGCAGCTTGGCTGAGCGGAAAGAGCACGGGTTTAGAAGTCAGAGGTCATGGGTCCTAATCCCTGCTCTGCCACCTGTCAGCTGGGTGACTTTGAGCAAGTCGCTTCACTTCTCGGTGCCTTAGTTCCCTCATCTGTAAAATGGGGATGAAGACTGGGACAACCTGATTACCTTGTAGCTACCCCAGTGCTTAGAACAGTGCTCGTCACATAGTAAGCGTTTAACAAATACCAACATTACTATTAAGTTTGTGTGTGTGCTGTCCTCTGGTGGCCATAGGCCACTCAGTCCAGTCCAGTAAGTTTAGAAACACTGGAAGCTGCAGGTAGAAACTAACTCTATTCCAGGTGGTTTGTGCCCAGACCTACAACTGTGGTTCGGCCAGGATGGAGGCTGCAATCACAGCTCTAGGGGCAGAGCCTGTGGCCAGGGCATCCCAGCTGCAGCTGGTTCCGTTCCACTGCGGCCCGGCATTCAGGTTTGCAGCTACACACACAGGGAGCAGGACACTTCCGCCCCTGGCCCCCAACCTGCGGGGAGAAGCCGGCCACCCAGCCTCGAGCCAGCGAGGGCCTAACGGGGCCAAGAGCCCCTGCCTCAATGCCAACTGCCCCCACTCAAAAAGAGATAAGTCAATCACTTGCAAAGTAAAATCTTTTCCTGTTTAATTTAGACACCCTACCTGGTCAGACCCTTAAAAAAATCCCCTTTGGGACATAGTTTGGGAAGGCCAACGGCTTAGGGGGAGCCCTGACTAAAGCTCCCCACGGCCAGGGGATGGAGTGCTGAGAGGTCACCGGCGAGCCAGTCTCCTTTGGCCCGGGCTGGGCAGGCAGACTCACCCCAGAGACCCAGGGCCCGGGTGCCCTAATGTGGGCCAAGGCCTGGGGGCTTCTGGAGGCCCGGCTCCCCAGCTAGCCCCCAGAAGACGGTTGAGCTGCCCAGTCACTTGCTAAATCTGAGTCGGATCCTCTGTCCACACGTTCAACCTTTGTGCCGCTCCAATTCTCCTGAGCCCCGTGTGTGGGAGAACCCCCGGGGGGTGGGGGGGGTGCAAGGGAACCGCTGTGCCCAGAGTGACGATGCCAGAAGGCTTAGAGAGAAGTGGCCCGGTCACTCACCGTGCTGGCATTGGCCCGAGGTCACCCATTCTCCACCTTTGATTCAGATTCTGGAATGTCCAACTTAAAAAGGCGGCAACATGAGAGCTCCGCTCCAGTCATCGTCCTTTTCCTGAGTCCCAGGCCGTGCCCAGCCTAGTGGATGGAGGGCTTGGTCCAGGCCACACCCCCATTCTCCTGCATGGAGAGAGGGCTCAGCCAGGAGCAGAAGTTCAGATCAAGGTAGCTACCTACTCCCTGGGCCCATATGATGGCCTGGGCTTCACTTCTGGGGAGAAGGGAGAGGGGTGGCATCTGGACAGAAGGGGGTTGTCCGGCGTGAACCAAACCAGCTGGCCCTGGGGGCTCGGGGAGAATAGCCAGCTCGTGTGGAGAGATGCTCCGTTGTCCTGGAAGCCGCCAGCCCCGCGGCCGACCAGCAAGGGCAGGGGTGTCCCATGAGATGCCCTGCCTACTGGCCCGCCGCCTCCACCCTTCCTGGCTGCCCGTGAGGGCAAGGAAGCCGAGCCACGAGCTGGACCAACTGCATCCCGGCCCTGCGGCCCTGGAGGAGGGGGGTGCCGAGCGCACCCAGAGTTAAGCAATCGCTGCAATAAAACTGCAAGGAAAAGGGTCTGGGCCTGGCGGCCAACACCGACCCAGTCCCGGGCAGCCCGACCTCGGGCACTCATCTGACCTCTGTCCAGTCCAACCTCCCAGTAATGCCAATCCATCCTGGCGAAACGATTCAGGAAGCGCTGGGAATTCATTCGGGTGGGATGTTCCCGGATATATACAAAAAGCATCCTGAAGGCGGACGTTCGCAGGGGGTGGGGGTTGGGGCGGTGGTCGGGAGGGGGAGGGGAAGGAGGGCTGGCCGGCCACCAGGGCGCAGACCGAGTGCCGCAGGGCGGCGGGGGGACTGACCTGAGCCCCAGTAGGGGACGGCACCGTGTGCACAAAGTTTTATCGGTCCCTCGGCCCTGCCCGCCACCCTCCCTCACCCTCCGCCCTCCGCGAACCAAAATATCAGATGAGTAAGGAGGGCATGGGCTTCTTCCCGGGCCAGGCCTCCTTGGCGTACTTCTTCTTCTTGGGCTCGTTGAGCACATCGGCTGTAAAGACGGCAGGGGTAGGGGTGGGGTGCGTGGCCCCGGCCGAGGGGGCCACGGGGGACAGGTCCACCTCGGGGGCCAAGTTGGGGTAGGGCATGGGCAGGCCGCCGATGAGCGCGGTCCCGTGACCGCCGTGGGCCTGAGCCCCGGCCTCGCTGTGCGTCGGTGGGAGGCCTCCATACAGCCCCCCGCTGAACGGGAAGCTCTGCAGACGCCGGCTCACAGACTCATCCAGGCTCAGCGAGCCTGGGCCTTCCAGGCGCTTCTTCTGAGGGGATGGAGGGAGAGAAGACCACAATGGAGCTTCGCGGCAGGAGTTGCCTCTGCCCCCTCCACTCCTGGGGGTGGGGTCCCTCAAACACGCAGCCTCCTCCCTGCGACCAAAAGCCCTCTTACCGATAAACTGGGGAAACCAACGCCAAGCCCAGGACTGCCGTCCACACTGCATGGGTCCCTATCACCATGCCTTCCTCCTCCAGCCCAGCCCGGGCCCACCAAAACCCCCATCCTGGTCCCCACCTCTGGGAGGAGGGGGGGTATCGTACCTTGACGGGAACCACCGCCGTCTGGACCATGTTTCTGAAGCGCCCGACTGAGGGGTCCACGTCCTCTGTAAAAAGGGGAGTGCAGCTAGGGTTAGACTGGGACTGAACCGGCCACCACCCACAACCCCCTCCTGGCCGCACTGGCGGGCTGAGCCCGGGAGACTGCGCCGGTCGGTCACTGTCTGCTCTGGAGTGAGGACAGCTGACACAAGCTGCCTCTGGAGGCCGTCCGTCCCTCTGGCCCTGTCCTGCCCTGCCCGGCCCAGCTGCTCCCTGGACCACCCTCAGCCCAGCCGCCCAATGCATCTCACTGCCTCACACTGTCTGTGCTCCATCCTGTGACTTTCTCAGACCACGGCCAGACAATGCGGCCGTCTAGAAATCACAGTGAAGGCCGGGTAAACCAGATGAAGCTATCGGGGCAAGGTTGCTCTGTCATTGCCTCCCTCCCCTACCCCCTTTTTAAGGTATTTGTTAAGCACTTACTGTGTGCCAGGCCCTGTACCAATTACATACAACTTAATCATGTTGGACACAGTCCACGTCCCACATGAGGCTCACAGTCTTACAGATGAACTGAGGAACAGATACGAATTAAGCGCGTTGGACAAAGTCCCTATCCCACATGGGGCACACCCTTAATCCCCATTTTACAGGTGATGTAACTGTGGCACAGAGAAGTAAAGTGACTTGCCCAAGGTCACACAGCAGACAAGTGGCAGAAACAGGTCCTTCTGACACCCAGACTCATGTTCTATCCACTAGGTCATGCTGTCACGCTGCCCGCCCCCCCACCCCCAAACTTCAACCCCACAGCCTAGTGCCTGAGCACAGCTCACGCCCTGGGTGGAGGCCTGGCCTCAGACACCCCTTCTCCAAAGGAGGCCAGGAGAGCCAGGCAGGGGAAGAAGTCACCTGGGTTAATGATCTCGTCATCCTCGCTGAAGGTGACCCGCGAGTTCTTCCGTTTCCGCTTGGGTCTCTGGATATCCAGGTTCCCCTCTTCTATGGTCAGGGTGGAGATCCTCTTGTTGTGGGCCGTGTTGAACTCAGTCAGATTCTGGAAACGGGTCACAGGCCATCGATCAGAACCAGAATCCACCCTGGCCCGGCCCCCGGCACGAGCTGTCCCCGGGGTGAACGGCTCACCCTGCCCCCTGCCCTCCCGTGAGCTGAGGAGCCGCTGACCCCCCGGGTGCCTCCATTACGTCAAGCTCCGTCTCCTCTTCCGGGAGTCCCAGAAGCCCCTTGAGCTCGTCGTCCTCTCCGCCCATCTTCTCATCCCCTTTGGTGGCCGAGGGCAGCGTCTGCGGCTTCTCGCGCAGCGTGTAGGCCCGTGTGGAGGCGCCGAATGACACGGTGGAGTCGATAGGGATCTGCTGGGGCTTGTGGGGCTCCAGCCGGATGTGCCCCAAGAAGGTGCCGTGCGCTGGGGACCGCCCAACGGAACGTGTCAGACGAGGGGCGTCACACTCCGCACCCACTGGGCCCACTTCCACACAGTGTTCCCCAAGGCCACCACGGTCGCTCTCTCTCTGCCCGGCCCCCTGCGATTCACGCTGCTCCCCTTGGGACCACTCCGTTTCCCCTCCCACCCAAAGCCCAGCTCCCAGCTCGTAAGGAAAGCGACCACCACCCACCAGTGTGCCTGCTCTTCCGAGCCCGCATCAAAGGCCTCTTCCCTGGACCGGCTCCCCCGATTCCTTTCCCTCGGCTGGAGGACCCACGGGGAGGCACCGTGGGGAGAAACCACAGGGGGCCAAGGGTCACCCAACCTGGCTGTCACAGGCAGCGAACCATCATTCTCAGAGTGGGAAATCGGCACATTCTCTAATTCTCAGGGGGCCGGGCTGGGCCCACGGGGCACTTACTGCTGTTGAGGTCTATGAGGAAAACTCTCTTGAGGTGCTTGTGGTAGACCAGGGCAGCGTGGACCCGCGAGCAAGACTGGTGGTCGATGGTGAAGTCGCACAGGTCCGGATTTCTCCCAAACAGGTAATACTTCTTCTCGTCAATGATCAGTTTCTAAGGTTCAGCCCCAAGCAAATATGTCACTCTTGTCGCTGGGCTACAGCGTCCCCGTCTCCCGGCTGCTGGTATCCGGGGGGCCCAAGGCCTTTGGTCCCAACAACAGCCCTGCTCCCTGGAAAGTCACCCCAGGGGAGCCCCCCAACTACCCTGGGAGGGCGATGAACACGGCAGCTGCAGTTCCAGCATCTGCAGATTGCCAAAAGCCCAATGTCTCCCCCAGTAGAGGACTGGCCCTTCTCAAAGGACAGAAGGATTGGAGGGGGACCACTGCCATTTCTGGATCAAGTGCAGTTGACAGACCAGCTCTCCTCCTGCTAACTGGCACCACCAAAAGGCCAATAGCACTCAGCTACCCGGCTGAGAACTGTATGTTTCTCAGGCCCACATTCGGGTGAGTGTTCAGAACAAGGCACTTGTCACAGAGCCTGCCTGCCCGGAGCCAGAAGGCCGAAGCACAGGGCATGAGCCAGCTTGGAGATGAATCCACAGTCAGGAGACCTGAGCTGTTCGTCCTGCTCAGCCCGAAGGCCCTGCCTGAGTAGTTAGGCTTCTCCTATGTGCCTCAGTGTTCCTGTCTGCAGTCCAGGGACAGGCAGTCCTTTGGGCAGCTTTATAAAATACCCCAAGCCCTCACCACCACCGCAAAGGGTGAGAGGACATGGTGGGGAATGAGCCAGGAATGAGGCAGGACTAAGTGCAGGCGGGTACTGAGATGGACCTTCCTCCTCTAAGGAGATGGCCTTCTCACCCAAAAGCCTCAGGGGTGCCCCCACACTACCCTGACTCAGGGAGCACTGTCAATGCAAGCTGGCCAGCCCGGACCACTGCAGAAGCCCTGAGGCCTCCAGATGTCCTGCGGAGGTGTCCAAGAGTCAGCCCTGGCCCTAGCCCATGGTCTAACGATAGAAGGAAGCGACCAAAATCCAGCTCAGGGACACTGAGCCTCCTCCCAAGGCCAACATTAAGCACAGGGACCACGGGCCTTGCCCCGGGTCATCTTTCGGGCCTTGCCCCGGGCAACCCAACCGGGACGCTAGGGGGGCTTTAGGAGCACACCACGTTGGGGACTTGATGCTCCCCAAAAGCTACAAATGCTGAGAAGCGGTTCGGGGCCCCCTGTGACCAGGCCCTGCCCGGCTGTGCCTTTGAGTTATAACCCAGAGTGTGTCTCCCCACGCTGAGCTCAGAGTCCTCACGGCTTGGCTAATTTTGCACTGCTCAGACCCAGCCACCACAAGGCAGCCCCAGGAGCCCCGCAGGGAGGCCAGGGCCAGATGGCTCGGTTAGTATCGAGTGCGTGCCGCCTCCTAAGTCGCCAGGGCAGCCCAGGTCTCCTCCTCCTCCTCCCCCATCTCTTCTTCCTCCCGGACACAGGCAAAGCCCAGAAGCCCCAGGGAGCGAAACCCCCGACTGTCCCGGGAGTCAGACTCCCTCGGGCCTCCAAGTTCAGCAGAACAGATGCAGAGAGACAGTGCGGAGGGGTTAATAATACTGCTGAGTCCGACTCCTGGAGTCAGCTCTCCTGCCCCTAACCCCAGAGGGGCCCAATTCTAGCTGCTCAGGCTTCTCCTTCTTTCAGCACAATTCAATCAATCAGTGGCATTTACTGAGTGCTTAGGACGTGCAGAGCATTGTACTAAGCGCTTGGGAGAGTACAACAGAATTATTCACTCATTCAATTATATTTATCGAGTGGGTACTGTGCTCAGAACACTGTACTAAGCACTGTATAATACAACAGGATTAGCAGACACGTTCGCTGCCCATAAACTTTCAGTCTTGTAGGGGGCGGTCATTGTCCCCCAAATACGCTGGGCCTCAATTCAACCTGGACCCTCCATCCTCAGTCCGCTGGCTCCAACTCCTGTCAAGCCCCACTCAGCCTGCACTGGTTCCCCATCAATGGCCAGTCTGCTGCTCTCCTGAGACCCCAGAGCTTAGCACAGGGCTCGGTGCTGAATAAACACCACCGTTATTACTGTTCAGGTCGCCACGAGTGGGGGCTGGTAAAAGCTGTGAGGTATTTTTGGGTGGCACTCTCCTTCCCCTCTAGACTGTAAGATTGTTGTGGTCAGGGAATGCATCTGTTTATTGTATATTTTCCTCTACCAAGTGCTTAGTACAGTGCTCTGCACACAGTACGCTCTCAATAATACGATTAACTGACTGACTGACTGGTCGCCCAGTCCCTGTCCATTGTAGGCTTTGATGGGAGAGGGCTGGTAAGCAGAGAGCCAGTCATTACCAGAAAGCCTTTCTAGACTGTAAGCTCATTATGGGAAGGGAATATGTCCACTCATTCTGTTGTGTTGTTCTCCCAAGTGCTTAGTACAGTGCTCTGCACATAGTAAGCACTCAATAAATACCACTGATTGATTTTGACTGACTGGAGGGGGGAGGACAAGTGAGTCACTGACAAAAGCTCATCCTGGAAAAAACAGGCACCTTCCTAACTCTGGGTTCTAAACCCGCTCTTGCACTCGCCTGCCATGTGACCCTGGGCAAGTTATCTTCTCTGGGCCTCAGTTTCCTCCTCTGTAAAATGAGGAGTCGATGCCGGTTATCCCTCCTGCTTAGACTGTGAGGCCCAAGCGAGACAAGGACAGTGCCCGACCTGATTTCCTTGTTTCTATCCCAGCCCTTAACAGAGTGCTTGGTGCATATCAAGTACCATGATGATGATGATGATTCTCTGTTTTTCATACCTCAATTAGCTTGTCTCCTTTGACTACATCCAGATGCAATCCGGGCGGAGGTTTACCTGCCCTGAAAGAGAGGGGAAAAAAATCCTTTCAGGATGGCCATTCTGAAAGCTATTCCCCGCCACAGCCCTGGGGCTGCGATGCCACCTCCTTGAACCGTCACTTCTAAAACTTTCTTTTTAGGCTCATCCCTTCCCCAGTGATTCCGCTGTTCTAAAAGAGCCATCAGTCGAGCGGCTGGATCTAGAGCAGCCCTGAGGAGACCTACTTTTGGCAAGGTGCGTCCACTTTGTAGGGCAGGGAGGGGGATGGGGTGGGAGGGTTGCAACGGGGATGCCCGGTGTTTGAGTCCAGACATGTCTCTCATTCATGGTGTGGGAGGGTGGAATACATCAAACGGGGGCTGAGGGAGCGGGGGAAGGAGGGCAAGTGTCTTCAGCCCTGGTCTCCTGGGAAGAGGGGGAGAGCTGGGGACCAAGGGGAGAGCCCCATCCCAGGACAGGGAGGGGGTAAACCTTGGAAGGAGGCAGGGAGGGTCACCTGGTGTCACCCCTAGCCAAGCATTTGCCAGCCCTGAGCTGAAAGTCTGCAGGGCTCGTACGCTTCAAGCAGTGATGGTACCTGCCTCTGAGAGAGGCCTGCATTGTGGGATCAGGCTGGAGAGGATTAGGAAGTCACCCCAGGAGGCCAGGAAGGCCAGGGGTGGCCATGCCCCCTTTCCATCTCCCCCTAACGTGAAAAGTCCAAGTCGGGTCCAATCCCCGGGGCAGATCCCAGGCCGGATTCACTCATTCATTCAATAGCATTTACTGAGCGCTTACTGGGTGCTGAGCACTAGAATGGACAATTGGGCAACAGAGGGAGACCATCCCGGCCCATTAACGGGCTCACAGTCTAATCGGGGGAGACAGACGGTCAAAAACCAAGACGCCTTAAGCACGATGGACACCTCCTTAATCAACAGGGGCATAAAAACATAGCCAAATGAGCACAGTGCTGAGGGGAGGAGGAGCAGAGGGAAAGGGACGGGTTCGGGGCCTGAGAAGGGGTGATGAGGGGGGCAGGGGGGTGGGATCTCCTCGCTCCGGGCAGGACCAGCCCTCGCTCCCGTGGCCCCGGCTCCCTCCGCCGGCCCCCAGGGGCGGCCCCTGACACGCTGGGGTCCGGGGGGGGGGGTCCCCGGTCCCCGGCTCCCGGTCCCCGGCCCGCCGCTCACCAGCTCGGGCAGTCGAAGAGCGGGAGGCTGGAGGCTGAGTTCGCGGCGGCCGCCATCTTAGGTCTCCCCCTCCCATTTGGCCAGCCCGGGGCATGCCGGGAAGCGGGAGGACTCCGGGGCGGGGGGGGCCTTTCCCGACAGCCCCCGCGCGGACTGTCGTTCGCGGCCTTCCCTAAGCTTGTCAGTCAGGCAGGCAATAGTATTGATTGAGCGCTTCCTAGGTGCAGGGCACTGTTCTAAGCGCTGGGGGAGATGATAATGTGGGTATTTGTTAAGCGCTTCCTAGGTGCAGAGCACTGTTCTAAGCGCTGGGGGAGATCCAGGGTCAGGTTGTCCCACGGGAGGCCCCCAGTTAATCCCCATTTGACTGATGAGGGAACTGTGGCACAGAGAAGTTAATAATGTTGGTATTTGTTAAGCGCTAACTAGGTGCAGAGCACTGTTCTAAGCACTGGGGAAGATCCAGGGACAGGTTGTCCCACGGGAGGCCCCCAGTTAATCCCCATTTGACTGATGAGGGAACTGAGGCACAGTGAAGTTAATAATGTTGGTATTTGTTAAGCGCTTACTAGGTGCAGAGCACTGTTCACAGCGCTGGGGGAGATCCAGGGTCAGGTTGTCCCACGGGAGGCCCTCAGTTAATCCCCATTTGACTGATGAGGGAACTGAGGCACAGAGAAGTTAATGTTGGTATTTGTTAAGCGCTAACTAGGTGCAGAGCACTGTTCTAAGCACTGGGGAAGATAATAATGTGGGTATTTGCTAAGCACTTACTATGTGCAAAGCACTGTTCTACGCGCTGGGGGAGATTCAGGGTCATCAGGTTGTCTCATGTGAGGCTCCCAGTTAATCCCCATTTGACAGATGAGGGAACTGAGGCACAGAGAAGTTAATAATAATAATACTGTTGGTATTTGTTAAGCGCTTACTAGGTGCAGAGCACTGTTCTAAGCGCTGGGGGAGATAGAGGGTCATCAGGTTGTCCTACGTGAGGCTCACAGTCTTAATCCCCATTTTACAGATGAGGAAACTGAGGCACAGAGAAGTTAAGTGACTTGCCCTCAGTCACACAGCTGACAAGTGGCAGAGCAGGGATTCGAACCCATGACCTCTGACTTCCAAGCCTGTGCTCCTTCCACTGAGCCACATTGTTAAGTGACTTGACCACAGTCACACAGCTGACAAGTGGCAGAGCTGGGACTCGAACTCATGACCTCTGACTCCCAAGCCCAGGCTCTTTCCACTAAAATACAGGGTCATCAGGTTATCCCACGTGAGGCTCCCAGTTAATCCCCATTTGACAGATGAGGTCACTGAGGCCCAGAGAAGTTAAGTGACTTGCATGTGTAGGGCACTGTACTAAGCGCTTGGAATGGACAATTCGGCCGTCAGGCCTATTCACTGAGGTCATGGGTTCCAATCCCGGCTCCACCACCTGTCAATGGCGTGACTGTGGGCAAGTCACTTCACCTCTCTGGGCCTCATCGGGAAAATGGGGATTAACTGGGAGCCTCACATGGGACAACCTGATGATCCTGTATCTACCCCCAGCGCTTAGAACAGTGCTCTGCACATAGTAAGCACTAAACAAATAACAGTATTGAAGCAGCGTGGCTCGGTGGAAAGGGCACGGGCTTGGGAGTCAGAGGTCATGGGTTCGAATTCCGGCTATGCCACTTGGCAGCTGGGTGACTGTGGGCAAGTCACTTCACTTCTCTGTGCCTCAGTGACCTCATCTGGAAAATGGGTATTAAGACTGTGAGCCTCACGTGGGACCTGATGACCCAGTATCTAACCCCAACGCTTAGAACAATGTTCTGCACATAGTAAGCACTGTACAAATACCAACAGTATTATTATTATTAACAGTAACAGACACGTTCCCTGCCCTCAGTCCCCCAGCCCGACTGAAATAATAACAATTCAGTCAGTCAAATGTATTGAGCGCTTCCTACATGCGGAGCACTGTACTAAGCGCTTGGAATGCACAATTTGGCAACGGATAGAGACAGTCCCTCCCCAAGAACGGACTCACAAATAATGATGGTATTTGTCAAGCGCTTACTTTGTGCAAAGCACTGTCCTAAGCGCTGGGCAGAGAAGCAGCGGGGCTCAGTGGAGAGAGGCCGGGCTTGGGAGTCAGAGGTCATGACTCCATGGGTCCCGGCTCAGTCACTTGTCAGCTGTGTGACTTTGGGCAAGCCACTTCACTTCTTTGAGCCTCAGTTACCCCATCTGTAAAATGGGGATTAAGACTGTGAGCCCCATGTGGGACAACCTGATCACCTTGTATCCTCCCCAGCGCTTAGAACAGTGCTTTGCACATAGTAAGCGCTTAATAAATGTCATCGTTATTATTATTATTATAAGGTGATCAGGTTGTACGCTGGGATAGATACAAGTTTCTCAGTCATTCCTCTGTCAGCCACCCCCGCTTCTTTGCCTGTCTTTTTTCCCTCAACATTTGGGGGCTGATTCCCACCCCTTCTTCCCCTTGACTAGACTTTCTGGACCCCAGGGACTAAGCCTCCAGCTTTTCTTTTATTTTTTTTATGGTATTTCATTCGATCGTATTTATTAAGTGCTTCCTGTGTGGAGAGCACTGTATTAAATGCTTGGGAAAGTACAATCCAACAATAGAGTGACAATCCCTGCCCACAACAAGCTCACAGTCTAAAGGGGAGAGACAGACATCAATACAAATAAAATTTTCAGATCTATACATAAGTGCTGAGGTGCTGGGATAAGGGGGAAGAGCAAAGGGAGCAAGTCAGGGGGATGCAGAAGGGAGTGGGAGATGAGGAAAAATGGGGCTTAGTCTGGGAAGGTCCCTTGGAGATGTGCCTTCAGTGAGGCTATTTGTTAAGCGCTCACTATGTGCCAGGCACTGTACTAAGCCCTGGGGTAGATGCAAGATAATTGGGTTGGACACATCAATTTCAAAATTTAGGGTTTCGCCTTCAAGGGGCCCCAACACGTTTGCAACCTGTGTTCAAATTTCCGGGGTGGCGGCACCCCTGGAATCAAATCGGGGCAGTTCTGGGGGAAGGAGGGCAGGGGGTAGGAGCTGTCGCGGAGTCCCCGTCCGGGAGCCACGCAAGCCTGGGTTCCCTTGGCCCTCTCTCTGACAACGTGGAGCCGACGGGTCCCATACAGGCCACCAAGCCGCTGGACCCCCCCAATTAGACTGTAAGCCCGTCAAACGGCAGGGACTGTCTCTATCTGTTGCCGACCTGTTCATCCCAAGCGCTTAGTACAGTGCTCTGCACATAGTAAGCGCTCAATAAATACTATTGAATGAATGAATGAACAGAAAGAGGGCGCCCAGTTCAGAGCCCCAGGTCATCCTTACCACCTAGATTACCCGGTGACCTGTGAGGAACTGGTTATAGTGCCAGTGACACCTGGATCAAGCCCAGGTCGAAAGAAGTCCCCAGTGAACCGGGGTCTGAATGAAAGGTCTTTAGCAGTTGCTTCTGAAACCCCCTTCTTTTCCAGGTTTTCCTAGAAAACCTATGCGTTTAAATCATGTATGTAATCCAGGTGGGACTCTTTTTCCCGAGAGGAGAATGTCGAAAATATATTCTTTCCTTACCAAAGTCACCTTTTTCACCTTGGCCATATTCCTCTGCCTTCCGTGGAGCTGATGTAAACAGTCTCGTTGGTATCCAGCTATTACACTCACCTTGCACCCTTTACCACGGCTAAACCTCTTTGTTTGGGTACCGGCATCATTGGTGACGTCATTAACCCTCCCGCACCGCTAATTCCCCCGGTAACGCGAAGCTGCAGGGCTCAGGGCCTACGAAAACGGATCGACTTTTAGATCGACTTTTAGATTTAGCTTTTTACCTTTTTGCTTTTTTACCTTTAGCTCCGGACGACTCACCGAACAAAGGGAAATTAAAAAAAAAAACAAAACGAGGCAAGCTATTCATTGACTCTCTTACTAAACTTAACTGGGCTAAACTGGGTAGAAGCTTCCAACCCTTGCCTAATTTTTTTTTTCTCTTTTTGGTAGGGGTGTTAGTGTTATGCTCTCCAGATTAAATTGGTGCTAACCTAAACTTCTTCAATTCGTTAATACTTGTAATGGGTATGTATCTGTCTTGGGGAAGCCAAAATGAATGGGTTTTTCTGGGGAAAGTATGAAAGTAGACATGAAATAATGGTCACAACTTCTCTGTGCCTCAGTTCCCTCATCTGTAAAATGGGGATTAAGACTGTGAGCCCCACATGGGACAACCTGATTCCCCTGTGTTTACCCCAGCACTTAGAACAGTGCTCTGCACATAGTAAGCAGCGTGGCTCAGTGGAAAGAGCATGGGCTTTGGAGGCAGAGGTCATGAGTTCGAATCCCAGCTCTGCCACCTGTCAGCTGTGTGACCGTGGGCAAGTCACTTAACTTCTCGGTGCCTCAGTTACCTCATCTGTAAAATGGGGACTAAGACTGTGAGCCCCACGTGGAACATCCTGATTCCCGTGTCCATCCCAGCGCTTAGAACAGTGCTCGGCACATAGTAAGCGCTTAACAAATACCAACATTATTATTATTATAGTAAGCGCTTAACAAATACCAACATTATTATCATGAAAAAGGCAATGATCTTGGAGGAAAAAAGTTGGGCATAAAATTGTAACTCAGAATTTTAATGAATGTAAATATTTTCTTATAAGCTTGTTATAGGTAGTCAAATTTTGTAGAAAAAGGGGCTTCAGTTCATCTTTTGGAGGAAGAATCAGGTTCAGAAAGGGATGGAACAGGGAACAGTCTCTCCCCCCAGGGGGAAATAGAGATTCCAAAGATACCTAGGCAAATTGTGGGGTTGGGGCCATAACAATGATCGATGGATCAATAACTAAACAGTTCTTTAACCCATAGCAAAGCTATGCTTGTGTGGACCCATGCCCCACAAGCATCCCAAAGGTGAACGGAGGAAGCAGCCACTTGTTGCCACGCAGGACTTAGAAGGTGGGTTTGCCCGAACCCTTCTCTCAGCTTGGCACCGCTGGTCCAGAGACCTGTTTCGTCTGTTTCTGACCTCACAGTTGAAGGGGAAGTGTCATGGAGTTTAATTGAGGCTTGCAAAGTGCTTTATATTTCTGCACTGCCTTCCCGACTCCATGTCCTCCCACCAGTGAGCCAGCTTACAGCCCCCCTTGCCCCCTTACTGGGGCTTTCAGATTTCCATCAAGCAGATGCCAATAGGGCTTGCTGTGTGACTTATATTTCGGAAGAGTAAACGGCATGGACTAGTGTAAAGATCTTGGGCCTCGTGGTCAGAAGACGTGGGTTCTAATTCCCCACTCTGCTGCTTGCCTGCTGTGTGACCTCGGGCAAGTCACTTAACTTCTCTGAGGCTGTTTCCTCAACTGTAAAATGGGGATTCGATCCCCTCCCTCCTACTCTGAGCCTCACGTGGGACAGGGACGATGTCCGGCCTGATAGACTTGTATCTACCTCAGTGCCTTCTAACAGTGCTTGACATAGTGCTTAACAAATACCATTTAAAAAGCAGGGGGAAGGGGGCTCACAGCTGAAAGCCATGTGGGCTGCCATACTGTGAGCCCCAAGTGGGCCAGGGACTGTGTCCATTCTGCTGCCGAGGCATTCAGTAAATGATAAATAATAATTATTATTACTCGAGACCACAAAAACTTGGCTGTTTCCTTTGTGCTCTTCAAGTGAAAGGGAGAGGGAAGACAAGGGTCCCCGGGGAAATGAAGCTCCCGTCAAGCTGACCCCCAGGCTACCAACCGACAGAGAATGACTTTGAAAGCTTTTAAAAATGTTTATTGATATTCACCGGATGGAATGACGGGGGCCGTAGTGCAAAGAAATCTGTGCGGTTCTGGAAACAGGTTTTCCTAATATTCACAGTTAGTTCTGGAAGCAGTTAATAATATTACTGAGGGAAAATATAAATAAGTTGGGGTGAACCACAACCCCGAAGCTCATCAGTGGGCGGATGGGACTTTGTCGCCTCAGCTCAGGTGACCAGAGACGGTGAAGGGGTTTGTTCTCTCCAATCTCCCCTGGCCAGAGACACGACACAGACGTCGGTAGTTACATTACACAAGGAGAGCCCTCCCCCCTCGCCCTCACCCAACATTTCCCCCCAGTGTACCCAGACTCCTCTGCCCTCCTGCTCAGAAATGAGGCTAAGTGCTAGTACGAGCGGCTGCTCGGCCCAGCACTATTTACAGGATGGATGTGCTCTCCAATCTGCCTCCAGCTTCCCAGCGCACGCTTCTGGAGAGTTTGCCAGCAAACCCACCTCTCTCCAGGAAAGCCTCAAGGCAACTCCAGGCTTCGGCCACAGCGCTGCCGCTCAACCTGGCGCCAATGGGATTCATCATCGTCCCAGTCTCCGTGGGCCGGGGAGAGGAGCAGCGGGCTCCATCCCGGTTCTGCCAGTCACTTTACCCTTGTGGGAAAACCGAGGGTGCTGTTGTCTGAACTAAATCCTCGGGGCGGGGAGGTGGATGGGTTAAGGGATGTCAAGGGCCGACCAGTCGGGGGAGAGGCGGAGACGGGCTATGATCTCGATCTTGTAACCGCGTGCCCATCAGAGAGCCGAACTCCGACATCCCGGCCCCAAGCCCGCTCCAGCCCTCAGGCATCGTGGCGCTCTCTGGGCTAAAGTCTCCCACCCTAGGCCCCAAGGGCCCGCTGGAGAGACCCCACGCAAAATGGTGGGGGCAGAGATGGCCGGCTTCACAGGCTCTGCTAGAACCTGGAAATAAGTTCTCTCCCAATCTCTGGGCGAAGGGAGGGATCTGGGATACCCGTAAAACGACAGTAGTACAAGGGGGGAGTGTGTCACTGATCAAAACACAAACGGCAGGAGAGGAGTTCAAGGAGACTCACCCTTCTGCACACACGCCGGGGGGACGGGGAGTAATCGGAATACAAGGGGAAGCAAAACCCAAGGAAGTTCATTCTTAATTCAGGAAACCAATAAAACTGGTACAGAGACAGGCGGCTACGGTCCTTGTGGTTCACACGTGGCGAGGGCCAGTGGCCGGCGGGCTGGTTACTAACTCAATGGCGACGGCGGATACCGGGCGCTGCCCTGGTTGGGTCTGGCCCGCCTGGAGCCTCCCCGGGCCCCGGCCCGGGGAAGACCGCTCCGCGGCTGGGGAAAACCGCTGACCCTCGAGGAACAGTTTTACTTTGACTCCAGCCAGATAATCACTCCCAGGATGACAGAGGCCACCACCAGGATGAACACCAAGATACAGATCTTCTTACGGGATTTTTTCTAACGGAGAGAAGATCGGAGTCACCAGTGAGACCAAACTCTTATTCCACCCCTCTCCTTCTTCCCCCTCTCCCTCGCCGCCTGAGGGGACTTGGTTCTGGGCCTCTCCCCTAGTCTGGATGGACGATGGCAGAGGACTGCCCAGGCCCTGGAAGGTTCAGGACTCCGGGGTCCTCAGCCGGGCCCCCACTGGATCCACGAGGGTCAGCTCCCTCCACACTGATCCTTAGGCACCTGGACCGGAGCCAGCCCCGGCTCCCCCAAGAGCTGGTTGGGGGCCCCCCCTGCCCACTTTAGACTGTGAGCCCCCGACTGGCCAGGGACTATGTCTGACAGATTCTTGTAAGGACCCCAGGGCTTAAGCATGAGCTCTGGCCCACTGAGGTGCCAAACCAAGGTTAGGAATATTAATGCTAATAATGAAGATAATGAGATTCAGACAGAGGTGCCACTGAAATCACATTAATCTGAAAACTAGGTCGCTCCTTCCTCACGTCCCTTCTCTGAGAATCATGCCACGATGGTCACTCTCTGGCTTTTTCAAAAATCTGGGAATGAAAACACAAAGCCAGCTGCTCGAACAGAACCTTACTGAGCAGCTTGGGGGTGGCGGGGGAAGCAGTTATCGGGAGAGGAGGAGTGTGGACAAGGGGCCGATGGGACTCACCAGCTATAACTGAAGCAGAACTGTTAGCTTTGAGCCCTCCAGCCCTCAGGGAAGGGGATCACCTCACATCTCCCTAGGAGCTAAAGACACAGTATAGGAAGGCTGCCCACGTACCTACCTATTGCTCTTCATGACCAAGGAATTGTTAGGGACTGGGGTCACCCCACATCCCCCCGAGTAGCTAAGAAAAGACACAGCATAGGGAGGCTGCCCACGGAGACTACCCACTCCTCTTCATGTGCAAGGAATTGTTAAGGGCAGAGGGTAGCCTGACTGCAAATACAGGAAATCTGCTGAAATCTGCAGCGGGAGAGCTGGAAGGGCCCCAAGAGAGCTAGAGGGCTCATCCAGCCCTTGGCCAACTGGAAGCTGCTTGGTTTAGCGGACAGAGCACAGGCCTGGGAGTCAGAGGACATGGGTCCTGATCTCGGCTGTACCACTGGTCTCTGGGTGGCCCTGGGCAAGTCACAGCGTGGCTCAGTGGAAAGAGCACAGGCTTTGGAGTCAGAGGTCATGAGTTCGAATCCCAGCTCTGCCACTTGTCAGCTGTGTGACTGTGGGCAAGTCACTTCACTTCTCTGTGCCTCAGTTCCCTCATCTGGAAAATGGGGATGAAGACTGTGAGCCCCACGTGGGACAACCTGATTCCCCTGTGTCTACCCCAGCGCTTAGAACAGTGCTCTGCACATAGTACGCGCTTAACAAATACCAACATTATTATTAACTTCTCTGTACCTCAGTCATCTCATCTGTAAAATGGGGATTATGACTGTGAGCCCTATGTGGAACAGCAGCTGTATCTAACTCAAGATTATGTTTTATCTATCCCAGCACTTAGGACAGTGCCTGGCACACTGTAAGTGCTTAACAAATACTTAAAAAAAAGGCAACAGCCAATTCACCCAGGAGAAGATAGTGGTCCAGTTTTTAACAACTGCTTTTTTTGAACATCTTCGGTGTTGGAGCCTTCTGTTTCCAGATGTGACTTGCCTGAAAGCCAAGAACTCTTGCCATCCCGGCTAGGAAGACTGGCATCCACAGCTCTACCTCATTCTTCTGCTTGCCCTCTAGGACCTGCCCCATGTCTCCCTGAAGCCCGTTCGGTGGTCAGGGTCGAACCGCCAACTGGCTCCTTTAGCCCCAGACCCAATCCCATACTCTCTTGGGGTGAAACACTCCCTGCCCACAATGAGTTCACAGTCTTGGAGGGGTGGACGACCTGGTTTGGGATCATCGGTGAGAGACACACCGTGGAGTCCTTCCCCCCATCAACCTACCCCTTCCTGCTGAGCTCTGTTTCTTGTGCTTTTGAGCATTATGTTGCCTGATTGGAAGGTTCAAGGCTACGACAGCCCCACCGTGAGATCCTCTTGAGGTCCTCCTGGTTCATGCTTTACGCTCAGGGCCCAACTCACTACCACTGTAAGCTCCTTGTCTATCCATCCATTAACCAGTCAATGACAGATTTACTTAGTACCTACTGTGTCCTAAGGTCTTCGTGCCTTCCTACTCCACTAATGATTCATATGCTGTAAATGTGCTGTGTCTGGACTTTTTCTCCACTCCCCTTTCCCAAGTGTCTGTCACTTTTCCCCACTGCCCTTGACTTAGATTGGGAGCCCAGGGTGGGACAGGGATGGTGTCTGAATTTGCTTATTTGGTACTCATCCAGTACCAAAATTCAGAGCTCAGTGCAGAGCAGGTGTTCAATAACATCATGCCAACAACTCCGTGGGTGGGTCTCATACAAATTAGAAGCCCCAGACCCTGCCCTCTAGGAGTTTACCAACCCTCGCCCCTACTCCTACCCAGCTCCAAGATCCTGAGCTACCACTCCAGCCATTCTGTTTGTCCTCTGCGTCCGGCAGGATGGAGGGGATCCCGGCCAGGGATGAGCCCAGCTGCTGTTGGGCTATCTGTGACCAGAACAGGCCGGCCCTCTCAGCCCACACTCACCTGGTAGTGGGCAGCCCGCTGAAGCTGGTCGCTGGCTCTTTCCACGTGCACCTCTGAGCTCTCCACACTCGCTTCTATGCTGTCTGTGGAACGAAGGGCAGGTCAGAGCAGCTGGAGGCCCGCGGACATTTCTGCTGTCTGTCCTTCCCTTCCCCACTGGTCACTCCCCTGCATCCCTTCAGCTCAGCTGCTCGCCCATCACCGCTCCCCTGCTTCCAATGGCCCTGCTGCTCATCTCCCCAGTGTACATAGAGATGTCTCTCTCTCTCCCTGCTCCTTTAGGGCCTGGTGCACCCCAGGGAAACCCAGCAAGGTACAGCTCTGGACATCAGCTGCAAAACTCAGTCTCCAGCCATTGGGGTTTTGAGCTGGGGGGCCTGAGCCACAGGATGGGGAGCAGAGAGAAGTGGACATTCATCCCAGGCTCTCTCCATTTCTCTTTCTGCTCCCACCCTTCCCTAGGCCAAACCCTAGCCTCTCTACAAAGGTGGTCAACTTGAAGGATATAATCCAGCTCTTCCGCCTCCTCCCAAGTCCACGTTCCCAGCTCCACCAAGCCAGGATTGTCTTTCCGACACCCTGTGACATAGCTCCCCTTCCTCTGAATCGGGGCCCTTTTCCTTCCTTTCTCCTTCTTCTCCGGCAGGTCCTCCTGCAAGGCGCATCTCAGCCCAATGACTCTGGCCACTTCTGAGGTTGTGGCAGTCATTTCACTAGCCCCGGGGCTCAGCAGACGGGGTCTGGCCTGGAGCCAAGAGTCCGGCCTGCAAACAGCCTGGCTGCTGGAGACAAAGGCAGCTTCACCCCATCAAGACACCCAGGATTCCAACTTTTGGGCATGTTAAAGCCATTGGGAATTCATTTGGATGTCAGTCCCACAACATGGACGGGGTATCCATCGTTCTGCTCTGCAACAGCGACAGAGCCAGCCTCCCTTCCTCCCTGTGGCCGCACCAGCAACTCTCACCGATCATGTCTCCCTGGTCGTGAATCATCATGGCCAAGTCTTTAAAGATCTGATTGACATCCAAGATGTCCGCCTAAAAAAAATAACACAGAAGTTACGTGACCGGGCCGCCCTCGTCCTCACATGAAACAGTATCTGCTGGGGCAAGAGAGGAGACAGGTCGAGCCAGGCCACGGGCCTGGAAGCTGAGCCTGGGCAGTGGGGGCCTTGGCTCTCTGAAACAGGCTCACTCACCGGTCACCATGAACCTCATGCTACTCTCGCAGAATGGCAATCTGGCCCAGAAGAGGATGACCCCGTGACCCAAGGGTGGTGCTGCCGCCTGGAAGAACACCAAGCGTCCACCTGCACGGACCGCCCTCCTCCCTATGGAGGGAAGGAACGGAAGCATCACCTCCAGCTGCTTGATGGCCGTTTCCCTCTCTTTAATCAGCTCCAGGTCCTGCTCCGTGATGGCCATGTCCTCTTCCTGGGACTGCATCTGATTCCAGTCTTCATTGCTGCAGGAAAAGCGAGGGAGTGGGCCTTGAGACTGGTTCTCCCAAGGGGTGTCTCCAATTGGGGGCTCAACTCAGGGGTGTCTCTAAAGGGCATCTCCCCAAAAAGGGGCACCTTGGGCAAGGGATACCCACTCTCTCCTTAGGAGGAACCTCTCTAGGGATTGCAAAGTGAGGCAGGAGCACCTCAAGTTCTCCAAGGGGGCTCCGACAAAAGAGAGGGGGCGGGGCTCTAAACCACCAGGCTCAACCCAGGGCTGGAGGGATGTCTTTCTGCTCCCTCCCATTCCCACCCTTTCCCCTACCCATCTCCCCAGCCAGACTATTGATATGAAGATTGATATCTTTGAGGAAGTTGGGCTCAGGATGAAATCTGTCTTTTCCCTAAAGAGAAAGGCAAACCCTCCTGCACAGATTAAGAATAAACCCAGTCCACCCCTTCTGGGGCCTCAGGGAGACGGTGGGCGGGCAAGCATGAAGCGATCTTGCCAGTTTGGAGCCACCCAGCCTGCTGAACTCCCAAGCGTCCCCCAAGACACTTTTGCCTTTCACTTTTCTGTCACCCCTAGGCGCCCCTGACCTTGGCGCTTCCCCATTCTCAGGGTGAGGGGACCAGAGCCAGGCAAGGTGGCCGGTCCCATCCATGGTCCTGAGCGAGTTGTGGGGGCAGGTGAGGGTCGTCCTCCCGGACTCCCTGCTTCTCAGGTTCCTCACCTCCCCCAGATGGGCTCTCCTTGATTGGCAGACACATCGATGGCCAGTTTCAGGAATTCCACCCCTCCCGACCCCCAGAGTCCACAGTGGGCCCAGCTGGAATGCTACAGAAGTGCCCGCTCCTGGAGAACAAAGGTGCCGGACAGGGCGGAACCAGGCCCGTTCTACCAGGATGCTCAATCTCTTTACCTGTCGAATGAGACCAGCTGCTCCTCTCTGTGCCTCTCCTCCGCCTACAAGACAGACATGTCACTCAGGCCAGCCACTTCCTGCGTGCACAGCGCTACACTGGGCATTTGGAAGAACCCACAGCCCCTGCTTTCCCTTAAGTGTGTCCAACCTGCTGGTCTTGTGTCCATCCCAGTGCTTAGCCCATAGTAAGCACTGAACCAGGCCCATCACCATTAACAGAGGTAGGGGAGGGCCTGATCCCCCATATGGCAGGACCGCTATTGGGGCAAGTTCAAAACCAATCAATTAAAGGTCACCCACTGAGCAACTCTTGGGTGTCCCACACTGTACTGAGCGTTTGGCAAATCCAAGAGAGAAGAATGATACAGTCCCCGCTCTCGAGGAATTTATAGTCTAACATCTATAGTCTTTTCCCTTCAGATCGGGGTGGCTTAGGTATCCACCTGCATAGAAGCAGGAGGAATGGACAGGGTGACCTCTTAAGGTCCTGTCTCAGAATCTAGCAGCTGGAGAAGAAGGGATGGAAAATTGCGGGGGGTGCACACTGGGAAAAAGAATTGTCCCCAATAGCTTTGGAACCACTTTCACCCACTTGCCCAAGCCAGTGGTGCCCGGGGAGACCCTTCTCTTTTTCCCCAACCCAAGTAGCAGTCCCCTGGAGAACGCCTCACCCGACCTCTTCCGACACAGCCTGGCCACCATCTGCCCCAACGATTTCTTCCCAAGAAGCGGACCTACCGAGAGGCGGGAGCCAGCCCTGGCTCGGGCCACAGTCTCCTTCTCCTTTTCCGACACCTTCCTCTGCAGCGCCTGGAAGTTGTTCAGGGCGGCCGAGAAGTCATTCATCAAACGCTCCTTCTGCAGCTTCTGCTGGCGCTGTGAGGGGGATGAAGCCGGTCAGCAGGTCCGGTGGTCAGGCGCAGGTTCACCCTGAGAGGCGGGGCCTCTGGACACCCGTATGAACGATACCATCCTGGCCGCTCAGGGGAACCGATGGGGAGGTTGGCCCTTAGCCTGGAGGCCGGGAAAACCCACACTGCCCTGGGCGGGAACCCTCTGGGCGACCCTCACCGTCCTCACGCTGGCGGAGACACACCTGTTCCGAAGTGGACAGCGGGAGCGGCAGTGATCCCAGTTCCTTGAGATACTCATTGGTTTCCTTGGCCAACTGGTTCGCAGAATGCTGAAGCTGCTGCCTGAGGGGAGGAGGTGGAGGGTCCGTCTGGACTTCCTGGAGCCATCATGCTCACTCTTCCGGCTGGCGGTAGGTATTGCGACACCCATGGCCGCCCATGAAAAATGGCCAGGGACCCCACCGCCCAGGGGCCCTGGGCAGTGGCTCAGTTGACCACTGCAGGCAGGAAGCGAGTCCTAAGAGAGGGCACTCAGGCGTCCAGATCAGGGGATGCCAAGCAGCCTCTTGGGCTTCACCATCTCCATCCACCCTGACCGACCCAAGCCGTTTCAGCCTAAAAAAACCCCAGCAGCCACTTGCAGCTCTGGCTGAAGCCGCCTGGCTGAGTGGGCCTGATCGGGCCAAGGGGCAGGTGGGGGGCCTCCACAGATGAACTAACTCCTCAGTGGTTCAGCCGCTCCCCGAGCCCCCACCCATTCCCCGCCTCTTGCCTGGCACCAGGTCCGCGCCCTGTCTCAGCAACAGCACTGTGCCATCGGGTGGCAGACAACCCCTCTCTCCCCTCCATTTTTTCCCTAGCCCAGGTGAGCCCGAGCTGTTTCATAATTGGCAAGGGATGCACTGGGGGGCAGGGAGGGGGAAAGGGAAGTGGGGCCGGGGCAGGGCCTGAGGAGGCAGGGGGATTAAGGAGATGGCGGACTCGGATCTGTAACCCTTAAACACTTCATCTTCACCCCACCTTCAGCTCCCCAGCATTTCATTCACTAATTCATTTATTCATTGGTATTTATTGAGCACTTACTGTCTGCAGAGAACTGTACGCTTGGGAGAGTACAACATAATAAGCAGACACATTCACTGCCCGCAACGAGCTTACCGTCTAGAGCACTTATAAACAGCCATAATTTATTTATATTTATGTCCACATCCCCCTTTCCCTACCAACTCTGCTGCACTATACTCTCCCAAGTGCTTAATACAGTGCTTTGCACACAGTAACTGTTCAATAAATACCACTGGTTGATTGATTCCCTCTCTTCCTCAGTCTCTCTGAAAAGCCTCAGGCAGGAGCACACAGGTTCTGCTCTCCCACGTGCTCCTCCTTCTGACTAGAGGGCCGGGAGGAGGGTTTTGTACAGTGCTTGCAAGGAATAAGCACTTAATAAATCCTATTAGCCACACCCTTTAGACTATAAACTTTTTGTGGGCAGGGAATGTGCCTGTTTATTGCTATACTGTACTCTTCCAAGCACTTAGTACAGTGCTCTGCACACAGTAAACGTTCAATAAATACCACTGAATGAATGAATAAATTAGTAGAATCCAGGACTACGGGCTCCCAGCTCTGTACTCTTCTCACTAGGTTGTGCTGTCCCCCATGCCAGCTGTCAGTTAAATTCTGCAGTCAATCTGGTGACTTCCAGGAGTCCTGCCCCACCATCCAACTTGGGCCAGCATCCCCGCTTGCCACAGGATTCAACTGGACAATCAGTGGGCACAGTCCAGGGTTTTGGCCAAAGCCCATGTCTGTGGGGTTGGGTAAGGTGGGGAAGAGCAGTAGATGGGGTGGAGGTGGGAGGGAAAACAGCTGGGGGTGGGGGAGATGGCGAAGACGGGGGTTGGGGATGACACACTCACAAATTTTCTTGCAGTTTGCTCGAGTCCTGCTTGGTTCCTAATTGGCTCATCAGGTTCTTTATCTGTGCAGCTGGAAAAAAAATGGAGTGCACTGTGGCAAAGGCATCGAGGGGAGGGGGGCCACTTGTCCTTCCCCAAGGATGCCCGCTCCACCCTGCCCCCAAGAGAGAAGCTCACTGAGCAGAAACAGCCAGGACTAGGGTCAGGGCAGACCATCCCAACCGGAATGACAGTCCAGTCGCCCTCCCTGTTGGAGTAATGGGGTCCCTTCTGGGCCCACCCCCCCACCCCTCTGGCCAGCAGAGTGTTTTAACACCTGGACCACTGATGCTCACTTGGAAATTGCTCTGGAGGCTGGCAGGCTCACGTCCCTTTGCGCCCCAAATGCCAAGGGTGCCACCCGCAACCCCTCACTAACCCTACGCCGCGCTTCCTGACCGCTCCCCACCCATATGCAACCAATGTTCTGTGCGGGTCTCTGTCCTCCCAAAAATCCTCCAATGATTACCCATTCCTCTCCACATCAAGCACCCGGCTTCTAATCCCAGCTCTGCCACTTGCCTGCTGCGTAACCTTGGGCAAGTCATTTTGCTTCTCTCTGCCTCAGTTCCCTCATCTGTATGATGGGGATTAAGACAGTGAGCCCCATGAGGGACATGGACCGTGTCCAACCTGATTAGCTTATATCTTCCCCCAGCCTGCCATGTACCAAGCCCTTAAATACCAGAAGAAAAAAAGTACAAACTCTTCACCATTGGCTTTACGGTACTCCATCAGCTCTCGCTGGCTCCTCTTCCACTACACCCCAGCTCACACTCTTCATTCCTCTCTGTGACTCATCCTCAGTTCTCCAGCTGTTAGCCTCTTGCTCGTGTCCTCCCCTTTGGCTGAAACTCCCCCTTCACCACCAGCAAACCACTGCTCTAACCACTGTCAAATCACTTCTGAAATCACACCTCCTCCAAGAGGCCTTCCCAAATTAATCTCCTACCTCCCCATATTCTCCCCAACTGCCACTTCAACACTTCCACCTCACCTAAGCATTTGGTTGCTTACTAATCAATCAATGAATCAATGACACTAACCCCATTTCTCCCATTACAGTTATGTCTACACATATATAGCCTCTATGGCTCCTTCCTACCTTTAATTTATTTTAGGGTCTGTCTTCCCCACCAGATTGTTAACTTCTTGAGAGCAAATATTAGGCTTACTAACTGCTGAACTGTCTCAGGCACGAGGTACAGTCCTCTCTGCAAACAGAAGGCGCGCTCAAATACCACTGGCAGAGATGGACTGATTAACGAGTCTCAGGAAATTCCCCGCTGAGAATGTGTGCCTTTACTCCATTTGGCCAGATAATGAGCTTCATTCTGGGGGAGCAGGGTTGGCCAGCAAACCTTGGCTCAGTCCCTGAATGCAGCCAGAAGAGACACTGTACATTCCTGATCTCCCCTCTTTAGAAACGTTCTGTTCATACCGTTCTCTTCAGTTCTTACAGTTCTCTATATTGCAAGTACATTGTGGGCAGGGAATGCGTCTATCAACTCTTTCAGACTGTACTCATGCAGGCATTTAGTACAGTGCGCAAAAAGCTCTCAATAAAGACAACTGATTGATTCATAAGGGGCTGTCGTTTGCTATTGGGACTACCATCGGATTGTGGATGGCTCAGAATTATTAAACAACAATAATAGTTGTGGCATTTGCTAAGCACATACTCTACGTCAACAGATTAAGTAGGTACAAAATAGTAAGGTTGAACACATTACCTGTCCCACATGGGGTTCACAGTCTAACTAGCAGGGAGGACAGATGTTGCATCCCCATTTTACAGGTGAGGAAACTGAGGTCTAGAGAAATTGAGTAACTTGCTCCCAGATCACACAGGAGGTAACTGGGAAGGAGAGTGGTCTAGTGGATAAATCGTGGGCCTGGGCATCAGAAGACCTGGGTTCTCATGCCGGCTCCACCACTTGTCTGCTGTGTGACCTTGGGCAAATCACTTCACTGTGCCTCAGTTCTCTCATCTGTAAAATAGGGATTAAGACTGTGAGCCCCATGTGGGACAGGGATAGTGTCCAACCCGATTACCTTGCATCTACTCCAACACTTAGTACAGTGCCTGGCACACAGTAAGCGCTTAGCAAGTGCCATAAACAAAACAAACAAAAAAATTTGGCAAAACCAGGATTAGAAGCCAGATCCTCAGCCTCTCGGGTTCACGCTCCGTCCATTAGGCCACGATTTGTTCCAATCCCCTGCCACGGGAAACTCAGCGTGGAATGTCCCAGGAGTGGGATGCAGCAGCGGCGGCACTAGAAGGCTGCCAAAGTCTCATCACTCTGCCCCATTTTCAGTCCACCTCATTTCGTCAAAGAGAAAGCCTCAACCTTGTGTCACACCCCTATCGGGCTTGGCCAAAGCCCTCAGGAGTCAAAAAACCCGGTCGATCAGACGGTTGGTATAGAAGGGATCCAACTAGGAAATGTTCCAGACAGAAGGCAATTAGGGGGACATCAACTTCGCCTGTGACCTGAGCCTCCTACTGATCGGATCTGATCGGAAACCTAACAGCTGACAAAGGGGCCGGGCACCAGCCTAGCAGGAGGAGGAGGAAAAGGAGGCCTTCTGACACAAGCAGCCAGTCTGGGAGGGAGTCTGCAGACACTTTTCAAGCCAAATGAGAATACAGGTGGGAATTATGATCAGCACAAACACCTCACCTCAGTGTCTTTCCCTGAAAAGCCTGTTTGCACCTCCAATTAAAAGACACCGAACCACCAAAGTTACCTAAAAGAAATGACTCCTTTTGCCTTCCCGCTGCTAAGGCACCAATGAATGGTGGTATTTTTCATAGGGAGCGCACTGTGTTACCACTGGGGGAGATATAAGATGACGATGAATAAGAATGATAACGGAGGTATCTGTTAAGTCCTTTCTACTTGCTATTGTGCTAAGTGCGGTGGTGGTAAATACAATACAATCAGCTCGGAGACAGTCCCTGTCCCACATGAAGCTCAAGGTCTAAGGAGGAAGGGAGAACTGGAATTTAATCTATTTTATAAATCAGGAAACTGAGGCCCAAAAGAATTAAGTGACTTGCCCAAGGTCACCCAGCAACCACCGGGAGACTTCCGACTCCCAATCCCGTGCTCTTTCCACTATGCCTCGCTGTATCCCGTCATGAAATTTATGGTCCCAAGGCAAATAAAGGAGAAGTTGCTATCTAAGGCCTCTGACCTGATTCAGTCTCAAACTCAAAGACCAGAAAAGGGGGGCCTGGAGCTTGGAACCCCAAGTTTTCACGCTCCACCCCCGATGGCCCAAGAAAGGCATAGCTTCCGAGTTTATTTAGCAGTGGTGTCGTCACCACTTCGGCACTATGTGAGCACATTATCTCGGGCCTCGCCCCACAGACCTCTTTACGATTGGCCTCTGTGGGGCTGTGCATTCTTGTTTTCAAAGAATAGGAAACTGGAGTACAAAGAGAGGAAACATCACCCAAGTCCACCCAAGGAGTCAATAGCCAGACTGGGTTTAGGCCTGGTAACAACAGTCCTCTACTGTGCCTGAAATCCCTCCCCTTTCATATCCCACAGACCACCATTCTGCCCATCTTCAAAGCCCTACTAAAACTGTCTCCTCCCAAAAGCCTTCTCTGACCAACTTCTCTCCCCAACTATTCTCCCTCCCTTCTGCATCATCTATGCACCTGCGCTCACCCCCCCCATCTTTTTAATACTCACCCCACCCCCACTCCCAGAGCTCTTACGGACATAAACTTACACTCAGTTGCTTCTCCAATTCATAATATATTTTACTGCCTATCTTCCCCACTAGCGTGTAAGCCCTCGGGGATAAAGATCACATCTACCAACTCTACTGTATTGCCCCCTCCCAAGCGCTTAGTATAGTGCTCTGCACACAGTACGCTCTGAATAAATAACATCAAGGGATGGATTGAGAATGCCCTTCAGTCTCTGACAGAGCGCTGGTGGGCAGGGTGTGACATCTGCGACCTGGGAAGTATCACATAATTGGGTCTGGCTCAGAAAAATGGAAAGACTCAGCATTTCAGAAGCCAGGATTATCCAAGTCCTTAGAGGTAAAAGACCACCATCTAGGAGCACAATCCTTATATTACCTGGGGACAACAGCTGTCCAGGACTGGATGGTTGGGACGCCTTAACTCACTCATTCCCCTCACCCAATCTGGTGAACTAATAATGATGATAATATTAATAATAATAGTAACAATACTTGTCAGGCACCACTGCGTACAGTACGCTGTACTAAGCAGAACCTGAGAGCTACCACACCTATCCAACTACACACTTATACAATTTTTCTTTTCTCCACTTCTACCAGCAAATGATTTTGTGTCGGTTATATTGCTATAGTGTTCTCTCCCAAGCGCTTAGCACAGTGCTCTGCACACAGTAAAAGCACAATAAATACAACTGATTCTCCCTGTTTGGCCCGTAAGCTCCTAGAAGGCAGGGATTGTGGCTTGGGATCTATGGCTCTCTCTCAAGTGTTTTTTAGACACCATTAAACATGCAAAATCAGTGGTATTTGAGCACTTTTTGTGTGCAGAGCATTGTACTAAGCACTTGGGAGAGGACAATATAACAATATTTGATAGATAGTTGCTAGGTGCCAGTGATTGAGGATGCCCAGAAAGTACAATACTAATAATTGCGGTATTTACGTGCTATATTCATTCAATCACATTTATTGAGCGCTTACTGTGTGCAGGACTGTACTAAGCACTTGGAATCTCGACAACAGATATGTCAAGTACTGTACTAAGCGCTGGGGTAGATACAAGATAATCAAGCCTCATATGGGCTCAGAGTCTACGTAGGAGGAAGATAAGGCGCTGAATCCCCACTTTGCAGATAGGTAACTGACGCACAGAAGTGACTTGTCCAAGGTCACTCGGCAGACCAGGGGCGAAGCCGGGATTAGAACCCAGGACCTCGGACTGCCAGGCCCGGGCTCTTCGCTTAGGCCAGGCTGTCACTGCGTGGGATTGCAGCCGGTCCTCGTCCAGGGGGTTCGAGGTCGGGAGCCTGCCCAACTGCGGATCCAAAGGGGCTGTTTAGGGGGTGGGGGGGGCAGGTGGGGGTCGGCTCGGCTGCCCAAGGGGTCAAGATGGGGAGGGGGGCAAGATGCCACACCACCTCTGCCAGGTGGTCCGACGGCTGGGCCTAACTCCCCACCCCCGGCGAGGCCCAGGACTCCAGGGGTTGCCCTCCGGGGGAGGCGGGGATGTTGGGCAGGGGGTCGACCACCCCCCATCCCTGGGGAGGTGCCCCCTCCCCCCCCCGGTGCCCCCCCCCCCCCCCGCCCCCGGCCCGCACGCACTGGCATGGCTGATCCGCTGGACGTTGCCGCTGCAGATCTGGATGATGCTGCTAAAGTCCAGGAGCGGAGGGGCCGAAGGGGCCGGAGGCCCCGGGGCCCGGTACAGGTCCAAGGAGTCGTACGACATGGTGGGGAGGTCCGGGGGTCCGGGGGAATCCGGGGGGGTCCGGGATGGCAAGGCCGCCGACCCCAAGCCAAGGGAGGGGAGCCCCGACGGCAACCCAACCGCTCTGCGCATGCGCCGACCCCGCCCTATGGGGCCACCCACCACGCATGCGCCTGGGCGGCCTCGAGGCCCCGCCCGCCCCCCGGGGGAGGGGGCGGGCGAGGGGCCGGCGCATGCGCACTTTCTCAGGCTGGCTCACCGTAGGACTTGGTCGAGCCCATTTGCTTGAGGGGGAGGTTGTGGCCTGTGACGGTGTAGCCTGTGGAAGGGGAAGGATTTCAGGCCCCACCCGCCCTCTCCCACATATCTCACCCCCTTCATCTCCACCCCTGACCCAATTCCCCATCCTCTTCTCCTCCAACCCGCCTTATTCTCCCCTCCCTCCTCCAGCCCAATCTCTCTTCCACCCCCTTCCCCATCCCTCTTCCTCCAGTCCACGCTCTCCCTCCTCCACCCCCTGCCCAATTCATTCAATAGTATTTATTGAGCGCTTACTATAGGTACAACACTGTACGAAGCGCTTGGAATGGACAATTCCCCCATTCCCCCAACCTTTATTCTCCCTATTCTTTTCCTCCTTCACCCCCAGCCCAATCCCCCATCCCTTTCTCCCTCCAGCCCACCTCCACCCCCCTTCCCTTTCTCCCTCCCACTCAATCCTCCATCATAAATGAAGGTTTTTATTAAGGGCTTACTCTGTGCTAAACCCTAGCTACAGGGCGAGAAGCAGCGTGGCTCAGTGGAAAGAGCCCGGGCTTGGGAGTCAGAGGTCATAGGTTCGAATCCTGGCTCCGCCACTTGTTAGCTGGGTGACTGTGAGCAAGTCACTGTGCCTCAGTTACCTCATCTGTAAAATGGGGATTAACTGTGACCCTCACGTGGGACAACCTGATTACCCTGTATCTACCCCAGCACTTAGAACAGTGATTAGACTGTAAGCCCGTCAAATGGCAGGGACTGTCTCTATCTGTTGCCTACTTGTTCATTCCAAGCGCTTAGTACAGTGCTCTGCACATAGTAAGCATTCCATAAATACTATTGAATGAATGCTTTGCACATAGCAAGCGCTAAACAAATACCAACATTATTACTATTATTATTATTATTTGAGATGGGCTACAGTTCCCATGCAGGACTCATAAACCATCTGATCCCCATTTTACAGATGAGAGCTTCCGTCACAAGCCCAAGGTCATCCAGCAGGCCAGTGGCAGACCTGGGCTTTAAACCTAGGTCTCCTGGTTCCCAGCCCTGTTCTTTTTTCAGTAGGCCACGCTGCCTCCACCTAAATTCCACTAATTAAATGCCAATAATTAAGTACAGAGACTGCTAATGCTGGCGCCCCCTCCCCAAACTCTGCTCCAGGAAAGACCTGGGCTCTTTATACGATAGCTGGAGCTTGAGGGATTTAGGTTATGCAAAGTAATGTCTCGATAGGCTTGTTAGATGCCAAAGCAGGTGATCGAGGCAAGGAAGGGTCTGGAGTGAGCCTCTCTGGGAGATTGTAAATATGGGCTGTCTGAGCTTCTGGAGGACGGGGTGGGACCGTTTGACTAGGGAACATCCCAACCCAGTGTTCTAAACACAGGAATATACTGGAGGAACAGAGCTGTGACAGGACAATGAAAGAATTCAGTTTATTCTCTACACACTTAAAATTCCATATTAGCACCGTGAGACCTCTGTGCTTTACCCCTGTAGGTCTACAAACAGGACATCAAAATGACCCTGTAATCTCGGGGAAATGGGACTGTGTCCAGACCCAGGAAGTGAATAAAAAAACCCAACAACCGAACTTCAGTCAACACGAATGTTTTACACTCTTACATTTGTCAAAGTCTGTACAAACTAAGGCATTCCCGAATTGTAAAGTTTCCAATATTACAAACATACAAAGAAAGACGGTGTTCCAAAAAGTCACTTAGTCAATTCCATGATAAAACAAGTGCCGTGAGTTTCAAAAACCCAGATTTCAAGCCCGGGGCAGTCTCCTTTTTGAAACTTGAGGAAAAAGCTAGAAAATGTGTGTTTGCTATTAAATGCCAAGACTTTTAAAAAAAGGTTCCGTATAAAATTAAGTGCCTATTTTTCCGCCGTCACGCTCGACGTAACGGCACTTCGTGGTCTAACATCCAAAAACAAAGAGGGGCACGTTGTTTCTAACCCTTTCTCCAGACCCCAGCAGAACACGGCTGAACGTACCATCTGGCCGTTTTCTTCAACTGCTTTAGTTTCCAGAGAAGATCCAAGAACCGGCTAGGCCCGCTGCCCCCTAGCTTAGCAGAGAACCTGACCCTTCCAGGAAGAGTGACCTAGGGACCCCAGGGTTTGTGTTGCTTTCACAAGAGGCTTGCTGGCAGGCCTCAGCCCTGGCTTCAAGCTCCTGAGAATTAGATGTCCCAGTCCTAAGAACAGGGGCTCCCAGCTAGGCCCCTCCAGACGCAGCAGGAGTAGTTTCGCTGCTTCAGGAAAAATTCCCTGAGAGCACTGGAGATCGCCAATCTTTGTCAGCTGGTGGGTCCCTGGGAGCCGGATCGCGTCTTCTAACAACAATGGTGTTTCTTCAGCGTTTACTTTCTTAAGCAGTAGGGCCGACATGGGAAACTCCGATCAGGTCCGGTCCCTGTCACACCCAGGGCTCACAGTCTGAGAGGGAGGGAGAGCGGGTATCTTATCTCCATTTTACAGATGAGGAAACTGAGACCCAGAGATGTGAAGTAACTTGCCCAAGGTCACACAGCAGGCCAGGGGCACAGTTGGGACTAGAATCTGGGTCTCCTGACTGGCAGTCCTGTGCCCTTTCTAACCAGACCACACCACCTCCCAAGAACTGAGCATTACGCTCAGTGGCTCGTAGGTGCTCGAAACATCCTCTTGGTTGCCTGACCGATCTGACCTCTCACGACCAGGTGAAGTCAGGCTGTTCCCGGTAATCACATCCCTGATTTCTTTCTCGCCAGAGCACCAGAGGAAGAACTTCTTTTCCTAATTCTGCCTTTCTTTCGCCTCAGGAGGGGCTGAATGGGAGAGGCAACCTGACCCCGATAAATGTTCCACTGTAGCTCAGGACTCTCCAATGTAGGATCTGCTATAATCACAGATTTATTCCTTGGCTTTGGCCAGCCGACATCAACCGGGAAGAGATTTTACTAAACAAAGACGTGGCAGTGGGAAAGGGGTTAGGATGAATTCTGGGAAGTGATCAGGGAAGTCCAGTAGAACCTGGACAAGCTCTCCTTCCGCCCTTGCCTAAGGCAGGCTGGGCAGATCCCTGTTCTGGCTGACGGGCACCTTTCTCAGAGAAAGGTGCCTCTCGTGGGGTTCTCCAAATGGCTGCTGGCCCCCTCCACCCTCCTGCAGTCAGGTTGCTGAACCTCCCAAGTGGCAAGAGAGACGAGTCGGATACCCCGCTAGAAACCCGAAATTGAGATCCGAGGCACTTGCTCCTGCCAAGGTGGCCAGCTGGACTTAGTCTTTTCCTGAAGTGAGAATCAGTGCTCTCTTTCGTAATAAATAAAACCCCACCGACAGTACCAAGTTCTCACTAAACCCAGGGAAAACAAAACAAAACAAAACAAAGAAAATCCAAGAACATCTCCCCATAACAGCCATCCCCCTGGAGAACACCTGAGTCCTGTCTTGGCTGGGATGACTGGGATGACTGGGAGGCAGTGACCAGCCCTGGACAGGAGCAACATTCCCACCAGGATGTGTGTGTTCCGGGGTGGGGAGGGGTGGGGCAGAAGGAGGGAGGCATGAAACACTGAGCCGTCGCCACTGTCCAAAATGACACCGGATGGAGGGAGGGTCGCCACGGGCTAAAACCCGACACAATCAAGCATGCAGTCGTGACGCGCCACATACACCTGAGGGCTCCAACCGGCCATCGTGGCAGCCCAGAGTCAGCCGGACGACCGGCCGTCACGACGACAGGACCTAGGAGGGAGGCCCTGGGCGACCCCTCGCCCCAGTCCGCGGCTTCGCTGGGGCCGCCCCCCCGGAAGGTGGGGGGGGGCTCTGTCACGGGGACGTCATGGTTCCTGGCTTCTCGGGTTTTTTGCCCTTGGACAAGGCGGCCGCTTGCTTCAGGAGCTCCCGATTCTTGGCCTGAAGAGCAGCGTGAGGAAGATGTCAACGCGGTGCCCACAGAGGCGGGGGCGTGGGGAGAGTGGTGGGCCCCGGGGCTGGAAACTGATCGGGGTTGGAGGGAAGCGAGGAGGAAGATGCTTCCTCTGGGGCTGTGGCTAATGGCTGTATATGTGGTGGGGGAGGAGAGTGGGGGCCACTGAACGTGCCACACCTGATGCTTCCCGCAACAGGGCGAGGGAAAACTGCCCCAAAGTCCCCCGGGGATCCCGCTGCCCTATTCCTCATCTGCTGCCCCTGGGACCCTACCATCTACCCCGGGCTTTGTCACTGCTTGGAGTGTGCTTGGAAGGGTCTGGGGAGGAGCAGGGAAAGAGCCTCCCAACCACTCTGAAATCTTCTCCACAGCGGCTGATTCTGCACGATGGGGACCCAAGGTGACGGCCTCTTCCCCGGCTCCTTAAAGGAATGGACCCTACCTCCCAAGCGCAGAAAGGGCTGCCCACACCAAGCCACCTGGTGTGGGAGGTGAAGAGCGGGGGGTATTCTCAGCCCGGCCGCGGGGAGCCTCCTCTGCGTTCACACTCCAGAGGGAAAGTTTATAAGCCTCACGCTACTTTGATCTGGATCTCAGAAAGCCCAAGATGCTGGACTGGCTGAGAGGGGCTTTGGCCTAGGCTGGGGTCGGGGAAGGCTCTGCCTGGGGATTGGAGGGGAGAAGTGTCGACATCCCCCCAACACGGCAGCCGCAAGCCCGTCCCAGCTTGTTGCTCCTGGAGGGAGAATGTGAGTCACCTGCAGTTGTTCGGTGACGTCTTTGTGTGTCTTCTCCATCTGGTTCACTTTGGCCCTCATCTGAGACTCCTGGTACTGCAGGTCAGCCTTCAACTCCGTAATCTGGAGGAAAACGCCCGGAGGTGGAAAAAATGGGACTGGGGGGGTTGGTCTTGGGCATGTGGGGAGGAAGGGATCGGAGGGCTGGTGGGGAACTCCGGGATCCTCTTCAAAAGCCACGAACAACCCTTTTTTGGGGGGTATTTGTTAAAATGCTTGCTATATTCCAGGCACTGTACAAAGCGCTGGGGTTGATACAAGATAATCAGGTTGGACACGGTCCATGACCTACATGGCCTGGGAGTCAGAGAACCTGGGTTCTAAACTCGGCTCTGCCACTGGCCTGCTGTGTGACCTTGGGCAAGTCATTTCACTGCTACGTGTTTTAGTTTCCTCATCTCGTAAAAGGGGGATTAAATCTTACTCCCTCCCACTTACACTGTGAGCCCCATGACCGACAGGGACTACGTCTGACCTGGTTATTACCCCAGTGCTTGGCACACAGTAAACGCTTAACAAGTAACCATTATTATCTGACAGGGTCTGAGGTGTCTCCTTTCCACAGGAAGCAGTATGGCCTAGTGGAAAGAACAAGGGTCTGGGAGTCAGAGGACTGGGTTCTAATTTCAGTTCTGCCACTTGCCTGCTGTGTGACCCTAGACAAGTTCCAACTTCTCTGAGTTTCAGTATCCTCATCTGTAAAATGGGGATTTAATACGTGTTCTCCCTCCTACTTAGAAGGTGAGCCCAATGAGGGAGAGGGACTGTGTCCTACCTCCTTATCTTGTATCCCCCGAGAGCTTGATACTCTGCTGTGCTGTGTTCATCTAAGTGCTTATATGAACAATGCAATTATTATTACTACTTTGTGTCTTTGGGACTGGCATATGGTGGTGTCTGCCACAACTGCCTTACCTTCTTCTCTTTCTCTAAGATCATCTGGTCTTTCTGATGAAGCATCTTCTTCAGAGTGGCCACTTCTTCCTTAAGCTGGGCAATGATGACGAAGTGATCGGTGCCCGGTGAGTCCAGGGCCAGGTCGGGGGAAAAACTGTGGGACCAGAATGGACAGAACAGCGGCCTCCCTGAGAAGCTTGTCCTCTAGACTGTAAGTTCGTTATGGCCAGGGAGAGGGTCTAATTCCTCTACCAAGCACTTAGTACAATGCTCTGCACACAGTAAACACTCAGTAAATACCATTGATTGATTGAATGCCCACAGTCCCAACCGGTCTCCCACCCAGAGACGGCTAGTCCTGAAGGGATGGCCAACAGACAGGCCTCATCTGTTCACCAGAACTTCCCTGGAAGGGAGTCAGACAGAACGGGTGTTTCAGCACTCACACAAGTGCTTGGCACATAGCGCCCTAACCACTAGGCCAGGGTATCAGGGCTGATGGGAGTTGCTAGGGAGGGCCACAGAAGGAAATGAGAAGAAGAAAAAGAACACAATGTCACCCCTGGAAGCTGCAACCCGGCAAAGATGAACATTTCCTAAAAGGGCTGAAGGAGGGGCAAAAAGCCCAGGGATTCTGACTCAAAGACATGAGTCCAGACCACCACCTCCAGAGCGAGAAAGGAAGGATATGTGAAGCAAGGGGAGAGGGCAGTGGATCAAAGCCTTCCTCTGGGACCACTACAACAGGGAGGACGGAAAATGATCCCGGCTTCGAGGACCCCACACAACCAAGATCGGATTGTTGCAATTTACAAAGGGAGTTTTCCACACATCCCCCTGCCATGAAACATTGCCGGGGGGCGGGGAATCCCTCTCCCCCCCCCCCCCCCCCCCCGATTCCTGGGGGAAAAGTGCACTGGCCTCCACAAGGAGACGCCCTCACATCAGGTCTCACCTGTCTCCATTGGCTACGATCGCATCAAACTTCGGTTTCTTCTTGGGGATTTCGTTCTGGATCGAAGACGTGGACAGTGTTTTCTGGCTTTGGGGGTCATGGAAGCAAACCCAAAAAGTGTACATTAAAAACCATCAGGTCGACAAAAGCGGACACTAAAGGAAGAATCAGAGGACATGCGGGAGCTGTGGTTTGGAGGACACACAGTTTTGTCCAGCCGTCGGCTAGAGGTGCAGCCGTAATCTGTCTCCCTTAAAGTCAGCTGGGTGGATGCGCTCTTGCTGCAGGTGGTCCTGAGATCATCATCATTATCGCCACTATGTACTGAGTGCCTACTGAAGGTGGAGAACCATACTAGGCACTGAGGCGATTGCAACAGACTTAGCAGCCACGATTTCTGCCCTCAAGAAACTAACAGTCTAGTGGTCACCCATCCGTACCACTTCTGCCCTTATCAATGAACGCACCCTGCTATTTAAGCACGGGCTGGTCTACACACCTATCTTCCCTTTCTCTTTTTCTATCTGCAAATTACTTGATGTTGGCCTCCTCCTCTAGACTGTTTGGTCTCCTCCACTAGTTTGTAAGCTCCTTGAAGGCAGAAGTCACTCCTACCAACTCTACTGTATTGTACTCTCCCAAGCGCTTAGTATAGCGCTCTGTAATAATGTTTGATTGATGGCACCCAGATGGAAGGAGATGAGGCTGGTTGGCAGGGCCCCGAGCTCCCAGAAATGATCCCCTCCCTCCCAGCCCCACCTTGGATTGGGTGAAGCCACATCTCACTGACTAAGCCCTCTTTTCCTTTTCTCCCACTCCCTTCTGTGTTGCCCTGACTTACTCCCTTTACTCATCCCCCCGCCCCACCCCACAGCACTTATGTCCAAATCTGTAATGTATTTATTAATATTAATGTATGCCTTCTCCTCTCGGCTGTGAATTCGTTGAGGGCAGGGCATGTGTCTTTTATATTGTTCTAGTGTACTCTCCCAAGTGCTTAGTACGGTGCTCTGCACCAGTAAGCGCTCAAATAGATACGACTGCCTGACTGACCTGGCTGCCGCCCATTACCTGTTGTAATGGCTGCCTCCCCCGCTGCTACTGCTGCTGCTGCTGCTGCTGAGCCGGCTGAACTGCTCCTTCTCCGGCTGGCCCGCCCGTGCCGAGCTGCTCAGGTGCTTACGCTGCTCCTTGGTCTTCTGCAGGACCCGCTTGTAGGACAGCGTGCACAGCCAGCACAGCAGCTTCCCGTCCACCTGAGGGGAGGCTGGTGGAGTCGGCCGGGGCGTCTCCACGTGCCGTCCTCCCCCCGCTCCCCACCGCCTTCTCCCCCACTTCATATCCTCCCCCGGTCAAGGGAAGGCCCCCGGAGGTCCTTCTCCAGAAGCGGAGCGGATGGGGACGGGAGAGGGAGGAGGGTCTTGATGGCCCCCTCGGCAGCCTCCACCCGGGATGGTCTATGCGGCTCTCGGCACCTCCTGCCCAGTGGTCCGCAGGGCCCCAGCATCACCTCCTCGCTTGGCAGTCTTCACGGCTCCCTCAGCAACTCCCGCCTGGCTGGTGGTCTACACAGTCCTCCCAGCACCTCATGCTGGAGGACTCCCAAAGCGTAGAGCCAGCCAGTCTGCCCGAGGGCACTCGCCTGCCCAGCTGCAGAGACAGGGCAGGGCAGGTAGAGGCCCCACCAGGGGGAGTCCAGCGCTTTATCTAATTGTGGGATATGTTAAGCATTTACTTTGTGCCAGACACCATACTGAGCACTTGGGTTGGACTGAGTCCGTCTCACATGGGGGCTCATGGTCTTAATCCCCATTTTACAGAAGAGGTCACTGAGGCCCATGGAAGTGACTTGACCGAGGCCGCACAGCAGACAAGTAGTGGATCCGGTATTAGAACGCAGATCTTTCTGACTTCCGAACCCATGCTCTATCCACTAGACCATGCTATTTATCGATGTTCCTCCTCCAGATCTGGGCCTTGAGTTGGTACGAACGGAAAACCAACAACCAGCCCTCGACAGTGCTCGGCTCCACCCTGCCCTACCCTGCCCTGAGAGCACTCTACTCTGCCTTCGAGGCCACCCACTGGCATCTGCCTCCAGCAAATGCAGTGATTAGAAGGCCTTCTCTCCCCCGGAAATGACCCTTCTCAACATCTCACCACTGTCTCACTGCCACAAACACCCTCCCAACCAGCTTCCCTCTCCTCCTGCCCGGGTCTGGTTTCCGAGCGACGACCCCCAAGACCTCACCCAGAGAAGTGTCCCCGCAGTCCGGCGGCCTCGCTGGCCACCACCTGCTCCTGTTCTCTGTCCCCCAGAGCCGCAGACCTTCACTTCTGCTTCTCCGACAGCCGTCAAGAACTTTTTCTGCTCCTCCTCCACTTCTCCCCAAGGCTGACTTCCGTGCTAGTGGCAGACTTGCCTGGCCAGCGAGAGGGCTTGTTTACCTCCTCCTGCTCCTCTCCCTTCTCCTCTCTCCTACCCCCCGCCCCGTCTGAGCCTGTTGGAGCTCCGTTAGATTTGCACAGAGCAGAGCCTAGCCAGGTGCCAAGTGTGGGGCTGGGCAATGGGTGCTGAGGAAAGGGAAGAGGAAAGGGGCAGTGGAGGCTGGGGCCACCGGGAACGGAGGGTACGGGGAGATTGCCAGGGCCCGGCGCCCTCTGTGCTCCTGGATCCTTGGACAACTAAGGTTCCTTCAAAGAGACAGGATCTGGGCATCCCGTGAGCTGGGATACGACATGTGATTGGATACGTACACTCAGAGACCTTTCCTCTGAAGTCTGAGTTAGCTTTTGGCACGCCCCGGAAATACTAGGCGCTTAGTACGGTGCTCTACACACAGAAGCACCCAATCGACTGACTGATGTTTGCAGAGTGGAGGCAAGAGAAACGTGGGAATGATGGGTGCTAATTAAGACATGGAAGGAGGTGGCTCCAGAGGCACAAAGTCTAGGGCTCTTGGGGCTCAGTGACAGGGATCACTCACAACAGTGACTCAAAAATAACTTCCATGGGAGATGGGTAGAGCAGGTGTCCCTAGACTAGAGACAGAAAAGAGGAAGGGTTTGCTTTGTTTTGTTTAAGACCCCACACCTGCTTTCAGGAAACATGATGGACCAAAATAATTAAAGAATCTTATACCCCCCCAACCCCCACCACTTCTCTTTCTTTCCTTCTCTTTCTCCCTCTCCCTCTCTCTCAGCCCCCCATCCAGATCCACACCCCTCACTAGCTTCTCAGTCAGGTTGGGACCCAGAAGTTAACAGTTCCAGAACCTTTCTGCTAGAGGGGAAAAAAACCCTGGTAATAACAGTCATTTGCACAGTCATAATCCTTTCAACCACCAGGCTCAAAAGGATTCGGGAATGCACTTAGTCGATCCCCGCCACCCCCGTGCCCGGCTGAGCCGGGCACCTGCGGAGCACCCAGTTAATTTCAAGTGCCGATGCCCGGGCACGTGGCCCTCCATCCTGTGGAGGTGGGGCCCCGGGCGGCGTCTCCCCACTGCCAGGGCAAGCTAGAGGAAGGACGGAGGCGGGAAGGCCGACTCTGCTTCTGGGGCCCAGCTTCTCTGAGGCCTCGATTCTCCCCTCCTGCCCTCCTTCCAGCCCCTCAGGCCCTGGCCGGGCCTCACCTTCTTCCGGTCATCCTTCCGGTCAAAGGCGCACTGCTGCTTGCACTGCTCGCACCCGTGGGGCAGCCCGTACTTCTTCTCAGAGTTGGTGCAGCGCTGGCATTTGTGGCCAATGAAGGCAGCGATGACATTGCAGTACTGGCAAGGCTTGGGCTTGGAGAGAGAACAAAGAGCCCACTCTGTACCCGGAGGCACACCGAGACGGTCACTGCCCACCCCTTTCCGCTGCCCTTCACCTCCTGCAGGGTGCTCTGCCTACTAGCTGGGGAGGGGGGAAAGGGTTTAACCCTGAAGGCTCCTTTTTCAATAGACATCTGCAATGGCACTAGTGCAATGTGCACCTTTTAAACGGCCCTTAGAAAGATGTAAATATAAGGAAAAAGTCACGTTACTGGTATATTTGCAAAATACACAGGGGTGATGGGTGGGGTTTTTTTGTTTGTTTGTTTTTAATGGCACTTGTTAGGCACTATTTGCCAGCTACTGCACTAAGCACTGGGGTCGATCCAAGATAATCAGGTTGGACACAGTCCCTGTACTACATGGGGTTCACAGTCAGAGTAGGAGTAGGATTTAATCCCTATTTACCCATGTGGTGACTGAGGCATAGAGAAGTCAAGTGACTTGCTCAAGGTCACACAGCAGGTGGCGGGGCCGGGATAAGAACACAGGTCCTCTAACTTCCACGCCTGAACTCTTTCCACTAGTCCAGGCTGTTTGCTCTTCACCAGTAGGGTTTTTTTGGGGGTGGCTGGTTTTGGGGGGTCTGGTTAAGTTTTTAATAGTTTGTAGAGCCAATCTGGGGAGCCAGGGCCATGTAGAAAGCACTCCACTCCCTAGAACTATTTCAAATAAAATGTTCCACGTTGCCAGGCTATGCACGGCTGAACGGGCAAACCGAGGAAAAGAGAAACATGGTTGAGAAGAGGGGCCTCCTCCCTCACCCACAATGCCCTGAGGGAACGAATCAGGAAGTGACCCCTGCACTTACCGTCCCATACAGCTTCACATTCTGAGCACACTTCTTGCAGATCGTATTGGTTTTACTGTCAAGGGAATTTAACAGACAAAAGAAAAATGAAGGAATGCTCTTGAAGGAGCAGCTGAAGAACCGCGTCTTCTCCGTCTGGGTCTCCAATGGGGATCTGGTTGAGGTCGGGCTGATTGTTAATCCCTCCTCGAAGCCCCGCTTCTGAGAGCAGCAGTGATCAATTAATCAATCAACAGTATTTATTGAGCGCTTTCTCTGTGCAGAGCACCGTACTAAGCACTTGGGAGAGCATAATACAACAGAGTTGGCAGACGTCCCCTGACCACCTTCAGCTTTCATTTTAGAGGGGGAGAGAGAAACTACTATCACTGATTCATTCAACTGTATTTACTGAGTGCTTACTGTGTGCAGAGCACTGTACTAAGCGCTTGGGAGAGTACAGTATAACAATAAGCAGACACATTCCCTGCCCACAACGTGCTTACCGTCTAGAGACAACAAGCTTACAGTCTAGTGATGAAGAGACAACTGCACGGCCAGACTTCGGTGAACTGCCATTCTCTCATCTCTGTCAAGAGTGGTTTTGACCAGGATTCTGGTCACCATGGTGACAGTCACTATGGAGAAGGATGCTGCCAGCATCTCCTCCGGGTGGCACAAACTGCCTCAGAACTAAGTCCAATTGCTAGTCCCTGCCCTGGAAAGACCCAGCAAGGTCGACATCAGCTGGAGCTGGCAGTTCCACCCCCTCCCACCTCCATTCATCCACTCTACCTAATCTGGTCGGGCAGAATGGGGGTAGATGGACAGAGGGAGGTAGGGCAGAGAGAGCAAACTGGGCCAGGTTTGGCCTCTGCCTTTATTTCCCTCTCTGTTGTTCAGCATTCTCCACCATAAGCAAAGTCAGATGAAGGTCACAGGTGTGGAGGCAAAGAGCAAAGACTGGGATTTTCAGGTCTCCTCACAGTTTGCACCCCCATTTCCATTTTTCTGCCAAGCCCAGGCTTTCAAGAGAATCCTTCCCGATCGCTCTCCATTGTGAGGTGGCAGTTGCCACAGAGCGGCTCGAGTGTCCTGCTGAGTTAATGGCCCCGCCGGGCAGAAAGTGTTCTCTGGCTCAATCCCGCCCTCCCACCCTTGGCCACTTCCTCAGGGTGAGGGCCAGAAGGCCCGAAGGAGGTGTCGGTGGGGAGCGACTGGCAGCGCCGCCCCTCGCCTCGGACGGAAGCCATTTTCCTGCCTGATCTAACATCTCCCGGTGAAGTGTTTTCCCAAACTGACTCCTGTGAGGGAGGGCCACTAAGCCTTCAAAATCTCCCATAAACGGAGCAAAAGCCACACAAAACACTCCCGGCGTTACTGCTCTGTTGCCAAAAATAGTCTCTCCCCGCCACTTCTGCTCCTCCTTTAAAGCACAATTCAAGTAGATGGAGAATTAAGACAAGAAAGACTTTCGGGGCTAAAAATGGGATGGGTGGAGGTGGGAGGGGAGGGAGAGGTCGGTGGAGAGGGGGAGGCAGAAGGGGAGCGGGAGGTAGAAAAGGAAGGGAAAAGTGGGGAGAAGGGAGGAGGAAGGCAGGGAGGAAGGGGAGAATGGATGGTGGGAGCTGATGGATTGTTTGTACCTGCTGCATAAAGAAGCAGCATGGTGTCGTGGAAGGAGTTCGGGCCTGGGAGTCAAAAGATCACGGGTTCTAATCCTGGCTCTGCCACTTGTCTGCTATGTGACCTTGGGCAAGTACATTCACTTTTCTGTGCCTCAGTAACCTCATCTGTAAAATGAGGATTGAAACTGTGAGCCCCCTGTGGAACGGGAACTCTTTCACACCTGATTTGCTTGCTGTATCCATCCAGTGCTTAGTACAGGGCCCGGCATGTAGAAAGCGCTTAACAAATCCCATCATTATTATTCTAGGCATTCTTGCCTAACCTGGGTCAGCTAAATTGAATAGTGTGGGCGGTCAATAATGCCGTGGTATTTATTGAGCACTACTTGTGGAGAGCACTGTACTAATTATTATTATTTTTCTAGTCCCAGCTCCGCCATTTGTCTGCTGTGTGACCTTGGGCAAGTCACTTCACTGGGCCTCAGGTACCTCGTCTGTAAAATGGGGATTACAACTGTAAGTACCACGTGGGGGAGGGACTGTATCTAACCCGATTAGCTTGTATCTACCCCAGCACTTAGTACAGTGCCCAGCACATAGTAAGCACTTAACAAATATCGTAAAATAAAATAAAAAAATAAATACCACTGATTGATAGGTACTTCCAGTGCTATAAGAACAGTGCTTATAATAATGATAATTGTGGTATTTATTAAGTGCTTACTATATGCCAGGCACTGTACTAAAAACTGGGGCGGATAGGAGCAAATGGGGTGGAACCCAGTCCCTGTCCCACATAGGGCTCACAGTCTCAATCCCCATTGAGACCTCAATCCTCAATCCTCAATCCCCAGAGAAGCAGTGTGGCTCAGTGGAAAGAGTCTGGGCTTGGGAGTCAGAGGTCGCAGGTTCTAATCCTGGCTCTGCTACTTATCAGCTGTGTGACTTTGGGCAAGTCACTTCGCTTCTCTGTGCCTCAGTTACCTCAACTGTAAAATATGGATTAAGACTGTGAGCCTCACGTGGGACAACCTGATTACCCTGTTTCTACCCCAGCGCTTAGAACAGTGCTCGGCACATAGCAAGGGCTTAACAAATACCAACATTATTATTATTTTACAGAGAGGGAACTGAGGCCCAGAGAAGTGCAGTGAGTTGCCCAAGGTCACACAGCACACAAGTGGCAGAGGCAGGATTAGAACCCATGACCTTCCGACTCCCATGACTTCTACCCACTCACCATGATGTTTTGTTGGGCTGCGAGTCCTAATCATAAGAGCACGCCAGTGTTTTGGCTGCGCAGAGCCGGCCACGTGGAGCCAAAGCGCTACCCTCAGGGTCTTGGGGGTGATTCCTCACCCCTTAAGGCTTGATTCCCCCATCTCCTAGGGACTAGAGGTCACCTCTGATCTCATGGAGATTGGGTGGGCGCAAAGGCATCCTCAGTCCAGGAATCCAGTCCAAGCAGGGTCAACCCTGGCCCCCATCACAACAGCACCATTTACTGAGCACCCACCATGTGCAAGGCATTCTAAGAGGCCCTCAGGGGACGTCTCTCAAACAGCTTACCATCTAGTCGCAGGGGGAAAGGAGGGCAAGCGGAATGCTGAATAGAGGGTAGACAAAAGACTAAGAGCATTGTTCTGGGCGATAACAACAAAAGTAAACAGTCCAAAAAGCCATTTAATAAATAACCCATACCCGGATACACCCAGGGATGATAAGGCATGAAAAGGAGAAGGGAAATCCAAGCTGGAAAGGGCCATTTTCCCCAAGATTCCTGATGGACTCTGGAGATGGGTTCTGGATACCACAGAATACATTGCCAGCATTTAGTGCAGTGCTCTGCACATAGTATACACTTAATAAATACTATTATGACCTCCTCTGGGGGGCCGAATTGTACATTCCAAGCACTTAGTACAGTGCTCTGCACATACTAAGTGCTCAATAAATACTACTGAATGAATCTGTACTTACTTCCTGACACGCCCAATCTGGATTCACAGAAATGCCCCCAAAGCCTCAAGCCTCCAAACTGCGATACCCACTGGGCTACTTGACGTCCCCTGTGGCCTTGAGCAGGTCCCCCCACAACAGTGCCATGAGGTCCAGGGCTTGGGGTTGCCCCCAGGGTTGCCCAGGGGCGGGGTAGCTTGACGGAAGGCCAGTGATGGCACTGTCACATAGACGCCTGCTGCATGTGTAGGTACGGATCCTGATTCACCAATTGATTTTATGTTCCCGAAGGGCAAGCCCTCAGTCTCGTAATTTTCTCCCAATAAGAACATAACTGGAGCTTTAAAAATGCAGTGGATGGACGAGAGAACTGGACAAAAACAACCCTCTACAAACCATGTCATTTCAAAAACAGGCAAAGGCCGTCATTTTTCCCCAACCTGTAATGTATTTTGGCATCTCTCTCTTCTGGAGAGCAGAGATCGAGTCCACTAACTCTCCTGCACTCGCCCAAGCACTGAGCACGGTGCTCTGTACAGAGTATGCACCCTATAAATACTACTGAGTGGAAGAAATCAATACATTAAAGTATTAAACTGCATGGTATTTCACCACCATGACCGACTGATCGATTGATCTCTCCTTATCGATAGGAGACTTACCTCTCCTGCTGGAATTCAGTCCTACAGTAGGTGCATTTCACCATGGGATGTGCAATCCGACACTCCTGCAATCCGAATCAAAGTTACAGTCAGGTGATTCAAAACCCTTCCTACCCAGAGCCTAAAAATCCCTACAGACAAGTCCTGCCTATATCACCCACACCCATGGGCTTCCTTTTGGGCTGGGGAGACTAACCCAGGCGAGGGGGAGGAGGGGGAAGTGATAACCTTGAACTTCCTTCATTAGCAGCAACTGCAATTGCCGCAAGATACCAAGATAATGAAGAGGGAGCGTTGTTTACTTTGCTTTAGACGGGCGGAGGCTGGAGCTCACAACCCGTCCCCAAGGTCCGGCCGGGCCTCAGAAGAGACCAGGTAGCTCCAACCTTGCGATCAAAAAATGCAGCAATCCTGGACCAGAAGCTCAGGGGATCTCAGCGTCAACCTGGCCAGTTTCTCCCCACTTTTTTTTTTATGGCATTCGTTAGGCACTTACCACGTGTCAAGCCCGTTCTAAGGGCTCGGGTAGAAACAAGCCGATCAGGTTGGATGCAGGCCCTGTCCCGCATGGGGCTCACCGTCTCAGTCCCCATTTCATAGATGAGGTAACTGAGGCACAGAGAAGTTAAGTGACTTCCCAAGGTCACACAGCAGACAAGTGATGGAGCTGGGATGAGAACCCAAGATCGTCTGACTCCCAAGCCTGTGCTCTTTCCACTAAGCCACCCTACTTCCCTTTCCCCGACCCCTAGGCTTTCCTTGTTCTTACAATGCATAGCACAGCATCAGCAGTGCCAGGGAGGGAAGAGAATGAAGGGGGGCGACTTGAACCTGTGGGGTCCACGGTTCCTCCACTGGGCTAAGCCCCCCAAAGCTTGCCCGGGACCGTGGCTTAGTGGAAAGAGCACGGGCTTGGGGGTTGGAGGTTATGGTTTCTAACTGCAGCTCCGCCACTTCTCAGCCGTGTGACTTTGGGCAAGTCGTTTAACTTCTCTGGGCCTCAGTTCCCTCATCTGTAAAATGGGGATTAAGACCGTGAGCCCCCCGTGGGACAACCTGATTACCTTGTATCCTTCCCAGCGCTTAGAAAAGTGCTTGGCACATAGTAAGCGCTTGACAAATACCATCATCATTATTATTACTAGGGCCCTTTAATGAGAGAGATCTCATGAGGGAGAGAAGCAGCGTGGTTCAGTGGAAAGAGCACGGGCTTGGGAGTCGGAGGTCATTCATTCAGTAGTATTTATTGAGCGCTCACTATGTGCAGAGCACTGTACTAAGCGCTTGGAATGTACAAATGGGTTCTAATCCCAGCTCCGCCGCTCATCAGCTGTGTGACCTTGTGCAAGTCACTTAACTTCTCTGCGCCTCAGGTACCTCATCTGTAAAATGGGGATGAAGACTGTGAGCCCTACGTGGTACAACCTGATGACCTCGTATCTACCCCAGTGCTTAGAACAGCGCTTGGCACATAGTAAGCACTGAACAAATACCAATGGTATTATTTTGATGATGATGAAGGAGCATGGCTCAGTGGAAAGAACACAGGCTTGGGTGTCAGAGGTCATGGGTTCAAATCCCAGTTCAGCCACATGTCAGCTGTGTGACTTTGGGTAAGTTACTTAACTTCTCTGGGCCTCAGGTGCCTCCTCTGTAAAATGGGGATGAAGGCCGTGAGGCCCAGAAGGGAGCACTGATCACCTTGTATCCTCCGCAGCGCTTAGAACAGTGCTTGGCACACAGTAAGTGCTGCACACATACCAACAGTATGATTTTGATGATGATGAGGGAAGGAGGTCTCATCACGTTAATGATGCCGAGGGAGGGTACCTCCTTCCAAGCGGAGAAGCTGTTGCCGAATTTTACATTCCAAGCGCTTAGTTCAGTGCTCTGCACATAATAAGCGCTCAATGAATATTATTGAATGAATGAATGAAGCTGGGCCTCAATTTACGCCTCTGGAAAAAAGCTTGCAGATGCATGGCAGGTTTATAAAGTCAGCAGGGGGGTTTGACAGGGCCCTGTGGGAAGAGGAGCTGGGCAGGGGCCCGCCCATGAGGTAGTGTGGTGCAATGGCAAGAGCCCGGGCTTGGGAGTCAGAGGTCATGGGTTCTAATCCGGGCTCCACCACTTGTCAGCTGCATGACTTTGGGCAAGTCACTTCACTTCCCTGCGCCTCAGTCATCTTATCTGTAAAATGGGGATGAAGGCTGTGAGTCCCACGGGGGACAACTTGATCATTTTGTATGATGATGATGGCATTTGTTAAGCGCTTACTCTGTGCAAAGCACTGTTCTAAGTGCTGGAAAGGATACAAGGTGATCAGGTTCTCCCACGTGGGGCTCACAATCTTCATCCCCATTTGACAGATGAGGGAACTGAGGCCCAGAGAAATGAAGTGACTTGCCCAAAGTCATACAATGACAGTAATAATAATAATAATGATGATGGTATTTGTGAAGCGCTTACTATGTGCCAAGCACTTTTCTAAGCACTGGGGGGGGCGGATACAAGGTCATCAGGTTGTCCCACGTGGGGCTCCCAGTCTTCATCCCCATTTTCCAGCTGAGGTCACTGAGGCCCAGAGAAGTGAAGTGACGGGCCCCCAGTCACACAGCTAAGGGGCGGAGCCGGGATTGGAACCCACGACCTCTGACTCCCCAGCCCTGGCTCTTTCCACTGAGCCACGCTGCCTCCTCTCCAGCGCTCAGAACAGTGCTATGCACATAGTAAGCGCTTAACAAATGCCATCATTATTATTGTTAGAGAAGCAGCGTGGCTCAGTGGAAGGAGCCCGGGCTTGGGAGTCAGAGATCGTGCGTTCGAATCCCAGCTCCACTGGTCAGCTGTGTGACAATGGGCAAGTCACTTCTCTGGGCCTCAGTTCCCTCCTCTGTCAAAGGGGGATGAAGACTGTGAGCCTCACGCGGGACCACCTGATGACCCCGTATCTCCCCCAGCGCTTAGAACAGTGCTCTGCACCTAGGAAGCGCTTACCGAACCCCAACGTTATCATTCTTCGGCCCCCACTCGGCCCCACCCAGGGGCGGAGGTGGGAGCGGATGCCCAGCCCCATCAGCATCACCATGGCAACCATCACCACGACGACCACGGCACGTGGAGGACCAGCTCGGGGAGGAAGTGACCCCTCGACGGGGCAGCTGGTTCCCCCCCCCCCCGTCGGGGGCCGGGCGGTGACCCCTTTGTCCCGGCCCCGCCCCCTTCCTCTCTCTTCCTCCTCCTCCTCCTCACCTTGCACAGTTGCTGCCCCTGGGAGAGCGCCTCGAAGGGGAAGCGCTGATGGCACTTGGTGCAGGCGTAGAGCGCCGCCATGTCCGGCCCGGCCCGGCCCCGGCCCTCTCCCCCTGCCGGCCCCAGCCCCACCTGCCGGCCGCCGGGCAGGGCGGAGGCCCGTGGCCGGGCACGCCCATTGGTGGCTTCTGACGTCAATCCCGCCGGAGGGGCGGGCCTCCGGGCCTCCGGGCCCTCCTATTGGCTCCCCGCGCGGCGGGTCGCGATGACGCACGGAGGCCGCGGTTATGTAAAGGGGAGTCACGCGGCCGCCAGCCCGAAGGGGGCGGTGTCCCGCTCGGGGCCCCCCGAGGTGCCTGTGGGGGCGGCGGGGCTGCAGTCGCGCCCCCTCAACCCGCCGGGCCGCTGCTCCTCTCGCGAGATTTCCCGTCCCCCGCCCCCGCCCGTCTTTTCTAGCCCTTGCGGTCTGGGAGAGAGGCCTGGGCGCAGTCGCTTTTGTGCGTTCAGTTAAGCTCTTACCGTGTGCGGAGCACTGTGCTAAGCGTTTGGGAGAGTGCAATGCAACAATACACAGACACATAATAATAATGTTGGTATTTGTTAAGCGCTTACTACGTGCAGAGCACTGACATAGCTTACAGTTTGGGGGAGAGAGACAATATAAATAAATATGTTACAGATATGCACATAAGTGCTGTGGGGCCAGCGGGGAGGGGGATGAGAACAAAGGGAGCAAGTCGGGGTGATGCAGAAAAGAGTTGGAGAAGAGAAAAGGCAGGGCTTAGTCAAGGAAGGCCTCCTGGAGGAGATGGACCTTTAATAAGGCTTTGAGAGGGGGGAGTTTGTTCATTCATTCATTCATTCAATTGTATTTATTGAGCGCTTACTGTGTGCAGAGCACCAAACTAAGCTAATGTCTGTTGTATTTGAGGAGGGAGGGAGGGTGTTCCAGAAGCAGGTTGTGGGCAAGGGGTCAGAGGTGACATAGGTGAGATGGAGGCACAGTGAGAAGGAGCAAAGTGTGCAGGCTGGGTTGTAGTAGGAGAGGAGCGAGGTGATGTAGGAAGGGGGCAAGGTGATGGAATCCTTTAAAGTCAAGGGTGATGCGTTTCTGTTTGATGTGGATTAGGTAACCACTGGAGTGGGTTTTTTTTTTGAGAAGCAGGGTGACATGTCCTGAAAGTTTTCGTGGAAAAATGATCCGGGCAACAGAGTGAAGTATGGCTTGGAACGGGGTGAGGCAGGAGGCTGGGAGGTCAGCATGGAGGCTGATGCAGTAATCCAGGCAGGAGAGGATGAGTGATTGAATTAACGTGGTAGCAGTTTGGAGGGAGAGGAAAGGGCAGATTTTAGCGGTGTCGTGAAGGTGGGACCGACAGGATTTAGTGAAGGGTTGAATGGGAGAGAGGAGTCAAGAATAACACCAAGGTTATGGGCCTGGGAAACAGGAAGGATGAAAGTGTCATCTGCAGTGATGGGAAAGTCACAGGGAGGGCAGGGTTTGGGTGGGTAGGTAAGGAGTTCCGCTTTGGACACGTTAAGCTTGAGGTGACGGGAGGACATCCACGTAAAGATGTCTTGAAGGCAAGAGGAGCACTTACTGTGTGCAGAGTGCTGTGCTTGGGAGAATACAATCATGTTTATTAAGCACATACTGCTTGCAGAACACTGTACTAAGTGCTTGTAAGCGTACAACAGAATTAGCAGGCAAGTTCCCTGCCCTTAACAATACAAAGGACAATACTATATAAACTATGTGCCAAGCGCTGGGATGGAAACAACGCAAAATCAATCAGATCAAACTCTACAATCAGATCAGACTGCAAGCTCCCTGTGGGCAGAGAATATTTCTACCAACTCTTTTTCACTGTACCCTCCCAAGCGCTTAAAACGGTGCCTCGGTGCTTATTCTGCACACAGTAAGCACTCAATAAATTCCATTGATTGATTGATCAGGCACTGTCTCCGTCCCTCATGAGGCTTAATGACCCAGGCTTTCAACTGCAGCTGAGCTTCTGTGTTGATTTTTTTTTTTGTGGTGCGGGATTGGGGGGGCTCTGTTTAGAGATGGGGGAAAGCAAAACTAGCTGAGTCAGAAGAGTGGAAAAAGAAAGTGATCTGCAGTCTTCCAGAGCAAAAAAGCTTTCGGGGAGGAGCCAGTGGGTGGGTATATAAATCTCCCCGGTGGGGGAGTGAAACCAATAGCCTGATTGTTTGCCTTCTCCTGCAGCAGTCCCCGTGCCTCTGCCTGGCCTGAAAACTTACAGGTAATGTAGCAAGAGGGGGCGGTTCCCTCCCCTTTTATCCAGCGCTTAGTACAGTGCCTGGCACATAGTAAGCGCTTAAGAAATACCATAATTGTTCACTGTTACTGCGTGATGCCCAGCCTAGGTCCCGCAGCAGCAAACGGAGCCATAGCTGGAATATCTGTTTCTTTCATTCTTTATGAGCATCATCATCAAAAGTTTCCTGCTCCATTTTCTCTAAACGTGGAAGAGGATGGGGAATTGGTTTGTGGTTTTGTGGTATGTCTGGAGTGGCTCAAGTCTGGGTCACAACTTCTAGGTTGAAGCGGCTGCGGGTTAGTTGGATAGAGGATGAGCTTGGGAGTCCGGAGACCCTGGGTTCTGGTCCTGCCTCTGCCACTTGTCTGCTGGGTGACTTTGGGTAACTCATTTCACTCCTCCGGCACTCAGTTTTCTGTTGAATCTGTAAATGGGGAACTCATTCACTCCTGTGGCTTTAATTTCCATCTCTGCTTAGATGAGTCTCACATCAGCCTCTCCAACTGTGACTTCTCTCCATCTCTTGAGTTTTGTATTTCCATCTGGCTTCAGGACATCCCTTTCTATCTTATCTTGTCCGGCCCAGAACTCCTCATCTGCCCATCCAAACGAGAAGGATAGTTGGGAGGGATGGACGAGGGCCGGGGAGGGCCTGGAGGGCGGCCCCTACATTGCAAAGAATAGCAAGTTGGGAGGAAGGAAGGAGGAGGCCAGGCAGGAGGAGGGGGCCTCGTGGGAGGGCTTCGCGGGGCCAGACGAATTTCCTCACGGAATCCGGACAATGCCGCCTGACATTCCTGCCAGGACTAAGCGCCTGGGCCAGCTCGGGTCTGGGGGAAGACAGGGAGGAGGAGGGCAGGGAGGGAGGAGAGGAGGGCAGGAAGGAGAGGAAGGAAGAGGACAGGGAGGGAAGAGGAGGAGAGAGGGAGGAAGAGGATAGGGAGGGAAGGAGGAGGGCGGGAAGGAGGAAGGAAGGATAAGGAGGGAGAGAGGAGGGCGGGGAGGGCAGGAAGGAGGAGAGAGGAAGAGAAAGGGATAGGGAGGAAGAGGGGAGGGAAGGAGGAGGGCAGGGAAGAGGACAGGGAGGGAAGAGGAGGGCAGGGAGGGAAGGAGAAGGGCGAGGAGGGAGAGAGAAGGGAGGGAAGACTAGGAGGGCAGGGAGGGAGAAGGAAGGAGGAAGAGGACAGGGAAGGAGGAAGAGGACAGGGAGGGAGGAAGAGGGCAGGGAGGGAGGAGGAGGGCAGGACGGAGGAAGAGGACCGGGAGGGAAGGAGAAGGGCAAGGAGGGGGAGAGAAGGGAGGGAAGACTAGGAAGGCAGGGAGGAGAAGGAGGGAGGGAGGAGGAAGAGGAGGGCAAGGAGGGGGAGGGAGGAAGGAGAGAGGGTGGAAGAGGACAGGAAGGGGAGGAGGGAGAGAGGGGCGGGGCATCCTGGGGTTGGAGTGCTGCTTTGGGAAGGGACGGAGGAGATTGGAAGCATACGAGCCCTTGGATTTGTACCCTTTATTCACCCACCCTCAGCCCCCACACACTTGTGCCCATATCCATAACTTCTTTCAATATCCGTCGTCCCCTCCCCCCCCCAAACTATGAGCAGGGATCGTTTCTGTCAACTCTTTTCTATTTTCCTCTCCCAAGCCCTTGGTACAATGTTCTCTTCACACAGGAAGTGCTCAATAAATACCATTGATTGATTGATGATTGAGAGGCTCCCGGGCAGCTGAAACCAAAAGGTAGGTAGGAGGAGATTGAAACTCTTAATTTCAATAGGAGGTTGCTGGGCGGGGAATGTGTTTAATTTCCCTGATCTGGCTTTAGGCTGTTTTTTCCTTTTTCCCTGGGTTGGGGATGGGAGGGGTGGGTCTCCTAGTCGTAGCAGAAAGAAGATAATAATAATAATAATGTTGGTATTTATTAAGCGCTTACTATGTGCCAACCACTGTTCTAAGCGCTGGGGTAGAAACATGATAATCAGGTGGTCCCACATAGGGTTCACAGACTTCATCCCCTTTTACAGATGAGTTAACTGAGGCACAGAGAAGTTAAGTAACTCAAAGTCACACAGCCGACAAGCGGCAGAGCTGGGATTAGAACCCATGACCTCTGACTCCCAAGCCCATGCTCTTTCCACTCACCCGTACTACTTCTCTGCTGCAAGGATGGGCTTGAGAGTCAGAGAACCTGGATTCTAATCCTAGCTCCTCCACTTGCCTGCCGTGTAACCTTGGGCAAGTCACTTAACTTCTCTGTGCCACAGAAACCTTATCAGTTATGTAGTAGAGGGACTATATAATATACATATCAATTTATCAGTGGTATTTATTGAGCACTTCCTGGGTGCAGAGCACTGTACTAATCACTTGAGAAAGTGCAGTACAACGAAGTTGGTAGATATGATCCCACAAGGAGCTTATAGATGGGAGACAGACATTAAAATAAATAAGTGAAACAGAGTTTACGTGTATTTGCATAAGAGCTGAGGGGCTGGGACGAGTATTAAAATTCTCTTCTCCACAGGATTCACCAGACCACAGCTCTCCCCACCTTCCATGCCCTCCTGAACCGCCACCTCCTCCAGGAAGCCTTTCCTGATTAATCTCGCACACCCTTAGTCATGTAAACTCAGCAGCAACTCTTAGCACTTGTGTGCATACCTATAGACAATACTTGTGTATATTTACATTCTCCCCAACCCTGAGCCCCACAGCCCATAAGTATAAATAACCACAGTTTATTCATGTATTTTGATTTTTGCCTCCCCCTCTAGACTGTAAGATTATTGAGACAGAAACATGTCCAAAAACTCCGTTGTATCAAACTCTCCCAAGCACTTAATATAGTGCTCTGCTCACTGTAAGTACTCAAATGCCATTGATTAATATATTTGATTAGCTACTTCCTCTTATTCTTACTCTTTCACCTGCCCCTGGGAGTTGTAAATAATTTCTGCCTGACTCTCCTTACTTTAGATTATGAACCCTTTGAAGGCAGGGACCATGTGTTTTTGTTTCTGATTTTGAAAAAAATGTATTAAATGTTTAATATTTGCTATATACTGAGGCAGATACCAAATCATCACATCATATGTGCCCCCTATCCAACACAGGGCTCACAATCTAAGGAGAAGGGAGAGGAGTTATTTTATACCTGCTTTATAGATGAGGAAACAGAGGCACATAGAGAGAGTAAGTGATTGCCCAAGATCAAACAGGAGGCAAGAGATGGGGCCTAGAACCCAGGATTCCTGACTCCCAAGTGCTTAATATGATGACTCCCAGTGTATTCTCCCACACCGTGGGTGCTCAATAAATACCAATAATTGGAAGTGTTCCATCTTGCAGGGCCATTCTGTTTGAGAGCCTACCTTGAACTCTTCTTTAAATAAAGGGCCCCTTGTCCTGTCTCCCTCAATCCTCACCCTTTCCCCACCCCCTCCAACAGGCTCTGTAGCTCATTCATTCATTCAGTCATTATATTGAGTGCTTACTGTGTGCAGAACACTGTACTAAGCGCTTGGGAGAGTACAATAATAAACGGACACATTCACTGCCCACAATGAGCTTACAGTCCAGAGGGGATACCTCCTTTCTCACAGTCTGGGTCTCGCCTCCATCAATCATTCCGTAGCATTTATTGAGCACCTGCTCTGTATGCAGAGCAGATGCCGGGTGGGGCGTACAATCAAGTCAATAGACATGATTCATTTTCCCTGCACAGCACCAGAGCTTCAATTTCTAGACAGGATTTGATGGTGATCTCTTTCCCCACTCTCAACACACAAATGGTCCCATCAAAATCGAACCACTCCCTAAAACCTATCAGGGCCCACATTCCCACCTGGGCTGAGCTCCTGAGACGGCAGGATCCCCAACTCCTGCAGGAGCCATGAAGAAGTGGGAGGGAAAGGAGCCCTGGGAGGAGTGAGGAAATGTAGGGGAAAGAAAGCCTGGGAGGGGTGAGGAAGTAGAGGGGAAAGGAGCCCATGATGGGTAAGGAAGTGGAGGGGAAAGTCCCAGGAAGGGTGAGGAAATGCAGAAGAAAGGAGGCCCGGGAAGGATTAGGAAATTCAGGGGAAGGAAGGCCCAGGAGGGGTGAGGAAGTATGGGGGAAAGGCGGCCCAGGAGGGGTGAGGGAGTGGTGGGGGCGGGTGGTGGTGGGGGCCTGTCTGGCTGCTGCACCAAGCGGTTCTGTCGTTCCACAGCTGTGACTGGTGAAGTGGCCGGCCAGACGGAAAGATGAAATATCACCACCTGCTCCTCCTGAGTTACTTGCTGCTTTCCAGCTCCTCTGGGGTTTACGCTGGTGGGTTTTCCGTGGAGATTGGGGTGGGCGTTGGGTGCCACTGCCTTGGGCCCCCCACCCAAAGATTAGACTTCCGCTGACCGGCAGTCCGTTCCCGCAATTCCTGTGGCAGCAGCTGCCCACATCCTTGAGGACTGTATTCACTGGGGAAGGGTAGGGGTTCGTGGGGAGATCAGACACTGCAGCTGCCCTGTCTCCCCCAACCAGAAGCAAGAAGCCCCTTTTCCTCAGCCCTGTGACTCCTTAAACATAGATCCATCCTCCAGCTAAGGCAGCCCCTCCTGAATCTGTGCTTTCTTTGAGCAGATTCCCAGGACTCCTACAGTGAAGATGGCTGTGGGCTCCTGGATGCCCTGCCCTACATGGTGGCGGGGGGAGGTAGGGCTGGGCACATGGGTGCTGGGGTGGGGGGGGCGCGAGAGAAGGAGGGAGGGGAAGGGGAAGAGAGAAGGAGGGAGGTGGAGGGAAAGAGAGGAGGAGGGAGGGGAAGGGGAAGAGAGGAGGAGGGAGGGGAAGGGGAAGAGAGGAGGAGGGAGGGGAAGGAGAAGAGGGAGGGGAAGAGAAGAGGAGGGAAGGGAGGAGGAGGAGAGGAAGGGAGAGGGGAAGAGAGGAGGAAGGGCAGCCATTGTTCTTGTCTGTCCGTCTCCCCCGATTAGACTGTAAGCCCGTCAAACGGCAGGGACTGTCTCTATCTGTTGCCGACTTGTTCATCCCAAGTGCTTAGTACAGTGCTCTGCACATAGTAAGCGCTCAATAAATACTATTGAATGAATGAGAGGCCCAGTTTACCCCATTCATCCAGCTCCTTACCACTAACTACAAGTAGTTCTGCAGCCCTGGCCTCCAGTTTGAACTCTGTGGGGTCAAAGTGGGGCTCAGAGGTCATGAGTTCGAATCCCGGCTCTGCCACTTGTCAGCTGTGTGACTGTGGGCAAGTCACTTAACTTCTTTGGGCCTCAGTTACCTCATCTGTAAAATGGGGATTAAGACTGAGCCCCATGTGGGACAACCTGATTCCCCTATGTCTACCCCAGCACTTAGAACAGTGCTCTGCACATAGTAAGCACTTAACAAATACCAACATTATTATGTTGGGCTCCCTGGATGACCTGGATCCCACAGAGCTGTGAGCTACTGGAAGGGAGGGACAGGGTCTACCCACTCCCCTCGCCGGCCCCCTTCCCAGACCCCGACCCTCAGAGCAAATGCTTTGTAGTCGTGGGCATGGTAGTGGTTTGGTGGAATCTCTTTGAGCCTGTGGCTGGAACTGACAGAAGCCCCATTGGCATCCCAGAGCCCCCATCGCCTGACCCCTTACCACCCCGGGGACTGGAATTTCAGGCCAGACTAGCCCCTGGCCTCTCACTGGATTTGCCATCTGTTTCAGGGCTCTTGGCCTTGGCCGCCCCGGCTGGACTGACAGCATTGGGCTTCACAAGCTTGGGCATTACTGCCAAGTCCTTGGCCGCCAGTCTGATGAGCTGGTCTGCGGTGGCGAACGGTGGGGGTGTGGCATCGGGAGGGCTGGTCGCCACCCTCCAGAGCCTCGGTAAGTGGTCCTGCCTGGGGCAGGGAGGGCAGAGGGTGTTCTCTCCATAGCTCCGGTCCCTTCAGTTTCCACCCCACCTCCCTCTCCGCCTCTCCCCGCACTTCACAAACCCTCAGAGGAAACACTTGGCTTAGGCCCCCTCCCAGCCCAGCCCCAGCTTGGCCTAAAATTCGGTCAGGGGCAGTTGTCATGCATCCGCTGGATCTGCCCTGCCCACTAATGGTCCCTCACCTGAGTCACTGAAGGATGGGCTTTGGGACTCTCTCAGTCGGAGACCCCCTTGCCCAGGCTGGAGAATATCGTCTGGCCACTGGAGGGGTGCCGCCTTTTGGACCCATGGTAACTGGGGCCTCTCCAGCACCCACCTCCGTCTGGAGCCGAGCTGGGGGCCACCCTCCATCCAACCCACCCCTGGAGGGAAGAAGCATGGCCTAGTCAGAGAGTCAGGAGACCTGGGCTCTAATCCCGACTGCCATTTGCCTGCTGTCTCACTGGACAAGTCACTTAACTTCTCTGTGCCTCCGCCTCCTCATCTCAAAAATGTGGATTAAATACCTGTTCTGTCATAGACTTTGAAACCCACTGGGATAGAGACTATGTTCAACCTGATTATCTTGAATCTATCCCAATGCTTAGCTCAATGCTTGGCACATAATAAGCGCTTAGCAAATGCCACCATCATTATTATTATATCATGGGCTCTGGGAGGCTCCTTGAGACCACCTTTTGGGGGCTACAGACCAGAGGGACTGCTTTGCTCACCACCCAGGGTTTTCTCTGGTCTGGACCCCCATCCCAGGGAGACCCTGGTGGCTCAGAATTGAGCAGGCCCCAGGAGAGGCGGGGAGGTCCCTGCCCAGAGTCCCGGTTCATGGTGGCAGCCGGTCGACCCTGCCCCACGGGTTTGGTGGGGGATGCGGATGAGTTGGGCTGATTCCTGGCCAGCAGGACCCACTACTGGCCCAGGATTCCCTACTCTGTCCTCCCCATGGCCACCGCAAGGCCTCTCTTCTTCCTATGAGCCTCCCCACCTTGTGTTCCAGGAACCCAACTGAGCACCACCACCTTGACCTCCGTTGGAGCAAAGCTGGGCTATTCCTACCACCAGAACTACGTTTGTGGCCAGAAAAAGAAAAAGAAATAGTATGTACCCAGTCGCTCACCACTGTCCAGGCCCCCCAGAGTCACGAGGAGCAGGCGGACTCAGTAGTGAGGAAGGGATGGACAGTCGGGGAGCACGTCTGGGCTCATGCCTGGACTGTGAGGGAAGCAGGAGTGGAGCTTCTGCTCCCCCGAAACTCATTCCAGCACCCAACTGAGCATGACTATTCAATAAACATGACAACCTTCTGAACCAGTGGTGTGTGATGTTTGTTGTGGCCTAATGTCAGCACTCCCTACCCAACTTGCTCATTTCCCTTCATTCCCCCTTCCTGTGACCAGGCCGTTAACATAACTCCCCTCCCCCGGCCCTCCTTCCCACATATAGGTACAACCTCCCTCCCTTTCTGCTGGGTGGGCACCCTGGCTGGAACAGAGCCCTGGTGGTCCCCCAACTTTGCCGTACTCACATCCAGTCTGACCTAAGACCTCAAGTCCAACTCATGTGAGCCCCTCAAGGGTCTGTGTCTAGCTCCTACCTGTGTACCCTTTTCCAGTACTTAATACAGTGCTCTGCCCGCAGTAAACACTTGGGTCTGTTCCCCTTCCGCCCTTGTTATTCACCCCGTCCGAGGCCCCAAAGCACTTATGTCTGTATCCTTACACTCCTCCATTTCTCCTACCCGTAATTTATTTTAATGTCTGCTTCATTTCTCCTACCGTACTTTATTTTGTCTGCTTCATTTCTCCTACCTGTAGTTTATTTTAATGTCTGCCTCCCTTTCTAGACAGTAAGCTCCTAGAAGGACAAGATGGAGTCTGTCAATTTGTTTTGTTCTCTCCCAAGTGTTTAGTCCAGTACACTGCATATAGTAAGCACTGAATAAATATCAACAATTGATTAATAAACACTTTCTACTGTTACTACACTACATTCAGCCCAGGCCCGTTGGTGCTCCCATGTCCAGTCCTGCCCTGTGACCTCCAGCCTATCTCCATTCTGAGTCCTCACCTGCAGTCCAGTTTTGCCCCGTGCCCTCACACCCAGTGTGACTCCACTGAAGTGGGGTTGCTCAATATCCAGAAGTCCAGCCAGATTGGGATGGGCTCAGGCCCAAGCCCAGAGGGAGTGAGCGTCCAGTTGGTTCAACATCCTGACTGGTCAATGTGGAGTCAGTCTCCCCACAGTCCTTTTTCTCTGGCCACCCCCAGAACCAACTCTCTTCTCTGAGCAGTGGGAGAGCAGATTCCAATTGATCATGTTTATTGAGCACTTAGTGCAGAGCACTATACTAAGCACTTAGGAGAGTATAGTATTATAGAGTTGGTAGACATGTTCTCTGCCCACAATGAGCTTAGTGGCAGGGGGACAGACATATAGATTAAATTATATTATGCACTTATGTATATAAGTGCTATGGGGCTGAGGGAGAGGTGAATAGAGGGTGCAAATCCTAGTGCAAGGATGACACAGAAGGGAGTGGGAGGGGGGAAATGAGGATTTAGTTGGGGAAAGGCCTGCTGGAGGAGATGTGTTTCCAATAAGGTTTTGAGGAGAGTGAACGTCTTTTAGATACGAAGAGGGAGGGCATTAGGACCAGAGGCAGGATGTAGGGAAGGGGTCGGCAGTGAGATAGACTAGATCGAGGTACAGTGAGTAGGTAAGCATTAGAGGAGCAGAGTGTGCAGGCTGGGTTGAAGGGAGTCAGTGAGGTAAGTTAGGAGGAGGCAACCTGATTGAGTGCTTTGAAGTCCACAGTAAGGAGTTGCTTTTTGATGCGGAGGAGGATGGGTAACCACTGGAGGTTCTTGAGGAGACTTGGACTGATGGATGGATTTGTAGAAGAATGATCTGGGCATCAGAATGAAGTATGGACTGGAGTGGAGAGAGACAGGAGGCAGGGAGGTCAACAAAGACGCTGATACAGTAATGAAGGTGGGATACGATTAACATGGTAGTAGTTTGGAAGGCAAGGAAAAGGCAGATTTTAGCGATATCGTGAAGGTCGAACCGACTGGATTTAGTGATGGATTGAATATGTGGGTTGAATGGGAGAGAGGAGTGGGGGATAACACCAAAGTTATGGGTTTGTGAGACAGGAGGGATGGTGGTCCTGTCTACAGTGACGGTAAAGTCAGGAGGAGGACAGGGATTGGGTGGGACTATGAAAAATTCTGTTTGACCATGTCCGACCTTGGGAGCCTGGTTCCTCTGGTTTGCCAGAGTGTGGATGATGTTGTGTAAGACATCACAGCTGGAGGTGTGACCCAGGAAATAAAGGCAGTGAAGGAGGAGGGAAACAGCTCAACCCCAGCCCCATGGCTCCCTGTCAGCAATTTCAGTAAAATGTCAAGGGGCGGGGAAGGGGAGGGGATGAGTTCACACCCACCATCATCATCCCCCCACCGGGCCCCAGATGGCAGGCAGCTGTCTGGGTGGGCGGGACAGAGAGTCCAACTCTGCCAGGCCTGTCGAGGCTTAGCCCCCCCAGGGCCCAGCCCCTCGCCCCTGCCTGGCTGGTCCGCCCAACTGGGCCCTGGCCCTATTCACCTCCAGCCGCCTCCCTTTCTCTGGGTACAACGGGTCAGCTCACTGGGCCCCTGGGGGACAGAGGGAGCCTGTTTGGGCCCTAATGAGTCACTTACACTCGCCACTTCCCTTTTGATAGCTAGTCTGTTGGTCCTGTCCCCGACTGAGGGGTAACCGAAGGTGCGACGGGAGCCGTCTCAGGTCCAGCGGCTTGAGTCCCAGGGCAGGGGTGAGATACAAAAGCGAACCCCCTCTTCCCTTCCCCTCCCCCCCAAACCAGTGGCAGCTTTTTCCCAGTGGACCTCAAGCTCAGCAGGACATTGAGCTGTTAGCTCCTTGTGGGCAGGGAATGTGTCTGTTTATTGCTATACTGTACTCTCCCAACCGCTTAGTACAGTGCTTTGCATACCGTAAGCGCTCAATAAATATGATTGAATAAACATTTCTGGGCTTCTAGGCAGCAGGGCTGAAGCTGGGTTTGGGGTCAAGAGGGAGGGTGCTGTTCCCCCCTTCCTCCTTCCTCCTCCCCCTTCTTCCTCCTAGAGCCTGTGTGCACGGTTGCCCGGTGTGGAGACCAAACCCTGTGCCCACGGGCACTCCAGGAGAACGACGGCAGCTACCCCTGTGCCCAGGACCAAAGTGGTATCTTCCACCTCCTGCCTGAGCCAGAAATCTCTGGACTTTCCCTGAGCGTCCAGACTTCTGCATTGGGGCTCTGCACATGCCCAGTCACATATGCACAATCGGTCAGTCGGCGTGTGCACAATCACGTGACAGGTATGCGATCTGCGTGTGCACCGTCGGGTGGGAGTCACGAGGCCGGAATGCACACAGTCTAACCAGTGAAAGGAGCCAGGTTGGGGCTAGTCCGAGTCAGGCTGAGGTGGCTTGCATGCCATCCTTTCATTCATTCGTATTTATTGAGCACGTACTGTGTGCAAAGCACTGTACTAAGGGCTTGGGAGAGTACAATATAACAATAAACAGACACATTCCCTGCCCACAACGAACTTAGAGTGTAGCGGAGGAGACAGGCATTAATATAAATAAATGAATAAATTACATTTATTGCATGAATAAATGAGTAAGCTTGTCGTGGACAGGGAACTCGTCAGTTTATTGTCGTATTGAACTCTCCCAAGTGCTTAGTATAGAGAAGCGGAGTGGCTCAATGGAAAGAGCCCGGGCTTGGGAGTCAGAGGTCATGGGTTCTAATCCCGACTCTGCCGCTTGTCAGCTGTGTGACCTTGGGCAAGTCACTGTGAGCCCGTCATTGGGCAGGAATTGTTTCTATATGTTGCCAAATTGTACATTCCAAGCGCTTACTACAGTGCTCTGCACATAGTAAGTGCTCACTAAATACTATTGAATGAATGAATTAATTATCTATGCCTCAATTACCTCATCTGTAAAATGGGGATGAAGACTGTGAGCCCTACGTGGGACAACCTGATTACCTTGTATCTACCCCAGCGCTAGAACAGTGCTTGGCACATAGTAAGCACTTAACAAATACCAACATTATTATTATTATTATTATTACAGTGCTCTGCACAGAGTAGGTTCTCAATAAATACGATTGAATGACTACATAAGTGCTGAGGGGCTGGAGTGGAGGATGAATAAAGGGAGCAAACCAGGGCGTCGCAGAAAGGAGTGGGAGAGGAGGAAAGGAGGGCTTAGTCAGGTAAGGCCTCTTGGAGGAGATAATAATAATAATAATAATAATGGCATTTGTTAAGTGCTTAATATGTGCAAAGCACTATTCTAAGCGCTGGGGAGGATACAAGGTCATCAGGTTATCCCACCTGGGGCTCACCATCTTCATCCCCATTTTACAGTTGAAGTCACTGAGGCCCAGTGAAGTGACTTGCCCAAAGTCACATTGCTGACAAGCGGCGGAGCTGGGCTTGGAACCCATGAGCTCTGAGTCCCCAGCCCGGGCTCTTTCCACTGAGCCACGCTGCTTCTCTCTGGGCCTCCGTTCGGCAGTCAGTCAGTAATACTGGTTGTTGAGCGCTTGGTTATTGTGGGCAGGACACTGTACTGAGCGTTCGGCCGACGGTCCTCCTGCCCACCAGAAGGGGGCAGTGTCCGGCCTCCTCGCTCCGCCCAGGCGCAGTGCGTGGCCACGGACACCAGGTGGCGGTAGCATCTCTTCCTCGCCCGTCATTAGCCCTCGATCTGGGCTGCAGCTTGGAGGCCGAGCCCCTGGGCACGGGCATGACCCTGGGCATCGCAGGATCAGGGGAGCTGGGGGACGCTCTCTGTGCCCGGAGGGTCCAGCCGATTGCTAACCACACACACATCCACACCCCCCTCCCTTCTCAGGACGTGGGGTCTCAGGTTTCCAGCCCCAGAGGCGGAAAGCTCCCAGACTCGGGGCTCCCTTGGGCTTGAAGTCTGGCCCAGATCCTTCCCGCTGCAGCCCAGGCTATTGCGTTCCGTCCCGGGCTGCGTTGCTTCCGTGCCTTTCCCCTCCCAGCGCTCCCGGGGGCAGGGCTGTCTGGTCACAGGCCTCCTTGCTCTGGTAGGCAATTAAGACTTCATCTGGTTTCTGGTTGTCTAGGTAACGGGGCTGCGGGGTGGACCGGGCTGGGAGGATCCTGGCCTCCAGGACGGCCTTGCTGGCTGAGCTCAGGCTGGCCCTCTGCCTGCAGCCTGCTGGCCCCCTGCCCCCTCCCTGTGGATTCCCTTTCCTCCCTCCCCCACCCCCCTCCTTCCTCCAGCCCCGCTGGGCCTCGCCGGCTTCTGCCTCCTGATCCCTGCAAAGATCAGAGCCCTGCAGGGCCCCAGGCTGGGAGGCTGCCGGGAACTTAGCTGAAAGGGGGGAAGAGGAAGCGTGATTCTGATTCTGCTGGGGTGTGTGCGTTTGTGTGTGTGTGTCCTGGGAGTTTCTTCATACGTGCACGCGTGAGTCCATCAGCAGAGCTCTGAGTTCATGATGTGTGTGCGCTTGAGGAGAGCCCGTGTGTATGTGCTCGTTGTGTGTGTGCATCCTGGGAGTTTCCGCACGTGTGCCAGTGGGCATCTGCCTGCGTGCACGTAAGAATCTACCAGCGTAGGTGAGTGCGCAAGTGGGAATGCAGGAGTCTGGATCGGGTTGTGTAGAAATACACACCAGAGTGTGTAATCTGCTGTTGTGGGTGTGTATCTGGGGAGGCAGGTCTCCATAGAGCTGAGGACAGGGTGCCTAGATGGGCAGTAGCGAAGATTTGCAGGGGGAGGGAGTGTGAGAGATGAGGCAGGTGAGAAGGTTATGGTCCGAGAGAGGGATTTCAGAGTTGGTGAGTGAGGAGATAGTGCAGCGGTAGGAGATGACGAGATCGAGGGTGTGACCGAGTCGGTGAGTGGGCGCGGTATGGTGGAGGAGGAGGTCGGCAGAGTCGAGGAGGGATAGCAGGCGGGCGGCAGAGGAGTCGTTGGGTACATCCGTATGGATGTTGAAGTCTCCGAGGATCAGAGTGGGCAGAGAGAAGGAGAGGAGGAAGGTGAGAAAGGGGTCAAGGTGGTCGAAGAAGTCGGAGGTGGGACCGGGAGGGCGGTAGATGACGGCGACAAGTAACTGGAGTGGGTGGTAGAGGCGAATGATATGGGCTTCGAAGGAGGGGAAGGAGAGGGAGGGGGGAGGAGGGATAGTGCGGAAGCGGCATCGGGGCGAGAGGAGGAAGCCGACGCCTCGCCCACGTCTCCCCCATCCTAAAAAAACCCGCTCTTGACCCCACTTCCCCCTCCAGTTATCGTCCTATCTCCCTACTACCCTTCCTTTCCAAAATCTTAGAACGAGTCGTCTACGATCGATGCCTAGAATTCCTTAACTCCCATTCTCTCCTAGACCCCCTCCAATCTGGCTTCCGTCCCCTCCACTCTACCGAGACTGCTCTCTCTAAGGTCACCCATGACCTCCTTCTTGCCAAATCCAATGGCTCCTACTCCATTCTGATCTTCCTTGACCTCTCTGCTGCCTTTGACACTGTCGACCATCCCCTCCTCCTCCGTACCTTATCTCACCTTGGCTTCACGGACTCTGTCCTCTCCTGGTTCTCCTCTTACCTCTCTGGCCGATCATTCTCGGTCTCCTATGCTGGAGCCTCCTCCCCCTCCCATCCTTTAACTGTTGGAGTTCCTCAAGGGTCAGTTCTTGGCCCTCTTCTGTTCTCCATTTACACTCACTCCCTCGGTGAACTCATCCGCTCTCACGGCTTTGACTACCATCTCTACGCAGATGACATGCAGATCTACATCTCCACCCCTGTCCTCTCCCCCTCCCTTCAGGCTCGCATCTCCTCCCGCCTCCGGGACGTCTCCACCTGGATGTCGGCCCGCCACCTAAAACTCAACGTGAGCGAGACTGAGCTCCTCATCTTCCCTCCCAAGCCCGGTCCGCTCCCAGACTTCTCCATCACCGTGGATGGCACGACCATCCTTCCCGTCCCGCAGGCCCGCAATCTCGGTGTCATCCTTGACTCGTCCCTCTCGTTCACCCCACGCATCCTATCCGTTACCAAGACCTGCCGGTTTCACCTCTACAATATCGCCAAGATCCGCCCTTTCCTCTCCACCCAAACGGCTACCTTACTATTACGGGCTCTCGTTATATCCCGGCTAGACTACTGTGTCAGCCTTCTCTCTGACCTCCCTTCCTCCTCTCTCGCCCCGCTCCGGTCTATTCTTCACTCCGCTGCCCGGCTCATCTTCCTGCAGAAACGATCTGGGCATGTCACTCCCCTTCTTAAACAACTCCAGTGGTTGCCTATCGACCTCCGCTCCAAACAAAAACTCCTCACTCTAGGCTTCAAGGCTCTCCATCACCTTGCCCCTTCCTACCTCTCCTCCCTTCTCTCTTTCTACCGCCCACCCCGCACGCTCCGCTCCTCCGCCGCCCACCTCCTCACCGTCCCTCGGTCTCGCCTATCCCGCCGTCGACCCCTGGGTCACGTCCTCCCACGGTCCCGGAACGCCCTCCCTCCTCACCTCCGCCAAACTGATTCTCTTTCCCTCTTCAAAACCTTACTTAAAAATCACCTCCTCCAAGAGGCCTTCCCAGACTGAGCTCCTCTTCCCCCTCTACTCCCTCTGCCATCCCCCCTTTACCTCTCCGCAGCTAAAGCCTCATTTTCCCCTTTTCCCTCTGCTCCTCCACCTCTCCCTTCCCATCCCCACAGCACTGTACCCGTCCGCTCAACTGTATATATTTTCGTTACCCTATTTATTTTGTTAATGAATTGTACATCGCCTTGATTCTATTTAGTTGCCATTGTTTTTATGAGATGTTCTTCCCCTTGACGCTGTTTAGTGCCATTGTTCTCGTCTGTCCGTCTCCCCCGATTAGACTGTAAGCCCGTCAAACGGCAGGGACTGTCTCTATCTGTTGCCGACTTGTTCATCCCAAGCGCTTAGTACAGTGCTCTGCACATAGTAAGCGCTCAATAAATACTATTGAATGAATGAATGAATGAATATCTGTATCTGGGTGTGACTTTGTGTTTCTTTATCCATCCAAATGGCGACTGAATGAGAAGCAGCCTGGCCTAGTGGCTAGAGCATGGGCCTGGGAGTCAGAAAGACCTGGTTTCTAATGCCAACTCTGCCACTTGTCTGCTCTGTGATCTTGAGGAAGTCATTTCATTTCCCTGGGCCTCAGTTACCTCATCTGTAAAATGGGGATTAATAATAATGCTTCACATACCAATTGTTCAATCAATGGTACTTACTGAGTGCTTACTGTATGCAGAGCGCTGCACTAAGGACTTGGGAGAACACAATACAAGGAGTTGGTAGACACGGTTCCTTACCCTCAAGAAGCTTACAGTCTAGAGGGGGAAATAGACATGAAAATATATGAAGGATGTGTACAGCAGAGCTGTGGGGCTGAGAGAGGAGTGAATATCAAATGCTTAAAGGGTACAAATCTAAGTGCATGGGCAGTGCATAAGGGAGAAGGAGTAGGAGAAATGCAGGTTTAGTTGGGGAAGTCTCTTGGAGCAGCTGTGATTTTAGTAAGGCTTTGAAGGTGGATAGTGTGGTGGTCTGTCATTTATTTATGGGGAGGGAGTTGAAGGCAAGAGGTAGGACGTGGGCAAAGTGTCAGCAGTGAGATAGATGATCGAGGTACAGTGAGTAGGTTGGCATTAGAGGAGCGAAGTGAGCATGCAGGGTCGTAATAGGAAATCAGCGAGGTAAGGTAGAAGGGGGAGAGCTGATTGACTGCCTTAAAGCTAATGGTAAAGAATTTTTCTTTGATTCAGAGGTAGATGGGCAACCACTGGAGGTTCTTGAGGAGTGGGGAGGAAAGAGTTGTTTTTTTTAGAAAAATAATCCAAGCAGCAGAATAAAGTGAGGACTGGAGAGGGGAGAGACGGGAGGCAGGAAGGTCAGCAAGTAGGTAGCTGCAATAGTCAAGGCGGTACAGGGTAATTGCTTGGATCAGCATGGTAGCGGTTTGGATGCAGAGGAAAGGCTGGATTATAGGGATGTTGTGAGGTAGAACCAACAGATTTTGAGGACAGATTGAATATGTGGTTGAATAAGAGAGATGAGTTGAGGGTAATGCCAAGGTTGTAGACCTGTGAGAAAGGGAAGGTAGTGGTGTTGTCTACAATGATGGAAAAGACAGTGGGAGGACAGGGTGGGGGCTAGAAGATGGAGGTGTTCTGTTTTGGATGTGTTAAGTTTGAGGTGTCGGTGGGACATCCAAGAGGAGATGTCCTGAAGGCAGGAGAATAAATACAGAGGAGAGAGGTCAGGGAGAGAGGTAGATTTAAGAATCATCTGCTTAGAAAGGGTATTTAAAGTTGTGGACTCTGAGGGAATGGGTGTAGATGGAGAATAAAAGGGGACCCAGAGACTGAGCCTTGAGGGACTCCACAGTAAGCAGGTGGGAGGCAAAGGAGGAGTCTGAGAGAGAGAATTAGAAGGAGCGACCAGAGACATAAGAGGAGAGCCAGGAGAGGACAGTGTCAGTGAAGCCACGGTTGGATAATATTTCCAGGAGAAGGGGGTGGTTGACAATGCAGCTGAGAGGTCAAGGAGGATTAGGATGGAATAGAGGCCATTGAATTTGGCAAGAAGGTGGTCATTGGTGACCTTTGAGAGGGCAGTTTCCATGGAGTGAAGGGGACAGAACCCAGAATGGAGGGGGTCTGAGGAGAATAGGAGGGAAGAAAGTGGAAGCAGCAGGTCTAGACAACTTGCTCAAGGAATTTGGAAAGGAATAGTAGGAAGAGGATTGGGAGGCAGCCGTAGGGTCAAGGGAGGTTGTTTTTTATTTAGGATGGGGAGACACTAGCATATTTGGAAGCAGAGGGGAAGGAACCATTGCAAAGGGAATAGTCAAAAATGGCATTCAGGAAGAGAAGGAGGGAAGGGGCAAATGTTTTGATAAAGTGTGAAAAGATGGGGTTAGAGGTGCAGGGAGAGGGGGGAGATTTAATACAGTTATCCTTATTAAACTATTGCCTTTTTAAATGGTATTTGTTAAGCATTTACTATGTGCCAGGCACTGTACTAAGCGCTGGGGTAGATACACACTGATCGGCTTGAACATAGTCCATGTCTCACATGGGCTCATAGTTTTAATTTCCGTTTTACAGATGAGGTAATTGAGGCCCAGAGAAGTGAAGTGACTTGCCCAAGGTCACACAGCAGACAAATGGCACAACTGGGATTAGAACCCAGATCCTCTGATTCCCAGGCCCGTGCTCTTCCCACTTCACCACCCTCCTCCCAGCCACATTCATCTATTTAAAATGTCATCCTTCAACAAGTCTCCCCACTCCTCAGAAACCTCCAATGGTTGCTCATTTCTCTGTGCAGCAGAGAGGAGCTCCTGAGCAAGGGCTTCAGCACCCAGCCTTCTCCATCTTAGATGTCAGTCCTGTTCACTGGTTTTCCCCTGCTCCCTTCTACCTGGGCCTTGATTTCAACTTTCCCATCTCCAACTCCTTGCTCACACTCTCCTGTCTGCCTGGAGCTCTATCCCCTTCCCCTCTGCCAGAGCCCAGCTCTCCCCATCTTCAAAACCTTCTTGTAATGAAATTCCTCCTCTTCCAGGCGACCTTCCCTGATTAATTTCCACCATGCATGGCTGGAGTGTCCCCACAACCATCCTTAACCCTTATCAATTTTACATCCTCTATTTACATGCCCATTTATTTATTCGGTTTTCCACCCTCTTGGCTTTACCAGTTTTATCTGTTTTCCCTCCTCCTCCCACAATTCATATCTGCCTATCTCTTAAGATAAGCTTCTTGAGGGGCAAGACCATGTCTTTTATTTTGACGGTACTTTTCCAAGCATCTAGTACAGTTTTTCCCCACAGAGGGGTCAATAAATATTTTTGATTGTATGATTAGGGCTGGGGAGCGATGAGAGTCAGGAATGAGTGAGAGTTAGGAAGCATTGAGAGTAGGGGAGCACTGAGTCTGGGGATCAGTAGGTCAGTCAATCGAATTTATTGAGCACTTACTGTGTGCAGAGCACTGTAGATACTGTGAGTAGAGCAATGAGGATAGGGAGCACTGAGGGTCGGGGGGCACTGAGGATCAGGAAGCAGTGAGATTGGGGAGGGCTGAGAGATGGAGAGGACTTACTGCACATAGTAAGGGTTCAATGAATATGATTGATTGAGTTGGGGAGCACTGAGGACAGTGAGAAGGGAGGATGGGGAGCACTAGAGGGAGGGGGCAGTGAGGATGGAGAGCATTCAAGGTTGGGATAAAATGGAAATGGCAGGTTTCCAGTGTTCCCTGGAAGGTCAACAACTGAGTCCTTCCCTCCTCTGTCCCATCCTCACAGTCTCCTCTAGCCTCCCCTCCTGATCCCTCACACCCGACCCAAAGCAAAGACTGCCCCTTACCCCAACTTAACCCTGGCCCTCCTCCAGGGCCTGCTTCCCAGGGCCCCTGGGCCCACCCTCCCACCTTCCGGTGCCCACCTAAGGGGCCAGGGGCCTGGCGGGGGCTGTTCTGGGCGGATGGGACTACTCCAGGATGGGGTAGGTGGCGGCGGTGGTGACCCCACAATCATTGTCCTTCATGGCCAGGAGCATGTAACCACTGTTGCCCCACAGTGGGGACCAGGAGTTCTTGAGGAGCCAGAAGGCTTGGCCCTGCAGCACACCATAGCCCACCAGGAGCACCGCGTGGTTCAGCTGCTCCAACTTGTGCCCTGCCCCGGGGATTGGGTGTCAGGACCTTCCCACCCACAGCCACCTGAGACCTCCCCACCCACAGCCACCCCGGGCTACCCAAAGGCACCCAAGATCTCCCCACCCAGGACTACCCATGGCCACCCAAGGCCAGAGGAGCATCCTCAGCTCCCAGCTGATGTCCCGTGCCTCTAAGCCAGGCCCGTGCCCTTCACTGCCTGGAGGAACCCCCACCCCCAACCCTCATCAGGAGAGGCTGGTGCGGGGCGCTCACCACACTGGGGCTCATAGTAGATGCCGTTGGCATAGAAGGCGAAGGACCGCGGGGAGGCGTCTACGTTGACGGCCACGGGCCCGTGGCGTAGCAGGGCCAGTTTGAGGGCCGTGGGGTTCGCAGGGGGCACGTTCACGTAGCCCACGATCCGGATGGCCGCGGTGGATGTGTTTGAGTGGCAGACGCCATTCTGGGGGTTGGGGGCCCAGGTGAACCCCCACCCCCAAAACAGACTTGGGGTTTGCAGGTCGGCGGCTGCCCCCTCGCCCCCCTGCCCCCAGCCATCCCACATCCCGCAGAGGCCGGGGCCCCGGACAACCGCAACTACAGAAGGACTTGCACCAGCACCCACCCCCCCCCCCACACCCGCCTCCACCCCAGGCCCGAGCCCCCCCCCCTCCGGACACAAGCAACCCCGAGGCTATTTTGGGGCCCAGGCAGACTCCGGTGACATCTTTCCGTCCATGGCCTGCCGACAACCGACAATCGCAGCTCCTCCCCCTGCGCCCCTTCCCCCCTTCTCCCACCTCCTCCCCTTTTCTCTCCCCCTCCTTCCTCCTCTTTACTCCCCCTTCTCTCCCCCTCCTCCTTCCCTGTCCCTCCTCTTATCTCCCCCTTCTCCCTCCCCTTTCCTCCTTTTCTCTCCACCTTCCCCTTTCCTCCCTCTCCTCTTTCCCCCTTCACTCCCCCTCCTCTTTTCCCCTTTATTCCTCCTCCCTTTTTCCCCTCCTCCTTCCCTTTCTCCCTCCTCGCTGTTCTCCCTCCTCTTCCCTCTTGTCCCCCTCCTCCCTCCTCCTCCTCCCTCCCTCCCCTCCTTCCTCCTCCCCCCCTTACCTCCTCTTCTCCCTCTCTTCCTTTCCCCACCTCTTCTCCCCTTCATCCCTCCCCTTTACCCCTTCTTTTCTTCCTCCTTCCCTTTTACCCCCTCTTCACTCCTCCCCCCGCTTCTCCAGTGTCAACTCAGGGTCCATTGGGAACTGGGTGGGGAGGGGAGATCCGAGGACTCCTGGTCACATCCCCACAAGAGATGCCCTTCCCCGGGCTCTCCTCCACCACTGGGGCCAAGCCCGGCTGGGGCGGGCATGGTGGTATTCTGCTAGGGCTGGTTGGGGTGTCGCCTATGTCTGGATGTGAGTATGTGGGTGAGGGTGTTGGAGGCCTGGAAGGGGGTGGCTCCTAGCTCTGAACAAGCCCAGCCACCTTGCTCCTGCCCCCCTGCTCTGTCCTCCCTGACCCCACTGCCGCCCACACCCCCTTACCTGACCCTCATAGGGTCCATAGGAGTCTGCGCTGGCGAGGCCCCCGTGCCCCTGGATCCAGTCGAACGCCTGCCACTCCAGCCCCCCGTCACAGCCGAAGTTTCCCACGTCCCAGGAACAGTCGATCAACATCTGCTGCGACAGTGGCACTAGCTCCCCGGTCTGGGCCCGGGGATCCGTGAGGGACCAGAAGTCACGAGGAGTCACCAACTCCCCGATCTGGGCCTGGCAGGTGCTGGGGGTCACAAGCTCCCCGATCTGGGCCTGGGGTCCCTTAAGGGCCCTGCAGACACGATGGACACAAGCCTCCCGATCTGGGCCGGGGACCCATGAGGGCCCAGCAGAAAAGGTGGGGTCACCAGCTCCTTGATCTGGGCCCAGCAGGCATTGGGGGTCCCAACTTTCTGGACTGGACCCAGGGACCCGTGGGGACTCAGCAGGTGGGGGGGGGTCCCTGGCTCCCCCATCTGGGCCTGGGAACCCATGAGGACCTGTCAGGCACGGTGGGGGTGAGAGGGTCACCAGTTAACCTGTCTTGGGCCCCAGGAGGACCTGGACTGTCACCTTGAGGAAGAGGGCTCCCTCCAGTGTGCCTGTGGTGGCAAAGCTCCAGCAAGAACCACACACAGCCTGATCCTTCACTGGGGTCACTGCACCTGAGACAGGGTGTGGCGGTGGGGAAGGGGGAAGGTCACAAGAAGACATCCCAAAGGTCAGGGGGATGAGAGCTCCTGGGCAGACCTGGCTCACTCTTCACCTCTCCCCCTCCACCCCATCCAAGAGGAAGCCTGGGTCTTGCTAGAATAAATAGGGAAACTGAGGCACCAGCTCTGAGGGGCCCTGTGCTCACCATAGAGCCGCCAGTCCAGACTCTCGGGCAGGGCCACGTTGGCCAGTTGCTCGTGGGGGAAGGGCTGCCCGTGGTTGGGTCGTGAGCTGCGGAGCCGCCCCCTCAGTGCTGCCAGCTCCCCGGGGGTACGGTCAGTCAGATGGTTGGGGGCCAGGCGGAAGGGGCGGTTGGCCCGGTTATGGGAGTCAATGAACCTGAGGAGGGAAGAGAGGGCTGTTGGGAGGGGCCGGTCCATGCCCAAGTCCCCAATGGCACTGCCCCACTCTCCTGGGCCCCATTCTGACACCTCGGATGGGGTCTTGGGCAGTCTAGTGGTCTCAGAGCAGGTGTGTCAGGTGGTAGTGAGTGTCAGGACTGACACAGCTCTGCCCTGGAAGCCCAGACACCGGGGTCCAGCTGCTGCCTTTTCCCTGCCCCCTGGCCTCGGCTGCCTGGGAGAGGTGGGTTTTTGAGAGTTTCTCCAATGGGGTTTCTCACTTCTCACTTGAACCCACTTCAGCAAAGCTGACACCCTCCACCTTTGCCTGGGGAGTGGGCACTAGGAGGGCAGGGGCCTTGGTGGCACCTCAAAGCCCACTCCAAGTATCTGCAATGCCCTCACTGGCAGATGGCATTCCAGGCTTTTCCTGTCCCCAACTCTGAGCCCCCGCCCCTGCTGCCACCCTTGAAAGCCCCAGAGTCCAGGCTGACAGGCAGTGGGAAGGGAGAGAGCCCAGAGCCCCCAGCCCCTGAGGCAGGGACTGTCAGGCAGCTCCTGGACCAATCAGGAGGTAATAATAATAATATTGGTATGTGTTAAGCGCTTACTATGTGCAGAGCACTGTTCTAAGCACCGGGGGAGATACAGGGAAATCAGGTTGTCCCACGTGAGGCTCACAGTCTTAATCCCCATTTTACAGATGAGGTCACTGAGGCAAAGAGAAGTGAAGTGCCTTGCCCACAGTCACACAGCTGACAAGTGGCAGAGCTGGGATTCGAACCCACATCCTCTGACTCCCAAGCACATGCTCTTGCCACTGAGCCACGCTGCATGCTCCGTCTGCACGAGCAGCAGCTGCCACTCCCTCCCTGGACAGAACTTGCAACCGCTCAGTTTGTGCAGCTCAGACATCAGGGAGGGAAGGGGTGGGGATTTGGGCTTTGCTAAAGAGGCTGGACTCTGCCCGGGCAGCTTCATCACTGGGTAGCCCTGGGCCAGTCTCTTCTCTAGACTAGAGAAGCTGCGTGGCCTAGTGCCTTGGGCCTGGGCATCAGAAGGACCTGGGTTCTAATCTCAACTCCACCTTGCCTGCTGTGTGACCTTTGGCAAGCCATTTAACTTCTCTGTGCCTCAGTTCCCTCATCTGTAAAATGGGGATTAAGACTGTGAGCCCCATGTTGGACAGGTACTGTGTCCAACCAGATTAGCTTGTATCTACCCTAGTGCTTAGAACAGTGCTTGACACATAGTAAGTGCTTAACAAATGCCATTATTATTATTAATATTAGATTGTAAGCTTGTTGTGGGCAGGGAATGTGTTATATTGTTATACGGTACTCTCCCAAGTGCTTAGTACAGTGCTCTGCACTCAATAAATACAACTGACTGACTGACTAGTGGGCTTGCAGAGAAGGCGAGGGAGCAGCCCTGAGGAAGCCGAGTGCGATTCTAAGATGGGGTCATTCATTCATTCATTCCATCGTATTTATTGAATGCTTACTGTGTGCAGAGCACTGTTCTAAAAGCTTGGGAGACATATAACAATAAACAGACACATTCCCTGCCTACAACGAGCTTACAGTCTATTGGGGGTCTAGGCCCCTACCTGAGGTTGTGCAGGAAATTCCTCCGGCGGTGTTCCAGCTCCGCCGCGTCGCCATAACGCCGGCCGTGCCTGTGGCGGAAATGCTCAAACAGCCTGTGGGCCCGGTCTTCCTCGCGAGCCACAAAGTCCCACATGGGGTTGACCTGCATGTGATGCTTGACCTCGGGGCTGGGCACGCCCCCACATGGCACCCCTGGGACACAGGGCAGACAGCGGGGTGAGCCGGCCGGGGCAGGAGGGGGCAGAGATCTGTAACCCCGCCCCCTCCCTTGCCCCTCCGTGAAGCCCTGAAAAAAGGGATGGTCCAGACTGGCAGCCCCCAGTTGGGAAGCAGAAGGCCAGATCTGCGAGGAGTCCGTTTGTGTCCTGCAGACTACCACCTCACACCTGGAGCCGCCAATCTCTTGCCCACGTCCTGTTTCTGGCCTGGAATGCCCTCCCTCTTCAAATCTGACAGACAATGACTCTCCCCCACTTCAAAGCCTTTTTGAAGGCACATCTCCTCCAAAGAGGCCTTCCCTGACTAAACCCCTCCTCTCCTCTTCTCCCACTCCCTTCTGCTTCGCCTTGACTTGCTCCCTTTATTCATCCCCCCCTCAGCTCCACAGCACTTATGTCCATATCTGTAGTTTTATTTATATTAATGTCTGTCTCCCCCTCTAGACTGTGACCTCCTTGTGAGCAGGGAATCTGTCTGTTATATCGTTATATCGTACTCTCCCAAATACTCAGTACAGTGCAATGCCCCCAGTAAGTGCTCAATAAATACAGTTGAATGACAGACTCTCTGCCCACCTCTACCCTGCCCCAACTCCCACCTGCATCAGGGGACTCCAAGGGGAGGGCACTGCCCCAGTCTCGCCCACTGTGCTTGCCCTCTGCCCGCTCAAGGCAAACACCTGGGACTTTGGCACGAACCCTGGGTCAGGCTGACACTGGCTCAGGCTTTGTGTGGCCTTGTGGATGCTGATAAGGAGAGGGAGGGAGAGACAGCCAGCTGGCGGCAGCCTTGTGGAGTCTCCCAAGTAGTCCCTCACCCATTCTGTCCCCTCAGTGATCTCACTACTTCCTCCTCCCCACCCACTTCCCCTCCTCTCCCTCATTCCAGCCTTCCCCCCACTGCCGCCCACCATCTCCTCAGGTGAGTGTGCCCGCAACTCTGTGCTTGCCCAGTATCTTGGTGTGTAGATACAAGTATCTGGGTACACAGCTCTGTGTGTATATGCATTATGTGGGATGTAGTATCGATGCATACATGTAAGTGTGTCTGCATATAGACCTGTGGATACGCAGTATCTTTATTTGTTGTGTGGGTCTATATATGCAGGTGTGCATGCAAGCAGCTCTGTGTGTATTTATGGGTGTACTGTGGGTGTGTATATGCAGACATGTGTCCACACAGCTCTGTACGTGTGCATAGCATCCATGTGTGTAATGTGGGTGTAAGCAATTATTATGGTATTTGTTAAGCACTTACTATGTGTCAGGCACTGTTCTATGCTCTGGGGTCGATATAAGATAATCAAATTGGACTCAGTCCCCATCCCACATGGGGCTCACAATCTTCATCCTCATTTTACAGATAAGGGAACGGAGGCACAGAGAAGTGAAGTGACTTGCCCAAGGTCACACAGCAGACAAGTGGCAGAGCCGGGATTAGAACCTCTATCTATTACTCCATGCGGTGTGTGTGTGCATGCAGGTCTTTGGTGAGCACAGTATCCATTTGTGCAAGTATGTAAGCCTGCCACTCTGTGTATTTGCACATTATGTGCATGTAATGCAGGTGTGCGTAAGCATGCAACTCTTTGTGTACACAGTATCTGGGAGCGTAGTGTGGGTGTGTACGTGCAGGTGTGAGTGCTGGTAGTTCTGTGGGCGGCCCTGCCCTCTGGGGGTCCAGGTGACCGGCCACCAGGGCAGGGCGGCTGCGAGGGAAGGTTTTCGGGAGGCAGGAGGGGGCAGGGCAGGGTCGCTCACTGTCGGGGAGGCTGAAGACGTCTTCGGGGGAATAGTGCTGGGAGAAGTTGCTGTAGTCCAGCTGGTACTTGTCATAGTGCGAACCCAGCAGCCGGCTGAAGCCACGTACTGCATAGCGCACGGGCAGCCTGAGCCCGGGGGGGCCGCCCGCCAGCCACAGCGTGTACACGTTCCGCCGCAGGCCCCAGTGGGTCTCGTTCTGCAGCACTGAGCATTTCTGGCCCCCCAGATGCTCGTGGCCCACAACCTGCCCAAGGTGAGAGGGAAGAGATCGGGAGGGAAGAGAGGTAATGGTAGAGGGGAAGGGGGAGGAGGGAATGGCCACTTGTTATTAATAATAATAAGAATAATTATTGTGGTATGTGTTAAGCACTTACTCTATGCCAGGCACTGTGCTAAGTCCTGGGGTGGATACAAGCAAATCAGGTTAGATACAGTCCCTGTCCCATATGGGGCTCACAGTCTCAATCCCCATTTTACAGATGAGGTAACTGAAGCACAGAGAAGTGAAGTGACTTGCCCAAGGTCACACAGCAATCAAGTGGCAGAGCCGATATTAGAACCCACAACCTTCTGAGTCAACGGGCCCATGTTCTATCTATTACTCCATGCTGCTTCTCAGTCATTTGTTCAGTCATCAAGGCAGCTGGGAGCTGGCCAGGGGTCTGAAGCAGCTTAGGCCTCCCCTCAGGACAGCTTCCAACCCTGAACCCCGCACCCACAGGCCCTGCACACTCAGGAGCGAGTGGGGCTGGGGGAGGCGGACGCACAGGAGGCCAGCTGGGGGATGACTTTTCTCTGGTTCCCTGGAGCCAGTGTGAGAGGAAACAGGTGGGCCTTGCGGCTGGGGGATTCTTAGGCGGACAGTAGGAAGACTTCCCCACTGTGTGATGTCGTGTGGGTGTGAGGCCCTGGAAGGGGAAGTCAGATTGAGGGGCCAGGGGGACCAGGTCGGGGAAGAGAAGCAGTGTGGCTTAGTAGATAGAGCCCGGGTCTGGGTGTCGGAAGGACCTGGGTTCTAATCCAGGCTCTGCCACTTGTCTGCTGTGTGACCTTGGGTAAGTCACTTTACTTCTCTGTGCCAGTTACCTCATGTGTAAAATGGGGATTGAGACTGTGAGCCCCACATGGGATAGGAACTATGTCCAACCCGATTTGCTTCTATCTACCCCAGCGCTTAGTACACTGCCTGGCACATAGTAAGTGTTTAACAAATACCATAGTTCTTATTACTCAGGGGCAGGGGGATGGACAGGGTGACGTCCTGTGGCTTCTTCTGGCATGAGGCACGGATGCTATGAAACCCGGGACTACCTGGAAGCCTTCAAGGTTGGGCAGGACGCTCTGGACCCGGATGGGGTGGGCCTTGGTCCCGTTTACCCGGAAGCAGCGCCTGACGTTCTCCCCTGCGGCGGTGGTCTCTGGAGTCACCTTGTACCCCACCCCAAACGGCCTCTCGTGGCTGAACTGGTAAGTGACCACCTGACCTGGGGGAAAGGGGACAGGCCGGCGGGGGCGGGAGGGCGGGTCCGGGCCTTGCCACCACCAACCCTCCAACCAACTGGAGAGATCCCCTTCCCTTCCCCGGGTGGAGGAGAATGAAGCAGGGATCCCGCCCCGCTTCCATCTCCTCCCCACCCACCCACCCCACCTGTCCAGGGCGCCAACCGTGGTAATACTGAATGCGGCTCCTCCCCCCGGCCAGGTCCACCCAGGCCTCGAAGGGCTCCCGGACTTCAGCGTAGGGCAGAGAGAGCACCCCTGTGAAGGGAGGGGGAAGCCGTGGGTCACATGAACGGAATCGTCCCTCTCCAGTCCAGGCACTGTACTAAGCGCTGGGGTGGATGCAAGCAAATCAAATTGGACACTTTCAATTTTCAATTCAATAGTATTTATTGAGCGCTTACTATGTGCAGAGCACTGTACTAAGCGCTTGGGATGAACAAGTCGGCAACAGATAGAGACAGTCCCTGCCGTTTGACGGGCTTACAGTCTAATCGGGGGAGACGGACAGACGAGAACAATGGCACTAAACAGCGTCAAGGGGAAGAACATCTCGTAAAAACCGATGGCAACTAAATAGAATCAAGGCGATGTACAATTCATTAACAAAATAAATAGGGTAACGAAAATATATACAGTTGAGCGGACGAGTACAGTGCTGTGGGGATGGGAAGGGAGAGGTGGAGGAGCAGAGGGAAAAGGGGAAAATGAGGCTTTAGCTGCGGAGAGATAAAGGGGGGATGGCAGAGGGAGTAGAGGGGGAAGAGGAGCTCAGTATGGGAACGCCTCTTGGAGGAGGTGATTTTTAAGTAAGGTTTTGAAGAGGGAAAGAGAATTAGTTTGGCGGAGGTGAGGAGGGAGGGCGTTCCAGGACCGCGGGAGGACGTGACCCAGGGGTCGACGGCGGGATAGGCGAGACCGAGGGACGGTGAGGAGGTGGGCGGCAGAGGAGCGGAGCGTGCGGGGTGGGCGGTAGAAAGAGAGAAGGGAGGGAGGGAGTCCCTGTCCCTTGTGGGGCTCACAATCTCAATCCCCATTTTACAGATGAGGTAACCGAGACACAGAGAAGTGAAATGACTTGCCCAGGATCACACAACAGACGAGTGGTGGAGCCGGGATTAGAACCCATGACCTTCTGACTCCCAGGCCCATGCTCTATCCACTACGCCGGCTGTTTAATACAAATAATTATGGTTTTTGTTAAGCACTTACTATGTGCGAGGCACTGTACTAAGCGCTGGGGTGGATACAAGCAAATTGGGTTGCACACTGAACCCCCCCGACTCCCATCCCCAGCGGTGTGGGGTAGCTCTTTGCTGCACCCTAGCCTGTCAATGAAGGGGATGATCACCCCCGCTCCGGCCTCTGGGTCCCTCCACAGATAGCAGCAGTACAGGGAAGCTGCAGTGGACACCTGCCAGCAGCAGGATTAAGGGCACTGTGGTAAGTGCCCGCCGGATGAGGCACCGTGGTCATACCCTTGATCTGTCCCATGGCTCCAGCTGACTCCCAAACCTGCCCGTTCACCCCTGAACTTCCCACCCTGCTCTGGGGGTTCTGCCCCTGCTCTGCCCTGGGTCGACATGACCTCTGCCTGGGTGTCTCCCACCACTAACTCAAACAGAGCCCAGACATGACAGCAGCTGCTCATCTCCTCTCCTAGCAGTCCCCTGGGCCAGCTCCTCTCCCAACATTCCCCTGAGCCAACTCTCCTCTCAGAATTCTCCTGGGCCAGCTCCGCTGTCAGCACTTCCCTGGCCAGCTCCTCTTCCAACCAGTATTGCCCCCTTATCACTCGCCTCCCTGCAAACCTCCTGAAAACCCCACTGCCCATCTCTGCTCTTGAGAAGCAGCGTGACCTAATAGAGCAAGGCCCTGGGTCCTGGCTCTGCCACTTGTCAGTTGTGTGACCATGGGCAAGTCACTTCCTTCTCTGTACCTCAGTTCCCTCACCTGAAAAAGGGGGATGAAGACTGAGCCCAATGTGGGATGGGGCAGCGTCCAACCCGATTAGCTGATATCTACCCCCGTGCTTAGAGCAGTGCCTGGCACATAGTGAGAACTTAACAAATACCACAGTTACTATTATTATTATTGCTCCATATCCTCCTGCCTCTCTACATATCCTGCTGTTTTCACTTCCCACACCCTGACCCCACCCTCACTGCTCCCTTTCCCTTTCCTCATCCCTGAGCTCCCTCTTACTGCCCCTCTTCAGCTCCTGCCACAGACCAGACCCTCCTCTTCTCTCCTGGATTCCTGCAACCTCCATCCAGAGGGACCCTCCCTCCAGCACTACTCCTGGCCCTCCCCCACTGACCCTCCACCCCACCCCAACGGTCAGTCAGTCCGTCGGTCAATCGTATTTATTGAGCATTTACTATCTGCAGAGCACTGTACTAAGCACTTGGGAGAGTACAATACAACAATAAACAGACACATTCCCTGCCCACAAGAAGCCTACGGTCTAGAGGGGGAGACAGGCATTAATATAAATAAACTACAGATATGGACGTAAGTACTATGGGGTTGGGAAAGGGGATGAATCAAGGGAGCAAGTCAGGGTGACATGGAAGGGAGTGGGAGAAGAGGAAAGGAGGGCTTAGTCAGGGAAGCCCTCTTGGAGAAGATGTGCCTTCAATAAGGCTTTGATGGCGGGGAGAGTAATTGTCTGTTGGATAGGAGGCGAAAAGGTGTTCCAAGCCAGAGACAGGACATGGGAAAGAGGTCAGCGGTGAGATAGATGAGATCAAGGTACAGTGAGAAGGGGCAAGGGATTGGGGAGGTGGGGGAACGGGGTTTGAGGAGGGAGTTAAATTTCTGGAACAACTGGCGAGGACATTGGACATGGCTGTCAATGAGGATGGAGAAATAATTTTGCCGGGCAGAAGAGAGGGTAGAGTTAAAGCACACAAGGGTAAACTTGATATCTAGATTTCCTCTGCGGCTCATGCACAGAAGTGAAGGAGATGCACTGTGGAGGTGATTCAGGGCTGTGGGTTAGTGATACGAGATCGACGAACAGATAGGAGAGCTAGTGAGTTGAATTTGGTAGAGAGGGTGGTACTGAAAGCGTCAATTTGATCATCTGAATGAATGAATCATTAAGGGAAGGTAGTTTGGGTATGGAGTCTAAATGGGGCATGATGACTTGAGAAAATTGGATGGGGTCAAAAGATTGAGGGTTTCTGTGGGGGAACAGCATAGATTTGTGGGGAGGAGGTGTATGTGGGGAAAAAAGGCAGGTAAGGAGGTTGTGGTCAGATAGAGAAATTTCAGAGTTGGTGGGGATGGAGATTGTGCAGTGTTTAGAGATGATGAAATCGAGTGTGGGTCCAGGTTGGTGAGTGGGTAAGGTGGGGTGGAGCATGAGGTCGGTGAAGTTGAGGAGTGCTAGAAAGTGGGCAGTGGAAATGTCATCAGGAACATCTATGTGGATATTGAAATCCCCAAAGATCAATGTAGGGATGGAGAATGAGAGAAGGAATGTGAGAAAGGGGTCAAAGTGGTTTAAAAAAGTTAGAAGTGGGACCTGGGGGGTGGTAAATGACCGTTATTAGAATCTGGAGTGGGTGGTAGAGGCAGACGATATGAGCTTCGAAGGAAGGGAAAGAAAGGATAGGGGAAGTGGTATGGTGCAAAAGCGGCACTGGGGTGCAAAAGGAAGCCAATACCTCCTCCTTTCCCAGTGAGTCTGGGGGAGTAGGTGAAGATCAGACCCCCTCTAAAGAGAGCAGCAGGGGAGATCATGTCCTGAAAGTATTGACCCTGGCCTTCAGTGCCCCCTCCGCTTTCTTTGGTCCAGGGAACTCCCAGTCTGCCCCCTCTGCTCTTATCAGGCAAATGTATCCCCTTCGTCCCTACTCTGGCCTTCTCCCAGAATGCACCCTGGGCCTGCCATGCTCCCTCCTAGTTACTACCACCACCCAGGTCCCCAGGGCCCATCACCATCCCCTGCCTCTTTCTTCGGCCCCTGAAATCCTCCTCTTCCAGGAGCCCTTCCCAGACTGACTAGAAGCACTCCTGCAGAGTGACGACGGGAGGGACAGACACAGAGACAAGCCCTTCTCTTCCCTGTTTTTTTTTTCTCTCTGGCATTTTTTAAGCTCCTGCTATGTGCCAGGCACCGAACTAAATGCCGGGGTAGATACATGCTAATCAGGTCGGAAGCAGTCCCTGCCCCACATGGGGCTCGGAGTCCAATTCCCCATTTTATATATGAGGTAACTGAGACACAGAGAAGTTAAGTGACTTGCCCAAGATCAAACAGCAGACAAGTGGCAGAGCTGAGATTAAAACTCGAGTCCTTCTGACTCGCAAACCCATGCTGTATCCACTATGCCATGCTACTTCCCAGAATTCCTTAACTCCCATTCTCTCCTAGACCTCCTCCAATCTGGCTTCCGTCCCCTCCACTCTACCGAGACTGCTCTCTCTAAGGTCACCCGTGACCTCCTTCTTGCCAAATCCAATGGCTCCTACTCCATTCTGATCCTCCTTGACCTCTCTGCTGCCTTTGACACTGTCGACCATCCCCTCCTCCTCCATACCTTATCTCACCTTGGCTTCACGGACTCTGTCCTCTCCTGGTTCTCCTCTTACCTCTCTGGCCGGTCATTCTCGGTCTCCTTCGCTGGAGCCTCCTCCCCCTCCCATCCTTTAACTGTTGGAGTTCCTCAAGGGTCAGTTCTTGGCCCTCTTCTGTTCTCCATTTACACTCACTCCCTCGGTGAACTCATTCGCTCTCACGGCTTTGACTACCATCTCTACGCAGATGACACGCAGATCTACATCTCCGCCCCCGTCCTCTCCCCCTCCCTTCGGGCTCGCATCTCCTCCCGCCTCCGGGACGTCTCCACCTGGATGTCGGCCCGCCACCTAAAACTCAACATGAGCAAGACTGAGCTCCTCATCTTCCCTCCCAAACCCGGTCCTCTCCCAGACTTCTCTATCACCGTGGATGGCACGACCATCCTTCCCATCTCTCAGGCCCGCAATCTCGGTGTCATCCTTGACTCGTCCCTCTCGTTCACCCCACGCATCCTATCCGTTACCGAGACCTGCCGGTTTCACCTCTACAATATCGCCAAGATCCGCCCTTTCCTCTCCACCCAAACGGCTACCTTACTATTACGGGTTCTCGTCATATCCCGGCTAGACTACTGTGTCAGCCTTCTCTCTGACCTCCCTTCCTCCTCTCTCGCCCCGCTCCGGTCTATTCTTCACTCCGCTGCCCGGCTCATCTTCCTGCAGAAACAATCTGGGCATGTCACTCCCCTTCTTAAACAACTCCAGTGGTTGCCTATCGACCTCCGCTCCAAACAAAAACTCCTCACTCTAGGCTTCAAGGCTCTCCATCACCTTGCCCCTTCCTACCTCTCCTCCCTTCTCTCTTTTCTACCGCCCACCCCGCACGCTCCGCTCCTCCGCCGCCCACCTCCTCACCGTCCCTCGGTCTCGCCTATCCCGCCGTCGACCCCTGGGTCACGTCCTCCCGCGGTCCTGGAACGCCCTCCCTCCTCACCTCCGCCAAACTGATTCTCTTTCCCTCTTCAAAACCCTACTTAAAAATCACCTCCTCCAAGAGGCGTTCCCAGACCGAGCTCCTCTTCCCCCTCTACTCCCTCTGCCATCCCCCCTTTATCTCTCCGCAGCTAAAGCCTCATTTTCCCCTTTTCCCTCTGCTCCTCCACCTCTCCCTTCCCATCCCCACAGCACTGTACTCGTCCGCTCAACTGTATATATTTTCGTTACCCTATTTATTTTGTTAATGAATTGTACATCGCCTTGATTCTATTTAGTTGCCATTGTTTTTACGAGATGTTCTTTCCCTTGACGCTGTTTATTGCCATTGTTCTTGTCTGTCCGTCTCCCCCGATTAGACTGTAAGCCCGTCAAACGGCAGGGACTGTCTCTATCTGTTGCCGACTTGTTCATCCCAAGCGCTTAGTACAGTGCTCTGCACATAGTAAGCGCTCAATAAATACTATTGAATGAATGAATGAATGCATCCACTCCGCCTCTTCGGAGGGCACCTGGCTAACACCTGGACACACCCGGGGTGTCCTGCCCTTGCCACTCAATCCCAGCCCCCGGAAGCCCGATGCCCAACTTGGTGTTGCTGGGCCACTTACCTGACACGTGGTAAATTATCCCAAAGGAGTGAGGGGCCAAATCCGGTGGGGAGGACCAGGCTGCTGGAGAAACGGAGACTCAGCTGCAGGAAGTGGGGGCGGGGCACAAGAACCTTCCATGATCTCCCTAGTGAGCCTTCTGGTGGCCTGGACAGGCCTGGCTCTCTCTGAGCCCAGAGACAGTACATCTCACTCCCCCAACTACCTGCGGTGCCCTGAGCAGATTCCTCCCCCTCACCCAAGAGGCAGTGGCACAGGCCCAGGCTCAGCATCCAGGGTAGCAGCCCCACTCTGCTTGTTCTCATCCTGCCAGCCCTGTCTCTCTGCTGGTCAGACCCTCAACCCCTGTGGCCCCTGTGAGGAGGGAGAGGGGTGTGGAGCCCAGGGCACTGAGGGTGGGACCACTAAACTATTGGCTAGGGGCAAGGGGAGGGTCCCGGCAGGGGCACTGACTGGGGGAGAGGGACGACGGGAGGCTGAAGGGGCACGAGAGGAGGAGAGTTATCTGGGGTCACTCTGGGCCAGACCGGTCAGGGTGACCTTAGTTCAAAGCCAGGCCAGAGGCCAGAACTCTGTAGCCTGCCAGATTCCAGCTGTTGTGCAAGGGCCATCCTGCTCCTGTCTAGGGGACAATAGGGACCAGAGAAACACCAAGCTCTGATCCCTCCCCTGTCTCTCATGCCCATCTGGCTGCCCTGAGCTTGCCTATATCGTGCTCTGGTCTTCTGGTTTACAGTCCTTTATGCTGCCAAGGCCTCGCAGTTAGCAGGCAGGGTTTCTCCTTCTCGGTCATGTGCCCGACAGCTCACTGCAGTGCTCTGCACACAGCAGGTGCTGCTTATTAACTACTGATGATGATGATGATGATGATGTTGATGGATGAGGAAGGGAAGGGGGGACTTGGGCCATGCCCCTCTCCCCAGGTGTCCCTTCCTTGGCTCCCAAGATTCCCTCCAATTGAGGGACTTGAGATTTAGGTTTTTCAGTCAGTCAATCATATTTATTGAGTGCTTCCTATGCACAAGGCACTGTGCTAAGTGCTTGGGAGAGTACAATACAACAATAAACAGACATGTTCCCTGACTGATTCAATCAATCAATAGTATTTACTGAGCACTTAGTGCAGATTACTGAGCTCTTGAAAGAGTCCAATAGTGAAAGTAGATGTAATCCTTTCTCTCAAGAAGCTTACAGTCTACTGTGTGCACAGCACTGTACTGAGCACTTGGGAAAGTTCAATAGAGTAAGTTACAGTCTACTGTATGCAGAGTAGTCAGCCAATCATATTTATTGAGTGATTACTGTGTGGAGAACAGAGTACCAAGCACTTGGGAGAGTACAATATAACAATATAACCAATACATTTCCTGCCCACAATGAGCTTACAGCCTAGAGGGGAAGACAGAAATTAATAAAAATAAATGACAGATTTGGACACACGTGCAGTGGGACTGAGAGGGGGGATAAATCAAGGGAGAAAAATCAGGGTGACGCAGAAGGGAGTGGGAGAAGAGGAAAGGAGGACTTAGGAAAGGCCTCTTGGAGGAGATGTGCAGAAGAAATGTAAACTAGGGCCCCTGCCCTTGACATGCTTACAATCTAATGTCGGGAGAGAAGCGAGTGGTCCCAAGTTACTGGGGGAGCTGGGGAGATGCTTCCAGGAAATACTGCAGGAGAAGAGGGGGCAGGGCTGACCCGTGGGATCTGAAGGAGAGAGGAGTCACATGACACTGAAGTTTGAAACCCACGGGTCAGGGAAGTGATGCTGTAGGCTGCGGCAGGGAGGGGAGCTCTGGGAGGAGGAGAGGCAGATGAAAAGTTGTATTGTGAACAGAAGGAGTTCTCTGTGTGGAGAGGAACTGGAAGAGGGGGGAGAGGATCTGAGTTAACGAAAGGGGTGGGTGGGAGAGAGGTCAAAGGGCCAGAGGTGTAAATTTGGGCATCGCTTGCAGAGAGTTAGTTCTGCAGCTGCTGCCCGAAGTCTGAGTTTGGGCTCAGATGGGGCCATGATAATGATGATATCAATAATAATAATAATAATGGTATTTGTTTAGCACCTACTGTGTGTCAAGCACTGTACTAAGTGCTGGGGAAGATACAAGATTATCAGGTCCCAAATGGGGCTCACAGTCTAAATAGGAGGAAGAACAAGTATTGAAGTCCCATTTTGCAAATGAGGCAACTGAGGCACAGAGAAGTTGGGTGATTTTCCTGATCCCACTCCTTCCTCTCCCCCTCCCTGTTAGAGAGGGGCTAGAGAGAGGACACTTGGAAAGTGGAGGAAAAACAAGCCCTGGGGCATCTGCTCTGCCCTGGGGCTGGGGGCAATGTGCAGGAAGCATCGAGTCCTAGTTGGAAGCAGCATGGCCTGGTGGCTAAAGCACAGGTCTGAGAGTCAGAAGGACCTGGGTTCTAATCCCAGCTCCACCACTTGTCTTCTCTGTGACCTTGGGCAAGTCACTTCACTTCTCTCTGCCTCAGTTATCTCATCTGTAAATGGGGATTAACACCATCAGCCCTATGTGGGACAAGGACTGTATCTACCCCAGTGCTTAGTACAAATGATCGGCACAAAGTAAGCGATTAACAAATACCATCATTATTATTAATATGTGGCACCTCCATGCACCACTGGCTCTTGGGTCCACTGGGGAGGGGCTGTTTAAAGAGGGGAGCTAATGCAGAGGCAAAATATTTAGGGTCCTCCTCTTCCCCAGAGACCCCCGCCACCCACACACATCTTTCGTCAGCACCAGCACTGACTGGGGCTTGGGGTGATCCCTGCCTCCAAGGAACTTCCAGTCAATCAGTCAATCAATCAGTGGTATTTATTGAGCACTTACTGTGTGCAGAGAACTGTGCTAATCATTTGGCAAAGTACAGTACAATAGAGTTGGAAGACGCGATCCCTGCCCATAAGAAGTTTAGAGTCTAGAGGGGGAGATGGACATTTAAAATAAATTATAGAAAGGGGAAGTGGCAAAGTGTAAGGGTATGTAATAATAATGTACATAAGTGCTGTGAGGCTGAGGGTGGAGTGAATAGCAAGTGCTTAAGTGGTACAGAGCTGAGTGCACAGGAGATGCAGTGGGGAGGGAAGGGAGGAGAAATGAGGGTTTAGTCAGGGAAAGAGGGCTTAATCCGTCCAAAGGGGCGGGCAAGGAGCAGACAATTGATAAATATACAGTAGTTGAAAGCGTGAGAGAAAAGATACAAATAACAAACATAAGGGGATAAACAAATCAATATCCACAAATAAGAAATGCATGAGTGCTAAATTGGCTGAGGAGACAGCATGACTAGGAAGGTGGGAGGTTAATCAGGGAAGGTCTCATGGAGTAGGTGGGCTCTGACACAGCTTTAAAAGAAGGAAGGGGCATAGTTTGGTGAAGCTGAGATGAGAAGGGTCCTGTCTCTCCCTTTGGCTTCTGACATCCCTCGACCAGGCTGGGTCATTTTCTATCTGCCGCCAGTCCTGCACACCCCTGCAATGTGCCTTCTGGGGCAACAATAGAGTGAGATAAACTCCAGAATGAGGCAGGAAGAGGGGTCTTGAAGTGGGACTGCCTGTCTCTGAGTTTTCCATTCAAACTCTTTCTTTGGGCCCTTTACCCTCCCTTCTATTCTCTATACTCTTTCACCTATCCATCCTCCCACTCACCACCCATCCATCCATCAACCTATCTGCTACCCATCCATCCATCTGCCCATTCACCCATCCACCCAGCCAGCCATCTACCCATCCACCCTTTATCCATCCAACCTCCCATCCATTTTCAAATCAATATCAATCATATTTACTGAGCACTTACTGAGCTCAGAGCACTCCTAACCACTTGCAAGAGTACGATAAACAGAATTGGTGGACATGTTCCCTGTCCACGAGAGCTTATTGTCTAGAAGGAGAGACAGGCAGTGATATAAATTATGGATATGTGCAGAAGTGCTGTAGGGCCGAGTAGGGTGAATAAAGTTGTGCGAATCCATGTGCAAGGATGATGCTCTTAGTGCAGTGCTCTGCACGCAGTAAGCGCTCCATAAATTCGACTGAATGATGCAAGAGGGGGAAGGAGTAGGGTAAATGAAGGCTTAATTGGGGAAGGCCTCTTGGAGGAGGTGTGATTTTAAAAAGGCTTTGAAGGTGGGGAGAATGGTGGTCTGTTGCAAACGAAGGAGGAGGGAGTTCAAGGCCAGAGGCAGGATGTGGGCGAGGGGTCCGGGGCCAGAGAGCCGAGATAGAGGTTATGAGAGTAAATTGGCGTTAGAGGAGCTAACTGTGCGGGTTGGGTTGCAGGAGGAAATCCCCGAGGTAAGATAGGAGGGGGAAAAGTGATTAAAGGCTTTAAAGCCAATGATGAGGTGTTTCCTTTTGATGGACAACCACCGGAGGTTCTTGAGGAGTGGGGAAACATGGACTGAGCGGTTTTGTAGAGAAATGTACTTAAGTCCTCAGTGAGCAGAACCCTGGAACAGGACTGGGGTGTGAGTTTAGAGTACAGAGTCGGTCCCTTCCCACAGGAAGGGGTGACCGGACGCGCACACACACCCACCCACACACAGAGTCACCCCCAGGCTGCTTTCCCGTTCGTCCCCTCCCTCAGCCCCTTTCTCCTCCGGTAGCCTCCGGGAGTGTGAGCCCCTTGACTTCTGCAAGGAGAAACCCGGCTAACGAGCTCTCTCCGGACCGTGAGCCCGGGGGCGGAGCGGCCACTGGGGAAGCAGCCCTGACGCTCCCCTGCTTCCCTCAGGCTGGGGGCGGAGAGGGGGCGTGGGCGAGGGGAGGATTTGCGGGAACGCAGGGAAGGAGTAAGGGGAGGCCTGGATCGGCTTGGTCTGGCCTTCTCCGCCCTCTCTCCCCCTCCTCAGCATCCCCAGCTCCATCCCCTCGGGTGCCTGGCTTCCCTGGGGCCCGGGGCCCGGCTCAGGACTCGAAAGCCTTGGACCCCGAGAGGGTCCCTTCCAGGGTCCCGCGGTCCGGGGCTGGCTGTGCGGGGGTCACACGGAGGAGTGGGCGATGGGGGCGTGGAGGGATGTCCCGGGTGGGAGCCTGGCGGGGTGGAGGGATGTCCCGGGTGGGGGCGTAGGAAGGTGGAAGGATGCCTGGGTGGGGCCCGGGGTCGAGGCGGGGTGGGAGTCTCCCGAGCGGGGCGTGGGAGCATAAGGGATTTCCCGGGTGGGGTCCGGGGTGGAGGCAGGGAGGGATATCCCGGCTGGGAGCGTGGGAAGGTGGAAGGGTGTCCCGCGTGGGGCCCGGGGTGGAGGCGGGGAGGTATATCCCGAGTGGGATCGTGGGCAGGTGGATGTCCCGCATGGGGCCCAGGGTGGAGGCGGGGAGGGATACCCCGGGTGGGGGCGTGGGAAGGTGGAAGGATGTCCCGCGTGGAGCCCAGGGTGGAGGCGGGGAGGGACGTCCCGGGTGGAAGCGTGGGAAAATGGATGTCCCGCATGAGGCCCAGGGTGGAGGCGGGGAAGGATACCCCGGATGGGGGTGCGGGAGCGTGGAGGGATACCCCGGGGGGCGCCTGGAGTGACGGCGTGGAGGGATGTCCCGCGTGGGGGCGTGGGGTGCTGAAGGGATGACCCGGGGGCGGAGAGGGCTGTGGTTGGAACAGGTGGCGGCGGAGGGGTCACGGGGCCCTGGGCCCACGCGGTGTTGAGGCCGGTCCCGGGTGGGACGGGGGCGGGGGTTAGGGGCGGGCTGCAGGAAGTGGTGAGAGGCCAAGCCTTCGGGCCCAGCCGTGTCCCCGCTCGACCGCTAATCTACCTGCCCCCCCCCCCATCTTCCCCTTCCCCCTCCAGAGCTGGGGTGTCAGTGGCGGTGGGGGCGGGGGTGTGTGTGGGGGGGGTGGGGGTGGATTTGGAAAGTGCCTGATAGAGGCTCTGCTGCAACAGGACTTCACTTCCTCCGGAGCCCCGGGCTGTGCTGGGAGACCGGCAGACCGCAGCCTGCCCAGAGAGTCCCCCCTTCCCCCAGCCCCCGCCCCCCAAGTGACCAGCCGCCCCGAGGCGTCCAGACCTGGCAGCCCAGCATCCGCGGTGGAGGAGCAGGTAGGGGTCTGCACTGCCCCCCACACCTCCCCCACCCCGGGAGGCCGCTCGGAGAGGCCGGGGGGTGGGCCTGGGGAAGGAACGGGGGTCTCAGAGGCCCTCCGAGCCCCTGCTCTAGAGTTTGGGACGGACCAGGCTCGAGGCTTCGGCCTTTGGGTTGAGGACAGGTATGGGGAGGGGCTGGGGAAGGTGGGGACCCTGAGCCCCAGGCTTGGAGGAACAGGAAGGTAGGGCTGCCTTGGGGAGGACCCGAGCTAGCCCGTGACGCCCCCCGGAGGGACCCCAGACTCGCCCCAGATAGCTCCAGACCTGGTGCCTGAAAGGGATTGGGATTTCGGGGGCTCGAGGCTTGGGGGGCCCCTGGGGCTGCCCAGAGTCTCCGGGGGCACAGAGGACCCAAATGCAGGAGTAGGGAGTGCCTGTCTTCCCCTCAACCCACAGGTGAGGGAAATGGGGGTCAGGAAGGAGGGATGCGGGGCAGGGTGGCGTCTCTGGTATAGGGATGGAGTAGGGGGAGAGGGAGCGGAGGCTGCAGCCTCAGCCCCTCACTGGGCAGTAACCTCATCACCAGGCTGGGGGTGGGAGCGCGCGGGGGGGGCGGTGTTCTAGGGCTAGGGGCTTTCCGCAGGGATCCCGCCAAAAGGCTGCTAGTGGAAAGCCCCCTCTGCTCCCCCTTCCCCTCTTTCCCCATCCCCTCTCCCCCTGCCCCTCCCTAGTCTCCAGGCAGCCTGTGGGAACAAGGCCGGGGTGGGGGTGGGATCTGGGCAATCCAGGCCTGGGCATTCCTGCTGTCCCTGCTGCGGATATCCTGCCTTTCTCCAGCTTGGGGGTGGGTAGGTCTGTGGGAGGGGCAGGGACCGGAGGCTGGGGAGAGGTAACCATGGCTTCAGTGGCTGAGGGAAGCAAGGCCACTCCGGATCCACTTTGTTGACCTCTGCTTTTGGGGTTTCTTCCCTGCCCCCAAAGGCACACTGAGACTCCCAACCTTCCTCCATCCCCCCTTCCGACCCCTAGTCCTGATTCAGGCCTGCTCCAGTGTGGAGGGAGAATGGGTTGGGGGGGGGGAGGTGACCATTGTTGACAGGACAGTGAGATCCCAGAGAGGAAGCTGCCCCCAGAGGTAGGGGCAGCAAGCCAAGCACCTGGTTCTGGGCACGAAGGAGGTTGGCGAGTCAACCAGTACGGGCAGAGCTGCGGCTGAGCAGGAATCTAGAGCAAGAAACTCGCATTGGTCCAGGGAACATCTTTACCAAATCTGTTGTATTATATCCTTATCAGTGCTATTTACAGAGTGGTCACTGTGTACAGAGCACTGTACTAAGCTCTTGGGAGAGAACAGTACAACAGAGTTGATAGTCACGTTCCCCTCTCACAACGCGCTTAGAGTATAGAGGGGGAGACAGACATTAATATAAATTAATAATTATAATTTATAGATAGGTACATAAGTTCTATAGAAGATTCTCCCAAATGCTTAGTACAGTTCACTGCACACAGTAATGTTCAATGAATACCACTGATTGATTGATTAAGTCTAGTCTACTGGAAGCCTGGGCGAGGGGCTCTGATATCCCAGGATCCCACAGCTGCGGGCAAGGAAGGAGCTTTGAGAGGTCCGCCAGGCCCTCCCTATGCCTCTGGGCAGGATAGCCGAGGCAGGCAGGCTCTCCCCTTTGCTCCAATATCTCTGGCAAAGGAAATTCCACCCCTCGTCAAGTGAGGCCCGCCCGGTTCTTAGGGTGTGGAAGTTCTCCTTGATGTCTAAACTAAGTTCTTCCTGCTGCAGTTTGAAGCTGTTCCTCCTCCGGCTCCTCCCCAAGGCGAAAGTCCAGGGGTCAGACTCCCTGAAGGCCTAGCTACTTAGGGCCCCAGGCCCCGGCCACCCTGACTCCCATGACTTCTCCTCCAGCTGGAGCTCCCTCAGGAGTCCCAGACACTGGGGTGCCTGGAGAGGAAACTGGGGTCATGGCCAGATCAATACCTGTCCATCCGTCTATGAGGAGGACATGGGGACTGGGGACCGAGAAGCACTCAGGCCCCTCCAATGATTTGCGGGAGAGGAAGTGAATGCATAGTTGTCTGCAGAGTAGCCACAGCAGGCCCCAGGTCCCCTCCCAGAGCCCCCTGGGGCCGACCAACCCTGAACAATTGTGCTGATATCTTGTGGGGTTGGAGGGTGGCTTCCGAGCTGGGAGCCCTGTACTGGGCTGGGGACGAAGAGGGGGCAGGGACCCAGAAGCTCTGTGCGACAAAGGCCTGGTGCCCCCTGAGCTGACCTGATGCAGGGGAGTTTTTGCCAGGCTGTGGAGGGTGAGAGGGCCACTGTGGGGTTTCCCTGCCTGGGGCTCCTTCCTCTAAGGTTCCTGCTCAGTGCCCGCCTCTACACTTCCTGCCCTGTGCCCCATCCCCGCCCAGTTGGCTCTTGGCCTCTTGATGAGGACCTGATTCCTTTTTTTTGGGGGGTCGGGGGGACTGTCACAGGCCTCAGGACATGGGGGAGGGGGCAGGAAGACAAGAGTGGGGACTGTGGGGAGGCTGGTCGTCTAATAATAATTGTGGTATTTGTTAAGTGCTTACTACATGACAAGTACTGTACTAAGTGCTGGGAAAGAGGCACTATAAATAGACTGGGCAGAGTCTCTGCTCTTCATTGGGCTCATAGTCTAAGGAATATAAGGATTTTATCCATATTTTACCGATGAGGAAACTGAGGCAAGCAGAAAATAAGCGATTTTCTCAGGGTTACACAAGAGGCAAGTGGCAGAGCTAGAATTAGAACCCAAGTCTCCAGACTCCCCAGCCCGTGCTTCTTCCAGTAGACCATATTGCTGCCCGGGAGAGACGGGGCAGAAAAGGGCAGATGGTGGGGAGAGCATGTCCATTTGTTTCCCTGGGTGGGGTCTGAGAATGGGGACACCAGGACTGGGCAGATCAGCATCAGAGGGGAAGGGGTAGGGGTGCCTTGGGACTGGGGGGGAGGGGCACTCTGTGGGCCGGACCCCCTCCTGGCTTTGGCTAGAAAGAGCCTAGGGATCCCAGAGAAGGTAATGCTGGGCATGGGCCATCGGTGCCCCCTTGTGGCAGGGGTAGAGTGTGGTATAATGGGTAGGCCCTGAGAGTGACCCATGATGGGTAGGGCCTGGGGCTGGGGCCTGCTGGACTGGGTCAAGTGGGGCTCTGATCCCCTACCTAAACTGTGCCTTCTTCTCTGAAAGACCTCTCCCTTCTCCCACTCCACTTTTTTCCCTCTCATAAGGGTAATAATAATGTTGGTATCTGTTAAGCGCTTACTATGTGCAAAGCACTGTTCTAAGCGCTGGGGGAGATACAGGGTAATCAGGTTGTCCCACATGAAGTTCACAGTCTTAATCCCCATTTTACAGATGAGATAACTGAGGCACAGAGAAGTTAAGTGACTTGCCCAGAGTCACACAGCTGACAAGTGGCAGAGCCGGGATTTGAACCCATGACTTCTGACTCCCAAACCCAGGCTCTTTCCACTGAACCATGCTGGTAATGACTCTCGTCTTCTCTAGAGGAAGACCAAGACCCAGGCTCCAAGTCAATTGGGCTTGGATCTGTAACCTTTGGGCATTTGCTATTCACTCCACTCTTCTCAGCACTTATGTCCAGATCTATAAATTGTGTATTATGAATTATTTATTTCTATTAATGACTGTCTCCCCCTCTAGACTGTAAGGTCTTCGTGAGCAAGGAACGTGTCTACCAACTCAGTTGTACTCTCCCAAGCGCTCAGTACGGTGCTCTGCACGCAGATATCATTTAATATATACCATTGAGGATGATGATGCTGATGATGGTATTTGTTAAGCGCTTCTTAGAGTCAAGCCCTGTGCTAGACTCTAGGATAGATAAAAGATAATCAGGTTGGACACAGCTGAGGCTCACCAGTCTAAGCAGAAAGGGGACAGGTATTTAATCCCTAGTTTACAAGTGGGGAAACTGAGCTTCAGAGAGGTAAATCGTCTTGCCCCAGGTCAGGTCTCCTGGCTCCTAATCCCGTGCTCTTACCACTGGACCACACTGCCATTCCTCCCCTCTTCCCCCACTCCCCAGCCCTCCTCCTTTCCATCTCAGGATGGATCCCCCGTGACCAACTACGGACCACCGACCTGACCCCTGAATCTTTGCAAAAGGTTTTCTGCTGCCTCACTCCTCTTCCTCAGAATCCCTGACCCTCCACCATTCCATGGGGCCTGTTTTTGCTTTTCCTAGCCGTGACTGCAGAGGACCCCTGCTTCCTGGCCTCCCTTCCCCATTTCGCCTCCCCAATCCCAGCAGCAGAGAAGCTGCTCCAGGTACACACACACATGCATACTCATGCACTCCCACACACACACACACACGTGTGCACACATGCTTATTTACACGCATACACATACGCACATATATATGCATGTCGCCTATGGGAGGTGGGGGAGTTGGAGGAAGCAATGAAATGCAGATCATCTCCATTTTCTTTCTGCCCCCAGTAGCTTCGGCCTGGTGGAATCGGGGAGGAGTGTCCCGGTGAGTGGCCAGAGAGGGGTGGGCCGTCCAGACCACCGTGTGACAGACTTTGGGCAGCGTAGGCAGACTGCAGCATGGAGAGGTCCTGGGGTGCCCAACCTGACAGGAATTGGAACTGGGAGTTGAGGATCAGGTCGGTCAGGTGCCAGTTGCTAATCCAGGGGCCCGGCCAAGAGGGCAGAGAAGTTGGTGGTCCCAACCCTGCCGGGCAGTCAGAAGAAGAAGCCGGGGGGAAGGGCGTGCACGCGTGTGTGTGTGTGTGTGTGTGTATGTGTGATAGGAGTGGGGATGGGGCCAAGGGTGGGACTTTTCTGTGGGTGCTGGTGCGGGGGGCCCGGGCCCAGGGTGGGGCCAGGGTCTGGGCTGGTGGAGGACGGGAAGGGGTTCTCAGGACCTTACTGGATAAGGGTCTGTGGTCTGGTGATGAAGATGATGGTGATAGTATTTGTTAAACACTTATTATGTGTCAGGCACTGTACTAAGTGCTAGAGTGGATACAAGCAAATCGAGTTGGACACAGCCCCTGTCCCACATGGGGCTCACAATCTTAATCCCTGTTTTACTGTTTTAACTGAGGTCCCGAAAAGTGAAGTGACTTGCCCAAGGCAGTCACAGGTCTGGTCTGGTCTATCCCTGCCTTCTCCAAATCCTGGGCGGGGGATAGGGGCAGGCCCCAGAGAGGGGGTACATACCCACCTCAGTCTTGGGGGTTCTGCAGGCCCCTTCAGCTGCTCCCCCAACCCCCGCGGCGCCGATCTGGACCCCTCCTAGGGGGATGAAGGGGAGGATCTGTGCCTCTTAGCTGGGCCCCCCTCTCAGTCAATCAGTCAATTGTATTTATTCAGCGCTATGTGCAGAGCACTGTATTAAGCACCCATTGGGAGAGTACATTAAATACGATTGAATGAATACAATGTAAGAATATAGCAGACACATTCCCTGCCCACAGTGAGCTTAACGTATAGAGGGCAATGGGCAACCTTGGGGCTGCAGAAACCCTGGGGTGGGGCAACAAGGTTTGAGCCTGGAACCAATCAGTGGTGTTCATTGAGAGCTCACCAGGTGCAGAGCACTGTACTAAGCAGTTGGTAGAGGACTGAACAGTAAAGTGGGTAGACGTGTTTCTGCCCACCAGGAGCTCAAAATCTAGAAGGGGAGGCAGGCCTTGAAATAAATACACATTACGGATTTGTACATAAATGCTTTGGGGCCAAGGGTGGGGTAAGGGATTAAGTCTGTGAGCCCCACGTGGGACAACTTGATTACCTTGTATCTACACCAGTGCTTGGCACATAGTAAGCGCTTAACAAATACCGTAATAATAATAAGTGCTTAGCTGAACTAGTCTAGTCTCCCAGGCTTCCTGGCCTACGTCAAGCTCTCCTGCCCCACATCAAGCTCTCCTGTCCCCAACCCCACTCATGCTGAAAGGTGATGCCCACGTCACTCACCCTGGATGGGCTAGTGCACTGTGTGACCAGCCACTGACTTTCTTGGCGTTGGCCATTTTTTCACTGGGGCCTTTGACCCAAGTGATTCTGTGTGTGCACACTTAGTAGCATGCATGAGAGCGAATATGTGTGTGTGGGGTGGGAGGGACGGACGGGTGGTTTGCTCAAGGAAGTATCTAGGTGCACAAGAGAGGATGTATGCAAAATGGTGTGTGTGTGTGTCTGGGTGCTCTAACAAGAGGGAGGGTGTTTGGGAATGTGAATGTGTGTGAAAGAGTGTGAGTTTGTTTGTGGTTGTGCACTTGGGGCAACCTAGTCCTCGGGTCTTGCTTCTTTCTGGTTCACTGGTCACTCGCCATTTCCCCTCCGCTTTTCTCCTCCCTCCATCCCTGTCCTGTCCACTCCCACCTTGCCTCAGCTGGCCCAGGGCCTTGGGGCTCCGGGGGTCCAAAAGTGGAAGCCCCACCTCCCTCCTGGAGAGGGAAGGCTTGTGACCATGGTCACGCCGCACCACCCCCCCCCAGCCCCGGCCAGCGGCCACATGACCTGAGGTGCCCAGCAGGGTCTGAACCTCAACCCAGGGAGCAAGCTAACATTTCCCAACAAAAAACCAGCCAGTGACCTGAAAGATCGGCCCACAATGCTTAGCCCAAGGCAGCGCTTAGCACAGTCAATCAATCAAGGCTATCTATTGAGCACCCGGCGGAGCACTGTGCTAAGGGCTTGGGAGAGCACCATAGAGTAGGTAGACAAGATCCCTTCCCTCGAGGAGCTTACAATCTAGCACAACTCACTACGTCTAGGGCGCTCAGTAAGTACCATGACTGCTATTCCTACCCTCTCCCCTGGAGAGATAGGTCTAGGTTCCACTCCTCTTTTCAGGGTGCCCCCTCCTGCCTCGGGATCCCTGGGGTGGGGGCAGAGGAAGGCGCTAAGCTCCTCGTGGGCAGGGATTGCATCTGTCAATTATATTTACTGAGCACCTTTGTGCAGAGCCTGGTACTAAGCGCTTGAGAGAATACGGTATAACAATATAACAGAGTACGCAGACAGATTCCCTGCCCACAACAAGCCACCAACTCTATTGTATTGGACTTTCCCAAGGGCTTAGTACAGTGCTTTGCACAGAGTAAGTGCTCAATAAATACCATTGATTGATTGGGAGGGGGAGCTCAGTAAACCATTCAGCCCTCCAGAGCATCACTGTTTAGTGCTCTCACCCGCCATGTCACACCCCTCCCCGTGGCCCCACAAGGAGGCTCTTTTGCAATGTTTGAGTTTCCCCTGGGGGAAGGGGCTGAGGCTCCACCCCCAATGCGGAATGATACGTTGCTCAACGCTGTGGTGCAATGGGTAAGGCCGAAAATCCAGTTGCTCAATGGCCCCAGTGCGGCCTGGCCAGCGGCCTGTGCTGGGAAACAGCCCCTCTGCCTGGAGACCGATGTAGAGGGGAAGAGGGGAATGGGGTGGGGGTGGTCCCCAGGACTCATGGACCAGACCCCCCCCCCCCACTCTTGCTCAGCCCTGGGGAGGGGACCGAGAGAGCCCAGGCCTGGGAACTACAGAGAAGCAGTGTGGCTTAGTGGAAAGAGCCCGGCCTTGAGAGTCAGAGGACGTGGGTTCCCATCCCGGCTCCACCACTTGTCTGCTGTGTGACCTTGGGCAAGCCACTTAACTTCTCTGTGCCTCAGTTATCTCATTTGTCAAATGGGGACTAAGACTGTGAGGCCCACAAGGGACAACCTGATTTCCTTATACCTACCCAGTACTTGGAATAGTACTTGGCACATAGTAAGTGTTTAACCAATACCATAATAACAATAATAATAATTAGTATAATTATTATCAATACAGGACTCGGGTTCTAAACCCATTTCTGTGACTCATCTGCTGAGTGACCTTGGGCAACTCGCTTAACTTCTCTGTGCCTCAGTTTCCTTATATGTAAAATGGGGATTAATACTTTTTCTCCCATATTCTGTGAGCCCCATATGGGGCAGGGACCAATAACTAATATTAATAACTATGGTACTTGTTAAGCATTTACTATGTGCCAAGCACTCTTCTAAACCCTGAAGTAGATACAAGCTGATCAGGTTGGACACGGTCCCCGTCCCACATGGGGCTCACACTCTTATCCCCATTTTACAGATGAGGTGACTGAGGCACAGAGAAGTGAAGTGACTTGCCCAAGGTCACACAGCAGATAAGTAGCAGAGCCGGGATTAGAACGTAGGTCCTCTGACTCCCAAGCTTTTGCTCTATCCACTAGACTATGCTGCTTCTCAAGTAAAACTGTATCCGACTCGATCATCTTAAATCTTCCCCAACATTTCGCACGATGCTTGGCACATAGTAAGTGCTTTACTAATAGCATCATTATTAGGAGTCTGACTCACAAGCCTGTCTCACCTTGGCATTATCCTTGACTCCTCTCTCTCATTCAACACACAAAGTCAATCTATCACTAAATCCTGTTGGTTCAACCTTCACAGCATCGCTAAAACCTGCCCTTTCCTCTCCATCCAAACTGTTACCACATTAATCCAATCACTTATCCTATCCTGCCTTGATTACTGTATCAGCCTCCTTGCTGACCTCCCTACCTCCTATCTCTCCCCCCTCCAGTCCATACTTCACTCTCTTGCCCAGATCATTTTTCTTCAGAAACATTCAGCCCATGTTTCCCCACTCCTCGAGAATCTCCAATGGTTGCCCATTCACCTCTGCATCAAACAGAAACTCCTGACTATCAGCATCAAAGCACCCAATCACCTCACCCCCTCCTACCTCATCGCGCTACTCTCCTACTGCAACAGGTCCATCCTGCACACTTTGCTCCTCAAATGCCAATCTACTTACTGTCCTATCTGGTCTAATTCGCCACCGACCTCTTACCCTTGTATGGCCTCTGGCCTGGTCTGTCCTCCCTTTTCATTTCTCTCTCAGACAATTACTCTCATCACCTTCAAAGCCTTATTGAAGGCCCATCTCTTCCAAAAGGCCTTCCCCGCCTAAGCCCTCCTTTCTTCTTCTCCCACTCCCTTCTGCGTCTCCTTGACTTGTTCATTTTAATCACCACCCACCCCAGCCCCAAAGCATTTTTTAACATATCCCTAAATTAATTATTTATATTAATGTCTGTCTTCTCCTTTAGACTGTAAGCTAGTTGTGGGTAGGGATTGTGCCTGTTATACTGTGTTATACTCTCAAGTGCTTAGTACAGTGCTGTGCACACAGTAAGCGCTCAATAAATATGATTGATTGATTGAGGCTAACTGGGAGTCCACAGTTATCTAGCTCATTTGAGGCGATATCCCTCCCTCCTTTCTGCATGGCTCCCCAGTATGGCTCCCCTTTATCCCCACTGGGCTCTGGGAGTGGGGGATCAGTGGGGTAGCAGCAACGTGGTCTAGTGGATAGAGCAAAGGCCTGGGGGTCAGAAGGACTTGGGTTCTAATCCTGACTCTGCCACTTGTCTTCTGTTGTGACCTTGGGTAAGTCATTTCCCTTCCTCTGTGCCTCAGCTCCCTCATCTGTAAAGTGTGGACTAACACTGTGAGCCCCATGTAGGACAGGAACCGTGTCCATACTGATTAGCTCCTATCTACCCCAGTGCTTAGAACAGTGCTTGACACAGAGTAAGCACTTAACAAATACCATCATATTACTATTATTATTTTTAGCAGGACACAGACTGAGGTACTCTGGATGATCTGTGAGGTGGCAGAGAACAAACCGAGAGGCTGGTGGAGGGAGTCTAGGGAGTGACAGGGCACAGAGTGAAGTGGGGCAGACACATGGCCCTGAACTCATTCTGTACTCTGCCCCTCCCTCAGGAAGTCTCCCTGACCTTCCTCTCTCCACTCCTTTGGCTTTTATCTCAGGGTGAATATTTCTGCATCTGAATTTCTCAGAAAGAAATGCCTGACAGACCAGACCAGACCAGACCAGACCAGACCAGACCGTGGTTGGGATCCCCTCTATTTCTTCTTCCCCCTCCTCATTTCCCTTTCCAGTACTGGCCCCTAAGCCCCTGGCTGGGATCAACCCTTCCCCGCCTCCCGCCTCCAGGTGGGGAGAGTATTGCCCTCCTTCCCGCAGATGATAGTTATCGTACTCTTCCAAATGCTTAGTCCAGTGCTCTGCACATAGTAAATACTCAGATAATACGATTGATTCTAAAAATACCCTTCTTAACCAGTTTCCCTTCTCCCCTCCCTCCCCCCACTCCTTCCTCCCAGCAGATGTTTTGTGGGTGCAGGGTTCTGGGGAACCCAGGGTATGCATGTGTGTGGGTTGGATATGTCTCTGTATGTGCACCTGTGTGTGGCGTCTGTGTGTGAGGTCTGTGTATGAGTTTCTGAACCTACTTTTGTGGCTCATCATCATCGTCATCAATGGTGTTTATTGAGTGCTTGCTGTGTACAGAGCACTTTAGTAAGCGCTTGGAAGAGTACGATACACCAGAGTTGGGAGATATGTTCCCTGCCCACAAGGAGCTTACAGTCTGGTGGTCCTGTGCATTTGGTTGTTTCCGCCTAGCGATGCTGTTCTTTGGAGTGAGCAGTCACCTTAAAATTTGGGCAAAAGAAACAGTTGTTCCCAGCCCCATTGTGGGGGCCTGGGTTTCCCCCAACCCCTCTCCCCTTGCAGAGGTTTGGCCTCAGAGCAGTGGACAGACCCCCTCAAGGAGCAAGCCATGGTCCCCACCGGTCCTGGGCCTCCAGGGCCTCGATAAGGCTGGGACTCTGCTATGGTTGGAGGAGTCTCAGGGCCAATTCATTCAATTGTATTTATTGAGCACTTGTGTGTAGAGCACACACTTACTGTGTGCAGAGCACCGTACTAAGAGCTTGGGAGAGTACAGAACAACAATAAACAGACACATTCCCTACTCACAACGAGCTTGAGTCCACCGGCGATGTTGATATGTTGGCCCTGTGGCCCTTGGTCTTCCCGTCCTTCTTCCTAGCCACTTCCCAAGAAGAAACCAATTGATCCATCGTACGTATGGGCTGAGCACTTACTGCATGCAGTTTACTGATTGTCCAGTTTGGGGAGGATGAATTAGTGGACAGGATTCCTGCCCTCAGGGGGCTGATAATTTACCATGTTCAGGGCACTGAACTGAACGTCTGGGAGAGAACAATAGCATTAGTATTAGCACGGGAAGCAGCAGGGCCTAGTGGATAGTCCTGGCCTGGAAGTCAGAAAGTCATGAGTTCTAATTCTGGCTCTACCACTTGTCTGCTGAGTCACCGTGGAGAAGTCACTTCACTTCTCTGTGCCTCAGTGACCTCATCTGTAAAATGGGGAGAGTGTGAGCACTATGTGCAACGGGGATTGTGTCCAACAGGATTTGCTTGTATCCACCCCAGTGCTTAGTACAGTGCCTGGCACATAGTAAGCACTTTACAAATGCTACAATTATTATTATTATTAATAGGCAGAATTTCCGTCTCCAAGGAGCTTACAGTCTAGCAGGGAGACAGATACTAAAATAAGGAACTGCCTGGAGGAAGAAGGATAAGCGCCCTGAAAGAGGCATTAATGCTGGTTGCTATAGTGGCACCAATCTCCAGTGCATCAAGGAAAGCTAACCATGCTACCTACCTGGGCCCTGGAACCCGATCCTCTCAATCAGTCAGTCAATGGTATTTATTGAGTACTTACCATGTGCAGAGCGCTGGACTAAGTGCTTGGGAAAGTACAATATAATAGAGCCCGGAGAAGCAGTCCTTACCCACAAGTAGCTTACAGTTCACAGGAAGAAAGACGTTAAAATAAATTTCACGCATTGAAAACCCTCGCTATCAACCTCCTCCCCATCCCGCCTCCTTCTGCTCTCTTCCATCTCTCCTCCCTCCTCACTGCACCACTTCCCCACTGTTTCCGCCAAGCCCAAGACTCCCCTTTTCCTATAAAACATCCCCCAACCTCATCACCCCTCCCTGCCTTGTCTTATCTTTGGAGATGAATCAGGTGCTGCTGGTGCCAGTGCCTGGTGGTGCTGACAGGCGATGAATTCAATATGGGTCTCCCTGAGGTGTTTGAGTGGCCTGGGCCTGTATGTGTGTGTGTTGGGGGGTGGGAAGCGGGACATGCATGTATGCACTAATATGTAATTGGGAGTCCCCTGAGTGACAGGAGGAAAGCTGAGAGAAAAGGGTGAGTTAGAGAACTAGAATTCAGGAGTCCTGGTTCCCAGCTTCTCTGGGTCTTTCTTCCCTGGCTCCCTGGGAAGGAGAGAGGGGAATGGTGGGAGGTCAAGGTGGGGTGGGGGGATAAGTTGGCAGAATAGGGGCCCAGCTGTGAACCAGGGGTCTGGGCTCAGAGTGCAGACATGGGGGGCCAGGTGAGGTTAGAGCTACTAGGAGAGATCCGGGGCAGCTTGAGGCCTGAAATGGGAAGTGTTTCCTACTTTCTGGCTCCATAGTGGGCTCAGACTTCTCTCCGCCCTCAGGGACCCTTCCCTATGCTCTCTGACCATGTGTCTGCTCAACAGATCTGTGGAACTTGTGGGGGGCTCATCTGTCTGTAAGTAGGGAACTAGGGGCAAGAGGTGGGATAGGGGGAAGACTAGCAGGGCTGGCCGGACACCGGAAGGAGGTCTGGCCCCAGGTTCTGACTCTTGGGAACCAGAAAGGAGGCTGGAGGAATGTGGGAGCAGGCAGAGGAGGGACTGGCTGTGAGGTTCAGAATACAATTTTTTCCATCCCCTCTTACTAATGCCCCCCCCCCCATCTCCCCATCGCTCCACTCCCTGACTCCATCCCCTTGACCCCTGACCCCTATCCCCCATCTCCTATCTCTCCATCCCTCATCTCACCATCCTTCCATCCCCATGACCCATTGCCTCATCCCCCTGACTCCCACCTCTCCGGCTCTATCCCCCAGACCCTGAATATTAAGGCCCTCGGCTCCTCCCATCTCTCTCCTGGCCCACTGGGTGAGTCAGGGAGGGTCTGGGCTGTGACTCAGCATTGAGGCTGGGGTCCAGTGGAGCTCACGCTGCTCTCCAGGCGTCCTCCCCCTTGCCCCCTTGTCCCTCAGTGGACCGGCAGGGCGAGGAGTGGGGAGTGCGGTTGGTGGGCCCTGGCTAGCAGAGTGCCCCAACCCCTCCCAGCCCCAAACCCTGTCTCCCCCAGCCCCTTCCTCTCCCACAGCCTCTTCCCCACCAGTTTTCTCACACACAGACCCTGTTGCCAAGCAACCGGCATTCAGGGGCGGGGGGGCTGTTGTGGGGAGAGGGGAAAGGAATCTGGGAAGAGAGTCGGTTTGAGGATACTGGGGGAGTGAGGGTGGTCTGGGGCAGCCCATTCCCATAGCTGCCTCTATTTCAGCCCACTCAGTCCCTGACACACACACTGTCTTTGTGACCCACACTCGCTCACTCCCGAACACACACACACTTGCTCGCTCCCTGATACGTATACACACACACCTTGCACACATTCAGATGATACCCTTTAATTTCCTACTCCCAAACACTGTCACATCCACTGTCATGAACACACACTCATTGGTTCTCATTCTCACCGACACACACACTTACTTACTGAAACACTCACACTCTTACACTCACTGAGACCCACACGCCAAGACGTTCACAACTACACACTCACTTGAAGACCTGACCACCCTCTCTCCTTCTCCCAACCCTATGTGACTTATGATCCCTGACCCCTGACCTCTGTGCTCAACTCTGACTTCAGCTCCTGGCCGCACCACATCCCCAGCATAATAATAATAATTGTGGCATTTGTTAAGCACTTACTATGTGCCAGGCACTATACTAAGCGCTGGGGTGCATACAAGCAAATAGTGTTGGACACAGTCCCTTTCCCAAACTCACAGTCTCAATCCCCATTTTACAGATTGGGTAATTGAGGCACAGAGAAGTAAAGTGACTTGCCCAGGGTCACACAGCAGACAAGTGGCAGAGACGGGAATAGAACCTTCTGATTCCCGGGCCCGTGTTCTATCCGCCACACCATGCTGCCCCATGGCCTGCTCCTGGCCCAGGCTTGGGCCTCCCTTTCCCAAGACCAAGGGGCATCTGTACGGGTCCTCAAGGGTCTGGGGTCGGGGGGGGCCTCATCTAGAGCCCCCTCCCCTAGATGGGCTCCTTCTTTTTCTGCCCCAGGTGAGCCCAAAATGGGCTGTGTGCAGTGCAAGAAGAACTCAGAGGTGGGAACCAAAGGAGAGGCTTCAGGAAGCAGCGATGGCACCGGCGGCTTTGCGTTCAGAGATCGCTATGGCCCCGACCCCACCCAGACCCACCCTCCCATCAGCACCACCCGCATCCCAGACTACAACAACTTCACCCCGAGCCCAGTCACTTCCACTTTCATGAGCACCAGCGGGCTTCGGCCAGGAGCCATCTCAGGTTAGAGCCACTGCACCAGGGGCCTTGAGGTTGGCCTGATGCCCCGGGCTCTAGCCCACGCAGCCTGGGGAGCCGGTGGGTGTGGGGCTGACTGTCTGTACTCGAGTGAGGAGTGGGGGCTGGTCCCCCTCAATAGCTGAACCCAACTCCTCTCCCCCACCCCCCGTGCCCACAGGCGGCGCCACCCTCTTCATCGCGCTGTATGACTACGAGGCTCGGACCAGTGAGGACCTCTCCTTCAGCAAGGGCGAGAAATTCCACATCCTCAACAGCGCGTGAGTTTCCTCCACCCTCCCAGGGGTCTGGGCCAGGGGCTGGGGGATGGGGCAAGAGAATGAGCTGAACTGGACCCTGCTCCAGACCCTTGGGGGAGGGCAGACCTGGGCCATGCCTAGGCCCAACCCAGGGGTCCACCCTGGGGCACAGCTTTGAACCTGACTTGAACCGGCCCTACCCCTCTGGCTGGGAGGACTGGCACTGGGGAGCCGAGGGGTGGGGAGGTGATGCCCGTCGGGCTTCCCTGGTCCCACCTGGGCCCTGCACTGGGTGGCTCTTAATCCAGGCTGCTGGGTGTGGGGGTATGGAGGCCGGGGTTTTTCCTGTCCCTGACATTGGGGGACAGCCAATGGCTAGGCTGGGGGAGAGGAGGGATATGGTCTTGGCCCTCCACAGTCCCCCGGACCTGAACTTGCCCTGGGTTTTGCCTCATCAGCGAAGGTGATTGGTGGGAAGCGAGGTCTCTGAGCTCCGGGCTCAGCGGCTACATCCCCAGCAACTATGTGGCCCCCATGGACTCGATCCAGGCGGAAGAGTGAGCGCAGGCGTGGGCCGTGGTGGGGGCGGGTGGGGGGGGAGGGGAGGAGAGGCGACCCAGCGGGCAGGTGGGATGAGCATGTACAGAGGAGTGCAGGTGTTGGGAGTGGGGTGTGGGTGAATGAGCTTGCGTAAGGGAATGCAGGTGACATGTTGGTGGGTGGATGGAGAAATCAAAGGCTCCAGGCTGCCCCTGCCCAGAGAACTCCCTGCCCCCAGCTGCCCAGAACCTAGCTCCTCCTATGCCCTCGAGGGGTGGGGACTAGGACTCCTGGGTTTGGGCCCAGCTGAACCGCCCTGCCGGAGTCTCAGCAGGATGGCTTCCCCCTCCCTCCTACTGCCCAGCCTCCCACCAGCCTCCAGGGCCTCCCCGCTCAAGGGGAGGAGCTGGGGTGGCCGCCTGGAGTCCTGGCTCCCCACCCTGCCCTGCCCCTCCAGGAGCTGCCCTCTCACCAGCCTACGACATCCCCCAAACCAGGTGGTACTTTGGGAAGATTGGGCGGAAGGATGCCGAGCGATTGCTGCTGACCAAAGGAAACCCCCAGGGAGCCTTCCTCATCCGGGAGAGTGAGACCACCCTAGGTCAGGGGACAGGGCTGGATGGGGGCACAGGGAGGGGAAAAGGGTCGTGGGCCAGGCGGGTCAGAGACCACGACAGGAAGGGAGCCGTGAAGGTGGGGAGGAGGGCCGGGGCTGGGCCTGCGGGCACCTGGGCTGGGACTTGGATAGAAAGGGGCCAAGGTGCAACCACCGTGACTCCTGCCCTCCCGGCCCCCAGGTGCTTATTCCCTCTCCATCCGAGACTGGGATGAGGTCAAGGGTGACCACGTGAAGCATTACAAGATCCGCAAATTGGACAGCGGCGGCTATTACATCACCACCCGCACCCAGTTTGACACCGTGAGAGAGTTGGTGCAGCACTACATTGGTGAGGGGGCGGGGGGGTGCAAGGGAGGGCTCGTGCTGGGGAGTGGAGTGGGGGTCTGATCAGGCTTTGGGTGGGGAGGAGAGGGAGTTGGGGAAAAGGGCCACCTTGGTGGGTAAGGGTGAGAGAAACCAAGAATCTGGGCATCTCTGTAGTCTCCACCTTGGCCTTCCCACTCTGCTCTCCCCTGATTGATCAAATCATCAATCAGTAGTATGTTCTGAGCACCTACTGGGTGCCAAGCACTGGACCCAGAGCTGGGGAAAGTACAATAGGCTAAGTAGATACAATCTCTGCCCTCAAGGCACTTATAATCTAGTAGTAATAATAGTATTTATCAAGAGCATTCTGTGTGGAGAGCACTGTATACTATACACTGGGAGAAAATACTCAGGTGGGAATTAAACACGGCCTAGTGGAAATTATAATAATGTTGGTATTTGTTAAGCGCTTACTATGTGCCGAGCACTGTTCTAAGCGCTGGGGTAGACAGGGGAATCAGGTTGTCCCACGTGGGGCTCACAGTCTTAATCCCCATTTTACAGATGAGGGAACTGAGGCCCAGAGAAGTTACGTGACTTGCCCACAGTCACACAGCTGACAAGTGGCAGAGCTGGGATTCGAACTCATGAGCCCTGACTCCAAAGCCCATGCTCTTTCCAAGAAAAGGGGAATCAGACTTGAATAGGTGCTTAATAGGATGTGTGAGATTCATACAGTAGGTACAAATCAGAGGACCTGGATTCTAATCCTAACTCTGCCACTTGTCAGCAGTGTGACCTTGGATGAGTCACTTCACTTCCCTGTGCCTCAGTTTCCTCATCTGTTTGTGAGCTCCATGCGGGACAAGGACTGTGTCCAACCCAATTTGCTTGAATCCACCTTAGCCTAGTACAGTGCCTGGCACATAATAAGCTCTTAACGAATACCATTATTATTATAATTATCATTATTCCACTTTGACTTCTGCAGTCAGCCGACTAACTGACCTCACAGCCTCCAGTCTCTCCACACTTCCTTCCAAACTTCATTCTGCTGCCTGGATTATTTTTCTACAAAAACGTTCAGTCCATGTTTCCCTACTCCTCGAGCACCTCCAGTGGTTGCCCACCCACCTCCGTATCCAACAGAAACTCCTTATCGTCGGCTTTAAGGCATTCAGTCAGCTCTCGATCAATTGTATTTACTGAGCGTTTGCTTTATGCAGAGCACCCTACTAAACGCTAGGGAGAGTACAGTGTAGCGGAGTTGGGACACGTTCCCTGCCCACAGGGGCTGACAGTCTAGAGGTAGAGGCTGACATTAAAAATTAAGGCTTTGTACTTAAGTTCTGTGGGACTGAGGGTGGAGTGAATGTCAAGTGGTTAAAAGGTACAAATCCAAGTACAAGGTTGACGCAGAAGGGAGAGGGAGCTGGGGACCCAAGGGCTTAGTCAGGGAAGGCCTCTTGAAAGAGGAGATGTGATTTTAATAGTGTTTTGAAGGTGGGGAAGGTGTTGGTCTGTCAGATATGAAGGGGGAAGGAGTTCCAGACCAGAGACAGGATGCGGGTGAGGAGTAGGCAACAAGATAGCCGAGATCGAGGTACAGCAAGCAGTTTGGCTTTAGAGGAGCGACGCATATGGCCTGGGCTGTAGTACGAAATCACTGAGGTAAGTTAAGAGGGGGCAAAGTGATTGAGTGCTTTAAAGCCAATGGTAAGGAGTTTCTGTTTGATGCGGAGATGGATGGGCAACCACTGGAGGTTCTTGAGGAGTTTTTTTTAGAAAAATGACCCAGACAGCAGGATGAAGCAGGGACTGGAGTGGGGAGAGACAGAAGGCAGTGAGGTCAGTGAGGAGTCTGGTGCAGTAGTCAGGGCAGGATAGGACAGATGCTTGGATCATTGTAGTAGCAGTTTAGATGGAAAGGAAAAGGCGTATTTTAGTGACGTCATGATGTCTCCCCATCCTGCTTTATCTCGCTGCTCTCCTCCTACAACTCAGCCCGTGCACTTAACTCCTTTAATGCCAACCTACTGGCTGCCCTGTGACCTATTCCTTTTTGCCACTGACCCCTTGCCCAAGTCCTCCCGTGGGCCTGGAGGTCCCTCCACCTTCATATCCAACAGACCATCACTCACCCCATCTTTGAAACCCTCCTAAAATCACATCTCCTCCAAGAGTCCTTCCTTGACTAAGCCCTTATTTTCCCTCCCCCGACCCCCCCGCATCACCTTTGCATTTGGCAGTGTACCCCTTAATCACTTTGATACCCCAGCCTCACAGCACTTCTGTATCTTTATCTTCTGCTGTCTGTCTCCCTCTGTAATAGTAGTTATGGTACTTGTTAAATGCCTACTATGAGTCAAGCACTGTTCTAAGCGCTGGGGTAGACCTGAGTTAATCAGGTCAGACACAGTGCCTGTCCCACGTGGGGCTCACCCTCTTATCCCCATTTTACAGATGAGGGAACTAAGGCATAGAAAAGTGAAGTGACTTACCCACGGTCCCACAGCAGTCACGTGGAGGAGTCAGGATTAGAACCCAGGTCCTTCTGATTCCCAAGCCTGGGCTCTTTCCACTAGGCCACGATAATTATTATTATTATTATTATTAGGGCCTTCCAGCAAACACCTAGTGAGCCCGAAAGAAGAGGTATAGGGTTTTGGGGAGGGTCTGCTCTCGGCAGGGGAGTGCCTAGGCTGGGCAAAGCCAATGAATCCCGGTGGGTGTGGAGGTGCTGTGGGCCAGGAATTGGGGGTGGCCCCTTTTAGAGGCAAGTCTGGGCAGGTTCCTGCTTCTGGCTAATTCAGCAAGGGAGTAGCGGATTGTTCTGGCATTTGGAGACGGGGAGTCTGGGAACTGGAGATCTAGGGAGATGGGGAATCTGCAAGCTGGAAGGTCTAGGAGCCTGGGACCTGGGGAGTCTGGGAATTGGGGAGACCTGGGAGTTGGTGAGTTTGGCAGCCAGCCCCACTAGGCGGGAAACTCCTTAAGGGCAGGGATCGTGACTACCAATGCTACTGGACTCTCCCAAGTGCTTAGTACGGTGCTTTGTACCCAGTAAGGGATCAGCAAATACCATTGATTGATTAATCGATTGCATGTGTCTGATCTGCTGCCTTCGCCCTCACCCTCTGTCCCCATTGCTCTCCAGAAGTCAATGACGGTCTGTGCCACCTGCTGACCAAGGTGTGTGTGAACATGAGGCCGCAGACCCTGGGCCTGGCCAAGGACGCCTGGGAGATCGCCCGTGAATCCATCAGCCTGGACCGCAAGCTTGGCATGGGCTGCTTTGGGGATGTTTGGATGGGTGAGGAGGGCAGAGGGGGCGGTCGTGGTGATGCTAGGGGCCTCTCTGGGCTGAGGGGAGGAGCCTACTACCCCTCAACCTGGTGATCCCTTAGAGGGCTCCTCCTGTGAGGTAAAAACTAGTCAGGGTATGGAGACCTAGGGACCAGTGGGACATAGTCAAGCTCCCAGTGAACTGTGGTCCCAGCCCCAGCCCAGAAGTTGTCTTGGAAAATCCCAGACTTCCATGGGGCAGATGTCATGGGTTCAGGGGCCTTGGGGAGTCACAAATGCCCCCCAGTGCCTAGGACCTTAGGGACATTGAGGTTTCCTAGCTAGCCCTCTGTAGCCTGATGCCCACAGTCAAGGGAGGACATGCTGGGGGTGGGGGTGGAAGGAAACACACCTAGATCCCACGTTCTAGAGGCAGGCATCATCCCAATGTGCTCACAGGGTTGGGAGCATATGCGCAGAGATTTCCCCTATTTGACCCTTCCCTTGCCCCCTCTCCGGCCCAGGAACGTGGAATGGCAGCACCTTGGTGGCGGTGAAGACTCTGAAGCCGGGCACCATGAGCCCGGAAGCCTTCCTGGAGGAGGCTCAGATCATGAAGCAGCTGCGACACGACAAGCTGGTACAACTGTACGCGGTGGTGTCCGACGAGCCCATCTACATCGTCACCGAGTACATGAGTCATGGTCAGAGGGCAAGGCTGAGAGGAGGGGCCGGGCCTGGGGGTGGATCTGGGTTCAGGGGCAGGGTGTCGAGGGCGGGACCCAGGCAGGGTGGAAGGATGGAAGGGGCTTTGGGTGGGGTTCAGGGACAAGTGAGGTGGGGCCTGAGGGCACCTGGGCCTGGGTGAGCCAATAAACCCTACGATCCTGGTGCTGCCTCCACCAGGGAGCCTACTGGATTTCCTCAAGGATGGTGAGGGCCAGCGGCTGAGACTGCCCCAGCTGGTGGACATGGCAGCCCAGGTGAGGGGTGGTGGTTTGTGGAGACCAGGGAACTGAGTGAGGGATGGGTGACGGGGGCAGAGGACTGGCAGCAAGAGGGTTGGTGAGAGAGGGGACCCCAAGGGTCGGGGAGCTGGGGGTGGGTGGGTCAGGGGTCAGAGGGCTGGCAGAGGGCAGAGGACTCTCACCCTCACCACCCTCCCATGCCTCTGGTGCCTGAGCAGATTGCGGCGGGCATGGCGTATATCGAGCGCATGAACTACATCCACCGGGATCTGCGAGCGGCCAACATCCTGGTGTCAGATGCCCTCGTCTGCAAGATCGCCGACTTTGGACTGGCACGCCTCATCGAGGACAATGAGTACAATGCCCGACAAGGTGTCCCCCCACCCCTCCCCGCCCTGTCAGCTAGGTGCCCTGCCCCACTCTCCTTCCCATCTCCCCGCCCCCTGCCCTGGCTGACAAGGTGTCCTTCCCCTTCTCCCGTGGCAGGCTCCTCTTCCTAAGTCCTGCCTAGGAAGGTGCCCCCCACCCTCTGTTCCCACTCCCACTCCGATTGCCCGGTGAGGTAATCCCCCAACCCCAACTCTCCTCCGCCTACTTTTTCTCCAGATCTGACTGACGAGGTGCCCTCCTCCCATCCCCCTGCCTGACTCCCCTTCTCCTGCCTTGCCCCTTCATGCCCCCTGCAAGATTCTTGCCCACCTGCTCTGACCCCCCTCCTTCATGCCTCACCCCATATCTCCCACCTAACTGCCCCCCTCTCCCCTGCACCCCAAATCCAGCCCTGCCCCAAGTCCTGAGACCCTTGCTAACCCCCGAGTTTCTTCCAGACCCACGCCCCCATTCAGAGCCCACCCTGACACCAGCCTTCCTCCCTGTGCCCCCTTCAGCCCCACTCACCATCATCCCCTTCCCCGCCTCTCCATCTCCCACAGGAGCCAAGTTCCCCATCAAGTGGACAGCGCCCGAGGCCGCGCTCTTTGGCCGATTCACCATCAAATCAGACGTCTGGTCCTTTGGGATCCTGCTGACTGAGCTGATCAGCAAAGGCCGGGTGCCTTATCCAGGTGAGGGAAACCCCCAACCCCAGCCCCCACCACAACCCTAACCCAAACCGCCACCTGGGTTCCCCATGCCCCATACCTCTGCCTCCCCTTCACGCTCATCATTCCCGTTTTCCCCAGGACCCTTCACCTCCCACACACCCTCCCAACTCCCCTGCCTTGCTCCCACTCAGCCCGGACCCCTCTTCACCTCTGGCACCCAGGAAAGGGGTTCCAGCCCCTGCCTGATGTGTGCCCGCTCCCCGCCCCGCAGGGATGAATAACAGGGAGGTGTTAGAGCAAGTGGAACGGGGTTACCGCATGCCCTGCCCCCCGGGCTGCCCACCTTCGCTGTATGAGATGATGGAGCAGAGCTGGCGGGCCGACCCTGAGGAGCGGCCCACCTTCGAGTACCTGCAGGCGTTCCTGGAGGACTACTTTACTGCCACGGAGCCCCAGTACCAACCTGGAGATGCCCCCTGACCCCTGACCCCAACCCCACCCGGCCCGTTGCATACAGTCGTCCCCGTGGGGTCAGGGGAGTAGGACTCCCCGCCAGACTGCGCCTCTGCCTGTCCCCCAACCAGACCCTGCTAAGCCCTCGACACCAGCCGCAGGGCTGGGGTGTGGGGCTGTGGGGAACCAGTCTGATCTGCCCCCTGGCTCAGTCTCCAAGTGGCCAAGCTAGAAGCCCCGGCTTGACTGATGGGTACATTGCTCAGGCTCCTGGATCAGCCTCTCCTGCCCTTGCCCATGCCCTGCCTCTGTTCTACCCAAGTCCCATCCTGCCTCGGCTCTGATCAGTTGCCCCCTCCCCAGCCTTCTGCCTTGTTATTTATAAAGTTGTGTTTCCCTGCTGTCCTCCAACCTTCCCTGTCCTCCTCCACCACCCTTCCCTGCCCACAGCTGCCCTCTCCCACCCTCCCCTCCCTTGCCCCCTTAACCCTCCCTTGCCCTCTTCCACCATCCCTTGTACCCTCTGCCCTCCTCCTTGGGATTTGGGGACTGGGACTGGGGCCCTGGTCCTTAAATCTGTTGGCACTTTCTCTGGGATAGGAGGCAGAGAGGTCTGGGCCTTGGGGTCCCTCCCCGTCCAGCCTTATCTGCCCCTCCCCAACCTGGTGAGAGCACTGCCCCTCCCAACCCTGAGGGCCAGCTCGGCTGCTCCCCTCCATGCGATACCCACCGAGGGCACTGCCTCCCACATCCGGAGCCCCCAGAGGCCAGCAGGCCGGGGTTCAAGACAGAGATCTGAGGGGCCAGGCCAAAACTCCTCTTCCTCCTCCCACTCTTCGCTTCCCACTCTCTAAGGAACTTCCCCGCCCCTCACTCCATCTGCTGTAGGGGTGGCCCAGCCCCAGCTGCCCTGCCACGGCCGGCCCAGTGCCCGGGCTCCTGGGTCCCAGCCTGATGGAACATGCCCCGGCTCTGCCTCGTTTCAGCTGAGTGTGTTTGAAATCAATTCTGTAAATAAATGAAACAATATGTCTTCTACCAGGGGAGTCCCTGGGGGTCCTGCCTGGAGGAGGGTTGGGGGGGGAGAGGGGGGCATAAAGGGGAACCAGAGGGGTGGGGGAGGGGAGAGAATTGTGGGAGGGAGAGGGGACTGAAGGGAATGGGGCAGGGGGAGGGAAGGGAGGAGGAGAGGGGACTCAAGGGCAGCGGGAAGAGAAGATCACGGGAAGGAGAGGAGAACCAGAGGGATTGTGGCGGGGTGGAGGTGGGGGGGAGGGTGGAGGAGAGGATCATTGGAGGGAGAAGGGAACCAGAGAAGGGAACTGGATGGGGGAACCAGAGAAGTCCTGGAGGTAGAGGATCATGGGAGGGAGAGGAGAAACAGAGGGGCTGCCCCGGAGAAGGGAATCATGAGAAACCAGAGGGTTGATGGAGGGGGAAGCCGAGAGGAGGTAGTGGGGTGGGGAAAGAGAGAGAAAGGGGAACCACCCTTGCTGTGGGGGAGGGGTCCCAGGTCCCCGTTGAGTAGCCTGGCCTCCCCAAGCGGAGAAGACAGGGGCATGGGGGAGCCTAACCTGAACCATGAGTGGTGTCGGGCATTCAGGGAAAGTGGCGCTAGTATCACCGGCTGAGGGATGGGTCTCAGGCCTTGGACACAGACCTGGGCCAGGAGTGCCTCGAGGAACTGGCATCGAACCGGCCCCAACAGCCTCGGTCCAACGCCACCCTAGAAAGTCTGCAGGGAGATGCGGGGCGGCGGGGGCCTGCCCAGCATCCCCCCAGGGATGGTTGGTTCTCCAAGGTGATGAGCACCGGGGCCGGGTGCCCACTCTGTGCCAGGTGCCCACTCTGTGCCAGGTTGGGCTGGGGGACCGGGAAGGAGACAGTGCGAGGGGGGCGTGCCCCCTGCTGGCCGTTTGGCGCACTGTGCCTCGGCCCCTTGTCCAACACCTGGGGCAAGGTGAGAGTTGCCGGGGCAAGGTGAGAGTTGCCGGGGCAGGTTTCAGCTGCCCTTCGGTCTGTGCCCAGCCTGGCAGGGTGCTCTAGGCCCAGAGGGACCGCAGAGAAGGAGTCTTCGCCGCCTACTGGCTTCCAGCGGCCCTTGGGGAGGCCCCGCCCGGGCTTGGCCACGTGAGAATGCACACAAATCCAGGCCCACAGACATATTCGAACATTTCTAGGCACACCGATCGAAAAACCCGCCTTACGCTATGCATTCGCAGGCATAATGACAATAATAATAGTAATTATTAGTAGTATTATGGTATTTGTTAAGCGCTTACTATGTGCCAGACATCGTACTAGGAGCTGGGGTGGCTACAAGCAAATCGGGCTGGACGCCGTCCCTGTCCCACACGGGGCTTACAGTCAAACATACAATCAGCCACAGACTTTCACATACACACACATACATAAATACACTAACCGATGTGCACACGGTGACAAAACACCGATACATACGCACACCCAATGCACATACAGCGGCAGGACACCCACACCCACACACACACAGATGTGCCTAGACACATTTCAATCAGAGGTATAATTGAGTGCTTACTGTGTACAGAGCACTTTCGCACGCACACACTTTCACACGCGCAAGCGCACACACACAAACACACTAACTCACAGCCACACATAAAGAGATCCAGACACAGGACCTAGGTGCCATCACAACACACACCCGGGCACACACATATACGAAAGCCACTCATATGGACCTACACACATACAGCTTACAAGGCACGGAGAGGGAGAGAGAGAGAGATACACACACACTCACACACCCCTCTCATTCCAGCCCCAGGCCCAGGGCTCTGGAATAAGGGGCCTCTCTGACCCCTTCTCTCCTCCAGCAACAAGCACCTCCCCCTGCCTCCCAGCTGGGCAGAGAGCCTGCCTCCCCCCTCCCCCCATCCTGGCCCTCTCCAGTGTCCCCTTCCCCTCATGCCCCCAGGGTCCCTCATCACCTCGGGCAGGAACAAAGGTGACCTTTGCCCTTTGCCGAGGGGGGAGTGGGGCTGGGGGCCAAGGGGCCTGGGTGTTTGAAGTTTCCCGGAGGCTGCAGCTGCCCGGTTTCTGGTTGCAGGGAGGAATTTGAGGCGTGTTTTCTTGGGGAGGTCTGGAGAAGAAGAGGTTAGAGGAGCGTGGTGTTAGCCGGGATGAAGGGGAGGGGGCCACAGGGCAGCTGGGCTGGATACCTGGTGGGGGGAGAGAGGGTTGAAGGGGGAAGCTGGTTTGGAAGGGGGAGCCCAGTCCTGCCGCACCCTCCGCCCTCCTTGGTCCTGCAGGAAAGCATGGTGGGGGTGACTGGCTGGAGCAGTGGGTGGGGGCGGGGAGGGTGGAGAAGTCAGGTCACGAGGTGCTGTTGAGACAGTTAATGTGGGGATCTCTGCTTGTGGCAGCATTTTCCTGAGCTCCTCGGTGAGGTCCTCCACTCCTCGGTGAGGTCTGCCACGTGCTGCTGCGCAACCTTGAGCAAGTTACTTGACCTTTCTGAGACTCTGTCCTCCCCATCTTTGAAATAAGGAGAATCCCAGCCCTCCTCTGGATTCCAAGCAGTGGAACTGGGGAAGGGCTAGGGAAAATGGAAGCCTATTCCTGCCATCAGATGCGTCCCCTAGGGCTCAGTCGCAGTCAGAAGTCGGAGGTCAAGGGTCAGAAGTCAGGCAACAGGGTTCAGAGGTCAGTCTGTCCAGAAAGTTTCACACAGGGGCTGTCTCGAGTGACCCCCACAGGCCCAGACAGATGGACCCTTGTCCAGGTGAGAGACCGAACAATTCATTGCATTTATGGAGTCCTCGAAGCCTTCCCCTTGCCCTCCCCCTGCCCCCAGGCTCTGCTGGAGTCAATCTGTACCTTCCACTTTCTGCAGCTGCCCCTCACAGCCCCCCACCCCGCCCAAGTACCATCCTCTCTGTAGTCTCTCCCCACCTCTCCAGTCCTTCTAGCCTTCCCAGGCTCTCCCAGTGCCTCCCAGGCCCTCCCAGCCTCTCCTAACCCCTTTAACTCTCTCAGTCTCTCCTAGTCTCTCAGTCCTTCCAAGCCTCTCCCAGCTTTTCCAGCGCTCTTGGCCTTTCCCAACCTCTCTCAATCCCTCCCAGCCCCTCCCAGGCTCTCCTAGTCCCTTCAGCCCTCTCAAGTCTTTTCCAGTCTCTTCCTTCTTCTCCCAATCCCTCCCAGTCTCTCCCTGTCTCTCCTAGCCCTTTCAGCCCTCTCAGTCTCTCCCAGTTCTTCCCGGTCTCTCCTAGCCCTTTCAGCTGTCTTGATCTCTCTGAGTCTCTCCAGTCTTCCTGCCCTTTCCCAGCCTTTCCCAACCTTTCCCAGCCTCTTCCTACCTTTCCCAGCCTCTCTCAGCCCTTCCCACTCTCCCACTATCTCCAGCCCTCCCAATCTCTTCCAGCCCTTTCAATCTCTCCCAGTTTCCCCGACTTCTCCCAGCCCTCCTAGCCTCTCTCACTCTCCCCGCTGGCCTCCCAGTTTCTCCCAGTGACTTCCAGCTCTCCCACTCTTTTCCAGCTTCTCCCCACTTCTCCCCACCTCCCCCCAGCAGATCCCACCTCCCCTCCCTGTCCCGTTCCCCTTGGCAGGCAGAGCCCTGTGCGGCAATGCCACCTCAGCTGTGCCAGGAGCAAGGTGGCAGTGCCAATCCCTCATAGACCCCAGGCCTGTGATGCCAGCCAAGCAGCAGAGAAGGAAACGTGGGTGGGGTGGGCGGCAGAGCCCTCAGGGAGCTGGGACTGGCTGGGGCACCTTCCGGGGTGGGGGCAGGGGGCAGGCACAAAGGGGTGTCTCTGTGAGCAGCAGGGCGGGCACTGGGTGAGCACAGTGTGGTGGGCACTCCTAGCTGGCTGCTGCCCTTCCCTCCTGCCTTCATGAGAGCCAGCACACAATGGAGCAGCTGAGCCACGGAGGGCGGGAGGCAGAGGGAGGAGGGCAGAGCGGAGTGGGGGCGGCTGGCAGGGATTGGGGCTGCGCAGCCATGCCCTGCTACTGCCGGGCAGACATTGGGTCAGGGGATGACCAGCTGTCCTGGTCCCTGGTCCTCTGACCCCTGCTTCCTGGAGCAAGTCATACTAAGGTGGGATAGGAGAAGGGGTGGGCCGGGCAGACTGGGCTAGTGGGTGCCAGCGTGCCACCCCTCCTGATCTGCCTACCTCCTGCTTCCCCTAAAATACTCCTCGGCCACACCCCTGTCCACCTGCTTCTAGGGGGGCCTGGTCCTCGGGTCCCGAGCAGTGACCACGCCCTGGTGAGGGTTACGCCTCCTACCGCTCGCCAGACTGGGGACCCCCCATGCCAGCCCGGGGAGCAGGGTGCAGTATGGGCAGGGCCCCGGGTAGAACGCCTTAGTTGTTGCTGGTCCTCCCTGGAGATGGGAGGAGTGAGTCCAGGCCAGCTGCTGGGCTGGAGCCAGGCCTGGAGGGAGGGGCTCGCCAGCCCCAAGAGAAGGGGGAGGAGTGTCTCGGTTCCTGGAGTCCGGGCCTGGCAGTCAGAAGGACCAGGGTTCTAATTCCAGCTCCACCACTCGTCTGCTGTGTGACCTTGGGCAGATCACTTCACTCCTCTGTGCCTCTGTCACCTCAGCTGTATAATGGAGATTAAGACTGTGAGTCCTGTGTAGGACAGGAACTGTGTCCAGCCTGACTAGCTTGTATCTACCCCAGGGCTTAGTACGGTACCCTCTTCTCCTGGAGGCTCCACTACAGGGGATTGGTTTACTCCCTGGGTCCACCCAGAAGAAGCTTAGTGGATAGAGCCCAGGCCTGGGAATCACAAGGACCTTGCTTCTAATCCCGGCCCTGCCTTTTATCGTGTGACCTTGGGCAAGACCCTTCACTTCTCCGTGCCTCAGTTTCCTCATCTGTAAAGCGGGGATTCAGGTGATGAGCTCCATGTGAGTGAGGGCTTAACAAATGCCATAAAAACAAAACCAAAAAAGAAGGGGTCTGCCCTGCTCTCGATCCTGGGGGGGTGTCCGCCGGCTGGCAAGGCAGTGCCCGGGACCCCAGCCAGTCGGGCAGCCCCCACCCCGACACCTCCTGGAGCCCGGGAGGGCGAGGCCGCCTCAGTTTCCCCACCTGGGAGTGGGGTGGAGCGGAGGGATTGTTGAGGGGCCCGGGCCGAGGGGGGTCCAAGACCCCCGGCCTTCGCGGGGAAACTGCGGGCAGCCTCGGGGCCGCCGCTAGGTGGCAGCACAGACCGGCGCGGGAGCCCCTGCCCGGGCATTTGTCTGGGAGAGAGAAACCCACCCACCCACCCCTCACTGGCAAATGATGGGGAGGGGCAGGGGCAGCAGGCCTTGAGCTGGTGCCTTGGGGTGCTCCCCCTCTCCAACCTCCAGAGCAGTGGCAGGAGCTGGAGGAGGAGGAGGGGGTGTTGGGGGGGGGGTCTCTGCCCCCTGAATCAGGTCCCAGCTAGGACCATCAGGGTCTTAGCCGCCTTCGAATTCAACCCTGGCACCCGGGCCCAGGCTGGATGGCTTCCGGCTCTGCCCGAGCCCCCGGGCATCAGCTGCCGCTCTTCAAGGGACCGCCCCATCTCAGGCGGTCCCCCCCTTGGAGGTGGTTTCAAGCTCTCCCCTTCCTGGGGGTGCGTTCAGAGGTTTGGAACAGGAAATACTGGCTCCTCTACCTCTCCCTCACCCCCCCTGTGACTGGGCCTAGAGGGCCTAGCCCAGGAAAATCTGCTCCACCCATTGGCCCCCGGGGCCGGAAGGCAAGCGTGGGTATCCCTGGGAGAGGTGGTCTGGCAGGATCAGGACAGAGGGCCAGAGGGGGAGGTTTAGCTGGACGGACGAGAGTGTGCCCCCACATTCTTCTCCCTGGAGGCTCCACTACAGGGGATTGGCTTTCTCCCTGGGTCCACCCAGAAGAAGCAGCACGCCTTAGTGGATAGAGCCCAGGCCTGGGAATCACAAGGACCTTGCTTCTAATCCTGGCTCTGCTTCTTATCGTGTGACCTTGGGCAAGACATTTCACTTCTCTGTGCCTCAGTTTCCTCATCTGTAAAACGGGGATTAAGGTGGTGAGCTCCATGTGGGACAGGGACTGTGCCCAACCTGATTACCTCATACCCAGTGCTTAGTACAGTGCCTGGTACACAGTAAGCGATAACAAATACCGCAGGCTCTACTGATTGGCTGAGATGCGACCCCCTGCCCACCGGGAGAGCTGGGGGCTTCGGCTTTGGCCTCGCCCCTCCAGAGGGAGCGGAGGAGGGAAGGAGGAGCCAGGAAGATGCCCTGAAAATGGTAGTCCCTTCCTTGGGTCTCAGTCACCCACTCTATCCCTCTCACCCACTCTCTCCCTCTCACCACCCTTTTTCTCCTTTTTCGTTAACCACTAGAGCACATTTACTGTGCACTTACTGATTGCAAAGCCATAAGTGCTTGAAGGAGAACAATAGAAACAAAACCTACACTCTCTGCCCACAAGGTACTTATAGTCATTGCTGAGTCCTCAATTAATGTCAGAAGGTCTTCCCCCTTAGAATGGAAGCTCTTCACTGGCAGGGACAGTGTCATACTTCGGAATGAACCCTATGCAGTTCACCCAGCAGGCACTCAGCTGCCCTTTCCTGGCTCTGCCCTGGCCTGCTCTAAGCTAGGGCAAGTCTCTTAACCTCTCTGGGTCTGTTTCCTCATCTGTAAAATGGGCACAATTAATTATGGTATTCGTTAAGTACTTTGTATGTGCCGGTCACTGTACTAGCTGCCTCTTCCTCCTAGGGAGGTGCTGAGAGTTATGTCTGTCTCCCCCTCTAGATGGTAAACTCAGGGCGGGCAGGGAACGCATCTGTTAGATTGTTAGATTGTCCTCTCCCAAGCGCTTAGTATAGTGCTCTGCACACAGTAAGCGCTCAATAAATACGATGGACTGACTGAGACCACTGATGTGAAAGCGCTTTGGAAAAAAAAATCATTTTACAAAAAAAGTTATGATCGTGAATGGTGACGATGATCATGATGATGATGAAGATGAGGGTTTGTCTGCCTCACCTCCTGGGTAGATTGTGGGTGCCCAGTCCCTCCGAGGGCATGGCAGGCATCACCAGCAGTGGAATTAAATGGTTTCTTAAGTGGCTAAAGAAGGTGGATAGAGCCCACCTAGGTGGGTGCTCTTGCTCTGCTCCCAGCCCCCAGCCCCTTCCCCTCGGACATAGCAATAGTTCAGATTTTGTTCCCCTGCCGGCTGAGGCCGCGAGCCAGACTGATATATATTTTATGATAACTATAGAGCTGCACTTCAAGCCTGACAAAGGACTTTGACAGCTTCAAGCATCTCTTTGATTAATACATGACCTTTTAATGCTTTGGATTAAATTAATAAATCTTTGAACCTGAAACCTATTCTGCTCCTGATGGGCCGGGTCGGTTGGACACAAGGGCCCAGGGGCTGAGGGTGCCGGCTCCCTTCTCCTCTCTCCGCTCTCCTCGGTTGTCGTTGGGACCCCCGGGGTGGGCTGGGCATCGATGCTCAGGAAGTCGTGCCCCTCGCCCCTGGTGCCCAGGACTTGGGTGAGAGAGAGGGCTGAGATTTGAGAGAGAAGGCAGAGCGGCAGGCTGGCAAGGCAGCCGCCACCATGTGGGCTCAGACATGTGCCCATTGCCCCCGTCCCTTAGTAATGCACCTATCTCTCTTTTTATCCCCCCTCCCTTGTTCCACTTGGTGCCTGAGCCCTGACACTGCACCCAGATCAACCCCCAGGCTGACCGGGGGGTAGGGAACCTAGTTGACAACATCAGGACATATCTGGGCTCTTGTGGAGAGCCTCTGGGGCAGGAGGTGGGGCGGAAATGGACAGACATAGAGCCAAGAATGCAGTCACTGACAAAGCATAATAATAATAAAATTTGTGGTATTTGTTGAGCACTCAGTTTGTTGCCAGGCACTGTATTAAGCTCTGGGGTGGATATAAGCAAATCAGGGTGGACACAGTCCCTGTCCCATGTGGGACTCGCAGCCTCAATCCCTATTTTCCAGATGAGGTAACTGGGGCACAGAGAAGGGAAGTGACTTGCCTAAGGTCATGCAGCAGACAAGTGGCGGAGCCAGGATTAGAATGCATGACCTGACTTACAGGCCTGTGTATGGCAGAGAGCCTTGGGCAAGCAAAAACAGCCACAAAAGTGGACCAACATGGGCAAATGTGGCCATACCAGCTGTATCTATGTTTTCCCTCTTGTTCTTATTACATGTTTATTATTTGTGCCCACCTGTCTCCTTCTTTAGATGTTAGCTCCTTGAGGGCAGAAGCAGTGTGCTCTGTTTTTAACTGCATGCCTCCAAGCGCCCAATACAGTGTTCTGCACACCGTAAGTGCTCGGTCAGCTCTGTTGATGATGATGATGATGAAGACGATGATAATGAATAGACACACAGGCTCAGGCTGAGACAGGAGCCAAGGGACCCACAAGTGGTCCCCAAATCAGGACTCCTAGCATTGTCTTTAGGCTCCCCACCTCCTCCCTTGTGGGGCTGGGGGGTGGTGGTCCAAGGGGTTGTGCCCCATGTTTTCAGCAATCCCCTTCAGCTTCCTTGTCAGTGGTTCCAACATCTACTTCTCCCCCATTAGAGTGGAAGCTCCTGTGGATAGGGACCAAGTCATTTCTTTGTTTTGAACTTTCCCAAACACCTAGTGCAATGCACTGCATCTCCTGGGTTCTCAGAAACTAGTCACTCCTCCTCCTTCGCTGCAGAATGGGAATCTAGCCAGCTCTCCAGTTTCTGGGGGACCATATTACTGGGGTTGGGGGGCTTCCTTCCCTCCCCCTGCTGCACAGAGGCAGGTTGGCATCCTCAACCCTCTGCCCAGGAAGCCAGGGCAGGAGGGGGATCCGGCCCTGTTGTCCTCTGGGACCTGCTGGGAGGAGGTTGAGGACACCAGTTGGCCCTAGGGAGCATCAGGGATTATCTGTGGATTTCTATTATCCAGCCTCGGGCTCCTCAGGCTCTATCCAGGTATAGAGTCCCCGGGTGGGATGGAATAATCCTCCATCCTCTACCCTGCCCTGCCCCTGGCCCCATTCCCAGCCCTGCTCTGTGATAGGGGAGGAGGGTTCCTAATCACGAAATCAGCAAAGGGATGACAACAGGAACTCTGTCATGGTCCATGGAGGAGGGGGTGCTGTCCTGGGACCACTGGAGGAGGATAATAATAATATTAATTGCAGTATTTGTTTAGAGCTTCCTACGTGCCGAGCACTGGGGCAGATACAAGTTAATCAGGTCCCACGAGGAGCTCACGGTTTGAGTAGGAGGGAGAACAGGGACTGAATCCCCATTTTACAGAAGTGGAAACTGAAGTGCAAAGAAGTTGATTGACTCGTGCAAGGTCACACAGCGGGTATAAGGCGAGATTAGAACTCAGGTCCTCTGACCCCCAGGCCCTGGGCACTTTCCACAAGGCCATGAGAAGGGGATAGCCAGGCTGCACCCCCAAACCCTGGACAGAGCCCTGGCCCCGCTTTGCCCTCCCTCCCCCCGTGCCCCCCCGCATCTCCCACAACAGAGAATCCATGCTGGGAAGGCAGCATGGTATAGTGGATAGAGCAAGGGCTTGGGAGTCAGAAGGTCATGAGTTCTAATCCTGACTCTACCACTTGTCTGTTGTGTGACCTTGGGAGAGTCACTTCACTTTTCTGTGCCACTCAGTTCCCTCATCTGTAAAATGGGGATTGAGACTGTGAGACCCAAGGTGGGACAGGGACTGTGTTCAACTCGATTTGCTTGTATCCACCCCAGCGCTTAGTACAGTGCCTGGCACATAGTAAGCACTTAACAAATACCATAATTGATTTATTTATTTGCCATACTGTAGGTGGGGGACACTGCTGATGTCACCAAGCCCCCCTCCACTGCCGTGACCCAAACTGGGTGCCAGAACCTCAACTGTCACTCTAGACCTGGGTCTTGGGGGCAAGGGGGGTGTGGGGAAGCCTGAGTTGAGAAACAGACTGGCTTAGTGGAAAGAGCCCGGGCTTGGGAGTCAGAGGTCATGGGTTCTAATCCCCACTGCACCACTTGTCAGTTGTGTGACTTTGGGCAAGTCGCTTCATTTCTCTGGGTCTCAGTTACCTCATCCGTAGAACGGGGATGAAGACTGTGAGCCCCACATGGGAAAACCTGATTACCTTGTATCTACCCCAGTGCTTAGAACACTGCTTGTCACACAGTAAGCGCTAAACAAGTGCCATTGTTCCAGTGCTTAGGGCAATGCCTGGCACATAGTAAGTGCATAAAAAATACCATCATTATTATTAATAATAATAACCACTGGGTTAGATAGAAGGTCATCTGGTTGTCCCATATGGGGCTTACAGACTTAATCCCCATTTTCCAGATGAGGTCACTGAGGCCCAGAGAAGTTAAGTGACTTGTCCAGAGTCACACAGCTGCTAAGTGGCAGAGATGGGATGAGAACCCACAACGTCTGCCTCCCAAGCCCGGGCTCTTTCCACTAAGCCTCGCTGCTTTGTCCCACGTGGGATTCAGCGTGATGGTATTGGTTAAGCGCTTATTATGTGCCAAGCACTATTCTAAGCGCTGGGGTAATAATAATAATTATGATACTTGTTAAGGGTTTACTATGTGCTGAGCACTAATCTAAGCACTGGGATTGATAAAGGGCAATCAGATTGTCCCAAGTGGGGCTTGATACAAGGTGATCAGGTTGTTCCGCTTGGGGGCTCACAGTCTTCGTCCCCATTTTCCAGATGAGGTAACTCTTTGTTCCCATCTTCCAGATGAGGTAACTCTTCGGCCCCCTTTTCCAGATGAGATAACTGAGGCTCAGAGAAGCGAAGTCACACAGCTGACGGGTGGTGGAGGCAGGGCTTGAACCCACACCCCCAGACTCCCAAGCCCCTGCTCTTTCATTCATTCAATCATTCAATCGTATTTATTGAGCGCTTCCTACGTGCTGAGCACTAAGGGCTTGGAATGGACAATCTGGCAACAGAGACCATCCCTGCCCGACCACTTGTCCGCTGTGTGACTGTGAGCAAGTCATTTCTCCGTGCCTCAGTTACCTCGTCTGTAAAATGGGGATTAACTGTGAGCCTCACCTGATGACCCCGTATCTACCCCGGCGCTTAGAACAGGGCTCTCTGCACCTAGTAAGCGCTTAACAAATACCAACATCATTATTATTATGACGGGCTCACAGTCTAACCGGAGGAGACAGAGAGCAAAGCCAAGCCAGGTTGCTTCTCTTATTGTTGTTATTATTATTATTATTATTATTATTCGGGTCCCGGGGTCCTTTGGGGGGCGTCCTCCCCATCCCCCCTCCTCCCCTCCAGGCCCCCGAACTACAAGTCCCGTGATGCTCCGAGGGCGGGTGTCCCTGGGGTTCCGGATGCTGCCGCCGCCGCGGAGAGAGGCAGGGAACCAGAGCTCGCAGACAGCAGGGGCGGCAGCAGCAGCAGCAGAAGAAGAAGCAGCAGCAGAGGCGGCGAAGGAGGAGGAGGAGGAGGAGGCTGAGCGAGCTAGACAGGCAGAAGGAAAGGGAGGGAGCGAGACTCACAGACCCAGACAGACGGACAGAGACAGGACCGTTCCCTGCTCCAGCCCCACAAAGCCACACCAGAAGGCAAGAAGAGAGGAGGAGGTGGGCTGGGGTACGGGGGGAGAGGTGTGTGTGTGTGTCTGTGTGTGTCTGTGTGTCTGTGTGTTGGGGGGTGGAGGCAGAGGGAAGCCGAGGGTTGGGGGGAGAAGAAGGAGAGACCCACCGGCCCCCCACTACCAAGCCAGGCTGGGCTCTCTGTCCTCATTTCCTTTTCCCACCCAGCAGCGAAGAGGGGTGGGAGCCAAGGGGGAGATTTCTCCCAGGCTTGCAATTTCTGGAAAGGGGTGGGGGGGCTTTGTGTGTGAGTGTGTGTGTGTGTGTGAGAGAGAGTGTGTGAGCGTGTGTGTGTGTGTGTGTGTGTGTGCGCGGCACAGGAGCAGAGAGAAAGGGAGAGAGGGAAGGAGGGAGGGAAGGCAGAGAAGGAGAGGGAGGGCGGGGGGCGGGGGAGGGGGGCGACATGTCCAGCAGAGTTACCGAAGGATAATGTGAGCGGAGGGAATAAAATGCTGTCAGTGAAGGCCGCCAGCGGCGCTGAGAGCTCCGTGAATCTCCCCACCAGCAAGGACCCGGCCGCTCCGGACGGACCAGCCCCCTCCCCGAGACGGACAGGCTGCGAGGGACCGAGCGTGCAGCAGTCGGGTGAGTAGAGGGGCTCCCCTGCCCGTCCCTTCTCCGGCCCTCCCGCAGCCCTCGCTCGCTCCGGTCCGTCTGTCCGGTGGCCTCCGGCCCCCCTGCCTTCGACCGGCCCGGCCCAGGCCTCCCGGGGCTGCCCGGCCCGGCCCGACTCCTCTTTTGTGTGCTGCGCCTGGTTTTCCGTGCCCCCCGAGGTGCCCGGCGCCCAGCTCCGCCCGGCTCGCAACTTGCTGCAGCGGCGACGGCCGGTCCTGCCCCGGTCCTGCCCCGGTCCCTGCCCCGGTCCCGGCCCGGTCCCGGTCCCGGGCGTCGCGCCCGAAGCCGCCTTTGTTTTGGTGGAGGGGCTTCGCCCGGGGCCCGGCAGCGGAAGGCGCGGGGTGGGTGGGGGGGACGCGGCGGGGGAGGGGGCTGGATTTTTCTAATTTCCTGCCACCCCCCGCCCGCAGCCCTGCGTTGGCGAGGTGGTGAGCGGCGGCTGCTTGCCCCCTCCCCTCCCCGCCCCCCAAGATCCCCCAGAGCCCCCCACCCCCGCCCGGGTCCTCGGGGGGCGGCTGTCTGCACCGCGTCGAAGGGAGATGCGGGGGGGAGAGGGGAGCTTGGCAAGGCCGGGGGCGTCCGGGGGCGGGGGTCGGTATTTTCCCAGCACCGCGCGGAAAGGAGGGGGGCGTCGGAATGCCCTCTCCCCCCTCCCACCCTCCCCCACCCCCAACCCGTAAAGTTCAAACCGCGACGGGAGTCACGGGGCTGGGGGAGGGGGAGATCTCCCCGGGGAGATTTGGGTCGGGGGGGAAGAGGAGGGGGGTCTCCCCCAGAGGGCCGAGATGCGCCCTTGGGATCAATCGCTCCCCCGAGGACCCGCGGGGGACGGTCGGAGAACCGGTGTGCAGGACCGGCTTCGTGTGCAGGACCGGCTCGGGGTGTGCAGGCCCGGCCCTGGGTGTGCAGGACCAGCCCCGGGGGTGCAGGACCGGCCCCGGGGGTGCAGAACCGGCCCCGGGTGTCTAGGACTCGGGGTGCAGGACTCCGGGTGCGGGGCTCGGCATACAGAACTATGTGTCCAGGGCCCCGTGTGTGCAGGACGCCGTGTGCACGGCTCTCCCGTGTGCAGGGCCAGAGTGACAGGCGGCTGACAGGCCGGGTTCTGGCCGCCAGAAGGCAGGCAGGGGTCGGCCGGGGGCCGGAAGGAAGACTCTTTCTCCATGAAAAACCCTCCCCCAAGCTCACACCTTCTCCGGCAGAGGCGGGGGGCCGCGGGACTTGGGGTGGGGGGTTGATTTCCTGTTAGGGAGGAAAGGGAGGACAGCAGGGGTCTGGCCAGGATGGGGGGAAGGAAGAGGGGACTGAGCCTGCGCCCCCCGGGGACCACCCTGACCCAGATTGACCCTCTGGGTAAAGTTTGCCGAAGGCGTTGGGGGGGGCTGTTGTCCCCCCTCCCACCTCCGCCCCACCCCGTCAGCTGGGGTGGAGGGAGGAGGGAGGAAATGGGCAGGAATTTCTGAGCCTGCTGGAGCCTGGGGGAGGTGGCCGTGGCTACCCCCAGGCATACAGCGAGCTGGCACCACCGCCGTGGCAGGGACAGGGAGGCGGTTACCGTCTGCGGATGCCAGGGAGGAGCCTGGCCAGGGGTGGGGAAGGGGTAACAGCCGAACAGACTCCGAGGTTCGTCGCCCTCCCCGCTCCCCACCGGGAACCGTGCCAAGCCCCGAGGGGGGCAGGGCCGGAGGCTCCAGGAAAGGCTTGAGGTGGGGGGGGGGTAGAAGGCTCCGAACGTCCACTCCGACCTGGACTCTCAGGGCCCCAGGCTGTGGAGTTGAGGTCAGACAGGGGCTGCTGAGGCCCGGCTCACCCTGAGCGGCTTCCCGCCCCTCCCGGGGACTCTGGTGATGGAAAGGCGATCCGTGCCCATTCACCACCCTCTGCCTGGGCCGGGCCCACCCTTGGTATCTGCCCTTCAGGCTCTCCCTCCCCAGGCCGAGGTCTCCACCAGGCGTCTACCCCAGGGGTCTGCTCTATGTGCCAGGCGGGGAGAAGGGGTGCCGTTGCTGGCTGAAGGACCCTCGATCCCGAAGGCTTCAGGGGTCCCGGCGCCACCCCGGGAAGTGGTGGTGATCGCTGGGGGCCAGCCGGGGACCCGCCTTGGAGAGCGTTGTCCGGAGGTGAAGGGGGCTGTCTCCATTGTGGCCAGGTTGCTGCCGCCGTAGCACGTGGGGTGCGCGTGGGTGAGTGCGTGTTGGCATACGGGGGGGCGGTGGGGAGCCTGAGGCGAGGCGGTGAGTTATCCGGCTCCCTGGCCCGGGGCTCGGCGGCCAGCACGGGCTGTCCTTCTCAGGCGGGCTCGGCGGGCCCGGCCTCTGCCAAGATGCCTGTTTGTTTCTAGCTACTTTGGGGATTTAGGGGCTGGGGGCGAGTGCGGGTTTGGCCCCTGATCCCACCCTTTCTTCCAGGCACCACGGGAAGAGAGGAGAGGGGGAGGCCTGGAGTGGTTTGGGGCAGGGTGAGCATACCCACTTGCCTGTTCTGGCCAGTAGCCACCTCTCCATCTCCTGCGGGAGTTACTGCTCCCAAATGGCAGAAGCCAAGCTGGTGCCCTGGGGGCCCAGTGCCTCGGACAGTGTCCAGTCCGGAGGGCAGAGCTTCCCTGGAGGCCCAGGGCCTCGGGCAATGCCCAATCTGGAGGGCAGGGCCTCCCCGGCAACCCACCCTGCCTTGGCCATGGCCTCACTCGCCCCTGCCCCCAGTGCCGGGGGTGGGCATGGGAAGCAGCATGGCCTAATGGATAGAGCAGAGGCCTGGGAGTCAGAAGAACCTGGGTTCTAATCCCAGCTCTGCCGCTTGTCTACTCTGTGACCTTGGGCAAGTCACTTCACTTCTCTGTGCCTCAGTTCCCTCATCCGTCAACTGGGGAGTGAGACTGTGAGCCCCATGTGGGACAGGGACTGTGGCCAACCTGATTAGTTTGTATTTACCCTAGCACTTAGAACTCTGCGTGATGCATTGTCAGCACTTAACAAATACCATCATCATTATTATTATTATTATTATCATTATTATTATTATCGTTCCTCCTGACCTCACTCACCCTTCACCTTCGAGACCCCCACCTAGTACCCTGCCCTGCCCTTCTTGTGCCCCTACGCCTGGCCCGAGTGTCAATATCTATTTTCCATAGTAGAATCCATTTTTAATGCAATTACTTTTGAGGTAATACAGAGGGAAACAAACGTGACATGTTTAAGTTGCCCGCTGTGAGTTTTTAACACGATAGATGGGGAGCGGCAAGGCTGAGGTAGAAGGATCTTCCTCTCCCTGAGGGTGACCCGGCTTCGCCATAAAGCCTGGAGTCAAGAGACAAGGGTGCAGTCCAAGCGCCGGTGGCAAGGGCTGGTCTGCCCGGGAAGGTGGGGGGCACGGAGTCGCCCAGGCAGGCAGCAGCCTCACCCCCAGGGGACTGTTGGGGGGGTCTGTCTGTCCCCACCCGGTGGGCCCGGGAACCGGGCCCAGGGAGGGCAGGACCTTGATCTTTCAGTCCCCGGGCTCCGCTCCACCCTTGTCCTGGCCCTGGCCCCAGCCCTCTGGCTGAGCAGGTGGGGAGGGGGTGGGGGCAGAGCTGAGTAGGGGCATTTGGGGCTTGGGGGACCTCCCCCCAGCCTGGCTCGGTTTCATCCTGGGCTCAGTTAAGAGCTGTGTTGGACCCCTAGGGAGCTGAGGCAGGGAGGGAGTTCCTGTATCGCCTGGCTGATGGCTAGTTTAGAGGCAGGAGGGGGAAGGGGGAGAGGGAGGGGCTTATAGAGTCGGTCACCTCTCTGGCCCTGGGGTGGGCGGGGGATCTGCCTGTCCTGCTGCAAGCGAGGTCACTTCTCTCTGTCAACCAGGCCCGGTCACCGAGGAGATGGCCAGACCTCCCCGGTTTGCCCCTGGCACCTTAGAACGGCAGTCAGCTCCCTGCTCTGCTCCTGACCCTCCCCTCCCAGCCCAGCTGAGCAGGTGTGTAGGGCTGTTGGCCCCCGAGGGAGAGCATGGGGCAGATCCAGGTCCTGCTTGGGTTCCGATGTCTGAGTCATCAGTGGGCGGAGGAGGGGGTCTGTGGCAGGCAGGGGTGAGGGGACTTGGGGGTTGGGGAAAGGGAGCCCAGCCTCTGTCTCTGCCCCCTCTTCCCCCCTAGTTAGGTTCCCCCCAGGCGGGCTGGGGGCTGACACTGCAGAGAAGCTGGGAGTGGGGGGATGTCACTATGACATGCCAGGAAATTGGTCCTCCAGGGAGACAGCCTGGCGGATTGGCAAGGGGAAGGGAGTGGCGGTATACACTGGGACTGGGGGAGGGGGCACGGGCAGACGGAGGCATGGGGGTGAGAGGGAAAGATACAGTCAGATGCCCCTAGACCCGGTGGTTAGAGGAAGGGAGTGAACCTCAGCAGAGGTTGGTGGGGGAGAGCAGAGCAGGCGGGTGACACAGGAAAGGGGGTTTTGGGGGAGTGAACTACAGAGGCTGTGTGCTTGGGGACCGGAGCCAGGACGACTCAGCTGGGGGCCCGGTCCAGTCTGGAACAGAAAGAGGGAGCAGGAGGCAGACAGGAGGGCAGACTGACAGACAGACAGGGAGGCAGAACAGACTGGCAGGAAGACAGACAAATGGGAAAGCGGGAAGACGGGCAGAGAGGCGGGTAGACCGACAAGCAGGCAGACAGGCAGGAAGGCAAAAAGGCAGACAGGCAGGCAAGGGACAGGCGGACTGACAGGCAGAGAGACAGGTAGGCAGGCGGAGACAAGGGACAGGCAGGCAGAGAGACGGGAAGACTAACAGGCAGGCAGGCTGAGACAGGCAGACTGACAGGCAGAGAGACAGATAGGCAGACAGGCAGAGACAGGCAGATAGGTAGGCAGAGAGACAGGAAGACTAACAAGCAGGAAGACAGACAAGCAAACAGACAGGCAGGCAGGCAGACAGGTGGCCCAGCCCCAAGGAGGGGCAGATAGGCACCCGTGGTGGTGGCACGGGAGAAGGGGGACCCAGGAGTGGCATGGGAGCCCCTCTGGGTCCCTGGATCAGGTCCCCGGGCCAAAGCAGAAGGAAGCCTGGGGCAGGACTGTGCGAGGGGCCCCGGGGACTGGACTGGGAATGCAGTCGATGCCTCACACTCAGCTAGAGCCCGGGAAGGGCAGAGGCCCCAGAGTCACCGGCCACCATTGCCGCCGGTCCAAGGGACTGGCTAAGCATAGGTGGTGATGGGCGGGCTGGCCTGCCAGGCCCTAGGCACTGTGATGCGTAGGCAGTAGGAGGGGGAGGTGGCCACATGGCTTGTGGGAGGGGGCACGACCAGAAAGACCCCCAGTATGTCAGGGAGAGCAGGGACCAGGTGGGCTCAGCTGGGCCCTGGGGAGAAGGGAGTGAGTCAGGCAGGCAAGAGTGGGGGAGGGAGAGCCAGCCAGAGCCAGCCTGGGGGAAGAGGAAGGAGGGGGAGAAGAAGGAGGGGGATGGACTGGCCATGGGAATCAGGCGGGCAGAGAGGGAAGCACAACTTCACCAGAAATCCAGGAGGGAGGGTGACTGGGCAGTAGGGCCTGGAGGTTTCGGACAGGGAGTAGGCTGTATGTGTGAGTGGGGGGAGGGGCTCCGAACCCCCAGTACCAGCCCACTCTCTCCCCAAAATAATAATAATGATGGCTTTTGTGAAGTGCTTACTATGTGTTAAGCACTCTTCTAAGCGCTGGGATAGATACAAGCTAAACAGGTTGGACACAGTACCTGTCCCTCATGGGGTTCACAGTCTTAATTCCCATTTTAGAGATGAAGTAACTGAGCCAGAGAGAAGTGAAGTGACTTGCCCAAAGTCACATAGCAGACAAAGTGGTGGAGCCGGGATTCTCCCTGCTGCTCCTGTCAGGGTTGGACTTTGCTGCCCCTCCTTCAGGTTCAAGCCCTCGGGGCATCCTGTTGTACTGTTGCCATCGGAAATCTATCTGCCCAAGGACCGGCCATGCATCCGCCTGCCACCCCCACCCCCCAGCCCCCAGGACCTCAGTTTCTCTCTCTGTTGAATGGAGCCAGCGAAGAAGGCCTGCGAGATTGGACCTTGGGGTTGCGTGCAGTGAAATGGGGGGTCAGGGTGGTGGGGCTTGAGCAGGAGCTTAACTGGGTGCTGGATCCGCTGGGGAACCTGGCCGCTGAGGGTTACCGGTCAAATGCTAGAGGGGCTTCTTTTGTTGTTATCTTATACTCTCCCAAGTGCTTAGTACAGTGCTTTGCACACAGTAAGCGCTCAATAAAGACAATGGAATGAATGACTGAATGAATGAATTCTGGTTGGGGGTTTCTGGGAGGAGCCAAGACAGTTGTTTGGACCGGACATCTGAGCTGAGCAGCTCATTCCAGGCTTTGAGGTGGCATGGGGGAGACAATTGGAGCCAGAAAAAAAGGGGAAAGGATGCTGGCTCCCCAGAGAGATGGGTCTTTCATGGGGTGCCCGCTCTCTCCCCGACGGGACAGAGGCTGAGGTGCTGGGGGCCAGGCTGATTGCTGGTTGGGGCCGGAACTGGGGGTGGGGGAGGCAATCAGCCAGTATCCCTCAGCTCTGAGGCAGTGCCGGGCTGGCGATGCCAGGCACCTCTTGGGGAATTGATGATGACTGGCTGCTTCTCCTGCAGTGTTTCATATCCCGTTGGCGAGTGGGTCGGTGAGAGCAGGCAGGGAGTTGGAGAGACCCAGCTCCAGCTGGGAGCTTTCTGGGAGCCTCCGCCACTGCTGCTGAGATTGGGGCTCGAGGGACTGTGATGAGTGCCTGAGCCCTCTCCCCAAGGACTCCCCTGGGCCACCCTGTCCCAGAAGGGGTGAACCAACCTAGCCTACAAGACAAGGAACCTAGTCTGCCTCCAAGAGGGAGCCCGGGCCCCAGTCAGCAGCCTCCCAGGCAGAGTCCTTAACTCTGCCAGCCCCATTGGAGCTGGGACTCCAACACTCCTGTACCCTTTATCCCAGGGGAGGGGGCATCTGAGAAACAAGGCCACCAAGGCTCTGGCATTTCCTCCAGGGGGATTGCCCTCAGAGGCTCAGACATTCATTGGCGTGGCAGGTTAGGTCTGGATTGAGGCCTGAGCCTTGCCTGGCTCCCCACAAAAGTTCCTCGTAACCCCGCCATCCCCCAACCAAACAACTTCTCTTCCCTAGGGCCCAGCCAGGGTGGGGCAGGAAGGGCCTGAGGCCCAATGGGAGAGGTGGCCTCTGAAGGGGCAGTGCCAGGGGGTGCAGGCAGGGGATTGGCAGGAACCAGTTGCTGAATAGCAAGGAAGAGGGGAGGCGACGGTCGGGGAAAGAGTCAGCGTTTTCGGATGGTACGTCCTGGGTCACTGGGGAAGAGTCAGAGATGGAAAGAAGAGAATTAGCGGTGTTGGATGGCCCATGCTGGGTCTGGGGGAAAGTCAGAGTTAGAGAGGGGAAGTCAGATGTAGGATGGTCTGTGCTGAAACACAGGAGAAGAGTCTGGGATGGAGAGGAAAGTATTAGGGGTTTTGGATGGTCCATCCCTAACCCTCAGTGTGGTGTTGAATGGTCAGTGCTGGGCCACTGGGGAGAATCAGGGGTGTTGGATGGTCCTTGCTGGTTTCTCTGGAGAATCAGGGATGGAGAGGTGAGAGTCAGGGGTTTTGGATGGTCTGTGCTGGGTCACTGGGGAGAATCAGAGGTGTTGGATTGTCCGAGCTGGGTTACTTTGGAGAATCAGGGTTGGAGAGGGGACAATGAGGGGTGCCAGGTGGTTCATGCTGGGCCCCTGGGGGGGAGTCAGGGGTGTTGGATGGTCTGTGTTGGGTAACTGGAGACAATCAGGTGGTTGAACTATCCATGCTGGGTCACTGGGAGAGATTCAGGAATGGAGAGGGGAAGTGGGGTGTTGGATGCTCCATGCTGGGACACTGGGGGAGAGTCAGGGATGGAGAGGGGAGAGTCGGGGTGGTGGATAGTCCATGCTGTGTCACGGGGAGAGTCAAGGGTATTTGAGGGTCCATGCTGGGTCACCGGGGGAGAGTCGGGGTGTTGGATGGTCTGTGCTCGGTCACTGGGGGAGAGTCAGGGGTATTGGAGGGTCCATGCTGGGTCACTGGGGGAGAGTCGGGGTGTTGGATGATCTGTGCTGGGTCACTGGGGGAAAGTCAGGGATGGAGAAGGAGAGCCAGAGGTGTTGAATTATCTGTGCTGTGTCACTGGAGAAGAGTCAGGGATGTTGGAGGGTCCATGCTGCATTGCCGGGGACTCAGGGATGGAGAGGGGAGAGTCAGGGTGCTGGATGATCTGTGCTGGGTCACTGGGAAGAGTCATGGGTGGAGAGGGGAGAGTCAGGGTGTCGGATGGTCTGTGCTGGGTCACTGGGGGAGAGTTGGGTGGAGAGGGGAGAGGCAAGCTGTTGGATGGTCTGTGCTGGGTCACTCGGAAAGAGTCAGGGGTGTTGGATGGTCAGTTCTGGATCACTGGGGGAGAGTCAGGGAGGGAGAGGGGAGAGTCAGGGGTGTGGGATGGTCCATCCCTAACCACGACTGTGGATGTCCAGGAGGGAGACCAGATCCCCGATTCCTCCAAGTGCTGTGCAGCCCCCATCAAGACAGAGACCCCTCTGGGATGGCCAAGGGGGGCGTCTTCCCAGGGCAGGGCTGGGGTGTCGATGGGGCACCCCCGGGCAACACTGGGTTCCAGCGGGCAGGCTGCCGGTCTGGGCACAGTCCCGTCTGTAAGCCGGGTTGGGGGGTTCCCCGGGGCCGTGGCGTGGGCCGAGCAGGGGAGGGGGGACCCCGGCCCCAGCTGACAGGAAGCCGCCGGTTCCTCCCCCGGCTGCATGGCTCCCCGCCCGCCTTCTCCTCGGGGTCCTACTGCACCTCCGCTCCTGCAGGCGCCGCCGGGGAGCGCGCCAGGCCCACTCGCCCCATCCCGGCTCCAGAAGGCTGTGGGGCTTGGCTGGACTGGGGGGAGGGGGCTGCCGCAGCCCTTTGAGGGGACGGAGAAGGAGAGCCAAGTCAGAGCTTCCCCCCCACACCACCTCCAAGACCACTGGATCTTCCCCTGCAACATCGTCCTTGCACTGAGCCATACTCCCTGGCCTCGTAGCCAGCAGCCTCAGTCCCCAGCTCTGGTGTCCAGGGAGACCCCGCCAGCCCAGGGGCACGTTTTGGGGGGGGGGGCGCCCCGCAGGGCGGGCCGAAGAGCTGGGCAGCTCCCCAGTTGGCGGCCTCTCCCGCCTCCCGGACCAGCTGCCACGGAAGCTTCTAGAAACTGTCTGCTCTGGCCACGGCCTGGGCCCGTGGAAACCCGGCGAGTTGCAGGGGAGGGTGTGGGGGCCTGAGGGGGAGGCGTGTTGGGGGCAGGAAGGAAACAGAGCCCCCCCAACTCTGCCGGAGGACCACACACGTGCACTCACCCAGGGCTTACACGCACACCGCTCAACCCGTCCTGGCACCCACATGCCAAGCCGGTGAACAGGAGGCAGGGGACCCCCTCATTCCTGCCCCCCTCCCCTCTCCAGGTGCCCGAGCCTTGAGCCAAGGGCACAGCCAGAGACCCTCGCCAGCCACAGCAGACTCAGCCCAGGAGGCCGAGTCAGGGGATGCAGACACCCAGGCACACACATATGAACACGTGTGCTCTTGCACACGCTCTACCTCTAACAGGTTTGGTTTTTCCATCGGGTTAAGAGCCAGGAAACACTATAGTCATATAGCGATATGACTGAGCAGGGCATCACACAGCACTAACGCCTCCTCTCACGGTGCCACACGCTCCCACACTTACACACACCGGTTCATGCAAACCCACTTGCCCCTAGACCTCCATGGGGTACACGTGCATACAGACCCATACATGCAAATCCACTCATCCCCACACATCCTGTAGTGCATAAGCAGGCGCCCCCCCCCCGCCACGCACACCCGTCCCAGTTCAGATTTTTCTATCCCTCTGAGCGACAGGGTCAGGGAGTGTGGGTGCCAGGGAAAGGGAGGAGGCTGGACCCCAAAGCTGGGGAAGGTGGGGGGAAGAGCACGGGGAGGGGCCCCACCCAGAGCTGCCAGCTAGGGAGGGAGCGGAACGGCCAGCCCTGGTGGGAGGGGGTGTATCCAAAGCCGCAGCTGGGTGGGGACCCCGGAGGGGGTGGGCAGGGGTTGGGAGGTGGGGGGGGAGTGGAGGCAGGGAGCCAGGCTCGGAGGGCGGCTCTGGGTGGGGCAGGCCAGGGCCGGGCCCCTGGGGGAGGGGCAGGGCCAGCCACACAGGAAGAGGCTGGCAGGCTTGGGGGGAAGGGAGGAGCCCTGGGGCTTGTTGGGAGGGAAGGGAGAAGAGGGAGATGGAAGATGGAGCAGGGGGCTCAGCGCAGGAGCTTGTGGGGGAGCCCAACGGGCCCTGCCCCATCTCCTCCCATACTCTTATGTACCTGGGAGAGTCACGTGAGCTTGCGCACAAAGAGTTGCACACCCAAGTGCTCATCCTTGCTTCCAGTGACAAAAACACATACCCCCTAGGCACACATGTCATACACCCCCTCCACCAACCCCCCTCGCCCCGCATCAATAATAATAATAATGTTGGTATTTGTTAAGCGCTTACTATGTGCAGAGCACTGTTCTAAGCGCTGGGGGATACAAGGTGATCAGGTTGTCCCACGTGGAGCTCACAGTTTTAATCCCCATTTTACAGATGAGGTAATTGAGGCACAGAGAAGTGAAATGACTTGCCCACAGTCACACAGCTGACAAGTGGCACAGCTGGGATTTGAACCCATGAGCTCTGACTCCCAAGCCCGTGCTCTTTCCAGTGAGCCACGCTGCATCAGAGACACATACCCAGAGAGACCAAACACACCTAGATGCAGGTACACCCAGGCACATCCGGGTGTGCCCTCACACTCATGCAGTGACATAGTGCAGTGACATTGGAAGTCAAACTCACTCCCATGTGTGGGCACACTGACACAGACATGCCCAGATGAGAGCACAAACAGACATGCCCAGGTGCCTACACACTCAGTCATACCCAGGTGTTCATGCACACTCAGTCGCATCCAATTGGCATGCATGGCTAGTCATGCCCAGGTGTGTTGCACACACATACAGACCCACCCAGGTGCCTGTACACTCATTGTCATACTCAGGTGTGCGTGCACACTCACACGGACACACCCAATGGTTATGAACACTCACCATCATGCCTAGGTGTGCACGCACATTCACAGTCATGCGCAGGTGTGCGTGCACTCACATAGCCACGCCCAGGGGTATTGTACGTTCACACAGACACACCTAGGTGTGCACAAACACTCACAGTCACACCCAAACGTATGCACACTAACCCAGTCACCCCACAGAGCACAGTTCAAGGACCAGTAAAACTTGGATCGCAAGTCTCTGCTTGTCGACTGCGACTTGTCTGTGGGGGTGGGAGGTGGGGTGGGAGGTTGGTGGTCCCCGTAGAGGGGCCTGGGGCTTCGCAGGAACTGAACCAAAGGGCAATCTCTGAATGCAGCCCCCTCCCCCCACCAAGCCCCCAGCCCCAGGTCCGACTGGTCTCCGACTCATTTGGCCATGCCATGAGCCGCCCAACTCAGCCTGCCTGCCCGCCAACCCCGCGGGCCCCCCTGTCCCCTGCCGGGGCTGGCTGGCGTCAGCAGTTTGCAAGGAGATGAGAACAATTCACAAGGCCTTGTTTCAGGGCCTGGTAACCCCCCCATTGCCGGGCAGTTGGGAGGCGGCGGCAGCCTGGGGAGGGGGGGAGGGTAGGGGGAGCCCCCTCCTCTCTGCTCTCCCCACCTCTGCTCCTCTCAGCTCTCTGATGCTTCAAACGCAGGCGTGCCCTGAAGGCAATCGCTGCTGCTGCTGCAGCAACAGCAACAACCCCAGCCCTGAGCCGGCTCCCAGCCCTGCTCCCAGGCCTGCCCGGCTCCCGCTCCCAGTCGGGGCCCCTGTCCGGTTCCCTGTCCGGCTCCGAGCCCAGCCTGGGGCCCCGGCCCTGTTCCGGCTCTCAGCCCAGCCCAGTCCAGCCCGGGCCCTGCTCCGGGTCCAGGTCTCGCTCCGGCTCCCGGCCCAGCTCAGCCGGGGCCCTGCTCCCATCCCAGCCCTGCCCAGCCTGGCTCTGGCTCCGGCTCCGGCTCCTACTCCTGCTCTGGCCCGCACTAAATATTTGAAGGCAGATGGGTGGGCTGGAATCCGGCCCCCCTCCCTGCCTGCCTCCCTCCCTGCCTGTCTGCCCGACCAGCTTCGGGCCTTTCCTCTGTCCCCCGCCCCCACCCCCTCCCCCTGAGCCTAGCCGCCTGCCCGCCGCCCGCTGGGCTCAGGAGGAGGGGGCGGCTCTGGGCCCTGGGCAGCGACAGAGACAGATGGGCCGGGAGCGGCCCCTCACCCCTAGCTCAGGGCCAAGGGCTGGGGGCGCCTGCGCCCCTCCCTGTGAGCGACTCCTCTCTCCCCACCTTTCTCTCTCTCTCTCTTGGAAAACCATAAACACCACCTTCCCCCTCCCCCTTCTCCTGCCTATCCTGGGGCAAAGGCTGATGGCAGCTTCCTGCTCTGGTGGGAGGTGAGAAATGGGGGAATTTCACCCACCTCACTCAAACACTGCCTTCCCCACACACCTCCCACCCCTACACGCACTGCCTCTCTTTCTTCCCCCAAACATCCCCAGTACATACTTCCCCAGCCTAAATTCCCTTACACACACCCAGACAGACACTCTTGCTGACACACTCACACACACAAGCACACACACCCCTAACCTGCCATATACTCCAACACGACTCCAGTCTAGTCACATTCCAACTTCATTCCATAGTGTGCACACACACGTACACACACACACACACGCACACAAAGCTTGCAGTTTCTCATGTGTGCTGGTTCTTCCTATCTGTCTCTGTTAGTTCCTCCCCCTCACCAGGCCCCTACTCCGTGAGCACTCTCCTCTCTGAACACCCCTCCCTTCCTCTCCCCCCTCCCAATCCCACTTCCCCCTTCCCTGGGAATTCCCACTGTCCCATCTCTGAATTCCAAGAAAGGGCCCCTGGACATGATGGCGCTGGAGTCTGGGGCACGCATAAGCTCCTAGCGGGCTGACGTTTCTGTTGCCCAGGACTGAGATGGGGAGCGTCAGGCCAGAGGGAGAAAGTAGAGGGTCCCCGGGCTTTTCTGTCAGGGTACAGCATTGGTCATTCATTTACTCATTCATTCAGTCAGTCATATTTATTGAGGGCTTACTGTGTGCAGAGCACTGTACTAAGCACTTGGGAAAGTATAGTACAACCATAAACAGTGACATTCCCTGCCCACAATGAGCTCACAGTCCAGAGCGGGGGAGACAGATATCAGTACAAATAAATAAGATGACAGCTATGTACATAAGTGCTTTGGGGCTGGGAGAGGGGGAAGAGTGAAGGGAGCAGGTCAGGGCGATGGAGAAACAAGTGAGAGATGGTCCTTCCAAGTGTTTAGTATAGCACATAATAATAATTGTGGTATTTGTTAAGCGCCTATGTGCCAGGCACTGTTTTAAGCACTGGGAAAGATACAAGCTAATCAGATTGGACATAGTCCGTGTCCCACAAGGGGCTCAGTCTTAATTCCCATTTTACAACTGAAGTAACAGGCACAGAGCCTGTCACATAGTGCTTAATATCATCATTGTTATTATTGAATAACTTGCCCAACATCCCACAACAGACAAGTGGTGGAGCAGGACTAGAACCCAGGCCATACTGACTCCCAGGCATGTGCTCTATCCACTAGGCCATGCTGCTGAGCTCTCAGAAGGCGCTTAGCCCATTCCATCCCTGTTATTTGGCCCTCTGAGCCCTAGTGTTAGCTGGTTGCCGTGCTCCCACTCCATAGATGGCCCAAAGCAGAAGTAGCAGAGGTTGGAGGCCGGCTGATGGAGGGAGGCAGGGACGGAGTAGAAGATTCTTCCTGGACCAGTTGGCCAAGCGAGCCCCCCTCCCAGCCTTCCGGATAGGTGGGGGTCGAATGTCCCAAGAATGCCAGGGGTCAGTCGCCCCCTCCCACCACGACTCAGGGCCAAGACTTGAACTAATGAGAGGAGTGAGCCCCCTCCCTCGGTGTGCACCCCCCCACAGCCCCGTGGAGTGAAATTCCCGACAGCGAAGGTTATTTTAATGGATACATTACTTTAAACGGAACCTCCGCCATCTGTTCCCCCCCTAATTAGGGATGCAAAAGACCCGCCTCCCAGCCAGTGCTGAGAAGGGAAGATAGAAGTGATTTAATCCGCGGGGCTTACGCGCCCCACAAGCATCTGGGATGGGGCTTTACCCCTCTGCGGGAGTGGGAGGTCATAGATGGGCAGGAGTCGGGGGAGGGCACTGAGGGGCGGGGGTGGGCACCCAGGGACCAGGGTGCCAAGTGGTGGGGCTGGGGACTGAGGAGGTGGGGTTGAGCACAGAGGGAGAGGGGCACCGAGGGGCTGAGCTGGGCACAGAGGGCGGTGCTGGGGGTTGAGGGGCAGAGCTGGTCATCAAGGGGCGGGCTGGGGACTGAGGGGATGGGGCTGGGGACTTCTCTCACATGTGAAGAGAGGGTGCGGAGAGAAAGCCGGAGTGCCTTGGCCCAGTGGGAAGGGATGAGGTCGTGCCTTGAGAGGCCATGCGGATGATTGACCTGGGTGGGGTCAACTGGTCTGGGCCCAAGGAGACCCCCACCATTCCCCAGTCTGCCCTCGGTCCCATTGGAAGGAGTGGGGATGGAGTGAGCCCCCACCCAGGGTGGGACAGATGCCGTTAGGGGCCTTAAGCTACTAAGTGGCTTCTATTGCTTGGTTCCGTCCACCCTTTCGGGCCCTGGAGGCTCAGTGGGAACAGTGTCCCTGCCTGTACCCCACCTCTCCAAAGAGTGGGGATTCGGGGGCCTGGATGGAGGACCCTCCCCCTCTCCCACTTCATATGGAGAAGGGGAGAGAGGAGAGAGAAAGGTACATAATCGTAATTTATTTCTATTAATGGCTGTTTCCCCCCTCTAGACTGTAAGCTCGCTGTGGGCAGGGAATGTGTCTGTTCATTGTTATATTGTAGTATCCCAAGCGCTTAATACAGTGCTCGGCACACAGTAAGCGCTCAGTAAATACGAATGAATGAACGTGAGAGCGAAGGGGAAGGGAGGGGAGTGGGGGGCATGGTGACCAAGAGGATAAGCCCCCAGGCCTTCCTGTCTTGGTAGAGGAGGGTGGGCCGGAGTCCGCCCTAGTGGGTTCTGAAATAGTCAGCCAGCCATATTTATTGAACGCTTACTTTGTGCGGAGCACTGTACTAAGCGTTGGGAGAGTACAACAATAAACAGACCCATTCCATGCCTACAGCGAGTTTACGTCCAGAGAGGGAGACAGACATTAATAGAAATAAATAAATTACAGATATGGACATAAGTGCTATGGGGCTGGGAGGAGGGATGAATCAAGGGAGCAAGTCAGGGCGATGCAGAAGGGAGTGGGAGAAGAGGAAAGGAGGGCTTAGTCAGGGAAGGCCTCTTGGAGGAGATGTGCTTTCAGTGAGGATTTGAAACGGGGGAGAGTAATTGTCTGTAATTCTGCTTGCAACACTCCCCTCCCCTCCCCTGGGACTCTGTCTCACCCACTGTCCTGCAGGATACTAACAACAATTACAGTTATAGCGCCTGAAGCAGTTACTTTGTTCAAGCCCTGTACTAAGTGCTGGGGTAGATAATGTTCTTCAGGTTGGATACAGTCCCTGTCCCAAGTGGGAATCACAGTCTAAACAGGAGGGAGTAGGAGTGAATCCCTGTTTTTCAAATGAGGAAACTGAGGTACAGAGAAGTGAAGTGACTTGCCCAAGATCACAGTGCAGGCAAGTGGTGAAGCCAGGATTAGACCTCAATTCGTCTGACTCACAGGCCCATACTGTTTTCACTAAGCCACACTGCCTCAGTAATAATGATATTTGTGGCATTTGTTGAGCACATGCCAAGCACTGTACTAAGCGCTGAGTTTAGATGAAAGTAATCTCTGCCCCACATGAGGCTCATAGCCCACTCCTGTCTGTGCTGACCAGCTTGGGCAGGGGCGAGGGGCAGCCCCGCCAGCCGTAGGCCCTGTCCAGGGTGAAGGGCAGGGTGGGAAGGGCGAGCAGAGACCAAATTGGGCACTCTGGGGTCAGCAGCAAGCTGGGCCTGCTCAGTCCTGATCTGTCCACCCACCCATGACTCCCTGGCCAATAGTGCCCAGGCCCACGGTTGGCACGCCTGCCTGCACACACCTGCTCTTTCAGCTCCCAATGGACTGGCGGTTGGCACCCATGCCCTCCCCAGAGAGGGCGGGGGAAAGGGAGCAGAGTAGGGGGAACGTTGCTGACACAGCTGGCCCCAAGCTGGGCCCCAGCTGGGAAGGATCCAGCAAGCAAGGGCAGGAGGTGTGGCCGGGGTGCCCGCAGAGATGGCCTGGCAGGGGGCACCCCTGCCGCGTGCCCAGCACACCCTCATGCCAGCTGGGTGCCCCTTGGTGGATGAGGCTGGAGAGGCGGGGGGAGGACTGCGGAGGGCAGAACTCCCAGGGTGTTTGCCCGCATCTGCCCATGGGCTGCGGGCACCTGGCCTGGCGCAGCCCTGGGCTGCAGCAGTGGCATCAGGAGCACTGCGGGGAGGGAGAGCCAGGTTGGGCTGCAGGAATTTTAAAGATTGCTGCAGGCCTGAGGGTCTGAGCCACCCCCGTGGAGCTGGGCAGTCATGCAGAATTAATCCTAACGGCAGCAGCAGCAGCCCCTCCGCCCTCCCGGCTCCGCTGAGGCTGGAATCTCTGGGAAAAAGGGGCGGTGGGCGGGGGTGGGGGAGAGGGAAGAAACCCCTCTACCCCTTTCCCTGGCCCTGCCTGGCCTGGGGTTGGTGGGGGAGGGGGAGCCTAGCTTGGAGAGGGAGCTGGCACTGCCTCCCTCAGAAGAGGGACCTCAGTAGCATCCAGGGGTTTTCAGCTGGAGAAGAAGCACAGGTCTGGCCGGTTGTGTCCCCCGGATTGTCTTCTCCTGCCCTGCCCTCCCCCCTGCAACACACTCCCGAGTGACCCATGCCCTCTGGCCCTTTGGCACCAGGGGGTGGCCAGCGCAGCGCAGCTGTTGCCCGGTCCTGAGTTCCTCCGTTTTATAAATAATGCAGCAGAGGCCGGGCTGACTGGGAGCTGCAGACGCTCCGATCGAAGGCATCTCAGCCCCACTGCACACCGGGGGCGGGGGCGGAGAGAGGGGAGCAGGCTGGACCGCGGTCACCTTGCAGCCGCTGAAGGTACCAGTGTCCGTGCCACACGCCAGGAGCCCAGAGTCCTGGCGTTGGCTCCCGGGCACCGGGCCTGCCAGGCTTCCACCGGGGTCTAGCGCAGTGAGGTGGCTGGAGGAGGGAGCCTCGTTGTTTTGCTTTGCTTTGTGACTTCAGGGACAGAGCTAGTCCTCTCTTGGGTGGCCGGAAGAGCCAGGGAGCCACTTGGAGATCCTGAAGGGGAGGGAGAGAGAGGGTGGGGAGGGAACCCGAGTGTCCTGGTCCCAGAGAAGGCTCAACCCTTCCTGGGCCGACAGGCAGCCTGCTCGGCCAATGGGGGCAAAAGAAGAAACATCACCTCTCTGGAGCTACTGCTCATTGGCTGGACCTGTGGCCATGTATCCACACGGTTGTCAGGGTGTGGCAGGGGTGGGGGGACCTGAGGTTGGGGAGGGGAAAGGGGAGAAGCACTGAATTGTCCCTCTCCCTTTCTCCCTCCCTCTTCCCCCTCCCCTTTCACAGCAGAGCCCCAGTCCCTTGTCCTGTGTCTCTCCTCCTTGGGCCTTGCCCCCAGCCACTGACCCCAGCCTTGCCCCCTCTGCTAGGCCAGGGCTGGAGGCTGGGGGGTGGGGGGCTTGTTAATGTTTAGACAGGTAGTTAGCAACTGGAGGTTGCCATGGCAACACTGCAAGCTGTGCGCCTGAGCTGCAGCCTGAGGTGCCTGTGTCTGGGGCCGGGGTCCCGGTGGAAATGGGGGGGGGTGGCGGGCGACGGGCTTGGCGGTGTAGGGGGCTCTTGGACCTGTTGTCTGTACATCTCCCGGTTTGTAGATCAGTAAAACCTCAATCTGAACTACTGCCTCTAGGCACATTTTCCTTCTCAGGCTCCTGTCCTTCCCAGGTGCTCGTGGGGGCACCTCAGCTCCCCTGCCCACCAGCAGCGGGCAGGAACAGGCAGAGCAGGTGGCAGGCGATGGAGGGGGGTGCCAGGTCATCGAGGAAGGTGACAGGCAATGTGGGTGGCAGTCAATCATATTTATTGAGTGCTTAGTAAGCCCTGAGGAGTGTACAACAGACACATTCCTTGCCCACAGCGAGCTTACAGTCTAGAGGGCAGACAGGTAGTATGGGTGATAGGTGTTGTGACAGTCCTGGATCAGGGGGTCTCAACCCCCTGTCTCTGGGGGGCCAGAGGAAGGGGGCGCTGAGGTCTGTGTGTGCCCCAGCCTACAGGGGTGCCTTCACACCATCCAGGTCCCTGCCCAGCTTGGGCCAGTGGCTCCTGGAGACCTTCCTGGCCTTGGCCTCGGACACCTGGCCCTAAGGGTCTGTGGCCCACGTTCTTTCCTCAGGGCCTGCAGCCGTGTTGGGGGTGCTGGGTGCTCCTCAAAAATGAGGAGTCATTAATGAGCAGAGAGACCCAGGCTGGGGCCTTTCTCCAATGCAGCCCTGGGGGAGGTGATGGGGAAGGGGCTAACAAGGTCAGGAGCCCAGGGGACCCACCTGCTGGCTTCCCCTGGACCCTCTCTCCCTCTCTGTACCCTCCCTCCCCCACGGCTGCCCTGCCCTGCCCAAGCCCCAGCCTTCTGCCTCCCTGCTGCCCCTAGTCGGATGTGCAGCCCTCCCTCCCCCACCCGCCCCCTCCTCCCCCTGCTGTCGGGAGATTGGTCTCTTCCCGGGGGTTTGTCGTCAGCCCTGGTGGTTAAAGCTGATTGCGCTTTCAGACCTCCTGGCCCACTTGCCTAACAGCCTGAATCCTGCCAGAAGATTGAGAGCAGGCACCCTGCCGCCTGCCTGCCCGACACTCCTGCTCTGCCCCTGCCCTGCTGCCTGCCTGCCATTCCTGCTCTACCCCTGCCCTGCCAACTGCCCACCACTCCTGCTCTGCTCATGTCCTACTCCTGCCCTGTCAGCTGCCCGCTATTCCTGCTCTGTTCATGCCCAGGCCCCGACCTGCCAGCTGCCCTCCACTCCTGCTCTACCCCCGCCTTGCCACCCGGCTGCCCATCACCCCTCTTACCCCCCCTCCCAACCCTGCCAGCCACCCGCCACCACTGGTCTACCTGGATCCTGCTCCCACTGGTCTACCTGGATGCTGCTCCCGCCTTGCTCCCACATCTTTGGCCACTCCCTTCTCCTCTCACCCCATCCCTCCCCAGAGCCTTTGTCTGATTCTGGTGTTGCCCTTCCTCCTATCTGGGTGGTCCTGGCCTCAGGGTGGGGGGCAACAATGCCAAAAGGCAGGAGGGGGCATTACCTTCTCTCTGTGGCCTTGCCCATGCCTCCCCTTTGCCAGGCTCCTGGTCAGGGCTTTGGACCAGGCCTGGGTGGCCCTGCCACCCATCTGCCCCAAAGCAAGTGGCTGAGTTCCCTCCCAGGGGCTGGGGCTGTTCTTCCTCCTTGGGCAGGGGGTGGGCAGTCAGGCCTGAGGCTACCAGAGTAGCACCCCCCGCCCCCCCGCCTTATCAATCAATCCGTGGTACTTATTGAGGCTTACTTTGTGCAGAATACTAGACTAGGCCTTTGGAAGAATTGGTAGACATGATCTCTGCTCTTAAGGAGCATACAGTCTAATGGAGTGACAGATATGAAAATAAATTACAGGTAAGGGAAGCAGCCCAGTACAAGGCGTATGTACATTACCTACATGCACGGGTTCCCCCTCAATCAGTCAATCAATCAATGATATTTACTGAGGACTTACTCGGTGTCGAGCACTGTTCTAGGCACCTGGGAGAGAACAATATAGTAGGGTTGGGAGTAATAATAGTAAAGAAAGTGGGGTATTTATTAAGTGTTTACTATGTGCCAGGCACTGAAATAACCACTAGAGTAGATACAAGCTAATCAGGTTGGACACCGTCCCTGTCCCACCTGGGGCTCATAGTCTTAATCCCCATTTTACAGATGAGGGAACTGAGACCCGGAGAAATGAAATGACTTGCCCAAGGTCACACAGCGGGGGAGTGGTAGTCACCCTAGACTGTAAATTCATTGTAGGCAGCATAAAATTTGGTTGTTTTATACTCTCCCAAGCGCTTAGTACAGCGCTCTGCACACAGTAAGCACTTAATAAATACCATTGATGATCGATTAATTGACTGACCACTAGCTTTTCACTGTCTAGAGGAGGAGACGGACATTAAAATGAATTAGTGATGGGAGAATGGGAGAGTATAGGCATAGGATCTTAAGTGCTGTGGGGCTGAGGGTGAGATGAATATCAAATTCTAAAGGGGTGCAGATCCAAGCGCAGAGGCAACATAAAAGGGAGAGCAAAGGGGAAAAATGTCTAGGAAGACATCTTGGAGGAGATGTGATTTTAATAGAGCTTTGAAGGTGGGGAGAGTGGTGGCCTGTCAGATATGAAGGGGAAGGGAGTGCTAGGCCAGATTAAGGACATGGGCAAGGGGCCGTGGCAAAATAGACGATATCGACGTACAGTAAGTAGGTTGGCATTAGAGGAGGAGAGTGCGCCGGCCAGGCTGTAGATCAGTGAAGTAAGGTAGGGAAAGGGAGCTGATTAAGTGCCCTAAAGCCGATGGTGAGGAGTTTCTGTTGGATGCAGGGGTGGATGGGCAACCACTAGAGGTTCTTGGGGAGTGGCGAGACGTGGACTGTATGGTTTTTTAGAAACACAATCCAGGCAGCAGAGCCAAGTATGGTTTGGAATGGGGAGAGTACACATCGTAGGGTAGCGTTGGGTCGAGGTGCTGGGTTATGACACCAGGGCGGTAGCATTGGCATTGAGAGGTAATGCGTTGGGGGATGGCGGTGCTGAGTGATGGCTTTGGGAGGTAGTGTTGGGCACTGGTGCTAGGTGGTGGCACTGAGCAGTGGCAATTGGAGATGGCATTGGCACTCGACTATGTTATTGGGATGGCATTGGCACTGGACTGAGACACTGGGCAGTGGAAGGGGTCATCGGCATTGGGAAGTAGTGTTTGGTGGTGGCACTAGGCAGTGACACTGGATAGTGGTTCTGGGTTGTAGCACTGGGCGGTGGCAGTAGGTTGTGGCTCTGGACGCTGGCCCCCAGAGATCTACTGGTGCTGGGTAGTGGCCCTGGGAGGTGGTGCCAGGTTGGAGGGATTCACTTCTCACCCATAGGCTGATTATTCAGGACAAGTCACCCCTCTGTCTGGCTTCCCTTGGCCAGACCAACTCATCCCCAGCCGCTGCCCTTGGGAGCGGGACGGTTGTCTGGGGGAGGGAGGACTGGCTCTCTCACACTTACCGAAGGGCAGAGAGATGTCAGTGAGACTCCAGGGCTGGGCTACCAGTTCCCGATAGCTGGGCCCAGTCCGCCCTGTCAGCCCGACCCCATCGGTCCCCTGCATCCCCGAGGCTGGGCAGCAGACAGGTGAGCCAGAGTATGTGTCTGGCAAGCTGCTGGCGAGCAGGTGCCCAGCAGAGAGGTTGGGGGTGGAGGTGGGGCTCTGGGTCTGCTCTGAGGAGGGGGTTGGAGTGGGGAAGGCATCTGGCTTGGAGAGAGACAGGGGCTGAGTCCCCAGAGAGAGCGGCTGTTGTAGGTGGGAGGGGGTAGAGGAGGCTGAGCCAGCTGGAAGTCGATGCTTGGGCGGGAAGGAGGACGGGGAAGCGGGGAAGGGAGGAGGAGGAGGGAAGGTTGAGGACGGGAAGGACGAGGAGGGGAGGATGAGGATGGGGTGGGGGATGGTGCCTGAGTGGTTTGGACAGGAGGCCTGGCTATAATTAAGTAATTCTGGTATTTGTTAAGTGCTTTCTTTGTTTCAGGCACTGTACTAAGCGCTGGAGTGGATATAAGCAAATCAGGTTGGACACAGTCCCTGTCCCACATGGGGCTCACAGTCTTAAGCCCCATTTTACAGATGAGGAAACCAAGGCACAGAGAAGCCAAGTGCCATGCCCAAGGTCACACAGCAGACAAGGGATGGACCTGGGATATACTGCCTCAAGGGATTGGGTGTTCTTGAAAATAGGGTGCCAGGCAGTCTGGCCACCCCTGCTCATCAGGAGTGGGGTGATGGTGCTTTGCCTTGGGGATGGGGTGGTGTGTTGAGCAAGATGTGATGAGGGTACCCTGCCTCCTCCCCCTCACTTCCCTCAAGTACTAGTGAAACAGAACACTGGAACGAGAGGAGTATCCAGGGGGAGTGGGGATTGACCCCGGGACCACCGATGGATACCGGGGTGCTCGGGGTGTCAGCGTGGCCCCTTCCCGAAGCTGCCTGGTGGTTCTTTGAGCCCCTGCCCAGAAATAGCCAGGGTGAGGGGAGGGGGCCCGGGGAGTGGGAGGGTTGTGCTGAGCCTGGGGGAGTGGGAGGGGGTTGGGGGGGGAACGCCGAAGGGAAATTTAAGGGAAAAGAATGAGCCTCATAAATCTTGGAACTTCTCCTCTCTCCCTCCACCCCCCGTGCTTTTAATCTCTCACCAAACCTGCTCTCCAGCCGCCCCGTGTCCATGGTGACCCCTGCAGCGCTAGCGGGCTGTGACAGCACCAACTCCTCTGCACCCACACAGCCGGGTTCAGGGGGCCCCTGGCTGTATCACCTGGCGATGGGCTTCGAGGACCCCCCTGCCCCCCGCCCCAGCACCATTCCCTTTGGGCACTCTGAACTCTCCCCAGAACTGCAGCTTTCCCCTACCTAGAGAGAAAGCCCCTTGCTGATAGGGAACATTTCCCTTCTCTGTTTTTTTTTAATGGTATTTGCTAAGTGCTTGGCACTGTACTAACTGCTAGATACAACTAAGTCAGTCAGTCATATTTATTGAGCACTTATTGGGTGCAGAGCACGGTACTAAAGCACTTGGGAGAATACAATATAACAGTATAACAGACGCAGTCCCTGCCCACAGTGAGCTTACAATGCACACAGTCCCTGCCCCACATGGGGCTCACAGTCTTAACCCCCATTTTACAGATGAGGGAACTGAGGCACAGAGAAGTGAATTGACTTGCCCAAGGGTGCAGAGCAGAGAAGTGGTGGAGCTGGGTTCAGAACCCAGGTCCTTCTGACTCTCAGGCCCGTGCTCTATCCACTAGGCACGCTGCTTCCCTTCTGTTTTGTACTTCCCAGGTGCTCAGCATAGCACACTGCACCTTGTGGGTGCTTAGGAAGCCCTATAATCATGGCCGCTTCTGGGGAGGGCAGGGGATGGAATGGGGTTCCAGCTAGGAGTTCCACCCCCAAGATGCCAGGGGCCACCAGCCAACTCTGTCCTGGGTTTGGCCTGGGACTCCTCCCATTGCCCTGAACTAGATGTTCCGAGAATACCAGGCACTGGGCCTCAGTCGCCCTGTCTGTGAAGTGGGCTCAGTGTCCTGCTGTCTATTTCTCTCCAGAAGGGTTGCCGGGGCCAGAGCGTGCCAGACTGAGGGAGGTGGAACAGCCTGATCCCCTGGTTCCCTCACCATCCTTCTCCCCTCTCACGGCCGTACCTCCAGCAGGGATTGGGCAAGCCTGGGGGGGTTTGAGTGGCACCAGTCAGCACCGGGGAGACCCTTTGCCCACCCACCAGCCCTGCTTAGGGAGCACTAGCCCAGGGGCTAGAGAAGGAGAGGGCGAAAGAGCTTCTTCCGGGGGGGCGGAGCCTCTCCCAGTGTCTTGCCGAATCGCTGATGCTGGACGCTGGGAATTCCTGTTGCCAAGAGATGGAAAACTCGTTGGCTCCGAGCTCAACCCACAACCCCTCCCCCCTCACCTCTTAGGCTGCCCATGCCTCGCCACCCCCGGGCCTTGGCATTACAGCCCGCTGGGTAGGCTTTAGGCCCTCCCGGGTTTGAGGGGCAACAAGACCCCCAGCGGGAGCCCAGGGCTTCCAAGAAGGGGCTGATCACCATTCGGGCCCCAAAGCCAAGTGCCCATGACTGCCCTGAGGCTAAGCCAGGACCAGGGAGCCAGGACCTCTCTGCCTGTGGAGCAGCCCAAGCCTCTGGGCACAGACCCTGGGAATAGGGGTGGCAGGCTGGAGGCTGAGTGGGGTGCCCCGGGGGTTGTGTTGGCAGGTTGGAAAGGGGCCAGGTGCCCAGGGCTGGGCTGGTGGGCAGGAGAGGGACCGGTTGCCCGGGGCAGAAAGTCCCCAGGCCCGAGGGTGTCTCCGCAGTGCTGGGTTTGTTCTCTCTTTGGACAGGAAGACGAATGAATTCCATTATGGGAGCGAGATTTTCTTCCACGTGTCACAGAACCAGAGATTAACTTGCTCACCAGTCTGTGACAGACCCCCCGATACACACACACACACACACACACAGAGGTGTACACACACAGATGTACATATACAGAGGTGTACCCTATAGACAAGTCCACACACACACCAAGTATCCACACACCGAGAGGTGTATACTCATACCCAAAGGGATATACAAATAAGTGTATACACAAAAACACAGATTCACATCTAGAGGGATATGCACACAAAACTTACACCAAGTCTCCCACACACAGGCACACACAACCCACTCCTACTCCGCTCCACTTGTATAGCCACTGGAACTATCAGCCCTTCAAATCAACAACCAGTTGCCTCACCCTCTGTACGCCCCCACCTCCCCCCCGCAACACACAGCCTCACACAGACATTTATCTTGGTCACATAAACACACTTTTATATGCACTCTCATCTACTTGTACATATACCCTCATGCACACTACAGGTACACCTACTCATACACATTCTCACAAGTACACATCCAGGAAGCAGCGTGGCCTAGTGGATAAGGAATGGAACTGGGTGTCAGAAGGCCATGGGTTTTAATTCCAGATCTGCCACATATTTGTTTTGTGACCTTGGGAAAGTCATTTCACGTCTGTGCCTTAATTACCTCATCTGTAAAATGGGGATTGAGACTGTGAGCCCCATGTGGGACAGAGACTGTGTTCAACACAGTTTGCTTGTACCCACCCCAGCACTTAGTACAATGCCTAGCACATAGTAAGCACTTAACAAGCGCCATTATTATTATTATTAAATACAATCAACTGATTGATTGACAGGAGGTGCACCAGGGAGAGGGTGTGTCAGACAGTCAGAGCAACTGCAGGACAGGAGACCTGTTCTGAGAAGAAGTGTGGCCTAGTGCACGGGGCATGAGCCTGGGAGTTAAAGGATCTGGGTTCTAATTCCGACTCTGCCACATGTCTGCTGTGTGACCTTGGGCAAGTCACTTTACTTTTCTGTGCCTCAGTTACCCCCCTTTTCTTTTCTTCAACTCCCTTATGTGTCAACCTGACTTGGTCCCTTTATTCACCCTGTCTCCAGCCCCACAGCACTTATGTACATATCTGTAATTTATTTATATTAATGTTTGTCACCCCCTGTAGTCTGTAAGCTCATTGTGGGCAGGGAAGGTGTCTGTTTATTGTTATAGTGTACTCTCCCAAGTCCTTAATACAGTGCTCTGCACACAGTAAGTGCTCAATAAATACAATTGATTGACTCATCTGTAAAATGGGGATTAAGACTGTGAGCCCCATGTGGGCTAGGGACCATTTCCAACCTGATTAGCTTGTGGAGAAAGCATGGGCCTGGGAGTCAGAAGAACCTGGGTTTTAATTCTGGCTTCGCCGCATGTCTGCTCTGTGACCTTGGGCAAATCACTTAACTTCTCTGAGCCTCAGTTACCTCATCTATTAAGTGGGGATTAAGACTGTGAAGCCCCATGCAGGACAAAGACTGAGTCCAATCTGATTAACTTGTATCCCCCCAGTGTTTAGAACAGTGCTTGGCACATAGTAAGCACTTAACAAGTACCATAATTATTATTATTATCATCTACTCCATTGCTTAGTTCAGTGCCTGGCACATAAGATCTTAACGAAAACCAGAAAAAAAAATCCATGGGGCAGGGTGGGATCTAAGGTCCCAGGGGCATATCCCTGCTCCCCCCCCCTCCCGGGCTCCACTTAGACCCCCAACTTTTGGTATTTAGCAGCAGCTTCTTTGTGACCAGGTTTGAGAGCATAATTGTGCCCGGAACCCCTTCTCCAGGCAGAGTGGGCTGCCTCCTCCTTCCTCCCCAGCCCCTCCCAGCCCCTCCCCGACCCAGCTGCCGGGGCTTGTGTGCTGGAATGTGGGGCGGGATTGAAGCGGGGGAAGGCCGAGTCGAGCCAGGCCGAGCTGAGCCAAGCCAAGCTGGGCCGGGCCGGGCCAAGGCGAGCTGGGCCAGGCCAGGCCTAGCCGAGCCGAGCCACCCGGGCAATGTGGAAATGGGGGATTGGGGCTGGGGAGGGGCCAAGGCGGGGAGGGGGGTGCAGCAGGGGACAATTGGACTTGGCTCAGCCCCCTTCCCAGCCCCCTCTCCCAGCCCCACCTGCTGGGGGTCTCAGCGGAGGCACAAGCCAAGCCCGCCTGGCCCACCGCAGCCCATTAGCCTAATGAGCAAAATGCAGGCACCTGGAGCTGCCTGGCGCGAGGCCGGGGACCCATCCTGGGCAGCCCCACACCCCAGGGAGAGGGTAGATTGGCCGGGGGCGGGGCATAGGGCTCAGTTTGTAAGCCAGCCCCTGCTCCTCACCCTTCATGCCCGAAGGGAAGCTGGCACCCAGTGGAGGGGGGAGGATGGTGGTCAGGACCCCTGGGCCCTGGCCTAGGGTGGGGGCAGCTGAGATGGTGGGACACCTGAACTAAGCCCCTGGGCCAGGATTGAGAAGCAGTGTAGCCTAGTGGATAGAGCATGGGCCTGGGAGTCAGAAGGACCTGGGTTTTAATCCCAGCTCTGTGACTTGTCTGCTGTGTGACCTTGGGTAAGTCACTTCTATTTTCTGGGCCTCAGTTCCCTCATATGTAAAATGAGGATTAAGACTGTGAGCCCTATGTGGGATAGGGACTGACCAACCCTAATATCTTGTATTTATCCCAGTGCTTAGAGCAGTGCCAGGCACATAGTAAGCACTTAAAATCTCATTATTATTAGCCCTTTATCACCCATCATTGTCATAACTGTGGTATTTAAGTGTTTACTATGAACTATGCATTGAACTAAGCACTGATGTGGTTTTTTTATGGTATTTGTTAAGCACTTACTATCTGTCAAACAGTGTTCTAAGCACTGGGGTAGCTACAGGTCAATTAGATCCGATGTAATCTCTGTCTTGCATGCGGCTTAGAGTCTAAGTAGCAGGGAGAACAAGTATTGAATCTCCATATTACAGTTAAGGAGACTGAGGTAACAAAGGACTCGCCCAAGGTCACGCAGCAAGCAGATGGCAGAGCTGGGATTAGAATCCAGGTCCTCTGACTCCACTAGGAGTCATGCTCTCTCCACTAGGCCACGCTGTTTCTAGATGATTAGATAAGCAGATTGGATATAGTCCCTGTGGCACATGGGGCTGTGAATCTAAGGGGGAGGGAGAACAGGTAATTTCATCCCCATCTTTATAGCAGAGGAAACGGAGGCCCAGAGAAGTTAAGGTTCTTGCCCAAGGTTGCACAGCTGGCAAGCATCAGGGTCAGGATTAGAACCCAGGTCTCCTGACCCCCAGGCCTACGTTCTTTCCACTAAGCCACACTGCTTCTCAGCTGCCTTACCCCAGCTTCACCATCATCTGCACTCACCTCCTCCAGCTCTACCTTCATCTCCCTTGTCTTCTCCCAGCTCCTCCATCAATCAAGCGTATTTATTGAGGGCTTACCATGTGCAGAGCACTGTACTAAGTGCTTGGGAGGGTACAGTATAACAATAAATGGACACATTCCTGCCCACAACAACTTTACAATCTAGAGGGATTTTACAGTCTAGTTTACCATCATCTGTACCGTCCTCCCCCCGGCCGTACCCATCACCTCCATCATCCCCACTCGGCTCTCTCATCCTCCCCTTCCCCGTCATTGCCTCCACCACTTTCCCCCCCATCTCTGCGTCTTCTCTGACTCCCAGCTAGCTCTCTGTCACCGCTGCTGTGCCCTCTCCCTACAACCCTTTGTCTGTGTTGGGACACGTCTTGGGCGACGCGGGCTGGGAGCACCGAGGCATGAGTCATGGAGCTGGGGATTGGCACTGTGGTCCCGGATCCGGCTCCAGCGACTCTGACGTCTCCGGTCTGGTGGGGGTGGGTGGAGCGCGGTTGGTTCCTGCAGACAGGCTCTGGCTGGGGAGTGGTTCTCCCCGGGGCAGGCGGGTCGGGGCTCCCGTGGCACCCCACCACAGACGCCACCCGGTCCCCGGAGCCGGCCCCTCACCGGTCCCGGCCGTGAGAGCGGCCCAAGGGCCGCGGGGTGGCGGCTGAGTCACAACGCAGATGCCGAGCCGTTGGGGGGGAAGTGGTTATACAGGGCCTGGGCCGGGCTTGTGGTTTGTTGAGGGTCCCCCCACACAACCTCCCCATGGCCGCCTCCTCCTTTGTGCTCCCCAAATCCTCCTGATGGCCGGCTCCCATGGCCCCTTGCAGGGGGAACCCAGCATCGCCTCACCCAGCCAAGGGTGCCACCCTCTGCTGGGGCCCGTAGCCAGCCCTGGCTGGCAAGGGAGATTTAGGTCAAGTACTAGGGCAACACTGCACACCATCTATGTGGGCTGGAGGGAAGCTGGGGAGGGGGCTCAAGGACCCTCCTCCAGCTTGTCAGCTCTGAGGTGGGCCCAGCTCCCCCCTGCTTCGCCCTACTGCCCCTCCTCCACAGCCTGTGTCCACCTGGCACCACCCAGGGACACCGAGCCGGCCACGGCTGGGCTCAGTTCCAAGTTCACCCTGACCCAGAGCGGTGAGGTGCCAGGGGAGAACGGACAAGTGGCCTTCAACCCTGGGGCCCGGCTAGGGTAGTCCAGTGCCCAAGTGGGAGACCTGCCCAGCCATGCTAGTAGCCCCTCAGGGGCCATGGGGAGAGGCCCTAGAGAGGGGGTACTGGAAGATGAGACTCCAGCATGCCTCCCATCTCCTGCCTCATGGTGAAGAGGGACTGAGCCTTCCGGTGTTCGGTGATCTCTGAGGAAGGGCCGGTGGACCCCAAATGGGGCCTAGGTCTGCCAGGGCTGGGGCGGGGGTTGAGCAAAAGGAACCCCTCTCCAACTTTGGTCTGGTCTGCGTGAGCTGGGGCAGGAGGACCTGAGCACCCCCACCTGAAAGGAGAGGGGAGCGGGACAGGGAGCAGGTCGGCCCCTTTCCGGGTGCCCCTAACCTCATCCGCCCCCAAACTTGGGCGGTACCCCCCAGGGCTTCCCGCTTGCTGCCAAGAAGTGGAACCAGCTGGGCTCCCTCAGGGGTGGGGACCAGCCCTCTGTGGGACTCTGGGCATGACCCATGAGACCCCTATGCCAACGGGCACAAGGGGCAGTCGCTCAGAGAGTTCAGAAGTGGGATTCGCTTTCTCTTTCAGTTTCCCCCCTGCCGCCTGCTTGGCCTCCCTGCCCTCCATCCTGGTCGCAGACCCTCCCCGGGTCTTCGGCACCCACCCCGCTGCAGGGCCGGGGAGGAGGAGTGGGTTGGGAAAGGGGGTTCCACGGTGGGACTGGATGGGCCTGGGGCCACAAGGCTGGGGCTGTCGTCGCCGGCCCTCCAGGCCCAGGTTTCAATTAGTTCTCTAACTATCCCACCTGCCTAGGTGGAGTATGGCTGGGAATTAATTTCCTGAGCTATTTTAATTTTGCTGTATTTAATTTGCTGTTTATTTTAATTAATTAACGGTGGGTAATCGCCTATCGAGCATCTTGCTGCTGTTCCTTCTCCCTTTTCTCCTTCTTCCTGGGGGAGAAGTGGGGCACGGGGAGCCTGGACGATTGAGGTGGTGGCCAAGCTGGGTCACCCCGGCCCCGCCCACGTCCACTGACCACGCCCACTCGCGTCTCTGTCCACGCCCCTTCCCCTGACCCCGCCCCCTTCATCCCTCCTCTCCGAATCCCCAGCCCCTGCCCCTTCTGCTTTTGCCAGGGGCTAGACCTACCGGGTCCCTTTCCAGCTGGGGGGCGGGTCCAGCGACCACCCGTGGGTGCACCTCCCGCCCGTTCGATTCATGCATTCGTTCATTCATTCATTCTATCATATTTATTGAGCACTTACCGTGTGCAGAGCACTGTACTAAGTGCTTGGGAGTGTACACTATAGCAATAAACAGACATATTCCCAACCCACATTGAGTTTATATGCCCAGCCCGGGAGTGGCCCCCTTGCCCCCAGCGGAGAAGGAACCCAGGTGCTCTCCCTACCCTCGCCCTCTCACCGCCGCTACCCAGGGGGCTCCAGGAACGGAGCCGAGGGGAGAGAGGGACAGGGCAGATGGCTGAAAGGAGCTTCAAGCCACATAGCCAAGTTCCTCTAGGGCATGGGACCAAGCTGCTCCCCTTTTACCCTTCCCCCCCAAAACTGCTCCTTGCTGTAGGGAGCCGTGGTGCCCTCGGGCAAAAGGATCTGGAGTGGGAGTAGGGGAACGTGGCTTGGTTGGAGTACCCTCCCCCCAAACCCCTCACCCCCAACCTCAGCCTCACCAGAGAGCCCCAGGAACTGGGCCTCACTTCCAGATGGACGGCAGCTGCGCTTGGGCTGGGGGCTCCAGCACCACGAGCCGGCCAGTGGGCGGGAAATATCTTAACCCCCTCCCCCCAGGCCATGGACTCCACAGCCAGGCGGAGCTGGAAGCGGTTAAGGGTCTGGAGAAGCCAGGGAGGGACCTGGAGATAAGGGGAAGTGGCTGGGTGGGGCGGGGGAGATGGACAGAGGCAGAGGCCTGGGGATGGTCAGGAAATGGGGGCCTCAGCCTGAGGGAGAGAGGGAGGGGAGAACAAGAGGGAAGCATAGCCTCGAGAGGGGATGGAAGGGGAAGGTGGGGTGGGGCGGCGGACAGAGAGACAAGACCCTCAGAGGCCTAGGCGGTAGAGCCCAACCCCACACCACTGTTCCGTCCCCTGAGGGTGTCCAGTTGTCTGGCTGTAAACCCTTGGTGGGGAAGAGGGGTCTGTACTCACATTTTTCCTAGCAGTGGGGCAGACCTGGCCAGCGCCAGCCACAAGCCTCCAAGCGGCTTGGAAATTCCCCAGGAGGCTCAGACCATGGGCGGGGGGCGGGGGGAGGCAGGCCGTGGGCCGGGGCTGGGGCTCGGGACTTCCCGCCTCACCCATCTCCTAGGCTCTGTAACCTTCCCTCCCCTCCAAGGTGCAGTGTGTCCAGTCTTGGGTATGTCTACAGCTTGGATCTGAAATGCAGCCTCTTCTGGGGTGGGGCGAGAAGAGGTGGGGGGAAGCCAAGCATAATACCCCAGCGGCTCAGTGCTCCCAACGAGAACTTGGACACCAGCCTTGCAGGGCCTAGGGCTCGGGTTGGGGTGGCCGCTGCTGGGGGGGGGGCACATGGGCCAACTCCTAGGGGCCCAGGACCCGGCCAGAGCAGACCCCAGGTGCTGCAAACCAAGCCTATTCAAATGGGGGTGGGGCTGTGCCCGACAAGCAGGGCTGGGAGGGGGCACGGGGATTCCCACCCTGTCAAGACTGTCCTCTGCTCCCCTGCCAGGCTCAGCTCTGGGTGCGGACTCAGAAGCCAGCCCAAAGAGAGCCTGCCTGGGACAAGCAGCATGGCCTGGTGGATTCAGCACAGGCCAGGGATTCAGAAGGACCTGGGTTCTAATCCTAGTTCTGCCACTTGTCTGCTGTGTGATCTTGGGCAAGTCACTTCACTTCTCTGTGCCTCAGTTACCTCCTCTGTCAAATGGGGATTAAGACTGTGAGCCCCTCATGAGACATAGACAATGTTCAACCCGATTACCTTTTATTTATTCCAGTGCTTAGACCAGTACCTGGCACATAGTACGCCCTTAACAAATACCATATAAAAAGAAAAAGCCCCCTGGACTCTCACCATGCTGCTGGAACCTGATGGGGGCTGCCAGCGGAGGCTGAGGCAGGTGAAGACGCAAGTGCCGTGGGCCTCTGCTGGGAGTGAGAGGAGAGACAGCCCCCTTAGGAGAAGCCCCTTGACCTAACAGACGGTCAGTCAGTCAGTCAGTCGTATTTATTGAGCACTTACTGAGTGCAGAGCACTGTACTGAGTACTTGGGAGAGTACAATACAACAATAAACAGACACATTCCCTGCCCACAATGAGCTTACAGTCTAGATGGTAAGACAGACAGTTATATAAATACATTTCAGATATGTACGTAAGTGCTGCCCCAGCCCAGGTGTGGGGGGGACCAGGACTCTGAGTTCAGCCCTGGCTCTAAGGAGAAGTGTGGGGTGAGTTCCCCTGGGGCAGTCTGTACCCCTCAGTGTGGGTAAAACAGGGAAGAAGTAGCTGGGAGGGGTCAGAATAGGCCTGGGCAGCCTCGGCAGCTGAATCAGCCTGTTCAGGAATCTCAGCCCCGGGTTCCACCAACCCGGGTTTCATCGACCCAGACTTCACCACCCCGAGGGTCACTAGCCCGGGCATCACCGGCCCTGGCTCTGCCCTTGCTGGGACAACCCTGATTCCCCTGCCCCTGGAAGGTGACCTTGCCATGCTCCAGCTGCCAACGGCCCTGGCCATCACCCGGCCTTCCTGCTTCACTGGGGATGGGCCCAGCCTGGAAAGGCAGCCGGGGTGTGTAGGGGAAAGGCAGCCATTGGCCTGGCGAGACCCTCAGGAAGTAAACTGTGGTGGGGGAAGACCTGAGACTGCTGGACTGGGAGAGGAAGGGGACCACAGGGCCCCCGACCCTGAAACTGACCCAGCCAGCGTGGAGTTTCTGGGACTGCCTGCTTGTCTGTTTGCTCTCCGGCCTGGACCGGCAGGGGTGGGGGCGGGGGCCGAAGCAAGATGGCGGCCTCGGGATCGGCCCCCTCCCCAGCTCCCAGCCTCGGGATATGCTCTCCTCTGCCCCCACCCCGTTCCCCTTCTGCCTTTGAAGTTAGCGAGGAGTGGGAGGCCAGAGTGCTGTGGGGAGGGCTGGGGGGGGCTTTTATTGGCTTCATGCTCTTTCCCCTCCCTCTGCGGGACAATGAGAGCCGTCTCTGGGCTTCTGCCTGGATTCTCCTTCCCGTTCCGTTCTCACGGGCCGCGGGGCTCCGGCAGCGGCTGGCTCTGGGCTGGAGGGGCGGGGGCGGGGAAACTGGACTTCAGCCGCCTTTTCCGTGAAGCCACTGCTTGGCCGGACTGGGGCCTTGTCTGATCCCCTGGCCTTGGCCCCCCCAGCCCACCCCACCCCATCCCGGGTCTTTTCTGGAGTAGGGTGGAGGTGGGTCTGCTCGGCCAACAGCAATATCCACCCTCGGCCTTTGCCCATCCCATCAGCCCCCGGCCCCGGCCTGAGCTCCTGCACCCCAGTGTGGCTTCTCCCCACTATCTGAGCGTCTCCTGATTGGATCATGGGGGACGTGGCGGGTGGAGATTGGCTTCTGGGATCGGCTGGGAAGGGGGAAGGCGGGGTTGTAAAGTTACCCAGTGGCCAACCAGGAGCAGGGTCGGTGTTTCCCACTTTCCCTCCCTACAGTCCAGACCTGAAGAAAAGGCCAGAAGACGAAGCCCCCCACCACCTCCAGCTTGTCTGGGAGACATGGTGCGCTGGGCGTGAGGCGGGAGTGCAGGCCATAGAGTCCCAGCAGTGCATGAACCCGCCGTGATTATAGCAGGAGCGCTGGCCGTAGAGTCCCAGCAGCACATAATGATAATAATGATGATGATATTTGTTAAACGCTTACTATGTGTCAAGCACTGTTCTTAGAGCTGGGGTAGATAGAAGCTAATCAGGTTGGACACAGTCCCTGTCCCGCATGGGGCTCATAGTCTTAACCCCCATTTTACAGATGAGGGAACTGATGCACAGAGAAGATAAGCGACTTGCTCAAGGTCACCCAGCAGACAAGTGGCGGAAGTGGGATTAGAACCCAGGTCCTTTCGACAGAAACCCACCGTAATTCTCAGGTCGTCCCCGCTCGTCCGCCTGGCTGGGGGAGAGTATTCCCCAGGCTCTGTTGATGTCCCCCCAAAAAGATGAGTGGTGCTGCTTCGCCGAGGATTTGCTCTTGGTGGAGGGTGGGCAGCGGCGTCGGTCAGGGTGGTTTCAGGGGAGGTGAGCACTGGCTGTGGGCCTTGCTGAACCTGAGAAACCCTGACATAGGCTCCAAATGTGGGCTCTCTGGGCACAGGGCTGGTAAATGGGCATTATTGGGGTGGTGGGGTCAACCCTACCCTCTGCCCTTGGTTTAGTGTGTTGGCTGTCCTCCAAAGGGGTGGGGGGCTTCTCTGCCCCCGGCTCCGCCTCCAGCTCTGCACGCCCCGACTCCAGCTCCACACCCCTCTGGGATTGACTCCACAACCCCAAGATGTCAACTCTGGTTCCATGTCCCCTGTCACTGACTCTGTGGCTCTGGCTCCACCCCCTGCACCCAGCTCTCTGCCCCCCAACAATGGCTCCGCAGCTCTGGCTGGGTGCCCCCCAGCTCTAAGTCCCCCGACATCAGCTCCGGCTCCGCGCCCCCTGACATTGGCTCTGTGGCTCCAGATCCACGCCCCCCCCCCCAGCTCTGCTCCGGCTCCGCGCCCCGGCATTGGCTCTGGAACCTGCCTCTTGCCAAGACGCAGCAGGCAGTAGGCAGCTGGACCCAGGCGGGGGGAGCAAGCCGGCTCCCTCCCGCTCAGCTGCTGCCAGCCTTCCGAGCCTGGTTTCTGTGGAAACGGGGGTCACCCAGACAGAAATAAAGCTCTGGGTTTCGGGGGGGTGGGGGGAAGGGGAGGGTGAACCACGGATCCCAGGGCGCTCATGGCCCCCAAGCCTCTCCAGGATCAGGCCGAATGTTCTGGGTCCCTGCGCCCGTCCCTGTGCCCTCCTGGCCTGGCATGGCTGAGTTCTGGGCCTAGCTAGCTTCTGGCAGGCCCTGGGGAGTGGCAGTGGGGGCCGCCCTGGGCCTTGAGAGCCAGGTTGGGCTCTGGTATTTCCCCAGAAGGGTTTAGCTGGGTCTGGCCTCAGGGTGGAAGCCAAGAAGCAAGAGAGCTCCTAAAATCCCTTTCCCCCTGATGTTCTTCCTTGGCTAAAGAGGCTGGGGGGTGGTGGCTGGGGCTGATGTATGTGTGCACGTTTGTATGTGTATGTGTGTGTGTGTGTTGGGCGGTTTTTCAGGGGGTCTGTCGGGTGGTAGAGTGTTGAGAGAGGGTGTGAGGCCTCGATGGAGAAGCAGTAGTGTCCCCCCCATCGTAGACTGGGGTCTGTGGCCTTAGTAAAGCGCTTAGTACAGTGTGCTGCACACAGTAAGTGCCCAATAAATACAACTGATGATGATGATGTTGCATTGAACCCCAGCTGGACCCTTTGTAATGTGGGGGGAAGGGGAGGCCCCCACCCACCCGCTCAACCCTCAACCTTCTTTAGTTGGAGGATGGGAGAGAGAGGACAAGGAAGCCCATTAGCCACCCTGGGTTCTGGACCCAGCCTCCTCCCATACCCCTCCCCGTGCCCCCATCCCCTCCGAGCTAGCTCACTGTATCTGAACCCGGTCTCCTCCTCATGGCCCCTGCCCCGTCCATGCCAGTTGCCCATATCTGGACCTGCCCCCTACCCCCAAAACATATTGCCCTTCTCTGGACCCGGCCTCCTCCCCCTCCCTCCACCATGCTAGCTGCCGGTATCCGGACATGGTCTCCTCCTCCTCATGTCCCCTGCCCCCTCCATGCTAACTGCCAGTATCTAAACCTTGTCTCCTCCTCGTGTCCCCAGCCCTCTCCTTGCTAGCTGCCTCTATCTGAACCTGGTCTCCTCCTCCTGCCCACTGCCCCCTCCATGCTAGCAGCCGGTATCTGAACCTGGTCTCTTCCTCATGCCCCCTCCCTTCTCCTTGCTAGCTGCTGGCATCTGAACCCAGCTTCCTCTGCATGCCCCCTGCCCCTTCCATGCTAGCTACCAGTATCTGAACCCAGACTCCTCCTCATGCCCCTGCCCCCTCTATTCTAGCTGCCCGTATCTGAACCCGGCCCCACCCCCATCTTACTGCCCGTATCTGGATCTGGCCTCCCCGCCTCCTCTCCCCCATACCCCCCATGCCCCCTCCGTGCTAGCTGCCGGGATCTGGACACGGTCTCCTCCTCATGCCCCCTGCCCTTTCCATGCAAGCTGCCCATATCTGGACCCGGCTTCCTCCTCATACCCCCTGCCCCCTCCACGCTAGCTCCTGTAGCCCCTGCCTGCCCAAAGACGGGATAGAGGCCGGAGAAAGGGCAAAGGGGCAGGAAGCCCATTGGATTCTGGCAATCCCACGGAGGGAGGGAGAGAGGGACAGAGCTGCCGCTATTAATAATACAGACACAGACAGAGGAAGAAAGCCACACCGCCGGATTCCACGCTCCTCCCCGGAGTTCGGGGCTGGCTCTTCCCCCCCGCCCCCCCCCGCCCCAACCCCCCTGCACCCCCTCCCTGCTCCTGTCTCTCCCTCCCTCCCTCCCTCCTTCCCCCACGTGACTACAACACAGTGGGTAGCTGAGAGCCCAGAGAGACTGGCTTGGGGCCAGGAAAAAGCAGAAAACACAATGTCTGTGCATATCCTCTCTCTTAAAATAACACTCCAGCCCCGTCTGAGGCGAATTAAAATAAGATCGGGAGAGATGTTGGAGGAGAGAAGGAGGTAGGAGATGGGAGAACGGGGCCGCCCGGCCAGCGTGACCAGCCCCCGGACACACGCACGCACCGTGCCCTAGCTTGTTCCGCCTGCTGCCCAGCCCAGACCCCCCCTGCCCCGTGGTCCCCAGCACCCCCAACCCGCTTCGACGTCTCTCCGGGCCTCTGTTTCTCTCTCATTATAACTTAAGTTTAAAAAAAAAAATTCAAGCCCGTGTCAGGCAGAGGGAGAGGGAGGAGGTGGAGGAGGAGGAGAAGGAAGGAGGAGGAGCGTGACGTCGACGCTCAGTGCCCAGCATATGTGTCTCCTTTAGGGGAGACTTGGCAGGGGAGAGGTTGTGCGCAGCGCCTGCATGATGGAGCGCACCAGGAATTTCCTGCAGCCGGAGCGCACACCACAGAGCGGGGGGCGGGGGTGGGAGCAGGAGTCCTGAGGGAGGGGGGGCATGGGGAGTCAAAAGAGAAAGCGGGCTGCTAGAGGTGGGGTCATTCTGGGGGACTGCAGGGAGTGGGGGGCTCTGCTCTCTCGCCTGTTGATTTGGTTCTGAAGCCCTGTTTGGGAACAACACGGAGGGAAGCAGGACTGGTCAGCCCCCCGAGCGCGAGAGCCTTCTCCTCCCGCAGCTCTTGACCGCCCTGCCTGGCCACCTCGGCTGACCATTCCCCCTTTCTACTACCCCCTAATCTCCACGGTGCTGGACGGGGTTTTTTGTTGGGGAGGGGGCGGGGACCCTGGGGGCAGCTCCTCCGCCCCGGGTCTCGTGACAGCCCGGGGAGGGCGGTTGGGCCTAGCTGGAAGGCCCAGGCGCCCTCTCCTTCCCCGGCCTCCCGCGGCTTTTCTGGTCTGGATCTTCTCCAGGGCCTCCCCCGCCCCACACCCCGGTTTCCTGCCCCCCCCACCCCTCCCCACCCCGCCTCCCTCCCGGCCCCTGGGCTGAGCTGAGGCAGCAGAAGAGGAGTCCAGGTGCAGACGCCCCTTTCCCCCAGCCCTTCTGGTTTGCTTCTAGCTTCCCGTCCCCGGCCAGGGCTGCCTGCAGATGCTCAGGCCCGGGCCCCGTCCCGGGGAGCCGGCTGGGAGGGGCAGCCTGTGCTGCCAGGTAGCCAAAGGGTCAGCGGGAAAACGTGGAGGCGGAGCAAGGACCAGCAGCGAGGACCGGCAGTGAGAACCGGAGTCGCCCTCCCAGTCCCGCTTGGGCGGCCTTGCCCTGGCGCCTTCCTCTCCCTGGAGCAGAAGGGGAGCGGCGGGCCACTGGAGCCTCTCTCCCTCCCCTTCTGTTTATTGTTATGTGGTACATATTTTATATGGGAAGTGGTGTGGCCTAACGGATAGAGCACGGGCCTGGGGGGCAGAAGGACCTGGGTTCTAATTCCGGCTCCACCACTTTCATTCATTCCATTCAATTTCAATCGTATTTCATTCAGTCGTGGCTCAGTGGAAAGAGCATGGCTTTGGAGTCAGGGCTCATGAGTTCGAATCCCAGCTCTGCCACTTGTCGGCTGTGTGACTGTGGGCAAGTCACTTAACTTCTCTGTGCCTCAGTTCCCTCATCTGTAAAATGGGGATTAAGACTGAGCCCCACGTGGGACAACCTGATTCCCCTATGTCTACCCCAGCGCTTAGAACAGTGCTCGGCACATAGTAAGCGCTTAACAAATACCAACATTATTATTTATTTAAGTGCTTACTGCATGCAGAGCACTGTACTTAGCGCTTGGAAAGTACAAGAGAAGCAGAGTGGCTAAGTGGAAAAGCAAGTCCAGAGTCATTGGTTCTAATCTCGGCTCCACCGTTTGTCAGTTGTGTGACTTTGGGCAAGTCACTTAACTTCTCTGGGCCTCAGTTACCTCATCTGTAAAATGGGGATGAAGACTGTGAGCCCCACGTGGGACAACCTGATCACCTTGTATCCCCCCCAGCGCTTAGAACAGTGCTTTGCACATAGTAAGTGCTTAACAAATACCACCGTTATTATTATTATTATTACAAATATTTAGTGTGTGCAAACCACTGGACTAAACACTTGAAAAATACAGTACAGCAATAGAGGCAATCCCTGGCCACAATAGGTTCACGGTCTAGAGGGGGCGAGAAAGACATCAGTACAAGTAAACAGGCATCAGTATAAATAAATGGAATTATAGATATATACATATGTACATAAGTGCTATGGGGTGGGGAGAGGGGGGAAGAACAAAGGGAGCGAGTCAGGGTGACACAGAAGGGAGTGAGAGCTGAGGAAAAGTGGGGCTTAGTCTGGAAAGCCTCTTGGAGGAGGTGTGCTTTCAGCAGGGCTTTGAAGGGGAGGAGAATGATTGTCTGGCGTCTTTGAGGAGGAAGGGCATTCCAGGCCAGAGATAGGAGGTGGGCCACTTGTCTGCTGAGTAACCCTTGGGCAAGTCACATCGCTTCTCTGGGCCTCAGTCACCTCATCTGTAAAATGGGGATTAAGATCGTGAACCCCAAGTGGGACAGGGACTGTGTCCAACCTGATTGTCTTGTATCTACCCCGACGCTTTAGAACAGTACTTGACACGTAGTAAGTGCTTAACAAATACTATCATTATTATTATTATTACTCCTCCAAGCATTTTGTACAGTGCTTTGCACCTACTAAGCGCTCAGTAAATTCGATTGACTGACTCCCCTTCCTTCTCCTCTCCCCTTCCGAGGGACAAGACACCCATTCCACAGAGAGGCAAAGTGAGGTCCCACCAGGGAAGGGGGTGAGTTGATCTGAGAAGCAGGGTCAGGACTGTTGCCGATTTGTACATTCCAAGCGCTTAGTACAGTGCTCTGCACATAGTAAGCACTCAATAAATACTATTGAATGAATGAAAGGACTGGGCACCCTTTCCAGTGCTTAGTACGGTGCTTGGCACATGGTAAGTGCTTAACAGATACTGTTATTATTATTGTTAGGGGGTGGATGACAGGGCATTGGCACTAGGTTTAGCTAGCCAGCCAGCGATGTGCCTCTCCCCGAAGGATTAACCTCGAGTGAGGAAAGGCAGTAGAGTCTACACAGGGTGACCAGTGCTGGGGCCTAGGCACCTGAGTCCCCTGGGCTTCAACAGAACGTGTGGTTAACCATGGCAGGATGATCACCAGGCTGGGCCATCCTCTCCTCCCCTAACCTGCTTATGTCCTCACTGGAAATGGTTTGGTGTTTAGTCTGTCAGTCAGTCTTATTTATTGAACGTTTATTGGGTGCAGAGCACTGTACTAAGAACTGGGGCGAATACAATAACAGTAAGCAGATATGTTCCCTGCCCACAATGAACTTACAGTCTGGAGGGGGAGACAGACATTAATGTAAATAAATTGCAGATATGGGCCTAAGTGCTGTGGGACTGGGAGGGGAGGGTGAATGAAGGGAGCAAGGCAGGATGATGCAGAAGGGATTGGGAGAAAGAGGAAAGGAGGGTATTAGTCAGGGACGGCCTCCTGGAGGAGATGGGCCTTCAGTAAGACTTTGAAGAAGGGGAGAGTAATTGTCGGATTTGAGGAGAGGTAGGACGTGGGTGATAAGTCGGTACAGACATCTCAGTACAGTGAGAAGGTTAGCATTAGAGGAGTAAAAGTTCGCCCCCTCTTCCCTCCCCACTTACAACCCTCGGGGCCAAGTAGGGGTCGGTGGCTGGGAGCAGTAAGGCGGAGGTGGGAATGTGGGGTGGGGGGCTGCAGAGAGAAGCTGAGAAGCATGCTGAGAAGCAGCATGGCTCAGTGGAAAGAGCACGGGCTTTGGAGTCAGAGGTCATGGGTTCAAATCCCGGCTCGGCCACTTGTCAGCTGGGTGACTTTGGGCAAGTCACTTAACTTCTCGGTGCCTCAGTTACCTCATCTGTAAAATGGGGATTAAAACTGTGAGCCCCACGTGGGACAACCTGATTCTCCTGTGTCTACCCCAGCACTTAGAACAGTGCTCGGCACATAGTAAGCGCTTAACAAATACCAACATCATTATTATTATTATTAGAGCAGGCCATGGGGCAGCTGCAGCAGCAGCAGGATTTGTGGGGGGCAACAGAGACCGAGGAGGGGGTGTTGTAGGGTGGGGAAGAGATAGGGATGGTCTCACCCCCAACTGGCAGGAGGGAACCTTAGGCTGGGAGTGGTGGGGGAAGAGGGAGTGGGGGGCAGCCCCCGGTGGTCCGTCTACCTCACCTCATCACCACCTCGCCCCCTCCCCTGGATCTTTGCATGACCTGATGCTTCCCCAGCCCTGGGCTGGCTCGGCCCCTGCTAGCTGAGCCCTCAGAAGCCCCTTTGAAGTGATGGGAGCCCGCAGGGGCGGGAGGCAGGGAAGTCAGATCAGGGGTGTGCACCCCCCACCCCCACCCCACTAGGCAGGCCATTGACACAAACATACATATAGCCCAGACATACAGACAGACACACACACACACACACACACACACAGACCAGGTAGGCCCATTGACACAAGCATACACACAGCCCAGGCAGGCACAGACACACATAGCCAAGGGAGGTGCAACGCACAGCCCAGACAAGCCCATTGACACAAACACACTCTCTGCCCAGGCAGCCATAGACACACATACCCACACCCCACACCACACACAAAACACACACATATATACACAGTCAAGGGGGGTACACACACAACCCACCAGACACAGATACACACACAGCCCAGACAGGCACACGCACACAGCCCAGGGAGGCACCACACATACTCCAGGAGGCAGGCACAGAGGCACAATCTCACAAAGACACATTCAGAACACACCCAGGCACAGGCCTGTGGCACAAAGACACAAGCATACACACGCACACACACACTCACATTTCCTCCCACCCCAGGGAGTAGATTGAGGAGGGTGAGGGAGAAAGGGAAAAAGCGAGAAGACACAAAACAGCAGAGCAGACTCACTAACAAGCTGAAGGCCTCAGAAGATGCCGCCACTGCCGTGGGGGCTATTGGGAGCTCTGGGCTCCCACTGATATGAGACCCCTTTTTGGGAGTGTGAGGGAGAGCTGCCCCCCAGGGAGGAGGTGTGTTTTCTGTTACCCAGGTGGCTCTGTTTGGGATCCTGCAAAATGACAACTGACCCGACTCCCTCCCTCCCACCCACTCCAATCCTTCCCTCCCTGAGCCCCTTACTTCCTCCCCCACCTCTCTCCCACCTGTCCCAATGGGAGAGGGAGGAGAAATGGCAGAGATTTGAGATTGACACATTCCATTTCCCTTGTGAGCCTGGAGGGGGTGGGAGGAGAGGGGAGAGGCAGGAGGACTGTGTAATCACCGAGGCTGAGGTTGGGGGGAGCAGGGTGGTGAGAGGTGGCTGTTAGAAGGACAGGGTGGTTTGGGGGGTGCTGTGGAGCTCTGGGGGTCCCCAGGCTGCATGTGAGGATGGACAGTTGGACCCAGAGGCATTGACTTATGGGGCAGGTAAGGGAGGCCAATACAGGAGACCCACTGGGCATCTGCAGGAAGCTGGCAGAGCCTGGGTTGTGCCAACTCAGTCCTCTCCTATGGCCAAGACAGGGGTGGGTGAGCTAGGGCTAACTGGAGGCAGGGGAATGAGTCAGAGGTAGGAAGGGAGATAAATCAATCCATCATATTTATTTAGCACTCACTGTGCGCAGAGCACTGTACTAAGCACTTTCGATGGGCGAGATCTCACGATCTCTGGCCCGCTGGCCGCCTGCTGGGAAAGGTGAGAAGACCAGGGAGGAGGAGGAGGAGGAGGAGGAAGGGTAGGAGAGCCCTTGGATCCCTGCAGTGGAGACCAAGGCAGAGGCCTGGAGGGAGCCGTTGAGGGGCAGAGGCTCTCCTCGTCCCTCCCCTTCCCTCCTCTCCCCACATCCCTGCAGCTGCTCAGGGAAGAGCCCTCAAACTGGGAGCAGGGCCGGGCAGGCCTGGGGCAGGGCCGGGGCAAGTCAGCCCCGCCTCTCCACCACCCCCACAGGCTTCTCCCATTTTGGCTGTGGGCCCCCTGCAAAGGGCAGTGTCCAGGACACCGGATGGAGTAGCCCTTCCCTCCCTCCATCCCTCCCTCTGACCCTCCCTCTGTCCTTCTGTCTGTCCCTCCTTGCCTCCCTCCTACCCTCTTTCTGTCCCTCCTCTTGTCTCTCCATCCCTCCCTCCATCCCTCCACCTCTCTATCCCTCTCTCCATCCTTCCCTCTGCTGTGTGACCTTGGGCAAGTCACTTAACTTCTCTGTGCCTCAGTTACCTCATCTGTAAAATGGGGATTAACATTGTGAGCCCCACGGGGGACAACCTGATGACCTTGTATCCACCCCAGCGTTTAGAACAGTGTTTGGCACATAGTAAGTGCTTAACAAATACCATAATTATTATTGTTATTATTATTATTCCCTCTATCTCTCCCTCTGTCCCTCCCTCCATCCCTCCCTCTGTCCCTGCCTCTGTCCCTCCCTCCATCTCTCCCTCCTTCCCTCCCTTCCTCCCTCCATCTCCCCCTCCCTCCCTCCTTCCTCCCTCCTCAGGGCTCTGCCGAATGTCACCTTAGCCAGACTGTGCATCCTTCTGTCTCCATATCAACGGTTCTGCTCTAGCCACCTGCAGGGAGGGGGAGGGTGTGTGTGTGTGCTGGCGCTCAGACACAAGAGCCATTAGGTAGAAGTATTAGCTATTTCCTTCTCTGTGCAGCCAGCCCCCCCACCTTCCCCCTTCCCCCTCAGGATGCAGGGTCAGGACCCATAAATTACGACCCTGCATATTGGTCCCTGGGCAGACGGGAGCTGAGCCCGGCTCCCCCCTCCTCCCCCAAGTACACAGAGACCCAGGGCCAACCCGTTCCACCCCCTACCCACCTCCCCCCACACCCCACGTCCACCGGCCCCCCGCCACCCAGAGACACATCTTCATTTGGTTTGGGCCTAAAGACCAGGGCAGGCAGCCTTGGTAGCCAGGCAACACACTCAACTCTCTCTCTCTCTCTCCCTCACACACACACAGACACACACACACACATATTCCACTCCACCCTCAGTTTCCCATTTACCCCTAACACTGCACCGACCATTGGGATACCCAACCAGGCAATGGGGAGAGTAGGAGACCCCCGAGGGATCTCCCCCCTCCCCAAAAGGAACGCCCCAGCCTGGAACCACCAGCCCTTCTGTCTGCGTGTGTCCGTCACAGGCCCGGCCACATTCCTGGGAGCCCGAAGCTGTGGAGACTAGCTGTCTTCCCTGGGTGGCTTTCTGACTGTAGCACCAAGGAGAACTTGGGTTTTTGTTTTTTTCATTTTAAATGGTATTTGTTAAGTGCTTACTATGTACCAGGCACTGTACTAAGCTCTGGGGTGGGTACAACCTAATCAGGTTGGACACAGACCATGTCCCACATGGGGGCCACAGTCTTAATCCCCATTTCAGAGATGAGGCAACTGAGGCACAGATAAATGGAGTGGCTTGCCCAGGGTCATGCAGCAAGAAGACAAGTGGCAGAGCTGGGATTAGAACCCAGATCGTTCTGACTTACCAGCCCTCAGCTCTAACCACTAGACCATGTTGTAGCTCGAATTCAAGTTTCCCATCCTCTCTGTCTCTCTCCCCTGCCCATGCCCTCTCCAAGCCTTTCTGGTCCAGGCCCCAATCACCTCTGTCTCTCCTCCTCTGCCCCATCAGGGCTCATCAGGCTAGGCTTCTGATCACCTCTGCCTCCCTCTGCCCCCCTCGTGCCCCCAGGCCTTACCAGAACAGACCAGACCTCTGATCACCTGTATCTCTCTCCCAGACCAGCCAGGTCCCTTATCACCACTGCCTCTCTCTCCCCTCTGCACCCTGCCCACCCACCTCGGCTTCTCTGGTCCAGGCCCCAATCACCCATGTTCCTGCCTCCAGCCCCCCACAGCCTCACTGGGATAGATCCCTGATCACCTTTGTCTCTCCCCGCTGCCCCTGCCCCACCAGGCTTTGCTGGGCTAGGCCTCTGATCGCCTCTGTCCCTATCGCTGCCATCCCTCTGTTCCTCACCCCTCAGATTCTACTGCCCCTGAGTGACCAGTGGGCCCAGGCTGCCCAAGCCAGACAGACCCCAGCTCCACTGAGGTGAAAGATGTTTTGAATTGAAGCAAGGGGAGAGGGAGGGCTTGAAGGCTGTTGGGCAGAGCAGGCTGCCTGCCTGCTTGCCTGCCTGCCTGCATAGTCGCCTTTGACACATCCAGAAATATCTCCTCCCCTCCCTCCTCCCGACAGGCAGATGCCAACCGTGTGCTGAAGAACACAGCCTTGCGGTTGCTGGGTGACAGGACTGTACTTCCTGGGATCGAGGTCCCCAGCCTCAACCTGGCCCCGAGCCTGGTGGGGAGAGGGTCCCTGGCACTTACTGTGGCAGATCTTTCTGCGTTGGACCTCAGCCGTGAGGGCCGACGGGGGCTGGAGTTTGTGTCTGGACTGCCTGTGATCAGGGTGTGTGTGTGTGTGTGTGTGTGTGTGTGTGTGTGTGTGTGTGTGTGCACGCTGGGGTCGGGGGGAGTAGAGGGTAGCAGGGGGAGGGAGGGAAGGAGGAGTGGAGGGGTGTCTGTGTCTGGTATGTCTGTCAACCTGGGGGAGGGACTGCAGGTGGCTTCTTTGGGAGACTAAGTGTATGTGTGAGACTGTCGAGGTATGTGAATGAGAAATGGTGTGTCAGACTTTCTTTCAGAGAAAGACTGGTGTGTATGTGAGAGAGAGGCTGTGTGTGCGATGGGTGTCTCTGAAAGGCTTTGTGAGAGAGACAGATTGTATGTGAGAGGGAGACACATACACACAGAGGCAGGTTGTATGTGTGTGTGTGCGAGAGAGAGAGAGAGAGAGAGCTACCCAGTACGGCACTCTAGAAGGGATGGGAGTGGATGGATTTTGTGTTCAGGAGAGCCTGGGGTGTGAAAAATGGAGAGATTGAATGTGCCCGAGACCCAGTGCTCCCAGGAGTACCGGGTGTTTGAGGGGGAGAGGGGGAGAGAGAGAGATGAGATACTGGAGAGGAACTTGGGGAGAGACAGGCATGTGGTGTGTATTTCTAGGTGAAGTCAGAGAAAGGGAGTGTGTACGTGACGGAGACTGTATGTGGGTCTGTGAGAACATGTTGAGTGAGCTGAGTGCTCAGGGGTATTTTTTGTATGAGAGTTAGAGATACTTCATATGTGTGTGTGTCTGTAAGGCTGGAAGTGTGTGAGTAAGATAGAAGGGGAGTGTGAGGAGGGTGCATATGAGACACAGAGAGAATTTCAGAGAGGGTTGAGGGTTTGTATGGATTGGTAAAGAGGGCAAGGAGGATGACTATGTCCGTAAAGGTGGGCAGTTATATGAGGGTACATTTGTGGGTGTGTGAGAAAGACTTGTTTATGTGAGAGACGACTCAGAAAGACACTGAAGTGGGGAGGGGAATTCTGTCTGTCTTTCCCTCACAAAGACAAGAGACATTCAAAGGGTGAGTGTGTGTGTGTGTGTGTGTGTCTGTGTGTGTTAGAGAGAGAGAGAGAGGCATAAAAATGTGTGACTGAGGCATTGGTATTTTGGATGACACAGACACTGGTGTGTGTGTGTGACAAACACTGTTATACTGGATGTAAACTTGACCTAGTGGAAAGATCATGGGCCAGCGAGTCAGAGGACCTGAATTCTAAACCGAGCCCCGCCTAATATCTCCTGTGTGACCTTTGGGCAAGTCACTTCCGTTCGCCTCAGTTTCCTCCTTCTACTTAGACTGTGAGCCCCATGTGGGACCAGATTGTCTTATATCTACTCCAACGCTTAGTACATTGCTTAGCACATTGTAAGTGTTTAACAAATATCTCAATTATTATTACTCATGAAAGAGATGTTTTGGTTAGGTGTAACAAATGGTATGGAGTATGTGAGAGAGGGACAGTGGTTTGCGTTGGAGAGAAATGGTTTGGTATTTGTGAGAAGGTGTGAGAGAGACACACTGGGATGTGGTATATGAGAAAGATGCTCTGTGTGTGTGTGAGAAACATTAGTATTTCGGATGCACGACACAGCATGTATAAGGATGTGAATGTGTGTGTTAGACATTGTCATGTGCATATGGGAGGCATGTTGTGGTGTGGGTGTGAGGTATATTTTGCTATTTGGTGTGAGAGGTACTGGTGTAGATGAGATGCAGCTCTATGTGAGAGAGACATTGGTGTGTATGAGAGGTGCTGTGGTGTGTGTGTGTGTAGGAGAGACACTGTAATGTGTGTAGGAGAGATGCTTTGATGTGTGAGATGGTGTAGTGTGTGAGAGCCACTGTGGTATTTGTGTGAGAGAGAGATACACCGGTGTGTATGTGTATGTGTGGGAGGGGCACTGTGGGGAGTGAGAGATGCTGTATTGTACTGTTTGGGGAGACACAGGTGAGGAAGACAAGGTTGAGTCTGAGAGCTAAGCTGTCAGGTACTAGTGGAGTGGGGTGGCTGATGGGCTGTAGTGTGACTATGAGAGGGGTTGTGATGTCTGTGAGTGTGAGAAGGCTATGGTGTGATTGTGTGTGAGGGAGCTGATGTGTGTGTGGGGGGGGGTTGTGTGGGGGGGGTATATGTGCAAGTGGGCTGTGGTGTGTATGAGTGTCAGGGCCCATGGTGTGGGTGTGAGGCGGGCTGTGTTTTATGTGACTGAATGGGCTGTGGTGTGTAAGTGTGTGAGGGAGCTGTGGTGAATGTGAGAGGCTATCGTGTGTGTGAGGGGGCTGCTTGTGTGTGTGTGTCAGGGGCTGTGGTGTATGTGAGTGTGAGGGAGTTGTGGTATATGAGTGTGTATGAGGGGACTGTTGTGAGTCTGAGGGAGGCTGTGTATCTGTGGGGGGCTGTGGTGTGTGTGTGTGTGTGTGCTTGGGGGGGCGGGGCTGTGGTATATGTGAGACTATCAGAGGGTAGAGTGCTGTCCTCCTCCTCCTCCTCCTCCTCTTCACTCTGGCTCCTTCCTCACACTCTGGCTCATCACCCGCTCCATCCGGCCACCTCCATCCCACCGCCACCACCTCCATCCCACTGCCTCCATCCTGCTGCCGCCACCTCCCTCCATCCCGGGCGGGTCAGTGGGCAGGGGAAGGTGAAGGCAGCGGGGAGGAGGGCGGGGAGAGATAGGGATATTTTTATCCCGGAGCTGGCAGCGTCTCCTCCGGTTGGCGGGTAGTTTTACCACGGTGCCTAAGGAAGGGACAGCAGTAAATTGACCTTTTAACCCTTTTCCCCACCGAGGGATTAGAGTGTGTTTCCTGTTCCATCTCCTCCAGAACCAGTTCCGTCCTGCCGGGGTTGGCGCGGTGGTAGCGGTGGCGGAGGTTTGGGGAGGGGTTGACGTCCCCCGGAGGAGGGAGGGGGCGATCTGGGGTGAGAGTGCCCGCTCCCCTCTCTCCCCTCGCTTTTGCCGGGGGGACGACTTCCAGCCGGTCTTCCCAGGCCACGTCTCCCCGCAGAGCTGCACTCGACGTCTCGGGCGAGTCCCGGCCCCAGAGCGGGGAAATTGCTAGCAGGAAGCCGCCGAGGGCTGGGAGTGATAAATATTGAAAGGGTGGGAGCCGGAGCCGGGCTCTAACAGCTGCAGCGGTTCGAGTGTCACACTATCTCTCCACAGGTTTACTGACCCATTTCCATGCACGCGGCCGCCAGTATCTTAGCAACGGCAACAGTCCCCCCAGAACCGGCATATTGCCTGCCATTAGTGACTGCTGCAACTGTGTCAAGGTTAGACTGCTCCCTGCAAACCCTGTGGTGTTTGTTTTTCACAAGAACTCGGCACAGACTGTTCTCCGCACACACGGAAGGAAGGAAGGAGAGGCAGAGACTTGGGGGGAGAAAATTCGATCCGGATGCCCCCCACCCAGGGAGTTGGGCCGGACCGGGCCGGACCGGGCCCGCTCACGGGTGCCCTGTTCCTGGCCGCCGGCCTCGAGGCCTGGAAGCCGCCGGGGACTGTGGGTCTGGCGGAGGCCCGGGAGGGAGTCCCGGGGGAGGCCGAGGGGCCTGGAGTCAGTTCGCTCATCCCCAACATTCCCCACGTCACCCGTGGCGGAGGGGTGGGGTAGATTGGGGGGCTCTGAGGGAGGTGGGAGTTGACGTGGGCGGGGAGACTGACTGTCTAATCCCTGCCGGCCCAATCTGCCCCTGGACTGAGAAGCTCAATCAGTTAATCGTATTTATTGAGTGCTTACTGTGTGCAGAGAACTGTGCTAAGCGCTTGGAAGAATACAACAATATAACAGACACATTTCCTGCCCACAGTGAGTTTACAATCTAGAGGAACTCTTCAGGGTGGGGCCAGCGTCTGCCCAGAGCCCCGCTGGGCATGTCGGGAACGTGGCTCGGGAGACCAGATGTGTTCTGCTGCTTCCAAATCTCAGGGGGAGGAAGGATCCTGTCTGTGATCTTGGAGTCAGGCTGCTTCTTAAAACCTCTCTGAAGCCTTTTTCCGGCAGGGACCATTCCCCTGTGGGGCTCCCTCTCACAACCCCCAGCCCGGTCAGGCCGGGCCCACAGAGTCCTGAATCCCAAGTCCCCAGTGGCCACCATTGTGTCACCCAGTGCCCGCTGCTCACCCTATCTGGGATCTGATGATGGAGAGAGGAATAGTTTTGGGGCTCTAACAGAGACCCCAGATATGTTGAAGCTTGTGGGGCCCCTTGGGTCCACCCCCAGAGGAAGCCACTGGATGTTGGGGCCCTGTCCCGTTCTGGGCCTGGAACTTGCCATCAACCCGGTGCCGCCCGATGTGCTTCCTTGCTTCGCTAGGCTGGGGAGAGGTCACTGGCTTTGCGGGAGCTGGACTCCTGGAAACCTGCAGAGAGCAGAAGAGAGGCCCAGCTGCTTCCCAATCTGGGGGATCCAAGGACCCCGGGAGTTGGGGGGCTGAGGAGCTGGAGATTCAGAGTTGGGGGCCTAAGAGACTGGAGGACTGAAGACACTTGGGACTTCAGTGCTCTTTAGACACACTCATGTCACAGGGTGCCTAGAGGCATCTGGGGAGCTGTGGAGGTTGGTGGGAATGGGTAGCTAGGCAGAAAGGAGGTTGCAGTGCCACCCATCAGCTGGTCTCCACTCCATCCATCCCCTAATGATAACTTACTATGTGCCAGGCATTGTACTAAGCGCTGGGGTGGATACAAGCAAATGGGGTTGGACACAGTCCCTGTCCCATGTGAGGCTCCCAGTCTTAATGCCCATTTTCTAGATGAAGTAACTGCGGCACAGAGAGGTAAAGTGACTTGCCCAAGGTCATACAGCAGACAAGTGGTGAAGCTGGGAGTAGAACCTAGGTCCTTCTGACTCCCAGGCCTGTGCTCTATCCACTAAGCCACACTGCTTCTCATGCGGCCAGAGGTCAGAGATCACTTCCAGCAGTCCCTTGCTGTGGGGGGTTGGCATGGATTGGGTTAACTATGGCCACCCCATGAGGGGAAGGGGGGTGTGGGGGCCTCACCCCAGCCTTCTCCTGACATGTGAGCTGGGGCCACCCGCCCGGGGCATTAGAGACGCTTAAGTTTCTGGACCCAAGGCAGCCCAGACCAGACAAGTCACATTCCTGCAGGGGGTCTGGGGCAGGGCGGGGCCGGCCGGGGAGGGAGAGGCCAACTCCTGGGGGGCTTGGCCAGCGACCCCTTTGGGAGACAGGAGCAAGGGCCGGGGGGAAGCCTCGCTCTGATACCCAGCTCTGTCTGGAACTCAGTTTCCCCTTTTTGGTACCACCTTTGGGAAAACCCTTTGCTTCAGTCACACAAATGCTAGTTGGCATCTGGTTTTGCTAGTCATGCCCCCTTTCCCCAGGCCCCTCCCCCTAGCCGCTAGTCCTGCCACCCTCCCTGCCTGGCTCCCAAACCAGGTCTGAGCCCACAGCGGGCACATCCATGGTGCTTGTCACCCTCGAGCCCCAACTATGACACAAAAACCGGCCCGAGTTGAGAAGCCACCTCTCACCCTCTCCCTCACCTAGGACCCTAGGACATGGGGGCCCAAGGTTGACTATCTGATCCAGTCGAGGGGTCTGAGGTTCGCTGTTCCGCAGGCCCACAGCGGGTAACTAGAGGCGACTGCCAGGCAGGCCTGTGGAAGGTGGGCAGGGGGAGGGGGCGGCGGCCAAAGGAGGTTGCAACGCGATCCACTGGCGAAAATAACTCAGGTCACATTCAGCTGCTCCAGCCGAGCGTCTGTGCCCTGCTGGGAGGGTGGGTGGCGGGGGCCCTCGCTCTGCAGCTTTGGGGAGCCTGACCCCCCCCAGAGGTTCCCCGAGGCCAAGCGGATGCCGACGGAGTTCCGGGCGGGAAAAGAGGAGCGGCACAAAGGGTTAACGGGCAGGAAACGCGGCACCGCAGCAGCCACAGCAGCGGCAGCAGCGGCAGCAGCGGCAGCACTTTGGCAGACAGAGAGAGCCGGAGAGGCCCCGGGCTGTTGGGCCCTGCCCTGCCCTGGCCTGGCCTGGCCAGGGAGGGGGATGGGATTACAGGAAAGGGCAACGCAAAGGATCCTGGGTTGAGCATACAGAGTGAGCAAGCTAAGCGGGCCATGGCTCCTGCAGGAAGATCTAGCCGCCGTCTGCACTGTTTTCCCGTGCGGGCAGAGCCCGGGGCTGGACGGACGGATGGCTGGTGCCTGAACCCGGGCTGAGACGGGAGAGAGACCGGGGTGGGGGCGCTGGCGGGGAGGGGGCGCCTGCAGGGCATCGCTGGCATTTGAAAGATGAGGTCATCCCTGCCCCCAGGAGAGCAGTAGGGCCTCCCCCTCCCCACGACCCAGATCAAAGTTGGGGTTGTCCAGCCTGGGGAATGGAAGGCCGAGGGGCTGGGTACAAGTTGGGAATGGGCTTTCGGGAGGTGGGGAGGGGGTGCCCCATTTCCCCCCACCCCCTCCCATAGTCGATGGCACATGAAGGGATGGGTGGAGTTAAAGCCTGCAGGAGCTGGGTCGGAGATAAGTGGGACTAGCTTCCTAGTCATCCGGGTGATTGAACGGTGGGGCCGGCTAGCGAGGGAGGTGGCCCGGTGTCCATTCCTGCAGTTCCGAAGAAGATTAGCGCCCCGGCCCTGGACCGTGGTCATTCCCTCTCCTATAGGCAGGGGGTTAGACTGGGTGGTCCATCGAGATCCCCTCGGGGCCGGGATTGTAGGCTGTCTGGAAAATTGAGCCGGAGCCAGGGCAGATGCTGGGGTGTGCATCCAGGGACCGGGGAAAGCTTTGTGGGTGGGTGTAGAGGGGTCAGATCGGGAGGGATGGTTTGGGGGTACAATCTGACTCCCGGAGACCCCCCCTCCTCGTAGTAACTCCTTCCCTGAGACCCCAGTGCACTTGGGAGGGACCACCATCCTGGTGCCCTGCTCAAGTGACTGACTGGCTGAGGGGACATGAGGCTGTGACTTTAAGTGTCAGGTGATCAACATATGGAGCAGTCAGTGTGTGGGGTGTGTGTGTGTGTGTGTGTGTGTTTGGGGGGGGTGCTACAGCCCCCTGAGGGGCTGACTGTGTGGAGGCCTGGCGAGCTGTAACCGTGTGACAATATCAAAATTGCTAGTAGTATAGAAGTAGTAGTTGTGAACACCCTCTGGGTGCAATGCACTGTACTAGGCACTCTGAAAGTGTAGCCTGGAGAAGCGAAACATTCCCCTCTCACAAGGGGCTTCTGTTGCAGCTATGACTAGGGGAGTGGAAACCAGCAGGCACCCCTGCAGTCAATCAATCAATGGAATTTATTGAGCACTTACTGTGTGCAGTAAGCCTGGAACTCCCTCCCCCTCCATATATGCCAGCCCCCTGCACTCCCCACCTTCAGAGCATTATTAAGGTTACATCTCCTCCAAGAGGCCTTCCCTGATTAAACCATCTTGTCCCTGGCTCCCTCTCCCTTTTGCATCATCTAGGCACTTGGATCCGTGACCTTTGGACTTTTGATATTCGCCCCACTCTCAGCCCCACAGCACTTACTTACAAATCTTTAAATTCTATATTATGATGCATTTATTTATGTTTATATTAATGTCTGTCTCCCCCTCTAGACTGTAAGCTTCTGGAGGCAGGGAATGTGCCTGCCAACTCTTTTGTATAGGACTCATCCAAGCGCTTAGTAAGCACTCCATAAATACTATTGATGATGATCCAGAGATACTGTACTAAGCAGTTGGGAGAGCCCAGTACAACAAGGTCGGTAGATGGATTCCCTGCCCACAGTGAGCTTACGCTCTAGATGGAGAGACAAGAGAACTCGATTTGATTGCTTCTGAAGCATGGAAGTCTCTGGATGGGCTGGCTCCTCTCAGGACCTGGTGCAGTAATCAGTGCCTCCCCACCCCCTCGCTCCAATGCAATCGTATTTATTGAGTGCTTACAGTGTGCAAAGCACTCTACTAAGCGCTTTGGAGAGTACACTATGACAATAAACAGATACATTCCCTGCTGAAAATGAGCTTACAATCTAGAAGGACCCCTTCCCTCAATTTACCCTAGCCAGGGACCACTGGGATGACTCCTGTCCTGGCACAGCCCGGAATTCCCAAGAGAAAGCCAGACAGGTTCCCCGGGGTTCCAGAGAGGGTGGGAAAGGGGCTACCTCCCACCCCCGACCCATGGAGAGGCCCCTCTCACCAAGAGGCAAACATACATTCCACTGATGAGGGATCCCCCAGGAGGACTTGGGTTTGGCTCCTCTTCCCCAACTCCTTGTGCTCAACCCCGTGACCCCAGGCCCAAGGGGAAGCTGGGAGTTAGAAGCCAGACCAATGAACTGCAGTTCCCAGTCCTGGAGTCCTTTTCCCTGCCTGTTTCATGGGCTGGGCCCCCCCGCATCTAGAAGAGCTAGTCATCGACTCCCCATCCCGGTCCTTCCTGCCCCACTGGTGCAATAGAAAACAAGGTGCCCTGGGGAGAGGAGCCTCTGTGCTGAGAGAGTGTGGGGCTGGGGTCACTTTCTGGGTCTCCCTGCAGGGATGGAGGTGGACCTGGGGGTGGGGGCAGGGTAGTCAAGCAGCAGGTTGGAGCAAGGCTTGTCAGAGGCTGGGCAGTGCTAAGAGAGGAGCCCTGGTCCAACCATGTGTTGGTGACTCCTTCGAGGAGCCGGAGGGGTCGTGGCTGGGGGTGGGTGGACCGGGGTGGCCCAGGACGTGTGTAGGTCTGTGTTAGGGCGCCTCTCGTCCCTGGGAAGAGAGCAGCTGGCAGGCATGCCCACTGTCTGCAGCTCTAGCAGGGTGGCCCTCTGAGTGTCTGTCTGCGGGCAGGCAAGGATACGTGATACAAGAAAATCCAGAGTCTGGCCTGAGCTGAACCCCCAAGAGTGAAGGACTCAGACTCACTTATAGTGGGCAGGTGAGCTGTGTCTGCAGGGGTAGGTGGACTGCATTTGGGGAGGCAGGGGGCTGGTGAGCTGTTGCGGGGTCGGAGGCTGGCAGTCCATATTGGGGCAAGGGGGCAGTTAGACTACACTGGGAGGAAGGGGGCAGATGTGTTGCATTTGGGGGAGGCGGGTCACAGGTGGGCTGAATGTTGGGGGCATGGATGCAGGCAGACTGTGTCTGGGGGTGCAGGGGTGCAGGTGAGCATATTCGATTCAATTCATTCGAATGTACTGAGCACTTACTGTGTGCAAAGCACTGTACTAGGCGCGTGGGAGAGTACAGTATAACAGACACACTCCTGCCAACGACAAGCTCACAGTCTAGAGGATATGCAACGGTACCTGGTGCCCCGGAACCTGTATCGCCAGCCGGTGGGCCAAGCGCGTAGTACAGTGCTCTGCAGATAGTAAGCGTTCGATAAATACGATTGAATTACGAGGTGGGTACACTCCACGGTGTGTCCAGAGTTCACCAAGTTGGGGCGAAGCCACGGACTCGGCAGGTGCTGTAGTCCCCAGAAACCTGCAGAGGGCAGGAGAGAGGCAGGGCTGGCTCCCAGCCTGGGGGATTTAGGGGCCCGGGACCAGGGGGACCAGGGGGCCATGTCGTGCAGAGAGGGGAAGGGATGGAGTGAGGCTGATCACAGTAATAACATTCATTAAGCTCTTCTCTGTGCCGAGCTCTGGGGTGGTCAGAGATGCAGGGTTGTGAGCAGGGCCGGTCCCTGCCCCACATTGAGGGAGACCCAATCCAGGAAGACTGACTGGAGGAGGCAGGAGCAGGGAGAGCCACTGCCATCCTCGTTGCCCAGGCCGGCTCTGGGACGGGTCCCAGAGATGGCCACCCCTCCATCCAGGCATCTGAGTGAGCGAGGGGTGTTTGCGGTCCGGAGGGCGCGGGATTGGCCTCGGTGCCCGAGGGGAGAAGACGATGATCCGGTGTGATCTGCTGCTCCCCCTCCAGCAGTCAGAGGCCATGGGCCAGGGAGCAGGCCACCACTGTGGACACAGCCAGAGGGGAGAGCCCCTCCTTCTGCAGATCTCCAAGCACTCCCAATGGGAGGGTCTCCCCCGTTTAGGGCGGGAAGCCACCACGTCCAGCTCAGAGCACTAGATCTCGCCAGACCTCTCCCTTGGCCCACGGCTGCCCACTGGCTCCCCTTCCCACTCCTCGTGAGAAGGCGGGTGGTAGGGTGTGGCGGGGGTCCCAGCCCCCTCCCCAAGCCCGGCGCCACAGCCGCGGCAGCCCCGGCACCGAAGCGGTTAAAAGCCGGCGCACTGTTCCTGCAGACAATTAGTGACATCTCGCTGACAACGCCACACTGAGCTGCTTCAAACCTCATCCTCCCCCCCCTTCTTCCTCCCGGCCCCCCCACCAACCAGCCTCCCACTCCAGCCTCCCTCCCTCCCGCCCCCCACCTCCCTCCCTCCCTCCTGTCCATTTCAGCTGTTTATTTGGAGACTTAACAATTGGGATTCTGACTAGAGGAGCGGGCTCCCCTCTCTGCCCTCTGACCCCCCGTTGCTGTGGAAACTGGATCCCGGGTAGGCCTGTGTGGTGTCAAGATTACAGATTCTGAATTCCCTTAAACTCCAGCGAGCGGGCCAGAGATACAGGGTGTAGATCGATTGGGGGCCGGTGGAGGGGGAGGGGGGGAGCGGACATGTTTTCCCCATTCCCACCCGCAGCTGGGAGAGGAAGGCATTTCCGGGCACCGCCGTTGGGGCCACCCAAGCACCTCGCACCTTCCTCGGGATGCTCCACCGTCGTCGCCTCCCGCTCACCTGCCGTTGGCACTCCTGAACGCGTCCGCCTCCGGGGTGGAGTGGTCCCGGGTCCAGCTTGGGTGGAGCTGAGCCCAGCGGATGGGCTGACTGGCCGAGGACCTGGGATGGGAAGCGTGGGTGCTGGCCAGGGGCAGGAGCCTGGGTCTCCCTCCACCCCCCTGCCTTCCTCCTCCATGCCTTCTCCCCATCCCCCCAGGGAGCCATCCCCAACCACAGGCCCTGGAGTTGTCTGGTCTGCGTACAGATGAAACTTTTTCCTCTCCCCTTCCTTCCCCCTTTTTGGTTTTGGTTTCTTCTCCTCACCCCCTTCCTCTGGGGTCCTGACAGCTCTCAGGCTGCCGGCTGTCTGGCTCCCGAAAACTCATGCATACATTAACAACACCACAAAAAAAAAAATAGGAAAAGAGGCAGTGAAATAAATAAAGCATGAGAGCACACCGAGGGAAGAGGCTGGGGCTGGCAGGGCCAGGTTTGCCTCAGAATTGCCTGGAGAGAACGGGAGGGAGGCAGAGGAAGGATGAATTCTCCAAACCTTGATTAGAGTGGCTGGCTTTCTGAGCATCAGCAGCAGTGGAGGCAGCAGCGTCTCTCCTGTCCATCCCCTCCTTCCCCTCTCCTCCCCTCGCTCTCTGGCTCTCGCTCCTCCTCGCTCTCCCCTCTTCTCTCCTCTCTCAGGAGTTTCTCTCCTCGCTGAGGTCTCAGGGAGCCAGGGAGAGCAGGGCGGCGGGGTGCAGGATCTCAGGCCTAGAGACGAGTGGGATTCAGCCCCCTAAAGGGGAGGCCTCTCTGTCCTGCCTCATGTCCTACCTCAGGAGACCCAGAGAGCCCAGAGAGGAGCTACCCTCTACCCCCTGCTCCTCAGCTCCAGGAGCTAGGGGGGCAGCCGGTGGGGAGCAGGTGAGGGTCTCTGAGGCCCAACTCTGGCCAGGCCCTGGAGCTTGGTTGTCCAGCCCGGCCTGGGGAACAACCACCGATGCCACCATGGGAGAAGTCAAACCCGTTTCCTCACGGCGACCCTCAGCCAATTGCCTGGAGATGAAACTCAAGCCAAAAGCGCAGACCTCGTGCCCGGACAGACATTCCATTGGTGAAGTGCCCCTTTTCCTGCTGTCCTCTCTTCCCTCCTCTTCTCCTCGCCGCCCCCCTCCTCCTCTCCCCCCCCACTCGCCTCTGCCTTCTCTCCTCCTCCCCCCATTCCCTCACCCTGTCACTTCTTTTCTCTCCCTCTCCTCTCCTCTCCTCTCTTCTCCTCCTCCTCCTCCTCCTCCTCCTCCTTGTCCTCCTCCTCCTCGTCCTCCTCCTCCTCCTCCTCCTCCTCCCCCACTCAGGCTCTCGCACTCTCTCTTCTCCATCTCTTCTCCCCCCACCTGCTCTCCATGGATTTTCTTCAGGGCTCAGAGCCTAATTTGGCTTCTGATTCCTCCGCTCCCCCTGCAGGCAGCTTGCTTTTGCTTTAAGTCTTTTTGGACTCCATCCAGCCTCCTGCTCCCTGTGTTCTCAGTTGCTGCTGCCTCGTCAAGGAGGGGAAGGGAGAGCGGAGTCTGGGCAGCTCTGGGGCTGTGGAGAAGCGGGGGACCCCCCCCATTCACCTTGGCTCCAGGTCCTCTGGCTCGGGCAGTGGCGGCAGGGATGGGGATGGGAGAGGGCCCCTCCCTTGTTTCCAGTGGCTGCATTTGCCAGGGGCATGGCCTGCCGGCTTCTTCACGCTCAGTGCCTCTTTGGATCTTGGGGCTAGATTCGCCGTGTTCAATTAGGGCTCCCAGTCCCCCTTGCTCCTGAAGGCCCCCTCATTCCGAGACTTGGCTACGCCAACCCCCCATCTCCCGCTCCCCACACATACACACACCTGGCCCAGCAAGGAAACGGCAGCTGGGGCATCTGGAGCCCAGCAGAGCACCAGGGGTCCCCGAGTCCGGTTATGCCAATGGCAGGAGACAAACAGGAAATTCTCCAAGGCAGGGGGGAGCCCGCCCTCTTCCTGCAGGGTATGGCGGGGCAGTAGCAGGTCCGTCTCAGGGGCTGGGGGTCCCCCCGCCCACCACCCCGCTCTCCACCGATCCTACAGTGGACCTCTGCTGAGGTCCAGATGATCTGTCCCCAACCTCTTTCCCCTGACATCCAGACTGCAGTCTCTGGGGTCCCCCCGAGGGGCCCACCGCCAGCAATGCCAGTCCCTGGGGACTCCGAGACGCCCACCGCCGCCGCCGGCGGTGCCGACCCCGCCTGCCAGCCTTGGACATGGCATCCCTGCTGAGCCCCTAGCAGAGCCCCTAGCAGAGCTGACCACCCCCCCGGCACAAACACAGCCTCTGGCCCTTCCCCCAATGCTCAGACTGGAGCCTCACTGCCTGGCTGCCCAGTGTATCCATCTGTGGGGGGGGGCAGCCCTGGTACCATTGATTCTGCGGATCCTGGTATTTAATAATAATGATGGTGTTTGTTAAGAGCTTACAATGTGCCAGGCACATACTAAGCGCTCTGGTAGATCCAAGCTAATCAGGGGGGGGACACAATCTCTGTTCCAACATGGGGCTCCGAGTCTTATCCGTTTTTTACAGAATGAGATCACTGAGACACAGAGAAGTGAAGTATAAACTTGTTGCAGGCCGGCAACGTGTCTATTGTTGTGTTATACTCTCCAAGCACTTTGTGCAGAGCTCTGTACACGGCAAGCGCTCACTAAATACGATTGAATGAAAAGTGACTCACCCAAGGTCACACAGCAGACAAGTGGCAGAGCCGGGATTAGAGCCCAGGTCGTTCTGACTCCCAAGCTCGTGCTCTGTCGAGTAGGCCATGCTGCTTCCCAGAGCAGCATACCTGCTACCTGGAGTTGGCCCAGGAATGGCTGCCCGGGGGTTTGGAGTGGATCTGGAATGCCCCTGCAAGTCCTTGGTTCCAGACCGGGGGTGCCACATGGCTGCAGGGTCTGTGCGTGGCCAGGAGACACGGCTCTGCTGAGAGCATGGGGGCAAGCACGTGTATGCGTGCGTGTGCCTATGGATGTGTGTGCTGCAGGGATGGGAGGGGCTGCTGGGACTGCAGCACCCCAAGGCCCAACCACCCCGAAACGGAGAGTCCCGCCCACCCAAAAGAAGCCCCCAGGGCCAAATCTGGCCGTCTGTGGTCCAGACCTGACCATTGCCGGGCTAGACTCCTTTGCTGGTGCCCAGGCCTCTGCCCAGATGGAAACTTTGGTCTGAGGGTAAGCTCCTTGGGGGCAAGCAAAGTGACACTTATAATAATAATGTTGGTATTTGTTAAGCGCTTACTATGTGCTGAGCACTGTTCTAAGCGCTGGGGTAGAGACGGTAATCAGGTTGTCCCATGTGAGGCTCACAGTTAATCCCCATTTTACAGATGAGGTAACTGAGGCACCAAGAAGTGAAGTGATTTGCCCACAGTCACACAGCTGACAAGTGGCAGAGCTGGGATTCGAACCCATGACTTCTGACTCCTAAACCCAGGCTTTTTCCACTGAGCCATGCTGTTTGCCAAGCTTACCACACCCTGGGCAGTCCAGTAAATGCCAGCTGGCACCAAGACCTGCTCTTAACAATCTGGGGTTTTAAGGGGTACCCCAACAGGAGTAGTATGTCAGCAGGCAGTTTGGAGACTAGAGAGCCTCTGAAGGCCTCATTTTTCCCATCTGTAAAGTGGGGGATTCAGTATCCTTCTTAGACCGCCCCCTGGGAGAAGGGAGGGGGTGGGGGAGCTTGGAGCATCACTAAATAAAGAGTAATCATTTTTTATTATTATCATTATTGTTATTATTATTATTTCCTTTCTCTGCTTAATATGGGCTTTACACTTTGCAACAATTTGGTTGTTGGCCAAGTACATTGTAGTCATCTATTGCTGAGATAAAAATCCGGCTCTGAAGTCGGTAAGCAGGAGGTCAGAGAACAGTGGCAATGGAGGTTAGAGGACAGCAGTGGACAGCTTGGGGGAGCTGCCCTCCCACCCATGACTCTAGCACAGCCTTGCCTGAGAGACAGTTGGTTGTTGGGCGAGGGTGGGGTCTACACTGGTCCCTACAACTCCCCACCAGGGAGCTAGATTGGGATTTCTTGAGATTTTTAGTCTCCAAAACGCCCTGGCCCCTGGAGTCCCCAGCTGCAGCCACAGGATCCTGGGAGAGGGAGTGGTGTCCCAAGGCTCCTGCATTCCCTACCCCCCACGTTTGCCTATCGGTGAAAGATTCTGGTCATCCTCCACCTCCCCCGGTTGGAGGGTCCCTGTGGGGGGACCCCTGCTGCCTGCTTCAGCCCCCAGCATCCTCAGCCCCTGATGGGGTGTCTCAGGGACCCCGGGCCAGATCCTGGGGCAAAGTGGCAAAGTCTAGGTGCCGTGGGGGTAGGGTGGGAGCATGTTGCAGGATCCCAAAGAGGGATATGGGACTGGGGGAGGTGGTCCTGCCACCTTCCCTCCCACTAGGCCCCGGAGGGGGCCCCTCCGGGAAGGAGCCCAGGTCCCCCAGGACCCTTGCCCCTTGGCAGCTGGGCTCTCCTCCGTTAGCAGAATTAATGGAGCAATTTATGGGCATCTTCACACTGACGCCTGACTGACAGGGCATACGAGGGCACATGTGGAAACATGCGGGCACACAGGCACACAGGCATCAACAACTTGGGTTTTGTATTTCACTAGAAAAGCTTTCGGGGATGGCCGGGGGGCAGTTCCCAGGCTGGACCCACTGGCCAAGCCCCTGGGCCCAGGGCCCTGACTTGGGGTCCGGTCCCCCCTCTGCCAGCCCGGCCACCCTCTGAACCGCTCCAGCTCCCGGCAGCTTCCCGCCCCCAGACCTTGGGCTCCTCTGCTTTTCAGGCTCCCCAAGGTGCCGCCCCCTGGGAGGAGAATGGAGGGCTCTGCCCCACCTCACCCCGCTGAGGCAGCAGGGGAGGGGACAGAACCTGATTCTTTAACTGGGAGGAGGACCACTGGCCCACAGCCCAGGCTCTGTGGCCCCAGAGGGCTGCCCACCCCCCTCTGTCCTGGCCCACCGGCCTGTTCCCAGCCGCCCCCTGCCGGCGCTGGGGTTTCCCGGGAGACAGGAGGGAGTAGAGGGGTGGGGGACGGGACAGGGGTCCCGACAGTAAATCTCAGCTTCGGGTGAGCCCCTTGGCTGTGGTCCAGGTGGTTTCTGAAAAAGGCTGGGGGAGGGACTTTTTACTCTGCCCACTCCTCTCCGGAGGGCCTTGGCGGGGGGCGGGGGGCTGGGTAAGTGCCAGGGTCCTGCCAAGGTCTTGGGGGATGGGGTGGGGGAGCACTATGCCCACCAGGGAACAGCCCTGAGACTGGGGGCTTTGAGATCAGGCTGCAGGAGGAGGGGGCGGGCAGGATGTTGATGGAAGAAATAGCTTGGTTCTGTCACCTGATGCTGCCTCTCTCTCCCTCCCCCCACCCCCCTAGGGCTCCGAGCTGGCTCCCCTTTCCTACTCCCCCCCTCCACCCCCCACCCCGATCCCGCCCCATTCTGGGCCCACCGCCTCCCCGCTCCTGGCAGATGCAGGGGCCCTTCACTGCCCCATAGGTCCTGAAGGGTTAAAGCCCCAGTCCTTCCCCCCTTGCCTGGAAAATGAGGGAGGGGAGACATTGTAGGGTTGAGCCGGAGGAGGGTCACTGCTACCTTGGGTCTTGAGGACTCCGACTCTAGGCCGGAGGGGCAGGGCCAGAAAGCAAGGGAGGGGCAGGGGGAACCACAGGCCTGGCTGAGGGGGCATCAGAGAGGCGGGGGCCCCAGGGGTCCGGGGGTGAGACACCCCCCACACACACCGATTGCAGGACTTGCAAAGCATTCTGGGCCGGGGAGCCGGGAGCTGCCTCACCCCTCCCCTCTCCCCCCACCACCCCATCCCCGTTGGGGCGGGGAACAAAGCTGGCAGTGAGGACGCAGCTAAAATTAGACATTTCCCTGCTAGCTCCTCGCTGAACTGCGGCTCCGGGCTCCAGCCGGCCACAGCACCGCTGCCTCTGCAGCCCATCTGTCGCCTGGTTTCACAACCCCCCCCCGCCTCAATTCCCGCCAACACCCCCTTCCTGTCTCCCCCCGCCTGCCATCCCTGGTCCCTTGGAGAGCCTGTGAGCTGGTATGGGTGAGGACTGAGGTTAGGGGTGGGCTCCTTACATCCCCGCACCTTGGCCCCCGGCAGAGGTGCCCCAGGTCCGTGATCTCCAAGGTACTGTGCTCCCTCTCCCACCCCCATGTCCCTCCCAAGCACCCTAATCCTCCCAGCTTCCGAGCCAGCACCCCTCCCACCCCAGGGGCAGTAGGAAAGCGGCCCAGAGCCCCCGGCCCCACATGGTCCACACATGCCAGCGGGTTGGGGGGCAGGGGGCAGGTGCCCTCTAATTATCCCAAGAGGGGTACCCCCTCTATGCCAGACCTAGTGCCCAGACAGAAGAGTGAGACGAGTAGTATTGGAGGGACCCAGAGGGACCCAGCATCAGCAGTCAGTCAATCGTATTTATTGAGCGCTTACTATGTGCAGAGTATTGGACTGAGCACTAGGGAGAGTACAGTATAACAATAAAAAGACACATTCCCTGCCCACAATGAGTTCACAATGAGTTTACAGTCTAGACAGGGAGACAGCCATTAATAGAAATAAGGAAGGACTCGATTCAGATCACAGTGACTCTCATTCCTGGGAAAAGAATGTCAGCAGTGGCATAGGTAGAGTGGCCTCCAAAGCCTGGATCTGGCACCATCAGCCTCTCCTGGCAAAAAGTTTTCCAGTGAAAATGTAGAACTAGAGCTAATGAGTATTCTCCTTGAGGCCCGAGATGACTGACTCCCAGAGGGATCCAGACAGTCCCTGGAAACATGTGTTTTCAAGATTATTGAATGTCCAGAATACACATTTGTAGCCTCGTGGGCCTCTAACTACAAACAGCCTCTACCCCCGACCGGCCTCCAGTCGTGAACCGCCTCTTGCTCTGACGGCCTCGCACCTTAGACCAGCCTCCAGCCTCCTACCTCAGCGCTTAGTTTGTGCCTGGCACGTAGTAAGCACTTAACAAATACAAAAATTATTACTATTATTATTATCCCAACCAACCTGAAGTACATATGGCTTTCCCTCCTCTCCAGTCTGACCTCTCCCATCCTCAGAGACTTGGGCTTGGGCTTGAGAGAGGAGACTTAGGAGGACTGTGGCATCGTATCCCTATTCTACAGCCTGGGAGCCTGAAATGGAGAGGTTAAATGATTTGCCCAAAGCCACACAGCAGGAGGGAGGGAGGTGAGATAAGGGGATGTGTCAGTGCCTTGGACACCTGAGTCTCCAGGTTCCCCCTGCCACACTCAGCGCTTATTATTATTCTTACTATTGATGTTATTATATTATTATTACAATCGTTGCCGTACTAATAGTAATACTAATCCCACCTCTGCAATTTACTTGCCGTATTACTTTGGGGCCTCACTTACCTCATCTGTAAAATAAGGATTGAGACTCCGAGCCCCACATGGGACAGGCTGTGTCCAACCCGATTTGCTTGTATCTACCCCAGGGCTTAGTACAGTGCTTGGCTTAGAGTAAGCACGTGACAAATACCACAATTATTATTAGTGGTAGTATTAATGGTCCTAGGAATTGTTGTATTCAGAAATTATTATGTGCTGAGCAGTGGGGTAGATATAGACTAATCAGATTGGGTAACAATAACAATAATAATAATAACAATAACAATAATGTTGGTATTTGTTAAGCACTTACAGTATGCTAAGTACCGTTCTAAGCACTGGGGTAGATACAGGATCATCAGGTTGTTCCACGTGAGGCTCACAGTCTTAATCCCCATTTTACAGATGAGGTAACTGAGGCACCAAGAAGTTAAGTGACTTGTCCTCTGTCCCACGCAGGTCTAACAGGCCAAAATGTGGGGAGAAGCAGCACTGCCTAGTGGATAGGATATGGATCTGAGAGTCAGAAGGCCATGAGTTCTAATTCCAGCTCTGCCACTAGTCCACTTACAATGGGATTTTGGGCAAGTAATTTAACTTTTCTGTGCCTCAGTGACCTCATCTGTAAAATGGGGATTAAGACTGTGAGCCCCATGTGTCCAACTTGATTAGCTTGTATCTAGCCCAGTGCTTAGTACAGTGCCTTACACATAGTAAGCACTTAACAAATACCACAGTTATTATTTTTTATTATTATTATTACAGCCAGTTGGGGGTTCTCAGCCCAGCCTCCCCCACAAAACTGCATGGGGGAACCAAGCTCAGGGGGGCTGGGGAGTAACTGGTCTCGCTGGCCTCCTCCTGCCTGGGCCTCCACCAGTCCTCGGGCCCCATCCCAGTGGGGCTGTCCCTTGAACTGGGAGAGTCTGGGTTGGGAAGACGGCTCCCACAGGAAGTGGCCAGTTCTACTGGGCCTCCTGGTTTCTCAGTAGCTTGAGGGGTCTATCCTCCAGGTCTCAAACCAGAGGGGGTCCGCCTGGAGCTGCGCAGACTCTGCTGTCCCACCCTCCACCGGTGGGCAGGGACCCTGGCATGGGGGACAGGGTGGTGGCTACCAAATCCAGGGGATGAGGAGAGGTAGGCCAGGACCCCAGTTGGGCGTTGGCAAATCTAGCGGTTAAAGGGAGGCAGACCGGAACCCTGAGGTGGGCGCTAGATAGTCCGGGGGGTGAGGGGATGTGGTCGCTGGGCAACAGGTCCATGTAGAGTTGTTGAGTTTGGATTGTGTCAGAGCGTTATTGTTGTGCCGTCCCCCACTAGAGGGGCACAAGTTGTGGAGGTGACTGGCTGTGGGGGTGACCGGTTGTGGTGAGGCTGTCTGATCCGCAGAAATAGCGTGGCTTAGTGGAAAGAGCATGGACTTGGGAGTCAGAGGTTGTGGGTTCTTATGTCGCCTCTGCCACTTATCAGCTGTGTGACCTTGGGCAAGTCACTTCACTTCTCTGGGCCTCAGCTATCTCATCTATAAAATGGGGATTAGGACTGTGAGTCCCATGTGGGACAGCCTGACTACCTTGTATCTCTCCCAGTACTTAGCACAGTGCTTGGCACATAGTAAGCACTTAACAAATACCATTATTATTATTACTATCAGCAGGAGGGTGATGTGCTTACTATGGGGAGCTCGTTGTGTGGCTCTCTTACACGGGGTGATGGGGTTACTGTGTGGCTAACTCACATGGGGGTGTTGTGTGACTGGCTGACACTGGAGGTTACAAGGTTGTTTTGTGGCTGGCTCACACGGAGTAATGGGTTGTTGTGTGGCCGGTTCACAGTGGGTGATGGGATTGTTGTGTGAATGACTCACATTGGAGTGATGGGGTTACTTTATGGCTGCCTCACATGGGAATGTTGTGCGGCTGACTCATACTGGAGATGAAAGCATTGTTGTGTGGCTGGCTCATATGGGGTGGTAGGGTGTTGTGTACCTGTTTCACATGGGATGAGGGGTTGTTGTGAGGCTGTCACACTGGAGGTGACAAGGCTATTGTGAGGCTGGCACACATAGATGTTGTGCAGCTGACTCATACTGGGAGGTGACAGAGTTGCCGTGTGATTGGCTTACCTGGGGGGACAGGGTTATTGTGTGGCTGTCTCACACTAGAGGTGACGGGGCTATTATGTCGCTGTATCACATGGGGATGTTGTGTGGCCAGCTTACACTGAACATGAAAGGATTGTTGTGTGGCTGGCTCACACTGGAGGTGACAGGGTTGTTGTGTGGCTAGTTCACACGGGATGATGGGGTTACTGTGTGGCTGGTTCCAATGGGGATTTTGTGTGGCTGTTTCACACTGGGAGATGACAGGGTTGCTGTGTGGCTGGCTCACATGGGGCGATGGGATTGTGTAGCTGTTTCAAACTGGGAGATGACAGGTTATTGTGTGGCTGGCTCACATGGGGTGACGGGGTTTGTTGTTTGGCTGGCTTACATGGGGTGATGGGTTTGTCGTTGTGTAGTTGTCTGACTCTGGGGTTTGCAGGTTGTAGCGGAGTGGCGGGTGCTTTCCCGTTTCCTGGGTGATGTGACCCCCGCTCTCCAACCAATTATTGGATGCCTGGGCCTGGACTTCACTGCCTGCCCAGCCTCCCAACCCCCCCAGTGGGTTGTGGGGGGCCCTGTTTGTGTGTCTCCACTTTGCCCCTGTCTCAGAGGGGTCTTCAGACTCCAGCTTCTGGGCCGCAGCTCCCAGGCCAGTGGGGAGCTGGTGTTGGGGTCGGGGGACGGAGAAGGGGGGTCCCCCTGAGACTTTAAGGGGATGGAAGGAGGAGGAGGAGGTGAGAGGTCAAGATCTGTGGGTGGAAGTGGAATCTGGGGGTGGGGGGTGAGAGCAGGAGTCCCGGGGGGTGGGAAAAATAGGGGTCTTGGGGGTGAGATGTCAGGTTGGGGGGAAGAAGCAGGCAGGTGAGCTGGGCTCCTCTAGCAGGTGGGCAGTCCAGGTCCTCATTTGCTCCCCAATTTGGGGTGAAGCCCCTGCCCCCCCAGTTTGGGGTGGAAGGATCTGGGGAGACCGTGGAGGGGGGCAACGTACATATGGGGTGGGGGGGTTGTTGCAGCTCGTGTGTCTGTGTCCCTGCCTCTGAGCAGCCTGAAACTGTTAAACTAATTAAAGATTTTCAGCGGCAGGATTAATCCTTTGCAGTGTGGGTATTGTGAGTCCAGGTAGTCGATTAGTTCACCAGGCGAGGATATTGGATTTCTGAAAGGCAAGTCAGCACTATTCTGGGGTTGTTATCTTTCCAAGGCTCCAGGGGTCAGGAGGTGGAAAGCCGAGGTTACTGCAATCTCTTTCACACCGCCGGCCGCCCGCCTGCCCGCGCACCCGCCTGTCTGCCTCCCCTCCGCCCTGCCATCTCCTGCGCCTTCTTGCTCCAGTCTCCCAGGCTCCTGGATCTTTCTCTCTCCCTTTTTCCTCTCCCCCTTTCTCCCTCTCCCTCTTTCATCCTTTCTCTCCCTCTCTCCCTTTCTCCCTCTCTCATTCTCTCTCCCTTTTTCCTCTCCCCCCTCCCTTTCTCCCTCTCTCATTCTCTCTCCCTCTCTCCCTTTTTCCTCTCCCCCCCTTTCTCCTACTCTCATTCTCTCTCCCTCTCTCCCTTTTTTCCTCTCCCCCTCCCTCCTTCTCTCCTTTTCTCCCTCATTCTCTTTTCTTCCTCTCTCCCTTCTCCGTCATTCTCTCTCTCTCTCCCTCTCTCCTTTCCCTCTCTCCATTCATCTCTCTCCAACCCTCTGTCTCCCTCTCTTTCTCTGCTCTGCCTCTCTCCCTGTCGCTTCCTTCTCCCTCTCTTTTTTCCTTTCGTCCCCCATTCTCTCTCCCTTAGTCAGTTCTCCACACCTTTGTGGGGTTCTGCCTCTCTCCTCTCTCCTCTGCCTCCTGGTGCCATCTCCCCAGTAAGTATATCCCTCTCTGCTTCCCTCACTCCCTCAACCCCCACCCTGCTCCTCCTTCTCCTCCTCCTTCACCTCCTCCTCATCCTCCTCCCTGGGCTTTCATCTCTCAGGCTCTCAGTGCTTCTCTCCCTCTGCATTTCTCTCTGTCTGTCTGTCTCTCTCTCTCTCTCTCTCTCTCTTGTGTGGTCTCTCCTGGTGTTTTGTAACCAGGAAGAAGGTGCCCTGGCCAACAACCCAGGAATGGCGAAGCCCCACAGCTCTTAATAGGAACCGTGTGGTCGCTTGCGGTTTGGGGCTGAGCAGAGGTGAAAGTGAGCACTCTGGGTAACACAGCCAGGCCTGGCCCCCGGCCCCCGGCCCCCTCCCCCCTCCCCAGGCCCTTCCCCTCCTTCCCCCATCCTCTGCCCCGCTTCGGGTCACCCCCAAGGGGCCACGTGCCAGAAAGTGGTGGCCCCCAGACAGCTCCTGGTTCCCCCTGGTCCAGCCCCAGAGATCTCTGGGGGTGAAGGGGCCCAGAGATCCTTGAGGGAAAGGTGCGGGGTGAGGGGTAGGGGAATTGTTGTCTACTGGAGACCGGGGATGCTCCGTTTCCAGACTGGCCCTGCCTCTGAGGGAGAGACAATGGGCAGATTGAGGGGAGAGAGATGTCCCTGTCACGTGGGCGCCAGCCTGGTGCCGTGGGCACCTTCCCGGGCACCCTGGGCTGAGCCCCGCCAACCAGAGCTGCCCGCCTTTGCCAGGGCCAGCTGGCGTTTGAGAAGGGAAAGCGACCTCCAGCCTGGGCCTCAGCCGGAGACTGGGGACCGCCGGGCAGTGCCGGGGATGGGGGTGGGAGGTGGAGGGGCCTGGACAGTTCTCATCCTTGGCTGCCCCGGGCCGGAGGGTGGGAGGGAGGGGGCCGATAGGGAGGGAGAGAGGGGGAGAGGCCGCAGGTCAGCGGGCTTGTGGGAAAGGGTGGAGGGAGACTGGAGCCCGGGCCCTGGGCCCGACCCTGCCTGGCCCGGATCTGGGGAGAAGGCTGCTTTCCAGTCTCTCCACGTCTCCCGGGGGCGGGCGGGCGGATGGGGGGAGAGCAGAAGAGAGGAAAGAGAAGTGTTGTGGGGAGGAGGGGAGGGAGCTGGGGACCCAGGGGCGGGCGGGCAGGCGGGCGGGCTGGCTGCCGGGAGGGCTGGCTTCGCAGCTCTGCTTCTTTGGCTTCTCCTTCCCAGCAGCTCCCAGCTCTGGGCGCATTAGCAGATGCTCTGGAGGCCCGGCCGATCTTTCCAGTGCACATACCTTGTGCTGCACACACTGCCCTTCGCTGTAACCCTACACTGCGGCGGCGGCTCTGTGGGGCCAACGAGGGCTTGAGGCACATTTGCCTGTGTTTCCGTAGCCCGGAGACTGGAGGATGCGGGGGGAGGGGGGGGGTGAGGGTGGGAGAGCGGGCGGAGCAGGGAGGGGAGGATTGGACTCGGTGACTGACAGGTCTGGATTCTCCTTTCCTGCCTTGTTGATAAGTTGTCACGCTAATCCAGGCACGGGGATCAGTCTGGATCGTGCAGAGTGCAAAAGATAGAGGAGGGAGACGCTCACGCGTGCACACACAGGCACACGGACGGCCACAGGCACAGACGCGGGTACACAGATTCACATACAGGCATGCAGACCGGCGCGCACAGACACAGACCCGCAGACACTCACACACAGACACGCAGTCCTGCTCGAGCACCGACAGGAAGACACACACACACACACACCCCGCCAGAAGGGTTTCCCTACACAAACACCACAGTCCATCTGCCCAAGAGGAGCAGAGATGCAAAGGACAGGGTCCTGATGCTGAAAGTCAAGCAAGGGGATGCAGTGAGAACTGGGTGTGAGCGAGCGTGGGCGCAAACACACGCACACACACACACACGTCTGTGTACACATGTTCAGGCAGAGCTAAGGATGTCCACAGAGCCGTGGGGGCACCCAGAAAGACAGTTGTATGTGACCGACAGGCGGGACTCGAGGGGATGAGCTCCCTCTCCCAGAAGCGGCTTAGGGGGGTCATGCTGGTCTTCTTCCGGGCAGGGCTACCTGTAGGAGGAGCCAGGCAGGGTGGCCAGGAATCAGCCGGGCAGAGGTTGTGTGGTCAGCAGCTTCCCCCCGATGGGGAGGCAGACCCTTGCCAGGCAGAACCTGGGCCCGGGGCCCCTGCTGCCCAGCCCAGCCTGGCCACGCTTTCTCCCCACATCCACCAGTGAGCTATTAGAAAACAAAAAATGGAGGCAGGCAGCAAAGACGCTTACGCACAGAGACAGTACAGCCATACGGGCAGGCGTGAAGGCCGGGGCTCTTATCTACACACACAGATGGCACACACGCAGGCACGCACACACAGGTGCACATGCATTCAGGCGCACACACAGGCACACGCTGGGGCACACAGTCACTCACCCACAGCCCGGGTCGCCCCAGGGGAGCCAGCCCTGCCCCCGCCGGAGCCCATTTCAGCCACGGAAGCGGGTCCCACCCACCCCCCTCCCCCATCCCTCAACCCGGGCAGCCGGCCCAGAGCCCACCGGGCGGGCAGGGGACAGGATGTCGGGAGACCCTCTATCCCAGGCTCTCCTCCCTCCCTGAAAGGGCCCCCCTCCCACCGCCTCCCTCCGCGTCCCCTCTCCCCTTCGTTGGCCCGGATCCTCATGTCCACCGGCCATCCGTGTGTCCATCTTTCCATCCGTCCACGGTCGTCCCCCAGCCCCGTTCTTTCTGTATTCAAGCGTCTGGGTCTGCATGTGTGTGTGTGTGTATGTGTTTGGCTCTGACAGGAAGGAACTCGGTCCCATGCCAGCCCATCGGCTTGGAAAACGGCAGGCGCCCGGCGGAGAGGTTTCAGGTGGCCCAGGGCTCGGGATTGCGCCAGGCGAGCAGAGACGCCGACGGCGGCGAGAGCAGCTTCAAAGTGAGCGCGCGTTGGAGCCGCGGCGTGTCCAGGTAACGGCTGGCTGCTGGCTGCCCCAGGAGCCGCCCGTGTCTGTGCTGGCGTCTCATCTCCGCCTCTCCCTCCCTCCCTCCCTCTGTTGCTCGCTCGCTTGTTCACCCTCCCTGGCTCTGTCCCTCCCTCCCTCCATCCTTCTTTCTCCCCCCCGCCTCACTCTCCATCCTCGTCCTCATCGAGCTTGGCTCCCCTCCCCACCCCGTGTGCTCAGCTGCCTTTCTTCCCTCCCTCCCCAACCTCAAGACCCAAGGATCCTTGTCAGGTGAGGGGGGAGACTGAGGCCGGGCAGACCATCGGCGAGGGGCCCGGTTCAGCTTGGCCACCGACTCAGCTTGACCGCCGACTCGGGTTCTCACCCCGTACCCCCCGGAAGCTCGGGTGCCGGGCTGGGCTGGCGGCGGGAGGGTCTGGGGTCTGAGTTCCTGGGGAGGAGGAGGGGGCGTTCTGAGCCTCTTTCTCATCTGTGAGTCACCTCAAAGCGGCCATCGCCAGTCCTGCCAAACCCGCAGCGCCGGGAGACCGCGTCAGCGAGCTGGGGAGAGGAGGGGGAGTGGGCCTGGAGCCAGGGTATGTGGGGTCACCACCGTCCATCCGTCCATCTGTCCTCGGGATCCATTGTGGGATGAGGTCCCCACTGTCAGGCCAGGCAGGCTCTTACATCGCTTGGGCGTCTCAGGGCTGCGGCAAGGCCTGGCAGTCCCCCCAGCAGGACCGTAGATGCCAGCCTAGCCCCTCCAGCCTGTACCTCTCCGCAGCCTCCCTCCCCGGAAGAGGCCCCCTCCCCTTGCCCCCAGTAGAAAGGCAACTGGCATCTAGGGCCAGAGAGGCATCGGGGGCAGAGGTCACTCTGCTGTGGGCACCAGAGCCTGATGGTCAGCAGGGGTGTAGGCGGCCTGCTGGACCCCAGGCCGGTGAGGACAGCAGGTTTGCAGTTAGGGAGCCTGGGGTGGAATCTTGGGATGCATGCAGTTGGGTAGGGCTGGGTCTGCTTCCTGCCACCTGCCCGGGTCAGCAGATGTGTTGGGAGTGGCGTCTGCACTGCCACCCATCTCTGGGCCACCCCACTCAGTGCCACCCACTCTGGGCCACCCTGCTCTGGGGGCTGTTTGGGGTGGCAGAGCCAGGCCACTCAAACAAGTTTGGGCATGTGGCAGTGACACCGGTGTCATGACACAGACAACTCTCCATTCTCTGGGTCCCACCCACTTCCCCCTGGTGTGTGTCAGCTGACCCGGCCCCTGGCACGTGCAAGGGCCACGTTCTTGGGCAGAGCAGTGGCACTTCTGTCCTGGGGAGCTGGGGGAGGGGCTGGCAGAGGGACCTGTGGGGAAGAAATGCCCCCCCCAGCCTTGGGGCAACAATGCTTTCCCTCCCTACCCACCGATCAGATATTCCCCCGCATCAGTTCCCCCAGGCGGAGGGGGTAAACAGGGAGGACCAGGGGGCAGCTGACTTGATCCCAGGCTGTGCCCCCACCAGACCACTGGGCCCAGCCCTTTCCTGGGGAATGTAATGTGACTTTAAGCTTTATTCAATAAGAATAATAATAATAATTGTGGTATTTTTTAAGTGCCGACTACGGGCCCAGCACTGGGGTAGATATAGGGTAATCGGGTCAGATACAGTCCCTATCCCACATGGGGCTCACGGTCTAAGTAGGCGGGAGAACAGGTATTTCATCCCCATTTTACAGATGAGGAAACTGAGGCCCAGAGAAGTTAAGTGACTTGCCCAAGTTCACACAGCAAGCCAGTGGCAGAGCCGGGATGAGAACCCAGGTCCGCTGACTCCAGACCTTGGTTCTTTCCATTAGACCATACTGCTTCTGGTTGGGTTCAGCCCTGAAGAGGAGTGAGGGGGTGTCTGTGAGTGTAACCATGTGTTTGGGGGGGGGGGGGGTGTCGTGCATGAGCATGCCATTGCGCGTGTTTTTGTCCATGTGTGAATGTGTGCCCATGTATGAACGTGCCCCTGGGTGAGTGGGCGTGCCGGCACGTATAGCCATTTGTTGACCGTGGGTGTGCACGTGTGAGTGCATTACCACGAGAGTGGGCCCGCCCGTGTGTGAGTGTATGTCCTTGCATGAATGTGTGTGTTTGTCCGGGTGTGCGCTGTAGAAAAGACACCCATGTGGCCCAGCGCACAGCAGTGTACAACAGTGCCCAGCCCGGCCTGCCAAAGAGCTGAAGTCACTTCCTGCAGCAACTTTCCATGAGTGTAGCCCTCGGGCGGCGGCGGCAGCAGCAGCCTTGGCGGCGCGGTAGTGGCACAGCAGCAAGGGAGGGTTGGGGGGGAGTTTGCAGAGGGCGAGGGTGGGGGGATGAAGGGGCAGAGGCAGTGGGGACACAAAGAAAGAACCCCAGGTCGACCCAGTCAGAGAGCGTTTAAAACTGTCAAGAGAGGAGACTGACAATGGGAGCCAGAGGAAAAAGGGGAAAAAGGAGGGGCAACTGGAGGTCTGGCCAGGAAGAAGCGGGGTGCGGGGTTATGGGGAGAGAAGCTGGGGAGCCCCTCGGGAGGTGGATGAAGTGGAGGGAGGGGATGTGGGTAGATGGGAGGGCTGGGACTGGCCAGCCTAATTACTGTTCCTACCAGGAATGGAACTCCCGTTGACCAGCCCCCTGCGAGGGAAGGTTTTGGAGGCGTGTGGTCCCCGAGCTGGGGTGGGTCGGGGCGGCAGGGGCCGCCGGCTCTCCCGCCCACCAGGTAGGCTGGGTCAGGGTGCCTCTTCGACAGGAAACACTAGGGGAAATCCCACGACCGAACTGAAACCTGGGGGGGGGGCGGTGCCAGGCCGGGGGGTGGGAGGCGAAACAGCCCACGGAGCCCCTGATGGGGGCATGGGGAGTCGCGCCTGCCCCCGGCCCCCCTGCCCCCAGCCTCCCTACCCCGTCACTGGGCGGGGAATAGGGGGGTCTCAGGGAACCCCTTTGTGGGAGTGGGGGACCGCTGGGGTGCAGGGAGGACCCTAGCCGGACGCCAAAGAGCCGCAGCTTCGCAGGTGGCCTGGGGCACGAGGTCGGGCACGAGGCCCAGGGCGGTGCGAGGCCCGGGAGCCCACCGGGCCGGGGAGAGGAGCCGGCGGTCATCTGGGATCCTTTGTCTCGTCCCGGACGTCGAGGGGGCCCGGTTAGGGAGGGGGATGGGGGGCCTGGGTCCCCAAGGGGTGGGGGGAGACCTGGCTGCCAGGTGCCTGCTCCCGGGCCGGCGGCGGTGGGAGAGCAAGGGCCGGGGCTGCACAAAGGGGCTCTGTGGACCGGGCGGGACGGGGGGTGGGGGGTTGGGGGGATGGGGGATGGGGGGCTGGGGGGCTGGGGGCGGGATGGGGGGCGGGGGGGCGGGCCGAGCCCTCCTAGGGGCATCCGCGGCTCAGCAGAGACACCTAGCGGCCAGTCTCCGCCAGCCCGCTCCGCTGCGGGGAGGCCGCGGGCGGCACGACGGGGAGACCCCATTTTTTTAAAAAATGCCACTTATAATTATAACAATAATAATGACCTTTATTAAACACCGACCATGTTCCAGGCACTGTAATCATAATAATAATAATGAGAGTCAAACGCTTAGTACAGTGCTCTGCACACAATAAGCGCTCAATAAAGACAAATACGAATGAATGCCTAGTAGCTTTTGTTAGGCGCTTACTATGGGCCAGGCACTCTAATAATAGTAATGAGTCAAGCGCTTAGTATAGTGCTCTGCACACAGTTAAGTGCTCAATAAAAACAATTGAATAAGTGAATGAATAGTAGTTTTTGTTAAGTGCTTATTATGGGCCAGGTGATGTAATAATAATAATGAGTCAAATGCTTAGTTCAGTGCTCTGCACACAGTAAGCGCTCATTAAAGACAAATACGAATGAATGAATAGTTGTTTTTGATAAGCACTTACTATGAGCCAGGCACTGTAATAATAATGAGTCAAGCACTTAGTACAGTGCTCAGTACACAGTAAGCGCTCAATAAATACACGAATGAATGAATGAATGAATAGTTTTTGTTAAGTGTTTACTATGGGTCAGTGCTGTAACAATAATAAGAGTCAAGCGCTTAGTACAGTGCTTGGCACATAATAAGCGCTCAATATAGACAACTGAATGAATAGTAGTTTTTGTTAAGTGCTTACTATGGGCCAGGCACTGTAATAATAATAATAATTAGAGTCAAGCGCTTAGTATAGTGCTCTGCACACCGTAAGCAGTCAGTACAGGCAGTTGAATGAATTAATAATAGTTTTTGTTAAGCACTTACAATGGGCCAGGCACTGTAATAATAATAATGAGTCAAGTGCGCAGTACAGTGCGCTGCACAGAGTAAGTGCTCAGTAAAGACAATCAAATGAATGAATAGTAGTTTTTGTTAAGCGCTTACTATGAGCCAGGCACTGTAATAATAATAAAAGAGGTATTTGTTAACTCATTCATTCAGTCATATTTATTGTGCAGAGCATTGTCCTAAGCGCTTGGAAAGTACAATTCGGCAACAGATAGAGACAATCCCTACCCAATAATGGGTTCACAGTCTAGAAGGGGGAGACAAGCACTTACTATGTGCCAGGCACTGTAATAATAATAATAATAATGATATTTGTTAAATGCTTGTTATGTGCCAGACACTATAATAATAATGGTATTCATTAAGCGCTTACTATGCGCCAGGCTCTGTAATAATAATGATAATAATAATAACTGTATTCATTAAATACTTACTATGTGCCAAGCACTGTAATAATAATAACAGTGGTATTTGTTAAGCGCTTACTATGTGCCAGGCACTGTAATAATAATAATAATAATGGTATTTGTTAAGCATTTACTGTGTGCCCAGCATTGTAATAATAATAATAATAAAAGTGGTATTTATAAAGTGCCTATTATGTGCTAGGCCCTGTACTAAACACTGGGGGGGATGAAAACAAATCGATTTTGACACGGTCCTTCTCCTGCCTGGGGCTCCCAATCTCAATCCCCATTTTCCAGATAAGGTAACTGAGGCACAGAGAAGTTAAGTGATTTGCCCAGGGCCATAGAGCAAACAAGTGGCAGCTGGGATTAGAACCCATGACCTTCTGACCCCCAGGCTCATTCTCTATCCATTATGCCATGCTACTAAACTCTGCTGTGCTCTCTATACAGTAAGCGCTTAGTAAATACAATTGAATGAATGAATGAATGAATGAACAAGTGAGTCTCAGCCCCTGTCCCATGTGAGGCTCACACTCATAATCTCCATTTTACAGATGAGGTAACTGAGGCCCGGAGAAGTGATGTGACTTGTCCTAGGTCACACAGCAGACAAGTGGCAGAGCCATGATTAGACCCCAGGTCCTAACTTCCAGGCCTGTGCCAATTAGAGGGGAGGTGGCAGAGGGGAGGCCGAGGGGCAGGCCCAGTCATGCCTGCTGTGGGATCACTGGGCGGAAATCCCCCCCGCCATTGTGGCCAAGGGGCCCTGTCTGGGAGGTGGGGGCCAGCGTGACAGGGAAATGGGAGCCTGACATGCCAGTTGAGTCGGAGAACCGGGAGACCATGGCCATCCCCAATGTCACCCAGATTCAGAATTGAATCAGAAGGTTCACATAGCCCAGGGCCACCCATCACCCCACTCTCCCCTCCTTCCTCCCCTTTTGCCCCAGATCCCTGGGCTCAAACCCCGCCACCACATCCCTGACCTGGAGCTCTTGAGAACCCAGTCTTTTTTTTTTAATGGTATTTCTTAGGTGTTTACTATGTGTCAGGCACTGTAATAAGCACATGGTAGATACAAGCTAATGAGCTGGACACAGTCTATTTCCCATATGGGCCTCGCAATCTTAAACCCCATTTTGTGGATGAGGTAACTGAGACACAGAAAAGTCAAGTGATTTGCTCAAGGTCACACAGCAGACCAGTGATAGCGTACGTAATGGAACTCCGGTCCTTCTGGCTCCCAGACTCGTGCTCTTTCCGCTGGACCACAGTGCTTTGGCGCAGCTTCTCTGAGCCCCACTGCCTGATTTCCCTTCTGTCTACCCTGCTCCTAGGCCCACTGCCTGATTTCTCTTTGGTCCACCCTGTTTCTTTTAGGTCTGCTGCCTGATTTCCCTTTGGTCCACCCTGCTTCTCTAGGCCCGGGCCCTACAGGCCAGGACTTGTTTTCAGGGCTGGCGCCCAGGAGGAGGACTAAAGCCTCACAGCCAAGAGAAGCACAGAAGTCTAACCAGGTCTAGGCCAGATTGAATCAAGGGCTAGGGTGATCCCTTCGTGAAGCTGCTGTAAGGGGCACCCCTTAAGGCGGGGGCCAGGCAGCTCCCTCTCTGCTCCCCTGCCCCCACTTGCGGGGAAAAAGTGGGCATCAAGGATATGTTTCTGGCTGAGGGGGTGGCCCCACCCAGCCTGGGCTCTAAATATGCTCTCTGCTCCACCCCCACCCGTCCTGTGACCTCTACAAGCAGGAGTGGGCGATCTGAGACTTCCCAGGGGCAGGGGAGAGGAGAGGGTGGAGGTTGAGCAGGCCCTCTACTACGTCGAGCTCTCACGAGCCACCCGGGAGGGGAGGGGACAGGCTCTGAGTCGAGCCTCGAGCCAGGGGCCCGGAAGGTGGGTGGCATCTCTGGGCCGGGAGCACCGACCTACCCACCACATGCCGAAATGGGGGTCTCGTGGGGCAAGAGGACCACCGTAGTGAGCGATCTGCCAGAACTGATCCCTGGCTCCCCTCACAGGTTAGAAGCAGCGTGGCCTAGTGGCAAGAGCATGGGCTTGGGAGTTAGAGGACATGGGTTCTAATCGTGGCTCCGCCACTTGTCTCCTGCATGACTTGGGGCAAGTCATTTAACTTCTCCACGCCTCAGTTACCTCATCTGTAAAATGGGGATTAAGACTGTGAGCCCCATGTGGGACAGGGACAGTGTCCAACCTGACACTTTCTATTTACCCCAGTGCTTAGAACAGTACTTGTCACATTGTAAGTGCTTAACAAATTCCATAATTATTATTTATCCAGGAAGAGGATTGTCTGCGGCCTCTCTGTCTCCTCCCTCCGCTGCCCCCATCCCCCACCTCTCTGTCCCCTGACTCCCTGGCTATTTTCTCTCCTCCTCATTGCTCCCCCCCCCCCCCCCCGCCCCCGCCGCAACCAACTCCAGAGAAGCAGGGTGGGGCATCCCTGGTGAAATCCAGCCTGCTCCTTTTTTATTCCAGGGGAGGGTTTGTTTACTCCATTGGAAGGTTTGGGGAGGAAAGAGGTAGAAAAGAATGGTTAGCGTGTGTTCTCTGGATTATCCATGGTTCCACGTTATCTGTGCCCTCCGTGTCCTGTAGGCTGACGACATTGGAGAGGGAGCTGTAAAAATAATTTGGTTCATATCAGTGCCTACCACAGGGAGGTTGTGTGGGTCAATCAATTAGGGTCTGAAAAGGGATTTGAGATCCTCAGTGGCCTGTGACATGGAAATGCGTAGCACGGTGCTTGTGCACAGTAGGTGCTCAGTAAATACTTTTGGCAATCGGTTGTTGTATTGAAATTCCATGTGTATTTTAGCAGAAACAGAGGCAGCCTCAGCTAGTGTCCTTCCCCAGGGATGATGTGGGTGGGGCCCATCAAGGAGAGCTTCCTGGAAAACGTGACAATCTAACAGAACCCCACCCCCACCTAGTGTAATAATAATAATAATAATGATGGTATTTATTAAGTGCTTAGTATGTGCCAAGCACTGTTCTAAGTGCTGGGGTAAATATAAGGTAATTGGGTTGTCCCAGGTGGGGCTCACCGTCTTAATCCCCATTTTACAGATGAGGGAACTGAGCCTCAGAGAAGTGAAGTGACTTACCCAAAGTCACACAGCTGACAAGTGGCAGAGCTGAGTTTAGAATCCACAACCTCTAACAAGCTCGGGCTTTTTCCACTAAGCCACGTTACTTCTCTGTATTTATTTCTACCTTTACTTTGGCAGCCTGTGTGATTATGGGGATAGCCGATCAACTGAGCATGTTCTTGATTCTCATTCCTCGGCTTGTGAATACTTTGATGTATACCTCCCTGTTTGAGTGCAACTCCTCATGGGTAGGGCACAGGACTGAGCTTCTGTTGCACGTCTCCAGGCGCTCAGTACAGTGCCCTGCACTCATTAAGCACTCAGTCAGTACTCTTGATTGATAGATTGGTTGGTTGCGAGGCAAGGGGGAACGGTGGACTCCTTTTCCTTGCACCTCAGTGGTGTGCAGGGTTGAAGCTCTGCAGTGTTTGAGGGGAGGGGTATTGCAAATCTCAAAATGCAACAGGACTGAGTCTCGCTGAGCGTGCTCTGCGCAGGCTCCAGGGGAGCTAGGCCAGTCCAGGCCTTTACAGAGCACCAGAGTGGCCCGGGGTTGGGGCGAGGGAAGCCACCCACGGTGGCCTGGCAGGCCTGACGGCAGAAGCGGTGGCATCGATGGGGCATCTGCAGGGACTTGAGCCCTGCACCTGGTGCCCGGGAATACTGGGGCAGCACAGGACTCCCCCGCCCTCAGGTTTGACCCCCCCCATGCAGGAGACCAGCTGCCCAAACCACCCAAGGTATAGCATAGCACAAAGAGGGAAAGAGCCCAGGAGTCAATGGAGAAAAACAGAAACCGGTGAATAATGAATGACCCCACACCCAGGTCTGCCCTGAGGGCCGACCTGGAAGCTGAAGCAGGGAGATGGAGGTCAGTCTGGGATTCTGGGCATTTTCCATCCTGAAAGCAGATAGATGGAGGCCAGTCCCAGATTCTGGGTATTTTCCTCCAATTGCAGGCCTGGCCCACTGACATTTCGAACTTTAAGATGGCTCTTGCTGGGAGCAGCTAAGAAGGGAGGGGGAGAGGAAGGGAGAGATGGAAAGGCGATGTGGCGTGGGGGGGGGGGGTCTCTCTCAAAGTCAACAGGTCCCAGCCCCCTCCAGAGCCGATCTAATCCTGGTTCCCAGCTGGTTCCCAGCAGGAGGGGTAGCCGGCTTAAGGGCCAGCTGAACAGAGATCAGTGACACGGCAGCAGGAGGGGGTTGAGGGAGCTTCTGGGGCCCGGGGAGGATATAGGGAATGGTCATCGCAGGCATCTGTTGTATCTCTTGCGTGCCCACGGGGTGGGGGTGGGAGCAGTGTGTTCAGAAATGGGGTGTTCCGGGACCCAGGCCACGATAGGCTCCCTTCCAGTCAATCAAACCGCCCATCAGTCATATTGACCAAGTGTCTACTTTGTGCAGAGCCCTGGCCGGAGCTCCCGGGAAGGGATGATAGGATCGGAAGATCCGATCCCCGCCCTCAAGGAACTTGCAGTCGAATGGGGAAGACAGCCATTAAGATAATTGCAGCCAGGAGAACAGAGAGAAAAGGGATGTGAGCGTGGGTTGAAGTAGTGGGGTGAGCATCCAGTTGCCGGGAACGTTGTGAGGAGCAGCATGGTCCAGTGGAAGGAGGGCCTGAGAGTCAGAGGACCTGGGTTCTGCCTCATACCTGCTGACCTGTGACCTTGGGCAAGTTACTTCACTTTTCTGTGCCTCCATTCCCTCATCTGCAAAATGGGATTGCATTATCTGTTCAGTCTAAACTGTTCAGTCTCCAATTTAGACTCTGAGCCCCATGTGGGACCCGATTATCTTGAATCTGCACTAGAGCTTAGTACAGTGCTTGGGCGATTACCAATTCACCCAATTCACTGGGGAAGACACCTGCCTTCAGACTGGCCCCTAAACCCCGGCCCCTCAGTCACAGGTGAGGATGGGTTGAGGGTGGGGGTAAGGCTCAGTATAGGCTGGCACACTCCCACCCCTGCAGTGTCCCTCAGCCACACACCTCCTGGAACCACAACCCCCTTGAACTGCTGCCAGCCTCTGATAATAATAATTGTGACATTTGTTAAATGTGTATGATGTGCTAAGCATTGTAATTAAGCATGGGATAGGTAGAAGAAAACCCAGGGGGACATGATCCCTATCCCACATCGGGTTAATAGTCCAAGGGGGAGGAAGAAGAGGTACTGAATCCCCATTTTACAGATGAGGAAACTGAGGCCCAGATAACTGAAGTGACTTGCCTAAGGTCACACAGAAGGGCTGGTGGCTAAGCCGAGGTTGGAACCTAGATCCCATGACTCCCAGGCTCTGACGCTTTCCACTAGGCCACACTGCTTCTCAGCATCTGGAACGGACAATATAGCTACGGTCTCTACAATGTTGGGTTGGCGTCAGCAGCCCCAGCCTCGCTGGTTCCCCCTAGTAGCTGGGTGTAGGGCCTGTGTGGCATAGTGGGTCGAGCATGAGCCTGGGAGTCAGGTCATGGGTTCTAATCCTGGCTCCACCACTTGTCTGCTGTGTGACCTTGGTTGAGTTTAGTACAGCACTTAACAAATACCATAATTATTATTATTATTATTGTCTGCCCCGCTCAGCCTCTAATCTTTACATTGGCTCCTGCGCTTCTGGGCTGACCGGGCCGGACCTCAGAACCCAGGGAGACAGGGACGCAGGGGCAGGCAGGGCGGAACCGGGCACACAGAACCAAAAATTTCCTCGGCCTCCTTATCCAGAATCACTTCGGATGTCCCCGCCCGGCATCCCCTCGCTCTCCCGGTCACAGGCCGAGATCTCTGGCAGAGATCGATCGACTGGCCAGCGGGAGGGAGGGCCGGCCTGGGGGAGGAAGAGCCTGGTAGGGCCAGTGAGGGGCCGGCCACCCCCGGCCAGTCAGCGCCAGGCCGGCTCAGGAAACTAAAGAAAGTGCTTTTTCTCTTCCCCACAGAGAGCTCAAGTGTAACAGCCAGAACAGCAAAGCAGAGGGTGAGTGCGACCTGGCCTTGGGCCAGAGTGACCTGGGGGTAGCCCAGCCCCTGCCAGGGTTAACCCCACGCCATACCGACTTCAGTCCAACCCCACCCTCCACGTGCTCCAGCACCAGCTTTCCAAATTTCAGTCCCGGCGGTCACCTTTGGCCCTGCCCAAATCAAATCTGATCCCACCCCCACACCCTCCAGCCGTGCTTTTCCAAACCCAAATCCAGACCCTGCAGGCTTCAGCCCCGCCTCTCCCAGATCTAACCCCGCCCCCTCTTTCCAATCCTCAGCCCTGCCCTTGCCAGCCTGGATCCCTTCCCCTCCGGGCTTCAGTCCAGCCCCTCCCATCTCCAGCCCCACCCCCTATTAACCTCAGCCCCTCCCTTCCTGCCCCAAACACGACCTCCCTGCCTCCGTCCCCCTTCTGCCCCTCGCCACGCAGCGAGGCAGATGGGAGGCCAGGTAGGAAGCCCATTGCCGACTGACTGTTTCCCTTTAGTCTTTTGGTCCCTGGGGACGGTGGAGAGTCGGGGAGGGTTCTGCAGGGGACTCTCTCCTGCCCCCTAACCCCAGCATCCTGCCCCAGACTCCGCCACCGGCGGTACCCAGCTTAAGAGCTGGACCGGGTGAGGAGAACTGGAGGCCTGCAGGAGAGGGGCAGAGGAGCCTGACTGGCTGACCAGGTCCGGGGAGTTGGGCTCCTGGCGGCGGGGAGGGGGGCCCCTGGGGGCAGAGGACTCCCAAGGTGGGAGCGGGGGGTGGCGAAGGCAGAGGCCCCACCTGAACAATCGGGGCTGACCCTCCCCTGCCGTGTTTGCCAGGTCTGTGCCTCGGTTTCCCCGACCCCCATGTCAGCAAGTGTCCGGCCAAGCGGCCCCCGGAGGAGGCGGTCAGGATGCGCGTGAAGCCCCAGGGGCTGGTGGTGTCATCCAGCACGGTCTGCAGCTCGCCCGACTACCTCCGGGAGCCCAAGTTCTTCGCCAGCGGGCACCCGGCCCGCCCCCTGCTGCCCGACCGGCCCTTTGCCTGCGGTTTCCCTGAGGCCCCCCGTTCTCCCCTGGGCCGCTCCCCGCCGTCCCGCGGGGACCCCGCCGGCTGCCGCCCGCCCCTGCTAGCCAAGGGGGAGGACCCGCCACCCCCGCGGGGGCCGGCCCACCGCACCGCGCCCGGGGCCGGCTGGGACAACGGGCAGGGGCCCCTGCTCCCCGTGGTGCGGCTCATCGACATCATGAAGGACCTGAATCGCCTGTCAGACGATCTGCAGCACAGTGGCCTGCGACTGGACTGCGGCGGGCTGAGGGCGGGCCGGCGGCCAGGACCCCCGCCCGGCCCCCCTCCCGGCCCGCCGCCCGGCCCCGGCGAGGAGGGCCGCGACCTCCAATACAGCTTTTTCTCCTCCCCGAGCCTGGCCAGCAGCATCCGCAGCCCTAAGGAGCGGGGTGCGCCCGGCAAAGCCGAGCGGCCGGGGACGGCGCCGGAGCGGGGGCCCGGCCCTGGAGCCCCCGCCGGCCTGGCGCAGGAGCCGCCCGGTGACGAGGATTCTGAGCCCGACGCGGCGGGCTACTCGGAGCTGGTGGACAGCGACATCCTGAGCGAGCTGGCCTCCCTGGCCTGCCCGGAGCCCCAGCTGCTGTCCCCGGAACCCCGATCCCCGGAGCCCGAGCTACTCGACCCCCGGGCGCTGGAGGCCCCACCCCGCTTCCTGGACCCCCGGGCGCTGGAGCCGCTGGCCGAGGCGCTGGACCTCCCGGCTCTGCCGCCCCTGGCTGAGGCGCTGGCCCTGCAGGCCCTGAACGCCCAGCTGCCGGACTCCCTGGACTCCCAGCTACTGGACCCCCAGGCGCCCCAGCTGCTGGAGGCCCTGCCCAAGCTGCTGGAGCCCCCGCCTACCTTGGGCGGGGGCGGCGGGGGCTGCCCCCCGGCGGAGCCGGGGCCGGAGGACCCCCGCAAGTACGCGCTGCGCAGAAGCGACAAGCCAAAGATCCTGTGCCGCCGGCGCAAGGCGGGCCGGGGCCGCAGGGCGGACGCCGGGGCCGAGGGCCGGCTGCCGCCCATGGCCGCGCCCGCCCCGCCGGCCCCCACCCCGTCCCCGGCCCGGCCGCCCCCGCTCCCTGCCCCCGAGCCCGGCGACGACACCCGGGGGCCGCTGCCGCCCACCCGCAAGGGCAAGTGCCGCGGGGTGCGCAAGATGGTGGTCAAGATGGCCAAGATCCCCGTGTCCCTGGGCCGCCGGAACAAGACCACCTACAAGGTGTCCTCGCTCAGCAGCAGCCTGAGCCTGGAAGGCAAAGAGCCGGGGGCCCGGGCCGCCGCCGAACCCACCCCGCTGCTCAAGATGAAGAACAACGGGCGCAACGTGGTGGTGGTCTTCCCCCCTGGTGAGATGCCCATCATCCTGAAGCGCAAGCGGGGCCGCCCACCCAAAAACCTGCTGCTGGGCCCGGGCAAGCCCAAGGAGCCGGCCCCACCCGAGGGCAAGAAACGGCGGAGGCGCAAGCAGAAGCTGGCCTCGCCTCAGCCCTCCTACGCGGCCGACGCCAACGACAGCAAGGCCGACTACTCGGACGTACTGGCCAAGCTGGCCTTCCTCAACCGGCAGAGCCAGTGCCCGGGCCGCTGCTCCCCACCCCGCTGCTGGACGCCCAGCGAGCCCGACTCCATCCACCAGGCGCCCGACACGCAGAGCATCTCCCACTTCCTGCAGCGTGTGCAGGGCTTCCGACGGCGCGGGGGCAAGGCCGGGGGCTGCGGCGGGCGGGGCGGGGCCCACGCCGCCCGGGCCGCCCGCTGCTCTTTCAGCGACTTCTTCGAGGGCATTGGCAAGAAGAAGAAAGCGCCCGGCCCGGCTGCCGCCCACGCGGCCCTGGCCGACCCCGGGCACCCGCGCAAGAGGGGCCGGGCGGAGCCGGATGCTGCCGCCAAGCCCAAGCGCAAACGCCGGGGCCGCAAGAACGGGGCGCTCTTCCCCGAACAGGGCCCCGGCGGTCCGGGCTTCGGCGACGGTGGGGCCGACTGGCCCGGGGACAAGGGAGGCGCCTGGGCCCCTCACCACGGCCACCCCGCCGGCCCGGCCGGCCGCCATGGCGCCTTCCAGGGAGCCGAGGCCCGGGCTTTCCCGGCCGGGGGGCCGGAGGCCGCCGGACCGGGTCGGGCTGGCTATTTCGCCGGCGGCCCGACCGCCGCCGCGGGAGACCCGGGCCAGGAGCGCCACAGCCTCTTCACGGGCTACTTCCGCTCCCTCCTCGACTCGGACGACTCCTCCGACCTGCTGGACCTGGCCCTGGCGGCCTCGCGCCCCGAGTCCCGCAAGGCCGCGGCCGGGGCCTACGCCGGCGCGCCCCCCGGGGCCCTGGCCGGCCAGCGGGGACCAGCCGCCTTTCCCGGCCGGGGAGCCAAGGCCGGCCCGGGGGGCGGAGCGGGGGCTGCGGGCGAGCCGGCCTTCCAGACCGTCCCCCCAGGCCGTCCCGCCTTCCCCCACGGTCGGGCCCCGGGTTACGGCGGCGCCGGTCCCGGGGGCGGGGTCACCCCAACCGCCCCAGACTGCCGGGGCGCCGACGCCTTCCCCAAGCTGGCCCCACCCTCGGCCGTGGCCCGCTCGCCTCCGGCCCACGCGGCCCCCGGGGGCTACTCCTCCCCGTTCGGCGCCTACGGCGCCGGGCCGGGCGTGGCCGCGGCCGGGGGCTTCACTCCCGGAAAGCCGTTCGCCGGCCAGGACTGCGCCAACAGCAAGGACTGCAGCTTCGCCTATGGCAGCGGCAGCAGCCTACCCGCCTCCCCGAGCAGCGCCCACAGCGCCGGCGGCTACGGCCAGCCCTCCGCGGCCCCCGCCGGGCCCGGCCTGCCCCTGGCGAAGGCCTCCTCCTCCTCGTCCTCCTCCTCGTCCTCCTCCTCTTCAGCTGCGGCGGCCGCCGCCGCCGCCGCCGCCTTCTTCGGCGGCTCGGAGCCCCCGGGCCCCTTCCCCGGCGCCGGCCACACGCCCCTGCGCTGCGACAGCCGGGCCAGCACCGCCTCCCCTGGCGGGGGCTACCTGGGCCCCAAGGGTGGCCCTGGGGCCGCCTTCCAGCCCTCGCCCGAGAGCTGCCGGCCATTCCCCGGCGCGGCGGCCCAGTGGCCTTTCCGGCAGGGCTACGGCGGGCTGGACTGGGGCGCTGAGGCCTTCGGGCAGCTGTACAACCCCGGCTTCCCCGAGTGCCACCTGAGCGAGCCCAACGTCATCCTGGACATCTCCAACTACACGCCCCAGAAGGCCAAGCAGCAGGCCCCGGCCTCCGAGACCTTCTCCGAGTCGTCCTCCGACAGCACCCAGTTCGGCCAGCCGGCCGGCGGCTACCGGCGGGCCAACAGCGAGGCCTCGTCCAGCGAGGGCCAGTCGAGCCTGTCCAGCCTGGAGAAGCTGATGATGGACTGGAACGAGGCCTCGGCCGCCCCGGGCTACAACTGGAACCAGAGCGTCCTCTTCCAGAGCAGCGGCAAGCCGGGTCGGGGCCGGCGGAAGAAGGTCGACGTGTTTGACGCCGCGGCCGCCGCCGCGGCTGCCGCCGCCGCCCACTTGGGTTTCCCCACCGCCACCTCTTCTTCGGCCTCCCCCGCCGCTTACGCCCCCTCCAAGCGCAGCGCCGGCCCCAGGGGGGGCCGGGGGGGCCGGGGCGCCTGCGCGGCCGCCAAGAAGGAGAGGGGGGGCGGGGCCAAAGCCAAGTTCCTCCCCAAGCCGCAGCCGGTCAACCCGCTCTTCCCCGAGGCCACGGACCTGGGCCTGGACTACTACAGCGGCGACAGCAGCATGTCCCCGCTGCCCTCCCAGCCCCGGCCCTTCGGGCTGGGGGAGCGCGAGGCCTGCGACTTCGCCGGCCCCTACTCCATGAACCCCTCCACGCCCTCCGACGGCACCTTCGGCCAGGGCTTCCACTGCGACTCGCCCGGCCTGGGCCCCGCCGAACTGGAGGCCAAGGCCTTCGCCGGGCTCCCGCACCCGCTGGGCACCCCGGGGCCCCCGGCCGTGTTCGAGGCCGGCCTGCAGAAACCCTTCTCCCCCAACTGCTCCCCCCCGCTGGCCTTCAAGGAGGACCTGCGGCCCTCCAAGCTGCCCGCCTGTGACTCCCTCAAGCACGGCCTGCAGGGGACGGGCCTGCAGGGGACGGGCCTGCAGGGTCCCGGCCTGCAGGGGGCCGGTCTGCCCCACCCCGCTCTCCTGAGCTGCCGGGACCTGCCCCTGAGCCAGCCCCACTACGACTCCCCCAGCTGCAAGAACACCAGTTACTGGTTCTCCTCCACCACCTCGGCCCCCCGCAGCCCCCCCTACGAGGGCAAGGCGGGCCCCGGCCTGCTGGCCGACTTCATGGGCCGGGTGGACTCCTCGTGCCTCAACCCCCACCTGGCCAGCCCCTCGGCCACGCCCAAGTGCGACAAGGAGCCCCTGGAGCTGGCCCGGGCTCACCCCCCACGGGGGGCCTACGCCTGCCCCCTCATGAGTGACTTGAACCTGTCTCCGGTGCCGAGAGACTCTGTGCTGCTGCTCCAGGACGGATACCGGTACCCCGGCTTCGCCGCGGCGGGGCAGGGACACCCCGGCCTGGCCGGCCCCCAGAAGAGTGGGTTCCTGGGGCCCATGGGGGAGCAGCCGCACCCCGAGGATACTTTCACCGTCACCTCCCTGTAGTGCCGCCGGATGCGCCGCCCGGACCGCCAGGTTTTGATACAGAGTGAGTGGAGGGTGGGCCTGATGGCGGGCACGGAGGGGGGCACGGTGGCTGGAGGGTGGGAGGGCTCGAGGGCGCTCGGGCTCTCCGAGGACCCCCGGCCCCACCTTGCCTGGAGCCGACGATGCCGGCTGACACTCCCGGACCCGTGGAATTCGGTGTGTGGCCTTCTCTGTGAACGGGGACTTGGGAGGGCTGGGCGGAGAGGGTCTCTGCTTTTGTTGTTCAGTTGGGGAGTGGCGGGGGCACAGGTGGGGAGGGGAGTGCTTAATAAAAAAGTGAAAAAGAAATAGCCCCGGAGAACCATTGGCTTCAAAAATCAGCTCGATGAAACCCGAGCCCAGTCCGGGACGTACATGAGGGGCTCCCAAACACCCCATTCCCACCGGACCCTGGGCCCCAGGCCCGCTCCGGTGAACTCCAGTAGGGAGACAGAAATTGTGTGGATCCAGGGCCACTACCACCGGGATCTCTGATTCATGAGATTGAGGGTTTAAGCAAGTAGCTGGGAGTGAGAACCTCCCTCTCCTTCATACCCACTCTGCTGCCAATGGAGGGAGCACCCCCGCCCTGCTCAGGGGAGGAGTGGATAGGACCCCCACCTCAGCTCTGTTCTTGGTCCTGGTTCAGCTGGTTCAGCCACAAAGCTGGAGAGGGGAAGCAGCCCACCCCAGGATAACAGAGAGGGCTCCCATTTGTCCTGATTTTCAAATACCCCAGCGACTTAGTGTAATCTCCAACCGGTTCTTCCTGGTTGGACTCCCAGACCCCCCTCCCAGGAGTCGCTCACCGCCTATCTGGTTACATGTGACCTTTTTGGCTAAAGAGAACAGCTGTGAAGCCTCTGCCCCATGATGTCCTGGGCTGCCCACTCCCCTATTCCTTAACCAGGCTTTGGGGCACGAGTCTTAGGCCTGGTGAATTTCCACACCGACCTTCCCACTCGCTCCACTTTTAGTGCTGGCTTTCCTGACTCTACCCCAGCGCACCAGTGCTGTTCCGTGGACTTCTCGCCCGGAACCCAGATGGGTTACCCATAGGATCAATCAATCGATGGCATTTATTGAGCACTTGCTGGGGGCAGAGCACTGTACTAAGCGTTTGGGAGAGTACAGTACAACAGAATTAGCAGAAACATTCCCTGCCCATAATGCACTGAGGGTCTAGAGGGGGAGACATATTAATATGAACAAGTAATGTATAATATATAATGGAATATGTGATAAGTGGTAATAGTGTAATAGTAATAATAATCTGTTAAGTACTTACTATGTGCCAAGCACTGAGGTAGATATGAGATCATCAGGTCTGACCCGTTCCCTGACCCACATTGACTCCCCATTTTCCAGTTGAGGAAACTGAGGCCTGAGATCACACGTAGACAAGTGGCAGAAGTGGGATTAGAACCCAGGCCCCTGACTCCCAGGCTCATGCTTTCTTCCACTAGGCCACGCTGCCTCGGGCCTGGCCCAGCTGAAGGTCTGGCCAGGTTGGATCACTGTACCCTTCCCCGCGTCATTTCTCCCTCCCTTCCCTCCCCTGTCTACCCCACTGCCCTTCCCACCCTTGCCAACTCCTGTTTGTGAGGAACTGTTTTCCGAGACTGTAAGCTCGACGTGGGCAGGGAATGTCCCTGCTTACTGTGGTATTGTACTTTCCCAAGCTCTTAGTACAGCACCCTGTACTCAGTAAGCACTTAGTAAGTACGATTGAATGGAAAAATGAATGAATGAGGTAGCAGCCAACACTCCTGGCTTCCCTCGTCCCTTCCTAGTTCCCTATTTGGTTCCCTAACTAGTTCCCTAACCAATACTCTCACCAGTTCCCCCATTTTGTGTAAGAGTTTTTCCAAAATGGAGAAAATCCCTGCCATTTTCCACTGCCCTCCACCCCCCGTAAGGCTGTAGAATCGCTTCATTTTGCACTCCCCTTCGCTGCAGATTAGCATGTGCCCGGAGCCTCTGGGAAGGAGCCGACCAGGCCACCCAGGACCAGCTGTTGGCATGGGCGGGCAGCTGCTCTCTGAGGGACCGGGGGTCAGAGGCCTGGGGGCACAGGGGAGACATCTGAGTGGAGGATGAGGGGAGGAGGTCCTCCTCTCGTGGGAAGTGTTCCCACTGTGGGAAAGGGCGTGAAACCAGAGGCATGACAGCGTTCCCCTACGCAGCCACACATGCACACCCATGGATACAAAAACACATACACCCGCACAAGACACCTGTCCCCCCCACACAGACCCACAGCCTGTGGGCCGGGCGGGGCCCATGTCTGGGTCCAGAGGAAATGGGGAGCCGGACTGCCCTGGCAGGTTATTGACCATCCCCATCCCCTACCCCAGCCCGGACCTGGGTCCTCTGGGGTCCCAGCAGGGCTGTCTGGGGGTGGGGGTGGGGGGTGGTGGTCGTGACAGACTAACCTTCTTGTGGGCAGGGAACATGTCTACTAACTCAGTTACATTGTACTCTCCCAAGCGTTTAGTACAGTCGATTAGACTGTAAACCCGTCAAACGGCAGGGACTGTCTCTATCTGTTGCCAACTTGTTCATTCCAAGCGCTTAGTACAGTGCTATGCACATAGTAAGCACTCAATAAATACTATTGAATGAATGAATGAATACAGTCCTCTAGCCTGTAAGTGGGCAGGGGATGTGTCTAACAACTCTGTTGTAGTGCTTGGCATATAGTTAGCACTTAAGTACCTTAATAATAATTATTAGTCTCCCAAGCACTTAGTACACTGCTCTGCCTATAGTAAGCACTCGGTAAGTACCACTGATAGATTGATCCATCACTCTGAACATAGTAAGTGCTCAATAAATACAGTGGATCGATTGGCCATCGGTAGGCACGTGGAGCTCTCATGGCAGGGCCTGGGACCCACAACTTGGGGAGATGCCGAGAGTGGAGACAGGAATAGACCCTCTGTCCTTCCTGGCTGCCCAATCAATCACTGGTATCGATTGAGTGCTTACTGTGTGCAGAGCAATCATTGAACACTTATTGAACACTTACTGTGTGCCAAGCACTTGGGGGAGAATAATACAACAGAAGTGGTTGACACGTCCCTTGCCCACAAGGAATTTAAAGCCTAGAGGAAGAGACAGACATTAATGTAAATAATTTATAAGTATGTACATAGGTGCTGTAGAGCTGAGAGGGTGGAGCAAATTCAAAATGACCAAAGAGGACAGATCCAAGTTCATAGATGACCAGAAGGGAGAGGGAGGAGGGGAAAAGAGGACTTAATCAAGGAAGGCCTCTTGGAGGAGGCAGACAATTCCAGACAAGGGGGAGGATGTGGGAAAGGGGTCGACTGAGCACTACTGGAGTGAAGTGGGCAAGGTTGCGTTATCGTAGAAAATCAGTTAGGTAAAGTAGGAGGGGGCAAAGTGATTGAGTGCTTTAAAGCCGATGGTAAGGAGTTTCTGTTTGATGCGGAGCTGGATGGGCAACCACTGGAGGTTCTTGGGGAGTGGGGAGACCTGGACAGAACATTTTTTTAGAAAGATGATCCAGACCATAAAGCAAGGTAAGGACTTGAGTGAGGAGAGACAGGAGGCAGGGAGGAAAGCGAGGACCACTCCCAAGCGCTTAGTAGAGTGTTCTGCACAGAATAAGAGCTCAACCATTAATTGATTGATTGAAAATAGGACTGGGGGATGAGACCCCCCAAGGATTAGGAATGTCCAGCCCAGCCGAAGGGAACAGTGCCCGTTGAGCCTGGAGAGTCCTGGGACTACCACTCTGGGAGGTATTGAGGTCATGGTGACCGGTAACAAGGGGGCGGACAGTGCAGTGGTACTGACCTGGGGCCAGGTTTGTCCTGGACCAGCCCCTGAGGCTGGCACTGCCATGTCGTAGTAGTGACCGCTAAGTCCTGAGTGTTGCCTACAATACTCCAAAGACTCAAGGCCTGGACCCATGTTGAGTCTCTGCGGGAGAAGGGAACAGAGAGGGGAGATTCAGGGCGGGCTATGGGATGGTTCGTGCTAAGTCACTGGGGAGAGTCAGGATGTTGGATGGTACATTCTGGATCACTCGGAGAGCCAGGAATGGAGTGGGGAAAATCAGGGGTGTGGGATGGTCCGTGCTGGGTCAGTGGGAGAGAGTCAGAGATGGAGAAGGGAGAATTAAGGCTGTGGGATGGTCCGGGCTGAATCACTGGGGACAGTTAGGGGTGGAGAGGGGATGGTTAGGGTGTTGGATGGTCTGTGCTGATTCACCAAGGAGAGTCAGGGATGGAGAGGGCAGAGTCAGGAGTGTTGGATGGTCCATGCCGGGTCACTAGGGAGAGTCAGGGATGGAGGTGGGAGAATCAGGGTTGTTGAATAGCCCGTGCTGAATCACAGGGGAGAGTCGGGGATGGAGAGAGGAGAGGCAGAAATGTTGGATGGTCCACGGCTCCCTCGTGCAGAGGTGTTAGATAGTAGGCAGTCCTGGGGGGGCGGCCAAAGAGCGGGGTTCACCAGTGGGGTTGGCCAGCTCTACCTCAATCTCAACCCTGAGTTTGCGTTTCCCCAGGGGTTACCCCAGCAGCCTAAACTGAGGTCCCTAAAGCCGTCCGCACCCTTCGTGTCATCCAGACGTCGGCCGAGCCCAGCCCTGGCTAAGACTCCTGCCTTGTGTTTCCTCCGCAGCTTCCCCAGAGAAACAAGAGCCCACCAGCCCACTGGCTCCCCACCCTCATCCCGTCGGCCCAGGACCAGCGCCATCCTCCTGTCTCCCCACTCCCCGTGGCCTGGAGAGCTGCCCTCAGGGGCGGGGCCGGCCTGCCCGGGCAGCCGGTGAGCCCGGAGGCCGCGGCGGGGGCCGCAGTGGAGGCCGCAGCGGAGGCCGCAGCGGGGGCCGCAGCGGGGGCCGCAGCGGGGGCCGTGGGACAGCGCAGAGGACAGACCCCCCCCACTCCCAACCTCCCCCAACCCCGCCGCCCCGGCCCGGCCCCTCCATGCAGAAGTCGAACAAGACTCGTTCTGCACAAAACCAGCATTGTAAATACTTTTTAAAAATGTTTAAAAAAAAAAAACACAAAAAAACGGAGCGGGAGCGAGGGCGAGGGCGAGAGCCAGCGCGAGGTCCGAGTCGCTCCCTCCGGTGTGCACTGAGAAATTTATTTACAGGCCGTTGGGCAGAATGAACAATACCCTATTTATTGTATATAATGTTTTATTATAAATCGTGGACTGTATATTGCATTCTGTACATCTGCTGTGGTTTTGTGACGTGCAAATTTGCATGGTTTTGTTGGGTTGGACGATTCTGTTCCCAGCTTTTGGCTTTCTTTTTTCCACTCTCCTTCTTGGGTTGGTTTTTCTCGCAGGACACACCCAAAGATCCACATTTGTATTAAAAAAGAGAAAAAAGAAAAAAACTTCTTGCGTGGTCGGGGAGGCGAGGGCGGGGGACCCCACTGGGGGGGGGGTGTGGGGTGGGCACCGTGGAGTTTCCGGCGAGCTTTTCCCCAGACACCCCCCTTCCTTTACCCCCCACGGCCCCAACTGGGGGGGGTGGGGAGGTGGGGGAGGGGCGCATCCGTGCTGAACGCAGGGTGTGTGTGTGCCAGGGGTATGGGGGTTGGGGGAGAGGGGGTCCCCGCGGGCTTGCTTTCTCTGTCCTACCCCTAACCCCCTCCATCTCAGCACACACACCCCCTCCCCGCCTCCCAGGGTCTGGGTCTATGTACAGCTTTGTGGATTGTGAAAAAAAAGAAAAAAGAAAAAAAAAAGAAAACCAAGCCAATCTGTGTGTCCGTTTCTCACCTTCCGCGCTGTGGCCATGGTGGGAGGCCAGGCCCGGTCAGGCCTCTCCCTGGGGCTCAGGCCTGGGCCTGTCCCCTCCTCTCCCCTTTCCCCCACCCCGGCTGGGGTGGGGGACCCCCTCTGCAGCCCTGCTCCCCTCCCCAGCCTCCTCCCCAGCCCCCTTCCCAGCCTCCTTTCTGCTTGGACGGGGATGGCGGGGTGGAGGGGGGGGACCTTTTGTGTATTTAGGAAGTGATTTTTTTCATAGGCACTTTTATATTAAAAGCAAACCTATATATTGATTGAGGTTTCTTCTTTGTGTCTGTTCAGCTAGAGATGGGGCAGTGGGGAGGCTGGGACCCCCACACTCCCATGCCCCCAGGTCGCCCTCTCCAACCCCAGCAACTGCAACCCCTCCTGGGGGGGCCGGGGGGGCTGGGGGGCAGCGGTTGGGCTGAGACATTATTCTGGTTCTCCCCATAAAAGGGAGGCCCCAGGGGCAAAAGCTACCCAAGTCTTTAGAAGCCTTCCTCAGCCTTCCTCCCCAGCCTCTCCTCTCCAGTCTCCTTTCCCCAGCCTCCCTTCCCCAGCCTCTCCTCTCCAGTCTCCTTTCCCCAGCCTCCCTTCCCCAACCTCTCCTCTTCAGTCTTCCTCCCCAGCCTCCCTTCCCCAGCCTCTACCCCCAGCTTCCTTTCCCTTCCTCAGTCCCCTTCCCTGCCTACTTGGCAGAAGGACCTCCAAACTGAACACCCAGCTTGTGGACTGCCTGGGAGTGGGCAGAGCGGCAGTTACTCCTCCAGGTCCAGCCCCTGCCCACTCCCAGACCCCCCGCAAAGGCCAGACAGCCGGGGGGGGTCTCCCCTGCCCCCCACTGGATTCCTCTCGCTGCTGGCTTCAGGACCTCCTCCATCTTCTGTAACACGAGAGGCTGGTCACGTGGCCCTGCTCTCTGCCTGTCCGTCTGTCCATCCGTCCGTCCATCTGTTCCAGCCGTCCACTCTGTCAGGCGTCTGTGTGCCGCCCTGCACTTCCCGCCTCTCCTCTGTGCTCCCCTGGCCCTTGCTCCCTGCCTCTCCCCTCCAGTACTTAATAACAACTGTGGTACTGGTTCAGCGCTTACTATGTGCCAGGCATTGTTCTAAGCACTGGGATAGATCCAAGAGAGTCAGTTGGACACAGTCCCTGTCCCACATGGGGCTCACAGTCTTCATCCCCATTTTACAGATGAGGTAATTGAAGCACAGAGAACTTGAGTGACTTTCCCAAGGCCACGCAGCAGATACATTAGGGAAGCGGAATTAGAACACACAACTTCTGACTCCCAGGCCTGTGCTCTTTCCACTAGGCCATGCAGCTTCTCTTACCTCCCCTCACCCCCCCCAGTTCATTCTGGCTGCCGATTTGGGCTAATAAATAGTAATAATAATTGTGGTATTTGTTAAGCACTTACTATGTTCCAAGAACTGTGCTAAACATTGAGATAGCTATCATCAGAAAAGATTCTACTGTGTGACTTTGGACAAGTATTTCACTTCTTTGGGTCCCAGTTTCCTCTTCTGTACAATGAGGTTTCATTCCTATTTCTCCCTCCCATATGGGACAGGACTGTGTTCAACCTCATGACCTTGTATCTTTTCCAATGCTTAGTATAGTACCACAAGGCCACGATTATTATTGTTGTTAATTATTATTATTGTTATTAATAATAATAATACTCAGTCCCTGTCCCATAGGTTCACATCACATGAGAAGCAGCGTAGCTCAGTGTAAAGAACCCGGGCTTGGGAGTCAGAAGTTGTGGGTTCTAATCCTGGCTCCGCCACCTGTCAGCTGTGTGACTTTGGGCAAATCACTAAACTCAGTGCCTCAGTTACCTCAACTGTAAAATGGGGATTAAGACTGTGAGCCGCATGGGGGACAACCTGATCACCCTGTATCTATCCCAGCGCTTAGAACAATGCTCTGCCCATAGTAAGCGCTTAACAAATACCAACGTTATTATTATTATTATTATCTTAGAGGGAAGAACAGGTATTTAGGGTTCATTTTGCAGTTGAGAAAACTGAGGCACAGAGAAGTTAAGTGTCTCGTCCAAGATGACACAGCAGGTGAGTATTGGAAGCAGGCTAAACCCCAGGGTTCCTGATCCCCGACCAGTGCTCTCTCCACTAGGCTACACTGCTTCTCTGAGCGAGGGCAGGATGGCTCTGCTGCCCATCCTGCCCTCCTCTGCCCGCTCTGTGGAGGTGGAGGTAGGGGCCCAACGCAGCAGGGCTAGTGTGGCCACCGCCTCAGCGAGGCCCGCTGAGTCGGGGCCTGGGCTGGCACCTGCTTGGTCCTCTCTGTGTCTGAAAGCGGGCGAGCAGGGGCCACCCTGGGAAAGAGATGCTGAGAAGCAGCATGGCCTAGCGGATAGAGCATGGCCCTGGGAATCAGGACTTGGGTTCAAATTACAGCTCCGACACCTGTCTGCTTTGTGAAACCAGTAGGGGTGGATTATGGACAGTCCCACCGACCATACTCAGGATCGGACCACTCCAGCACCTGTTGGGCCACGGGAACACCAGGCCATCTGCCCACCGGCCTCCCGGGCAATTCCCTGGGATGAGCTGGGGCGGGGGCAGGAGAGCTCCACCCCATCCAATGCCCTCCAGGTGACACTGCCAGGTTGCTGAGGTCCCGCCCAGGGAAACCAGGCCTTGCACCCTGGAAACTGCTCCCTGTTGCCTGGCGCCACTTATATGGAGAACAGAGAGAACTGAAAGGTCGACTAGCTAGGGCTGGCTAGGGGCTGGGGACCGGGGCTGACTAGGGGCTAGGACTGGGGTGTGCTAGAGATCGGCTAAGACTGGCTAGGGGCTGGAGACTAGGGCTGCATAGAGGTTAGCTAGAGCTGGCTAGGAGTTGGGGACTGGGCCTGGAGCTGTTTACCCTAAGCTCCAGACCTCCTTGGGCCACCCTGCGCTGGGCCTGCTCTTGGGCTGCTCTTGACCTGCCCTGGGTCTTCCTGTCACACTCCTTCCTCCCCTGGCCTGAATTCCAAGTTCTCCTCCTCTACACTCCAGGGCGAGGGCCAGAGGGAGGGGGGCGCCTGTCGGATGTCTCGTTTAGGAGCCAGAGCTGGAAATGGGGTCTGGGCCAAAGAGCTCCTGCCGCTCCTCTCCCTCTCTTGTCCTCTCCCTCCTCTCCTCCAGTTTCTCTCTCTCTGCTCTCCTCCCTTTTCCTCTGTCTCCCTCCTCTGCTCTGCTCTCCTCCCTTTTCCTCTGCCTCTTCTCCTCTGCCTTTCCAATCCCCTGGGCTCCCCTCCTTTCCCCTCCCCTCCGGTCCCTCGGAGGGTCTGGCATGTCCTTCCCTGTCCTTGACTCAGGGAACAGGAGCTGCAGACCTGATCTCTCTGCCCAGGGAGCAGGTGCCAAGCTTCCTCAGGCAGCAACCACCAGCGACTCTGGCTGCAGGATGGGGCAGAGGGCACCCCCCACTCCCCCCACACTACACACATGCACAACATTCCCCTTCTTCACACCGCCACCACCTCCACTTCTCCAAACACACACTCGCATAGCCAGTAACTACCCCCTTCTCCAAAGCCCCTCTCACCCACCCAGTCAGCATCCCCTCCTAGGAACAAACACATACACACACAGACACACAACACTCCCCTCCTACACACAGTCGCCATGCCCGCTTCTCCAAACACACACACGCACACTCATACAGCCAGAATCCCCTTCTCCAAAGCACCCCCCACCATTACGGTCAGCACCCCTCCTAGGAGCACACAGACACACTCACATACACACCACCGTCAACTAACCCAAAGAAACGCCCCACAGTATGTAATTCTTCAGACCCTTGAGTGGTTGCCGACAGACACCGATGGACCCAGCAGAGGTCCAGAGGAAGACATGCTCACAAGCAGTCACACACGCACGCCGATCCACAGCGACAGAAAGCCATACAATGAAACACACCCACTCAAATACACACGCACCCACAGATGCTCACACCCAAGGCGCACACCCACTGGCCCGTCAAGCACAGGCACATACCCAGTCTGATAGACACTCAGATACACACAGTCACATACAAAGAGATGCGTGCCCACCTCTAGACTGTCAACACCCCCATTTCCACACGGATGCTTACGCAGATACACATGGATTGTAGACCTTCACATAGTCCCCCTGCCTGTGCACCCACCCAGTCGCGTACAAGTATGCCCGTGCACACACGCACACCCCCACACCCCCCCACAGACACGCAGAGTCTCACAGAGACATGCACGCACACATTGCGCAGGGGGCATATGCACGGACGAGCCCGCCCACGTGCACGCACCCCTCCTCCCCCCACCCCCCCACACCCAACTCCCCCCCGGGGCCCAGCCCACAATCTGTTCTCAGCGCCGGCTCCCGCAGCAGGCTGGAGGGTGGAGGGGGCAGGATCCGGAGGAGGAGGAGAAGGAGGAGGAGGAGGGGATCCTGCCTTGGGAAGAGAGGGCTGCCAGGGAGAGAGGAGGAGGAGGAAGAGGAGGAGGAAGAGGATCCCCAGGGGCAGCTGGGGATCCATTGTCAGGGAGAGTCCTGGGCACCCACCGACCAACCAACACCCGTGAGGGGCCGGGTGAGGCCAAGGACCGACCAAGAGGGTGGGGGTGATGGAGGTGGATCCGAGATCCAAGGATGGTGGGAGGGGGTGAGGAAGGATTGGAGGGGAGCGAGTCTGTTCCGCTCCCACACCCTGCTAGTCTGTATTTCTCCTCCGATTCTGCAGAACCTCTCTGTCGGGGCCAGTGGAGCGGGTGCTGGGTCACTCTCTGCCCGACGCCCCCAGGCCCCCCAGGCCTCCAGGCCCCCCTCCCACAAGCCGTGCATCCAGCTGGATGGAGGCAGGCGGGGTCTCCAGCGGGGTCTCAGCCAGGGCGGGCCCTGGATGCAGTGGCACCGTCAGCATCGCCTTGGCACGAACTCCTCCTCTCCACCCTCCTCGGAGGCCCGGCCTAGTCCGGCCCAGCCCGGCCCTGTCCCAGAGGCTTTCTGAGTCCCGGCCAGGGGTCGCGGGGGTGGCCTGGGGTGGATGGGAGGGACCCGGAGCAGGGGATAGGGTTGTTCCCTCTAGTCTACGGGGGCTTACGATGTGCCAGGCACCGTACTAAGGGCTGAGGGGGAGAAAAGCAAATTGATCTGGACATAGTCCCTGTCCCACATGGGGCTCACAGTCTCAATCCCCATTTTACAGATGAGGTAACTGAAGCCCAGAGAAGTGAAGTGATTTGCCCAAGGTCACACTGCAGACAAGTGGCGGAAGCGGGATTAGAACCCATGACCTTCTGACTCCCAGGCCCGGGCTCTAACCCTGCTCACAACGAGCTCACAGTCCAGAATGGGGGAACCAGACATCAGTACAAATAAGTAAAATTACAGATATATACATAAGTGCTTAACTTGTCTGCTGTGTGACCCTGGGCAAGTCAGTTCATTTCTCTGGGCCTCATCTGTGAAATGGAGATTAAGACTGTGCACCCCCTGCGAGAAAGGGACTGCATCCGGCCTGATTAGCTTGGACCTACCCCAGTGCTTAGAACAGTGCCTGGCCCGTAGTAAACGCTTAGCAAATATCATTGAAAGAAAGGCGCCACTTCCGGCCTCACTCCGGGAGTCTTAAGCGTGCCCACCTGGCGTCTTATCCCTGCCCGCCGGGGAGCCGCTGCCAGGGAGGACCGGGCGAGGGGCGAGGGGAGAGAGGTGAGAGGGGAAGGGGGGCAAGAGGGAGGGAGGCCGAGCCGAGTGGTTGCCCGGCAACCCCACAGCTGTCTGTTGACCTAGAAGAAACTGTTCGCTCTTGACACAGCTGGTGTTTACGTGTAACCAAGGCTCTTCTTCTTCATGTTTGCAGGGAGCCGCCGCCGCCTCGGCCTCCGTCTCTGCGGCTCCCTTCCTCCCTCTCCGGCTCCCGCCCCTCCGAGCGCTCCGCAGCTGAGGCCGGGGAGGGTGGGGGGAGGATGCCCACCTCCACACCCAACGGGAATGGAGGCCCCGGGCTCGGTCTCCCCGGGGGCACTGTGGGAGGCTGGCACGGAGGCCGGAAGGGGGGTTGGACGGGAGCAGGGCAAGGAGTTGGTGGGGAGGCTGGTTGGCGAACTGGCCGGGAGGCTGGAGGGGAGGCTGGTGGGGAGACTAGCCAGAGGGTTGACAAGGAGACTGGGGGGGAGGCTGGCCGGGAGGCTCACGGGGAGGCTGGTGTGGATGTTGGCAGGGAGGCAGGAGAGGAGGCTGGTGGGGAGACGGGCCTGGAGGCTGGCAAGAAGGCTGGTGTGGAGGCTTGTGGGAGGCTGGCTTCTCGCTGCCCCCAGCCGCTCTCCTCACCGCAGAAGCCTCGGCCAACTGCCAGGGGCTCCACCGCTCTGGGCCGGACACAGGGGAGGGAGGGAGGGAGAGCGGGAAGGGGATCAGCGAAGGATGCACCGGCGGCAGGATGGCGGAACACACGTGCCCGCAGACAGGGGCACACACGCCCATGGACAGACGTGGGCAGGCGCCCATAATCGCAGCCGCGCGCAAACGGCAGACGCGCAAGCAGACACAGACCTCCAGGCTCACACAATCACACACGCTTGCAGCCGGCACAGCCCCCCCACAGGCACACACATGGTGCCCACATGCACACGCATGCCCACAACTCCCCACGCCGTGCGCACACAGACGCACACACTCACAAGGTGTTCGGGAAACAATGGGCCCACTCCCTCCCCCGCACGAGGTGACCGCGCTCTTTGCTCAGACGCACTGTCTGTCCGCTGCCTCCGGCTGAGTGCCCGCAGGTGCCCTCTCGGAGCCGGCTCCATCCGGGGGAGCCGGAGGAGCTGTCGCCCTGTGCCCGCCCCCCCCCCCCCCCGCAACCCACTCACACACCAAGCTCCAACTCCCCCGCTTTGTGCCCGAGGTTCAGCTTCGGGGGCAGTTGGTGGGGGAGCGTGTGTACAGCAGGAGGGGCCGGGTGCCGGGGGTGGGGGGTTTGGGGGGTGCTGGGCCAGGGTTCGCTGCCCTCACCCTGCCCTTGCCAGGAGGGGAGTTGGGGGAGGGGGAGTGCGTGGCACAAAGCAGCAGGAGAGCTGAAGGTCAGAGATAAAGAGGGGAAGGGCTTGGGAGAGGGGAGGGGGGGATTGGCTGCGGCTTCAGGGCCGAGCCTCTGCCAGCAGCCTTGGAGACGCTCCCCTGGAGCCGGAGGACGAGGGCAGAGAGTCCATAGCGTGGGAGGGGGCAGCGGGGACCCCATTAGCGGTGCGGAGTGCGAGGCAGGGGCCGCCGTCCTCTGCTCGAGGAGATGGAGAGGGGTCCTGGGGGCCACCCCGCCGGGCCAGATCTGCTGCCTCAGCTGCAGCCTCCTCCCAGGGAGGTCAGGGGAGAGACCAGGCCCAGGCGGGGCGGGGGGAGGAAGGACGGACGTGGGCCCAGCCAGAGCCCCTGAATTGCTGCCAGAGAGATCTGAAGGCCTGGGGGAGGGATGGGGCCTCGTGGGGGGGAGGTGTGGGGGGTCTTCGAGGCAGGGAGAGGAGGGAGGAGAGCGCAGGGGGAGAGAGAAGACGATGGTTCTGCTGGCGCCTGAGGGAGGGAGCCGCATCCTGCCTCTCGCCTGGGACGTGTGGGCGACCGGAGGAGTGTCGTGGCCGCACCAGGCCGAGGCGCCTGAGGTGCAGCGCTCCCAAGGGGGAAAGAGACCTCGTGCCTCGTGCCGCAGCAGGAGGGACTGGGGTTAGACCGAGGGCGGACCCGAGCAGGAGTGGGAGGTGCTGGAACCGGTTGACCGGACTCAGGATTGTCCTTCCCTGGATCTTTAAGGACAGCAGGGAGGTGGGAGTGGCTGGGGACCAAAGTCCCGGCCTCCAGGGTGCCCCGGGCCTGTCCTGGCATTGCCCACTGTTCCCTCCCCGGCACCGCAAGTCCCTGCAGCCTGGCAGTGTGAGATGGGGCCTGCTCCTCTGCCTGCTCCTCTGCCCAGCCGAAGGGGACCAAGATGGAGCTGCCCCCAGGGTCTCTGGGAGTGGGAAGAAAGAGCAGATATTTTTAGCTTCCCCGTCAGTGACATTTAGCAACGGGTGGCCCAGGGGAAGGATGGTGTTGGGGGGAAAACACTCTCCCCTCTCTGGGTCCCACCTGCCTGCCCGCCTCCCCCGCAGCACAGCCCCGCCTCCGAGGTAGAGAAGAGGAGGAGGGAAAAGGCTTCCTCTAAGCCACAGGGCCTCCTGGGTTTCCACTCCCCCGGCCCACCTCAAACCGGCACCAAGTTTCTGGGCCAAGGTGACTCGGAGAGACTCGGCCGTGGCAGGCCCTAGAAGACGGGGTTGGGGAGAGAGGTGTTGGCAGGCCGGAGGAAGAAGGGGGTTTCCAGCCCCCCAAGAGATGCAGACCCTAAGGAGCAAGGGCCAGACCTCTGGCCCCTTCAGCCCAGTCCTTATAGGCTGTGGTCTCCTTGCACTGAGGGGCAGGGAGGCCAACTGGGTTCATTCATTCATTCAGTCACTTGTATTTATTGAGCACTTACTGTGAACAGAGCACTGTACTGAGCGCTTGGGAGAGTACAATAGAACAATAAATAGATAATTCCACGCCCACAATGAGCTTACAGTTTAGAGGGGGAGACAGACATTGAAATAAATGGAAATAAATAAAATAGACATGGACATAAGTGCTGCGGGGCTGGGAGTGGAGGGGTGAATAGAGGGAGCAAGTCAGGGCGATGCAGTGGGAGAAGAAGAGAGGAGGGCTTAGTCAGGGAAGCCCTCTTGGAGGAGACGTGGCTTCAATAAGGCTTTGAAGGCAGGGGAGAGTCACTGTCAGTCGAATTCCAGGAAGGAGGGCGTTCCAGGCCAGAGGCAGGACGTGGGCGAGAGAGGTCGGCGGTGAGATAGCGGAGATCAAAGTGGCATCCTGGATAGCCCAGGATGCCCAAGCCCAGCTTGGGGCTCCAGGAGTTGGGCCACGAGGTGCTGAGCCATCGCCATTGCCCCCCGGCCCTGTCTCCCCGACCCCCTTCTGCTTCTTTCTCTCTGTTTCTCTCAACTTCCTGCTCTTCCCTCCCTCCCACTCCCTGAGCTTCTCCTCTCTCTGCCCCCAGCCTGGCCTGCCCCTGCCTAGGGCCCCTGAGTCAGCAGAGGTCCCTCGGGCCGGGGGTGGGGCCCGGGTCTTCCGGGAGAGGACTCACTTTCCCCGTGATTAAACCTCCCGGTCCCCGCACCCGCCACTCCCTTCGAAGGAAGGCCGCCACCGCCGGGCAGACGGGCGGGTGCACAGATGAGGGGGTGGACAGGACCGGCCGGCAGCCCTGGGAGGAAAACCTTCGTCTGTCTTAGGCCCAGGCTCCCCAAGAGCGGCGTGTCGGGGCCGGGGAGGGCTCCTCGTACCCTTCAAATGTGAGGCTGATGGACCCAAGTTCACCCCCGCCCCTTGACCAGGAGTCAGAGAGGATGGTGGCCAGCACTGCCCAGCCCTGGGCTTCCATGGTTAACGCTTGAAAAACATCAGTCTTCGACTCCACTAATACTAATAGTAATAATTATGGTATTTGCTAAGTGCTTACTATGTGTCAGGCATTGTACTGTGCTGGGGTGGACACAGGCAAATCGTGGTGGATACGGTCCTTTGTCCCACGTGGGGCTCACGGTTTCAATCCCCATTTTACAGTTGATGTAACTGAGACCCAGAAAAGTGAAGTGAATGCCCAAGGTCACACAGCAGACAAGTGGAGGAGCCGGGTTTAGAACCCATGGCCTTCTGACTTCCAGGCCCATACTCTATCCATTTACACCATGCTACATCCATCTCATCCTGACGCCCTCTCCCGTCCTCACCCCTCACCTCACGAGCCCCTTCCCCGGTCCCTTCCCCACCCGCTAGCCCCTGCTCCACCTCCCCCATTCCCTTCCCTGCCTTCTAATCTTCCTTCCCGGTCCCCCAAGCCTCTATCGGCCCCTCGGACAACGCCGGGCACCCCGGACGACCCAGTTTGGCTGTGGGCTGGAACCACCGGGTGCCCCCGGGAGTCCCAAACCCGGAGTGGGCTGGGCAGGATGAGGCTGTGAACTGTGAACGGGCCCCATTGATGCTTTTTTTCTTCCAGGCCCCCCAAAGGGCTGTCCCTCCTCTAGGTCTCTTTCTTTGGCACCCCTCACTCAAGCAGGGCGGGCAGAAAGCCAGGTATTTCCAGGAGGGGAGACGAGTCGACTGGGTTCAGGGGACCCAGACTCGACTGTGGTGCATTCCCAGGCGCCGGTGTCTCCGGAGCCACAGTCCTTCCTCCCCACCGCCCCCCAACTCCAGCTCGGGGCCCATCTCCCCGGGGAATCAGGAGGGGAAGGAGGCTGGTCAGGGAAAGGGGAAGGGGAGGGGGCCGCGGCTGCTGCCCTCACTTCATCTTCTGTCTTCGCTCTTCCTCCGGGGCTGGCTCCGGGCTGGCTCGACCAGACAGCTCCAGCCCCCGGCCCCTGCCCGCCGCCCCTGCCCACAGCATCCGCCGGTCCCGCCTGCTGCAGCCCTAGAGCGGGAGCCAACGTGTCAGACGGCCGGAGCCCGGGTTGGGAAGGCAAAACCAAGTTGTGTGGGCTTGAAACCGGACAGCAGGGACTGTGAGGGACACCCCTACAAAATAATAATAATAAATATGGTATTTATTAAGTACCATTTATTAAGTACAGGTAAGGAACTGCATGGAGGAGGGGGTCTCATTCATTCATATGTTTATTTGTATTTATTGAACACTGTGTGCAGAGCACTGTACTAAACACTTGGAAAATACAATAAAGAGAGAGGATCTCTGCACACAACGGGCTTAGAGTCTCTCTCCCTCCCCAGGCCTGAGGAGGAGTTGTGGATCCGGGCAGGGAGCCCAGGCTTGATCACCCCCATCCCCCCGCAATTCGCCCCCTCCCCACTCTTGGCCTTCGGCAGCTGAGAAGTGGGGGTGCCCCCCGCTCTCATCCCTGGTCTTTGACCTCCGAGGGCAGCCCTTCTGTGGCCGCCACCTCCAGCCAGGACCCTTGGGGAATCTGGCACCGGTTCCCTGCCGGCCCCTGGGTAATAATAATAACGATGGTATTTGTTAAGCGCTTCCTATGTGCCAAGCACTGTTCTGAACGCTGGGGCAGATACGAGGTTAATCAGGTCGTTCCATGTGGGGCTCACAGTCTCAATCCCCATTTGACGGATGAGGTCGCTGAGGCCCAGAGAAGTGAAGTGACTTGCCCAAAATCACACAGTTGCTCAGTGGCGGAGGTGGGATCGGAGCCCACGACTCTGACTCCCAAGCCCGGGCTCTTTAATAATAATAATAATAATGTTGGTATTTGTTAAGCGCTTACTATGTGCCAAGCACTGTTCTAAGCGCTGGGGCAGACATGAGATTAATCAGGTCGTTCCACGTGAGGCTCGCAGTCTCCATCCCCATTTCACGGATGAGGTCGCTGAGGCCCAGAGAAGTGAAGTGACTCGCCCAGAGCCACACAGCTGCTCAGTGGCAGAGGCGGGATCGGAATCCACGACCTCTGACTCCCAAGCGTGGGCTCTATAATAATAATAATAATAATGTTGGTAATCGTTAAGCTCGATGGGCCAAGCTCTCTTCTAAGCGCTGGGGTAGATACGAAGTTAATCAGGTCGTTCCACGGGGGGGTCGCAGTCTCGATCCCCATGAGGTCCCTGAGACTCGCCCAGAGTCACAGAGCTGCTCAGTGGAGGAGGCGGGATCGGAACCCACGACTCTGATTCCCAAGCCCGGGCTCTTTAATAATAATAATATTAATAATGTTGGTAATCGTTAAGCGCGATGGGCCAAGCTCTCTTCTAAGCGCTGGGGTAGATACGAGGTTAATCAGGTCGTTCGACGGGAGGCTCGCAGATTGAGACTGAGGTCCCTGAGGCTCGCCCAAAGTCACAGAGCTGCTCAGTGGCGGAGGCGGGATTGGAACCCACGACCTCGGACTGCCCGGGCCGGCTTCTTTCCACCAAGGCAGGCTGCTTAGCCTTAGCCCGGCCCTCCTCTCCCACGATCCCGGCGGAGAGGTTGCCGAATGAGTCAGCGGCGGCCCCCACCCATTCCCACCTGGCACTGCCAGTCACGGCGGCCCAGGGCTGGGCACTGCCCTCGGCCCCTCGCCCCACCGTGGGAGGGGACCCGGCGACCTCTAGCGGCCTGCCAACCCCGGCCGGGCCGCCGCGCTCTCACCTTGCGCCAATCGCTCCACCTCTCTGGGCTGGCCACCTTGGAGGACGTTCATCTCCCCCTCCCTCCCCGTCCCCCGCGGATTCATTCGTTCAGTAGCATTTCTCGAGCGCTTCCTGCGTGCAGAGCACTGGACTAAGCGTTTGGAATGGACAATTGGGCACCAGAGAGAGACCATTCACTCGATGGTATTTCTTGAGCGCTTCCTGTGTGCAGAGCACCGGACTAAGCGCTTGGAATGGACAATTGGGCATCAGAGAGACCATTCATTCGATGGTATTTCTTGAGCGCTTCCTGTGTGCAGAGCACCGGACTAAGCGCTTGGAATGGACAATTGGGCACCAGAGAGAGACCATTCATTCGATGGTATTTCTTGAGCGCTTCCTGTGTGCAGAGCACCGGACTAAGCGCTTGGAATGGATAATTGGGCACCAGAGAGAGACCATTCATTCGATGGTATTTCTTGAGCGCTTCCTGTGTGCAGAGCACTGGACTAAGCGCTTGGAATGGACAATTCGGCACCAGATAGAGACCGTTCTTTCAGTAGTATTTCTTGAGCGCTTACTGTGTGCAGAGCACTGGACTAAGCGCTTGGAATGGACAATTCGGCACCAGATAGAGATCATTCATTCGATAGTATTTCTTAAGTGCTTATTATGTGCAGAGCACCGGACTAAGCGCTTGGAATGGACAATTGGGCACCAGAGAGAGGCCATTCATTCGATAGTATTTCTTGAGCGCTTCCTATGTGCAGAGCACTGGACTAAGCGCTTGGAATGGACAATTCGGCACCAGATAGAGACCGTCCCTGATGGAGGGAAGGCAAACGAGACAACAGATGGGGAATGCTGTGAGCTCTGGAAGAAAGATGCTCTGGAGGCCAAGGAAGAGCAGGCTGGTAGTTCAATGCAGTGGGGAGGGAAGGAATTTTCGGGAAGGGGTGTGGGGGGAACGGGAAGGACGTCTGGGAGGGAGTGGAAAGCCGGATCTCCCTTTCCGCCCACCGGCCCGTGTGGAGTAGGCCGGGGCGGTCCTGGGTGGGGTCTCCTCCTGGGCCGGGATCCCGAGTGCCGGTCCTCCCACCCGGCCCCCTCCCCTCCTCTCCCCAGCCTCTCTGTGACCCCGAGCCGGGGGTTGGGGCGGGGAGGAGTCGGAGGAGCTGGTCACTGCTACAGGAACAGCTTCAGAGGTGCCCGTCCCCGCCCGGCTGTGGGTTATGATAATGTTGGTACTTGTTAGGCGCTTACTATGTGCTGAGCACCATTCTGAGCGCTGGGGGAGATACAGGGTCATCGGGTTGTCCCACGTGAGGCTCACAGTTAATCCCCATTTTACAGATGAGGTCACTGAGGCCCTGCGAAGTGAAGTGACTTGCCCACAGTCACGCAACCGACAAAAATAATGTTGGTATTTGTTAAGCGCTTACTATGTGCAGAGCACTGTTCTAAGCACTGGAGTAGATTCAGGATAATCAGGTTGTCCCATGCGAGGCTCACAGTTAATCCCCATTTTACAGATGAGGTCACTGAGGCCCAGAGAAGTTAAGTGACTTGCCCACAGTCACGCAGCTGACAATAATAATGTTGGTATTTGTTAAGCGCTTACTATGTGTACTGTTCTAAGCACTGGGGGAGATACAGGGTAATTAGGTTGTCCACGCAAGGCTTCCAATTAATCCCCATTTTACAAGGAGGTAACTGAGGCACAGAGAAGTTAAGTGACTTGTCCACAGTCACACAGCTGACCAGTGGCAGAGCCGGGATTCAAACCCATGACCTCTGATTCCCACACCTGGGCTCTTTTCACTGAGCCACGCTGTTTCTCAAGTGGCAGAGCTGGGATTCGAACCCATGATCTCCGACTCCCCAGCCCGGGCTCTTTCCACTGAGCCCCGCTGCTTCTCTGCAAAATAACGTGTCCGATCAGCAGCAGCCCAGGCTCCGAGCCCAGGCCCCAAGTGTCTGCTTCTTGTTGTATTGTCCTCTCCCAGGCGTTTAGTGCAGTGCTCTGCACACAGTAAGCGCTCAATAAATACGACAACGGATGAACGAATGAGAAGGGGGCTAAGAGTCCGGGGCTGAGCGTCGGTGGGCGCCGTAACCCCTCGGGGCGAGAGGCTGCGGAGGGCAGGATGGGCGGAACCCCGGGGTCCCCCCTTCACCTCCCCTCTGCTAAGCCCCCTTTCCCTCTGCTCCTTCCCCTCCCCTCAGCACTGTGCTCATTTGCTCATCTGTATATATCTTTATTACCCAATTTATTTTGTTCATGAGGTGTCCATCCCCTTGATTCTATTTACTGCTCTTGTTTTTGTCCGTCTCCCCCCATTAGACTGTAAGCCCGTCGATGGGCAGGGATGGTCTCTCTCTGTTGCCGAATTGTCCATTCCAAGCGCTTAGTCCAGTGCTCTGCACCTAGTAAGCGCTCAATAAATACTATTGCCTGAATGAGTGACTTTCCTAGCACCCAGGCCCACGCCCGGCCCCCGACCCTCCCACCTAAGGAGACTCCAGAGCAGAAGAGGGGCGGCGGAAGCGAAGGCCGGGGGAGCGTTGGTGCAGAGTGGCTTGGCACGGCCTGGCACGGGAAGGGGAGAGGATGGGAAGGGAGGGGAGGGGGCCCGGAGCCGAGCCACCTGCTTCCCTGGAAGCAACCCTCGTTTGTTGCCTGTGCGGCTGGCCCGCCTGCCCGAGCCCGGCTCTCCGGCAGCGCCGTCCCCAGGAGGGGAGTGTTGCAGGGAGGCATTTGCATTCTGCCAGGCCGTCTGACATCACCCTCCCCCAGTGCCCGTCACCACCTGCCTCCCCGGCCGTGAAGATGGCGCTGGGAGGGGCTCGGGCACCCACTAGGCCTCGACTGCGTGGGTCCCCCGTCCCTCCGCACCCTTGGCACGGTGGGCAGCGGCTGCCGGGTCCCCTGCAGTGGGGCGGGAGAGGAGGCCTGCGTGCCCCAAGGCCTGGGAACGGGGGGGAGGCTGCTCTTCCAGCGCAGCTTTGCTGGGCTCCCGCCATTAACAAATGGGCAAAGGTTGCCTCGTCTCCATGGAGACCAGACGGGGAGCGTGGGGATCTCGGGTGAGAGCTGTGATTAGTAAATGTCAGCGGCACCGGCGCGCTCTCTCGATGCCCCGCGCTGGCACTGCCGGGAGCCAGCCTGGAGAAGCCGGGCGGCGGGGACCCCGCAGGAGGAGGAGGAGGTTAAAGGATGCTGGCATCTGTTAAGCGCTTACGATGTGCGAAGCACCGTCCTAAGCGCTGGGAGGATACCAGGCCATCAGGTTGGCCCCCGTGGGGCTCCCGGTCTTCATGCCCATTTTGCAGTCGAGGTAACGGAGGCCCGGAGAAGCGACTGGCCCAGAGTCACCCAGCTGAAGAGGATCTGAACCCATGACCTCTGACTCGCCAGCCCGGGCTCTTTCCACGGAGCCACGCTGCCGAATTCTCCGTTCCAAGCGCTTAGCAGAGTGCTCTGCAAATAGTAAGCGCTCAATAAATACTATTGAATGAATGCTTCTTGATGGGGACACGGCCACCACCCCCAAAACCGGTCCTGACCGCCCACGCCAGCGGGATGGAGGAACCGGAGGGATGGAGGAAGGACGGGCCAGGGGGCCAAATAATAATAATGTTGGTATTTGTTAAGCGCTTCCTATGTGCAGAGCCCTGTTCTAAGCGCTGGGGGAGATACAGGGTCATCAGGTTGTCCCACATGAGGCTCACAGTCTTCATCCCCATTTTCCAGATGAGGTCACTGAGGCCCAGAGAAGTGAAGTGACTTGCCCATAGTCACCCAGCTGAGAAGGGGCAGAGACGGGATTTGAACCCATGATCTCTGACTCCCCAGCCCGGGCTCTTTCCACTGAGCCACGCTGCATCTCTTCAAAGGCCCCCACCGTGGGAGCGAGCCCCGGGGAGGGCTGCACGGAGGCAACGTCGGGGAAGGGGCCAGTCCGTGCAGCACGGCCCTGAGCGGGGGGTTTCCCGGGGACCCCGTGGGAGCCTCGGCCTGCACCCCCATGGACACGCGAGAGCCGCCCCACGACCCCCAGCCCACGGGTGAAGGCAGAGGCGGCAGCGCCCAGCCACTCGGGGCTGCCCACACCCAACAGAGAAGCAGCGTGGCTCAGTGGTAAGACCCTGGGCTTGGGAGTCAGAGCTCATGGGTTCGAATCCCACCTCTGCCCCTTCTCAGCTGGGTGACTGTGGGCAAGTCACTTCACTTCTCTGGGCCTCAGTGACCTCATCTGTCAAATGGGGATTAACTGTGAGCCTCACGAGGGACAACCTAATGACCCTGTATCTCCCCCAGCGCTTAGAACAGTGGTCTGCACCTAGTAAGCGCTTAACAAATACCAACACTATTATTATTAACTTCTCTGTGCCTCAGTTTCCTCATCTGTAAAATGGGGATGAAGCCTGTGAGCCTCACGGGGGACAACCTGATGACCCTGTATCTCCCCCAGTGCTTAAAACAGTGCTCTGCACCTAGTAAGCGCTCAACAAATGTCAACATTATTATTATTAACTTCTCTGTGCCTCAGTTTCCTCATCTGTAAAATGGGGATGAAGCCTGTGAGCCTCACGGGGGACAACCTGATGACCCTGTATCTCCCCCAGCGCTTAGAACAGTGCTCTGCACCTAGTAAGTGCTTAACAAATACCAACATTATTATTATTAAAAGGGGGATGAGGACTGGGAGCCTCACGGGGGACAAACTGATGACCCTGGATCTCCCCCGGCGCTTAGAACAGTGCTCTGCACATAGTAAGCGCTTAACAAATACCAACATTACTATTTGTTGGTATATTATAGATTATATGAATAGATATTATATTTGTTGGTATATTATAATAACATTATTATTAACCCCCTCGGCACACCGAAAGTGGCCAAGGTGCCCAGGCCAGCGTGCGCTCCGCCCCCCCGCCAGCCAATGGGAGGCCGCGGGAGGGGCTCAGGCCACGCCCATCTTAGCCACGCCCCCAACCCCTCCCTCATCCGGGTCCCACCGAAGCCACGCCCCCTTCGAGCCGCTCCTCCCCCCCCCCTTCCCGACCCTTTTAAGGACAGGCCGGAAATTCCTCCCCCCTTCTTCGTTTTGTGCTCTTCCCCAGCGCTCAGGCCGGTGCTCGGCACCCAGGAGGGGCTCGCTAAATCGTTCATTCAGTAATAATAATAATGTTGGTATTTGTTAAGCGCTTACTAGGTGCCGAGCACTGTTCTAAGCGCTGGGGGAAATACAAGCTGATCAGGTTGTTCCACGTGGGGCTCACAGGCTTCATCCCCATTTTCCCGATGAGGTCACTGAGGCACAGGGAAGTTAATAATAATAATGTTGGTATCTGTTAAGTGCTTACTAGGTGCAGAGCACTGCTCTAAGCGCTGGGGGAAATACAAGGTGATCAGGTTGTCCCACGTGGGGCTCACAGTCTTCATCCCCATTTTCCCGATGAGGTCACTGAGGCACAGGGAAGTTAATAATAATGTTGGTATCTGTTAAGCGCTTACTAGGTGCCGAGCACTGTTCTAAGCGCTGGGGGAGATACGGGGGAATCAGATTGTCCCACGTGGGGCTCACAGTCTTCATCCCCATTTTCCTGATGAGGTCACTGAGGCACAGAGAAGTTAATAACGTTGGTATTTAAGTGCTTACTAGGTGCAGAGCACTGCTCTAAGCGCTGGGGGAAATGCAAGCTGATCAGGTTGTCCCACGTGGGGCTCACAGTCTTCATCCCCATTTTCCTGATGAGGTCACTGAGGTACAGAGAAGTTAATAATAATGTTGGTATTTGTTAAGCGCTTACTAGGTGCAGAGCACTGCTCTAAGCGCTGGGGGAGATACAGGGTCATCAGGTTGTCCCACATGAGGCTCACAGTCTTCATCCCCATTTTACAGATGAGGGAACTGAGGCACAGTGAAGTGACTGGCCCACAGTCACCCAACTGACAAGTGGCAGAGGTGGGATTCAAACCCATGACCTCTGACTCCCCAGCCCGGGCTCTTTCCACTGAGCCAAGCTGCTTCTCTATTAAGTGCTTCCTGTGTGCTGAGCACTGGACTAAGCGCTTGGAATGGACAATTCATTCATTCATTCAATAGTATTTATTGAGCATTTCCTGTGTGCTGAGCACTGGGCTAAGTGCTCATTGATTAGACTGTCAGCCCGTCATTGGGCAGGGATTGTCTCTATCTGTTGCCGAATTGTAATAATAATAATAATAATAATGGTATTTGTAAAGTGCTTACTATGTGCCAAGCACTGTTCTAAGCGCTGGGGGGATACAAGGTGATCAGGTCATCCCCCGTGGGGCTCACCGTCTTCATCCCCATTTTACAGATGAGGGAACTGAGGCCCAGAGAAGTGAAGTGACTTGCCCAAAGTCACACATCTGACAAGGATGGATCCAGGATTAGAACCCATGACCTCTGACTCCCAAGCCCATGCCCTTTCCACTGAGCCACGCTGCTTCTCCGGGTTAATCCAAGCATTTCTCCTCGCCCGCCTTGATTACTGCTTCGACCTCCTTGTTGATTTCCCTGCCTCCTGTCTCTCCCCACTCCAGTCCATACTTCATTCTGCTGCCGGGATCGGTTTTCTACAAAAACCTTCAGTCCGTGTTTCTCCCCGCCTCAAGAACCTCCAGCGGTTGCCCATCCACCTCCCCAACAAACAGAAACTCCTTACCATCGGCTTTAAAGCACTCCATCACCTGGTGCCCTCCTACCTTACCTTCCTGATTTCCTACTGCCGCTCATCCTGCACACTTTGCTCCTCTGATGCCAACCTACTCACTTTACCTCGATCTCCTCCATCTCGCTACCGACCTCTCGCCCACGTCCTCCCTCTGGTCTCGAACACCTTCCCTGTTCATATCTGATGGACAATCGCTCTCCCCGCCTTCAAAGCCTTATTGAAGGCACATCTCAGATAGGCACTCATTTCCTCTTCTCCCACTCCCTTTATTTGCATCCTTTATTCACCCCTCTCTCAGCCCCGTGGCACTTATACATATCCAGAATTGATTTATTTTTATTAAAGTCTGTGTCCCATTCTAGACTGTAAGCTCCTGGTGGCAGGGAACGTGTCTACCAACTCTGCTATATAATAATAATGTTGGGATCTGTTACTTACTATGCTTACATAGTGCTTACTATGTGCAGAGCACTGTTCTAATCGCTGAGGGAGATACAGGGTCATCAGGTTGTCCCACGAGAGGCTCACAGTTAATCCCCATTTGACAGATGAGGTAACTGAGGCACAGAGAAACGAAGTGACTTGCCCACAGTCACACAGCTGACAAGTGGCAGAACTGGGATTAGAACCCAAGACTTCTGACTCCCAAGCCTGGGCTCTTTCCACTGAGCCACACCGCTTCCCTATATAATACTTTCCCGAGCACTTAGTACAGTGCTCTGCCCACGGTAAGTGCTCGGTAAATATGATTGATTGATTTTTTGAAAGATCACAGGCCTGGGAGTCAGAGAACCTGGATTCTAATCCTGGCTCTGCCAGTTGCCTGCAGTTTGAACTTGGGCAAATCATTTCTCTGTACCTTGGTTTCCTCACGTGTAAAATGGAGATGAAATACCTGTTCTCCTACTAAGACCGCAAGCTCTATGTGGGACAGAGACTATGTCTGATTTAATTCTTGGATCTGTCCCAGACTTAGTATAGGGCCTGGCACATAGTGCTTAAATGCCACAATTATTATTATTAGTGTATTGGTATTTGCTAACTGAGTAGTGGGGGAACTGGTATATTAGTGAGCACTCACTGTACTAAGCGCTTGGGAAAATTCCCTGCCCACGGGAACTCAAGATGCTGAGCCAGCTGGACTGCCCCGAGCCCCGGTTTCCCTGAGAAGAGAGAGTGGAGAGCAGGAGGCTTGGGCCCTCCCTGAGGTACTGGTTCTGCAGACCGCTCCCTCCTTCCCTCCCAAAACCCAGTTCTAATCCCGGCTCTGTCACTTGTCTGCTGTGTGACCTTGGGCAAGTCACATAACTTCTCCGTGCCTCAGTTCCTTCATCTGTAAAATGGGGATTGACTGTGAGCCCCACGTGGGGCAGGGACTGTGTCCTATCTTGTATCTATCACAGCACTTAGTATAGTGCTTGGCACATAGCAAGCATTTGATTGCATTTATTGAGCGCTTACTGTGTACAGAGCATTGTTTAAAGCGTTTGGGAGAGTACAATACAATGATAAACGGACGCCTTTCCTGCCCACAAGGAACGACCCAGAAAGGGAGGGAGGAAGGGAGGAAATTGGTTGGGAGATCCGATTCCCAAGCCCTGTTCGGCGATGGAGATATTTCCCGGTCACCTAGGCCGGGGTGGGTCGCTGACATTCGAAAGCATGGCTCAGTGGAAAGAGCCCGGGCTTGGGAGTCAGAGATCATGGGTTCGAATCCCTGCTCTGCCACTTGTCAGCTGTGTGACTGTGGGCAAGTCACTGCACTTCTCTGGGCCTCAATTACCTCATCTGTCAAATGGGGATTAGCTGTGAGCCTCACGTGGGACAACCTGATTACCCTGTATCTACCCCAGCACTTAGAACAGTGCTCTGCACATAGTAAGCACTTAACAAATACCAACATTATTATTATTATTATTTTTAAAAGGCAGGGAAGGAGAGGTTGGGGCTAAAAGCATTCCTTTGGATCCACAGACAGGCTTCAGCCTGCCAGGAGGGAAGGAGAGATAGATATTCTCTGATTTACCCCCCAGTAACTGCATACACACACACCCGCCCCTGCAACCCCAACTCCACCCATGCCCAGCTACCATCACTGAACCACACTACCACCCGCCCACGAGAAAGGCCCCTGGAGGTCCCTCCGAGGCACCAGAAGCAGCTTTTCTTGTCTCTTAGTGGTATCAGGAAGCGAGGCCCAGGAATAGCTCTCCCAGCAGGAAGCAGCCGCTGCTTTTCATCTGCCCCTCCCCCTGTTTCACCGGGAGAAGACTCCCAGATCAAACCGGATTCAGGGAATTTGTCCACTTTTAGAGGTTTCCTTCCCTTTCTTCCTTTCTTTCACTCCACACTGCCTTATTCCTCCCTCCCCCCCGCTAAATGTGCCCCTTCTGCAGAGCTTCTGGGAACTGGCAGAGAGAAGATAAAGAAATGCACCCCCAGTTTGGCTCAAACCAGGGAAAGGCACTAATCACCGCTATTGCATCAGGCTGGGGCTTGAGAGCCTTGTTCTGGGTCCCAGAGGTTAGCTGACTCAGCCTGCCTGAGGGAAGGAGGGATGGAGGGAGGGAAGGAGCTGAGCGGGATCTACAACCCTGCCTCAAATCCCCTCCAGGATCTGTCTCAGAAGTGACTGGGGAGAGTCACAGTCAGACAGACCCCTGCAGGGGGAGGGTGGGCGGCTCAACCGGCCCCAACCAGCCTCAGCAGCATCGATGTTTTTCACCATGACCTCTGGAAAGGCCCTGTCAGCTCTCGCTCCCCTGGCGACAAGGGTAAACCCCTTCTATTCCTCGGTCGAGAGTCCTGCTAGGCTCCTGGAAGGCAGATGTTCCCTCCAGGGACCCAGTAACACTACCGGGTCTCTGGGGGAAGGGAAAAGGTGAAGGGGGGCTTTTCAACAGCAAGGGGGCTGAACACTGGACAGGGAGAAGCACAAGGGAAAATGGAGAAAGCTGCAAAGGCCATGGCGAGCCAAGGGATAAAAGGATTTGGGGATTTCTCTTGGCCTTTCAGAGAAGAGTCGGCCAGGGTAGAGAGGGAGGCCAGGTCAATAGGTGGATCGAGGAATCCCCCCACCCCCAATTCCTACGCTCCCCCACTCCCTCAGACCATGAGAACATATCTTGATAATTTAATCGTGGGATTTATGCACACGATATGTGCCAAGCACTGTACTAAGATGATCAGGCCGGACACAGTTCCTGTCCCATGGGACTCATAGCCTAAAAAGGAGAAAGAACAGGCATCTACCCCCATTTTACAGATGAGGAAACTGAGACAGAGAAGGTCATACTGCAAGCAAGTGGTGAAGCCGGACAGAGATCCCAGGTCCTCTGACTTTCAGGGCCGGGTTCTTTCCACTAGGTTATGCTGGTTCTTTAAAATCTCCTGGATTTGTGCCAGCACCCCTGGGATCCACCCTCTGGCCTGGCAACACCCCTCTGAAGGAGTAGGGAGTACCCCAAATCCCCATTCCCTGCCCAGGGAGAACTAATTTGCTCAAGATGACTCAGGGAAAGCAGCGTTCAAGGAGTTCCAGCCATCAAGCCAGCCTCCCGGCCTGGTCCATGGTAGTTTTTAAATGCTTACTATGTGCCAGGCACCGTATTAAGCACTGGAGTAGATACAAGCTAATCAGGTTGGGCACAGAGAAGTGAAATTAATTGTCCAAGGTCACACAGCAGACAAGTGGCAGAGCTGGCACAGCTAATCGGATTGGACCCAGTCCCACTTGTCTGCTGTGTGACCTTGGGCCAGTCATTTCATTTCCTCTGTGTCTCTCTGTGTAAAATGGGGATTAAGACTGTGAGGCCCATGTGGGATAGGGACTATATCCAACCTGATTAGCTTGTATCTACCCCAGTGCTTACAGCAGGACTTGACACATAGTAAGGTGCTTAACAATGCTATCATTATTATTATTAGTGGCAGGGATTAGAACCCAGGTCCTTCTGATTCCCAGGCCCATCCTCTATCCACTAGGTCAATCTGCTTCTTACCTGGAGACATTTTACCACATATGGATGGGGTAGGATCGATTAATCAGTGGTATTTATTGAGTGCTTGCTGTATGCAGGGCAGGGTACGAAGGGCTTGGGAGAGTATAGTGCAGCAGAGTTAGTAGACATGTTCCCTCCCCAACAGGCGATCCCAGACTAGAGGGGAAGACAGACATTAAAATAAAGTAAGGATACATATAAGTGTCGTGGGGCTGAGGATAGGGTGAATATCAAGTGCTTAAAAGGTACAGATCCAAGTGCCTAGGTAAGGCAGAAGGGAGAGGGAATAAGGGAAATTAGGGGTTAGTTGGGGAAGACCTCTTGGAGGAGATTTGCTTTCAATAAGGCTGCAGCGGGGGGACAGTGGTGGTCTGTTGGACGTGAAGGGGGAGGAAGTTTCAGGTCAGAGGGAGAACAGGGGCAAGGGATAGGTGATGAAATAGATGAGATCAAAGTACAGTGAATAGGTTGACAAGTGGAGGAGCCAAGTGTGCAGGCTGGGTTGTAATAGGAATGTTTGTGTAGTTCCTCCTGTTCTCTCCCTGTTTCAGTCTATACTTCATTCAGCTGCCTGGATTATCTTTCTATAGAAATGCTCTGGGCATGTCACCCCCCTCTTTAAGGAACTCCAGTGGTTGCCTATTAACCTTGGCGTGAAGCAAAGACTCCTCACTTTTAGCTTCAAGGGTCTCCATCATTTTGTCCCCCCCACCTTACCTCCCTTCTCTCCTTCTGCAGCCCAGCCCGCACACTCCGCTCCTCTGCCGCTCACCTCCTCATGGTGCCTCGTTCTCGCCTGTCCCACCGTCGACCCCTGGCCCACATCCTACCTCTGGCCTGGAACGCCCTCCCTCCCCACATCCGCCAAACTACCTCTCTTCAAAGCCCTACTGAGAGCTCACCTCCTCCAGGAGGCCTTCCCAGACTAAGCCCTCCCTTTCCCTCTGATCCTCCTCCCCTCCCCAATATGTATCTATAATTCTATGTATCTATTTTGATGCTATTGATGCCCACTTGTTTTGTTGTCTGTCTCCCCCATTCTAGACTGTGAGCCCATTGTTGGGTGGGGATTGTCTCTATCTGTTGCCAAACTGTACATTCCAAGTGCTTAGTACAGTGCGCTGCACATAGTAAGCGCTCAATAAATACTATTGAATAAATCTGTTGCTGAATTGTTCTTTCCAAGTGCTTAGTACAGTGCTCTGCACCCAGGAAGCACTCAATAAATACGACTGAATCGATGAAAGTCAGTGAGGTAATAATAATGATGGCATATTGTTTAGCACTTATTATGTGCTAAGCACTGTTCTAAGCGCTGGAAGATAGAAGGGAGTGAGCAGCCTGACACTCTATTGTAGTGAACACTGTTTGCCTTTGGCTCTGCCCATGGGCAACCTGAGGTGCCCAGCCCTGAAGGCTCTCCCAGATTTTTCTGGGGAGCATGGGAGGACATTGAGAAGCAGCATGGCTCAGTGGAAAGAGCCCAGGCTGTGGAGTCAGAGGTCGTGGGTTCAAATTCCGGCTCCGCTGCTTGTGAGCTGTGTGACTTTGGGCAAGTCACTTAACTTCTCTGTACCTCAGTTACCTCAACTGTAAAATGGGCATTAAGACTGTGAGCCCTACGTGGGACAACCTGATCACTTTGTATCCTCCCAGCACTTAGAACAGTGCTTTGCACATAGTAAGCGCTTAACAAATGCCATCATTATTATTATCCTGGCTCTGGCTGGGAGGGGACCACTGTTTGCCCTTGACTCTGCCCACGGGCAACCTGAGGTGCCCACTCCCGGAGGCTCTCCCAAATTTTTCTGGGGGGCATGGGAGGACATCCTAGCTCTGGTTTGGGGGGAACCACTGTTTGCCCTTGGCTCTGCCCATGGGCAACCTGAGGTGCCCAATCCTGGAGGCTCTCCCAGATTTATTCTGGGGGCATGGGAAGACATCCTGGCTCTGATTTGGGGGGAACCACTGTTTGCCCTTGGCTCTGCCCGTGGGCAACCTGAGGTGCCCAACCCTGGACGCTCTCCCAGATTTATTCTGGGGGCATGGGAGGACATCCTGGCTCTGGTTTGGGGGGAACCACTGTTTGCCCTTGGCTCTGCCCATGGGCAACCTGAGGTGCCCAGCCCCGGAGGCTCTCCCAGATTTTTCTGGGGGGCATGGGAGGACATCCTAGCTCTGGTTGGGGGAGGACCATTGTTTGCCCTTGGCTCTGCCCGTGGGCAACCTGAGGTGCCCAGCCCTGGAGGCTCTCCCAGATTTATTCTGGGGGCATGGGAGGACATCCTGGCTCTGGCTGCAGGGAGTGGGGAGGGGCACTGCCCTTCAGAAAAGAGCAACCCAGATGGGGAACTGAGCAGCCATTTTCTCATGGCTGTGGCCACCGTCTGGAAAGTCCTTTCCAAATGGTCACCGTAGCCTTTGACCCTAGTTTCTCCTTCAAGGCCCGCCCCGACTCCTCTCCCTCCTCAGTGTCAGCCTTATTGACTGACTCTTCCTCCCCCCACCCAACTTCCTCACGCTCGGGAGGGGGAGGGAAAGCGGAGACCAAACCAACTACGAAAAGAGGGGGGGTGAGGCCACAGAGAGTGTCTACGACCTACTCTCCTAAAACCGCTACCTTCTCCAAATGTCCCCTTTCTCATTACTAAATGCTCTGCGTTCTTTTCAGGGTTGAACTCTCTTTCTCCTTCGCGTGGAAAGTTCACTTTCCATCGACTCTCCCCCCCCCTTTTTGAGTTGGTCTTTCCCGGCTTGCTCCTATTTGCGGAAGTGGTTCGGGTGGAGTTCCCGGGTCGGGGCCTCCCGAGTCGGTTTTTTTAAAAGGAGGTTTGACGAGCGGGCGTGGGAGCCAATGGGAAGCCAGGATTCCCCTGGGGGGCGGGGCTAACGTCCAATCTCGGCCATTAGAAGGGCGGGGCGGGGGCGTAGGTTGGGGAATCGTGTAATGGCGGCTGGGGGTTACCTTGTTGGCGTAAGGACTGGCCGTGGCCAGTAGGCCGTCGAGGGTGGCTACTAGCCCTTCTCCTTTTGCACGCGGGAGGGGAGGTAAGAGGAGTCCACTGAGGCTGGAGGGAGGGACGGTCCCACCTGTCAATCAATGCTATTTGGGGGTGGGGGGAGCTCTTACTAGGTGCAGGGCAATGTAGTAATAATAATGTTGGTATTTGTTAATCATAGTAATGTTGGTATTTGTGAAGCGCTTCCTAGGTGCACTGTTCTAAGCGCTGGGGGAGGTACAGGGTTAGCAAGTTGTCCAACTTGAGGCTCGCAGGCTTTGTCTCCATTTGGCAGATGAGGCCCAGAGAAGTGGCTTGCCCAAAGTCACCCAGCTGGCAATAATGATGGTATTTGTTAAGCGCTTACTATGGGCAGGGCACTGTTCTAAGCGCTGGGGGAGGTACACGGTTAGCAAGTTGTCCGATGTGAGGCTTGCAGTCTTCATCCCCATTTTACAGATGAGGCCCAGAGAAGTGAAGTGACTTGCCCACAGTCACCCAGCTGACAAGGGGCAGAGCCGGGACCTCTGACTCTCAAGCCCCGGCTCTTGCCTCTGAGCCACGCTGCTTCCCAGCTACACTGTACTGGACGCTCGGGACCTGGGGAGGGGGAGGCTGCCCCAAGGAGAAGCACGGGGGGCAGCAGTGTAAAGGGAGCGCGGCAAGGAGGGTGAGGCCTGACCAGGAAGATTTGTCCATTCCAAGCGCTTAGTCCAGTGTTCTGCACATAGTAAGAGCTCAATAAGTAGATTGAATGAATGAAAGATGCCCGTGGGGAGGGAGGAGGCCCCACGGAGGGGAAAAGGATGGGCAAGGGGCAGAGCTGTACCCACAGCGAGGAGGGTGGGGCGGAAGGAAGGGCCAGGGCGAGGGGTTGCCCAGGCCGAGCAGCGCTGCAGAGTGAAGGACTGGACAAGGTTAGTTCCCCCCCCCCCCCCAAATAATAATGGTTTTTGTTAAGTGCCTACTATGTGCAAAGCTCTGTTCTAAGGGCTGAGGGGAGTACAAGGTCATCAAGTTGTCCCCTGTGGGGTTCACAGCCTTAATCCCCATTTTACAGATGAGGTCGCTGAGGCACAGAGAAGTGAAGTGACTTATTGAGCACTTACTCTGCGAAGCACTTGGGAGGGTACCATACAACAGTAAACAGACACATTCCTTGCCCGCATCTTCTTTACAGGCTAGAGGGTGAGACAGACATTTATAGAAATGAATAAATTAGATATGTGCATAAGGGATGTGGGGCTGGGGCGGGCGATGAATAAATAAAAGTAATGGTATTTAAGTGCTTACTAAGTGCCAGGCACTGTACTAATAATAATAATGTTGGTATTTGTTAAGCGCTTACTATGTGCAGAGCACTGTTCCAAGCGCTGGGGTATACAAGGTAATCAGGTTGTCCCACATGAGGCTCACGGTCTTAATCCCCATTTTACAGATGAGGTAACTGAGGCACAGAGAAGTTAAGTGACTTGCCCACAGGATGCAAGAAAATTGGGTTGGACACAGCCCCTTGTCCCACATGGGCTTCACAGTCTCTATCCCCTTTTCCAGACAAGGGAACTGAGCCACAGAGAAGTTAGTAACTTGCCAGAAGTCACCCAGCAGACAAGTGGAGGAGCCGGGATTAGAACCCATGACCTCTGACTCCCGAGCCTGGGCTCTTTCCACTGAGCCACGCTGCTGCTTCGAAAAAGCAAAAGCTGCCACCGGGGTGCTCAGGGTAGAAGAGGATACAAAGAAGACCTCACCCCGGGGGAGTCATCGAGGTCACCGTCTCCTCGTGCCTGTGAGGAGGGCCACACTTTTATTAAAATCTCTCTCCTCCTCTAGACTCCAAGCTAGTTGTGGGCAGGGACTGTGCTTATGGTTATACTGCACTCTCCCAAGCGGTTAGTGCAGTGTGCTGCACATAGTAAGCGCTCAATAGATAGGATTGACCAACTCCAAGTGGCAGCTGAGCTGGGCCCGATGACCTCCGGGGTCAAGACCACCCCAGTTGGGGTTTGTTGGTCTTGTTCAGATTTTGAAGAGGGGGTCCCCTCCTGCTGGGGCTGATGGGAAGGTTCTTTTTAATAATAATAATTATGGTATGAAACGCTTACTATGTGCTGAGCACTGCTCCAAGCGCTGGGGTAGATACTGGATAATCACATTGTCCCGTGTGGGGCACACATTTTTTAATCCCCATTTTTACAGATGAGGTAACTGAGGCACAGAGAAGTGAAGTGACTTGCCCAAGGTCACACAGCAGACAAGTGGCAGACCTGGGATTAGAACCCACGACCTCTGACTCCCAAGCCCGGGCTCTTTCCACTAAACCATGCTGCTTTTTGGGGCCAGTGGTGGTCTGGGGATTGACGGAGGGAGGACCGGAGGGACGTCACAGAGTGGACCCATGCGCTTTTCGCCTTAGCTCACTCTGGCCGCTAATGGTCACCGCTCAGCCGGACCCCAGGCGGTGCAGGATCTTGGGGTGACCACTTCCTGTGGAAGCTTGAAAGGTCTCAGGGTAAAAATGTGAGTTTTCTTAGATTTCTCCAGCAGCACAATGGGTTGGATTTACTGTGTACTGTGTAAAGAGCACTGCATTAAGCCCTTAATAAAGTACAGTGTGGTGGAGTTAGTTGAGAAGCAGCATGGCCCAGTGGAGAGGGCACAGGCCTGGCAGTCAGAAGGACCCGGGTTCTAATCTCAGCTCTGCTACTTGCCTGCTGTGACTTTGGACAAGTGACTTAACTTTGCTGTGCTTCAATTCCCTTGTCTGTAAAATGGAGATTAAGACGAGCCTTATGTAGGACAGGGGTTGGATCCAACCTGATTAACTTGTATCTACCCCAGCGCTAAAAACAGTGCCTGGCAGTTAGTATGTGCTTAACAAATACCATTGTTATTATAATACACATTCCCTGCCCACAGTGAGTTTACAGTGTAGAGGAGGAGATGGACATTAGTATAAATATATTTATGGATATGTACAGAGTGCTGTGACGTGAGAGTGAATGAAGGTTGCATAGTAAAATCTTGCATGGACTGGAGTGTGGGAATGAGGCCCAGGCTGAGTAACCCAAGCAACACTCCAGACTGGTCCACACCCTTCCCTTCTCCCTGCTCCCTCTGGGCCCCTGGGGGATGGGGCAGAGAGCGATGGCAGCTTTGGTGCCATAGGGCAAGCCTGGCAGGACACCGTGTAGCTAGGCCCGAGCAGGTGGTCACACTGGCTTGGACTCGTGGGCCAAAGGTGGCCTTGAAAGTCAGGAGACCCCATTTCTGATCCTGGCTTCGCCACGCGCTGTGGGACCTTGGGAAAGTCGAATAACTTTTCTGCACTTCAGCTCAGACTGAGCTCCAGTTCATGGTATTTCTTAAGGACTTGCTGTGTGCAGAGCACTGTACTGAGCACTTGAGAGAGTACAGTAGAATTGTAGGCATGATCCCTGTCCTCAAGGGGCATACGACCTATTCAGTCGGATTTGTTCAGTTGTATCTGACCCCTTACTGTCTGCGGAGCACTGTACTAAGCACTTGGGAGAGTACAGTATAGCAGTAAACAGATACATTTTCCACACCCAATGAGCTTACAGTCTAGAGGACTATAAACTCTACAGCCTAGCCTGGGGGGAGACTGTCATTAAAATAAACTCTGAATAGGAGAAGCCACAGAAGGGGGCTAGGGGTTAGGGTATCAAAGTGCTTAAAGGTTAGGGACTGTGACCCCTCTTATTCTGGATCTATCCCGGTGTTTTGCACAGTGCTTGGCACTCAGTAAGCACTTAAATACCACAGTAGTTATTCTTATTACTGGCATGCACTCCCCGCCCAGCTGAGATGAGCAACACCTGTGTTCATTGCTGTTTTACTTTATCACTTCCTCTTCTTATTAATATACTTTTCTGTCTCCCCTGCTAGATTTCAGCTCTTGAAGGCCAGGGTCATGGCCACTAACTCTGTTACTCTCCTCAGTGTTCAGAGCAGTGGCTTGCCCACACTGTTGATCCATATAGTCGCGTCAGAGCTGAGTTCCATCCTTACAACTTTGCAGGGAGGGGAGCCCACCCCTCAGTCCTCCCAGAGCTTTTCCTTTCAATCCTAATAATAATAATAATAATGGTATTTATTAAGCTCTTCCTATGTGTCAAGCACTGTTCTAAGCGCTGGGGTAGAGACAAGCTAATCAGGTGGGACACAGCCTGGAGAGCCAGGGAAAAGAGTTTTTACTTCAATTACTGTTCTGGAGGTGGGGTGGGGGTCTCTCCATCGATCGCTCTTTGCCTCTCCCTCAAGGGAGCAATTTTCTTGGGAACTTCCTGCTTCCTTCCTTAGGGGTGGCTGCCTTTCCTGCTTGGGGGACCTCTGGTTGTGAAAGGTTCAGAACTAACACCCACCACTGGGTGCCATTTGGCGTCTCCGTGCCGGCCTCCACCCTGTACAGTTTCGGTTTGATCTGCTCATCGGACAGGTTGGCAGGGCCGAGACCCAAGAGATCAGGAGCCTTCCTCGGTCCGAAGCCCCGTTCAGGTCCAGCTGGTCTGGCTTCGCTTCCGGGCAGAGGCGGAGTCACCCTGCCCAGCTGCTCCGGAGGCTCCTGGGAGACATCTTAGAAGAGGCTTGTGGCTCTCCATTGTGGGGAAGGGCACCCCAGCCACGTTGCTGGGCAGGCGGCCTCGGCAACTGGAGTGACCAGACTGGAAACCGGTGGACGGGCCAGGGGCCGGCTACAGACGGAGGGAGGCATCGGGCAGCTGAGCGCGGGCGGAGGGGCCGGGGCGTGTCTCGGCGCTCTGAGACCGAAACCCGGAAAGGAAGTCGCCAGTCCCAGGAGGAAGGAAGGGGCCTGCCCGACGGAGGTTCCCTTCCAGATGTCTTTGGCCCCCGAGCCCCCGGCCCCTGACAAAGTCCGGTGGCCCCGGGGACCCCTTAGGACAGACTTGTTTTTACTTCCAGTTACCGTGGGCAGCAGGGGGATGGGGGCGACTCCCAAGTCTGCCCAGCGGCAGGGGCCGTGTGGGAGTGTTTGCCGTGGCAGGGTCAGAGTGCAGGGTGGGCAGGGCAGCAGCTGCCCAAGGAGAGCAAACTCAGCTGCTTCCTGCAGGCACAGGTAGGGAAGCCAGAAAGCCCGTCACAGGCGGTGGGAGACAGGGGCATAACGGAGCCTGCCTGGTCTGAAGGTCGCTGGTGGTCTGGCGACCTCGATCTGGGAGGGGCCGGTAGGGAGGCAGAATGCAGCCTCTCGGCGCCCTGCAATCTCCCCGTGGAGTGACTCCACCCCGGATCGGCAGGCGTTCGGAATTCTAATCCCGAGGTGGGTTTGGACTGGAAGGCCTGTCGGGTCCCTCCCCGCCCCGCCGCTGTGAGGAATGAGGATCTCCCTCACCGCCGTTTCCGCCTCACCCATCTTGGGGTGCCCCAGAGTGTCCGGCCCTCGGCGGCAGGGAGGAGGGGTGGGGAAATCCGGACCCTCACCACCCCAGAGGGGAATGGTAGAACTCAGTTCGCCCCCAACGCCCTGTTTGTGCCAGTAGAAGCTGAGCAGAGATGAGAGTTTGAGGGAGAAAGACACTAGGGCTGGGGATCGTCTTTGAGGAAGGGGTGACGTTCGTAGCCCCCCCTTCCCCCCCCCCCCCCGCACTGTCCCCGTTTTCCCCAGCTTGGCAGGGAGGCTGCTCATGTGGAATGGAGGCCCCCAGCTTCCTGCCATTGCAAGGCAGGGAGGGGCCGGGCCCTGGGGCGCAGGAAGCCAGCCCGGCTGGCGGGCGGGGGAAGGCGGGGGAAGCGCCGAACCAGGGAGACCAGGGTGTGTTGGAGCCGCGCGGTGAGGTGGGAAGAACAGGGACCCGAGGAAGGGGGAGCGACCACAGTGGGGACCCTTTGAACCTGTCCGGAACATCGGAGGGCCAGCCTGCAGGTCTGCCAGCCCGGGGGACTTGGGACTCAAAGCCGGGGCCCCCACTGAGTTCCCCTTCCCGCTCCCCTCCCCACCGCAATTCCCTGGTTTCTTCAGTTCCTTAGCCCTGGGGGGGAGGGGGGGGATGAGGGAGAACAGGGAATCGTGCCATTCCCCTGGTCCCGTTGGCCTTCTACCCGGGCAGAGAGAACCCCAAAATGGTGGCCAGAGGCAGGCCCGACCAAGAGGTTGACCTGTTCGAGCAAATCAACAGTGTTTAATAATAATGTTGGTATTTGTTAAGCGCTTACTATGTGCAGAGCACCGTTCTAAGCGCTGGGGTAGATACAGGGTAATAGGGTTGTCCCACGTGAGGCTCACAGTTAATCCCCATTTTACAGATGAGGGAACTGAGGTACAGAGAAGTGAAGTGACTTGCCCACAGTCACACAGCTGCCAAGTGGCAGAGTCGGGATTCGAACCCATGACCTCTAACTCCCAAGCCCTGACTCTTTCCAGTGAGCCACGCTGCTTCTCTTGTTTACTTAGTGCAGAGCACTGTGTTAATTATTATTATTATTAATGATGGTATTTAAGCGCATACTATGTGCCAAGCACTCTTCTAAACACTGGGGTGGATACAAGGTCATTAGGTTGTCCCATGTGGGGCTTACAGTCTTAATCCCCATTTTTCAGATGAGGTCACTGAGGCTCAGAGAAGTGAAGTGGCTTGCCCAGGGTCACGCAGCAGAGAAGTGGCAGAGGCGGGTTTAGAAACCACATCCTCTGACTCCCAAGCTTGTGCTCTTGTCACTAGGCCACACTGCTTGGAGTTAGTGGGCATGGTCCGAGGTCTCAGAGTTGGCAGTCTGGCAGGGGCTGGAGGCTTGAATCTCCATCAGGAGGGAGAAGGGGAAGATGAGAAGCTGGACTACAGTGTCCTCGCCCTCGCCCTCCAGGCCCAGGCAGCCCCCGCCCCAACTCTGCATCTCCCCGGGGCGAGATCTGGGCCTTGTGGTCGGACAGCTGGGCACTGGTGCTCCAGGGAGGCCAGAGTGACCCTTACGTGGGTCCCTAAAGGCCCACACCGACCGGTCGGTCTGAGCTTGAGGCTCTCGCCCTGGCCTTCCCTCCCCTCCCCTGCTTTCCGTGGGGAAGGGCCCCGGCCTCCCCGCCTTCTGTGGGGGTGAGCTGATGCCTGTCGAGGCCTGCTTCTGGCCTTAGGGACAGCTGCTTCATTGAGGGAACAGGCGGATGTGGCGGGAGCTGCCTGGGGCGGTCACCAGCTGGCTGTGGCCAGTTGGGTCTGGAGGTGGGGCCGAGAACTGGGCGGTGGTCTCCAGCCTGGCTTCTTAAGCCCCACGGACCTCCCCGATGCCACTGGGGAGAATTATTTTCCTTGGTGGGCGCCGAGGGCCCAGAGGATGGGGGCTGCCCAGGATCAGCAGGAGAAATGGTGGATGTAGCCAGCCAGCTGGGGAGGGGAGTCCTGCCCGTCTCCTTCTCAGCTTCTCCTAACTTGCTTTTCCCTTGCCACTGGTGCTGCCTCTTCCGTTGTCTCCTCCTCCTTCTCCCCTTCCTCCTCCCCCGCCCCACTGTTGCCCAAATAATTGTTCCTGGCACCTGCCCCAGATGGGCAGACTTGGGGTAGGCTTCAGATGGGGGCAGCAGCAGCCACGGGGTGTATGGCAATAGGTGCTTAACCGTGCAGGACAGCCCCGCTGAGCGGCTTTGGTGGAAGCCGGTGGGCTGTTGAGGGTGCCTGTGGTGGTCTGAGTATCTTAGAGCCACGGGCTGGCCACGGCCCCACCCCAAGTTCTCTGCCCAGTAGAGCCAGGGTAAGCCTTTGGCACCCGGGCACTGCCCGCAGTGCCAGTCAGCTCAGGGTGCTCCAGCCTCACATAGATAATACCTAAGCCTCGCCCACACAGGTTCCATCGAGCGCGCAGCCCAGTGCTTGGCGAGGCCCGGCAATGTCACTCCATATAGGAGAGAGAGCTCCCTGCAGCTTTCTCAGGCTGACTGGTAACCACATGCGCCCGACGGTCGTGTGAGTGGAGAGAGGTGGGAGGGGCAACAGCTCGGTCCGAGGGGCTCCCGGACACACTCTGAGTCTGCCCCTCATTCATTCAATCCTATTTATTGAGCACAAACTGTTTGCAAAGCACTATACTGAGCACTTGGGACAGGACAATATAACAATAAACAGAAACAGTCCCTGCCCACAGTGAGCTCAACAGTCTCTAGGCCCCAGTGCTGCATTCTCCCAGATATCTGGGCTCCACCCTAGTTTTCCTCCTCCTCCTTCCTCTCCGACTGTTTCCCCTCCACCCTCCTTCTCCTCTGCCTGTCATCCTCGTGGACTGCGGGCAGCCCCCCTAGCTGCTTCCAGCTTATTCCACACTCACTCGGACGCTCCCACCTCTAGGCCGATGACCCCGCCTAGTCCTCTCCTCTGACCTATAGTCCCTCCTCTCCTCTTGCTGCCAGGACGTCTCTTGTCGGCTGTCCCACCCGCACCTCAAACACAGTGTGTCTAAAACAGAACTCATCTTTCCCCATAGACCCCATTCCTCCCACGTTGATTGTAGGCCAACAGCTTGGATTGTCTTAGGAAGAGAAGTGATGTGCTCCTACCCACAGCGAGCTTCCACTCAAATGAAGGAAGCACGCATAGAGGTCTTCACAAACAGTGACAAAAAGCGGACAACTGAAGCCTTGTGGCCTAGCGGAAAGAGCCTGGGCCTGGGTTCTAATCCCAGCTCTGCTGCTTACCCTCTGCGTGACCTTGAATTAGTCTGTGGGCCTCAGTTTCACTCAAGCAATCAGTTGTATTTATTGCAGTTCTGTACTAAATGCTTGGGGGGTCCAATACGTCAGAGTTGATTGACATGTTCCCTCCCCACAAGGAGCTTACAGGCTAGAGGGAGACAGACATAAAAATACATCATGGGAGAGGGACGTAAATGCTGTGGGGCCGAGGGTGAAGTAAATATCAAGTGCTTAAATGGGGCAGAGCCAAGTTCAGAAGGGAGAGGGAGTCAAGAATATGAGGGCTTAGTCTGGGAAGGCCTCTTGGGGAAGATGTGATATTTAATAAGGCTTAGAAAGTGGGGAGGGGTCTGTCATATGATGGGGGAGAGAGTTCCAGGCCAGAGGGAGGACGTGGGCAAAGCATTGATGGCAAGCGAGATGGAGTAGGTTGACACTAGAGCAGCAAGCAAGTAGGCTAGGTTGTAGTAGGAAATCAGGTTTAAAATGGGGATTCATTAATTGTCTCTTCCACCTAATAATAATGGTATTTGTTAAGCACTTACTATGTGCCAACCACTCTTCTAAGCACTGGTGTAGATACAAGGTTATCAGGTGGGACGCAGTCCCTGTCCCATTTGAGGCTCACAATCTTAATCCCCACTTTTACAAATGAGGTAACTGAGGCATGGAGAGGTGAAATAACTTGCCCAAGGTCACACAGCAAACAAGAGGCGGAGTCAGTATTAGAGGCCAGGTCCTTCCGGCTCCCAGCCCCGTGCGCTATCCATTATTCCACACTGCTTCTCTAGGAGCCTCACGTGGGACAGAAACTGTGTCAGATCTAATGGTCTTGTATCTACCCCAGTGTTTGTCACTGGGGTAAGCACCTAACAGATGATCAGTGGTATTTATAGAACACTTACTATATACAGAGCTCTGTTCTAAGCACTTTCATTCAGTTCATTCAATCGTATTAAGCGCTTACTGTGTGCTGGGCACTGTAGTAAGCGCTTGGGAAAGAACACTACAACAGTAATCACTTGGGGAGGGGAGGCAGATGTTAAAATCGACTGGAGATGGGGGAAATGGTGACGGATAAGATTATAGACATATGTGACGTGGGGTTGGTCTTAGGGTCAAAGTGAATTAGGGACAACCAGCCAAGTGCGTAGTTGGAGAGGAAAGGGTGGGCAGGAGAAATAAGGGACGTTTAGACCAGGAACTCCATGTGGGTCAGGGACTGTGTCCAAACTGACCACCTTGTATCAACCCCAGCTCTTAGTACAGTGCTTGGCATGTAGTAAGCCCTTAACGAATAATATTGAAAAAGGTTTAGGGAGATGCCACATGTGGTGGGGGTGATTGGGGGTGCAGGAAGTGGTTTCCTTGGGGGCCACCCTTTCACCAACTAGTAGCCAACTGGCCAACCGTTTCATGCCCACGTCGGGCGCTGCCAGGGCAGAAAGGTGGTGGGGCCCGGGGCCGACCACCGGTAGGGAGGTAGAGGATGATGCCACTGCAACAAACCGGCAACGTTGCTCAGCGCACAAAAGACGCCCACACCCCATCCCCACTTTCCCAGAGTCAGAGGTTAATTTAAAATATTAATGCTGAAAAGATTCATTTAAGATATTAAATCTGCTCAGGCAAGAATACATGTACATATTGTAATTACTTCCTTTTTTTACAATTAAAGTAATTGGATTATATTTAATGAGCTATTTACATTTAATAATTAAAAAAAGACTTATCTCACCAGTATTCCCCGCGTGCCATGCCGCGGAGGACAGGGGGAGGGCCGGGATAACGATCTTGGCTCCTGTTAAGGGCCCTCGTGACTGGGGTCCACGCAGGACGACGCCTTAGGAGATCCCAGGCGGAGGATGACCTCGAAGAGCAACAGCGGGGCCTAGTGGAAAAAGCGCGGGCCCGGGAGTCGCGGGGCCTGGGTTCTAATCCAGGGTCCGCCGCTCATCTCCTGTATGACTTTAGGCAAGTCACTTGGCTTCTCTGGGCCCCAGTTTCCTCATCTGTAAAATGAGGATTGAGACAGTGAGCCTTATATGGGGCAGGGACGATGTCCAACCTGATGAGCTTGAGCCCGATCCAGCGCCTAGTACAGTGACTGGCACCTAGTAAATGCTTAACAAATACTACTGTTATTATCGTTATTGTTATTTATTAATAAGAATTCTAATGTTACATTCCATTTTTGGGAAAAGAGCCCCCTAGGTTGGGAGGAGCAGCCGGGGGCATTGGAGTGGCGTCCAAGAGGACTCCTGTTCTTGGAAGGGTGGGCAGGGCCGGGGTCTGGCCGCCAAGCTGGGGGCTGTAGGCGGTGAGGTGGTTTTTATTGAGCACTTGTGCGCGGAGCACTGTCCTAAGCACTTGGGAGAGTATGATACGAGAGGTGGTGGGCACGATCCCCTCACTCAAGGAGCTCACAGTCCAGAGGACAGACAGACATTGAGTTCAATTAGAGAGAAGGGAAATGGCAGTCTGTAAGGATTTGTATAGAAGGTCTGGGTGGGTGGGATGAGTATTAAATGTTTAAGGGGTACAGACCCGATGCCCTGTCCAGGAGGGCCGAGGGTGGGCTCTGACTGCCAAACCTGGGGTTCCAGGTAAGGAGACCCCAGCTGGATTTGAACTGACGATCGTCCAACCCTGCTGCCCAGGCCCGTCACCCACATACCCCTCGCTTGGCTCTGCCTCGGGATGGGGAGAGTTTCCGGGCCGACTTCCGTACGAGCTCATTTCCTGAAATCCCAAGCAGTGGGCTCTTACGGCCCCCGAGGAGACCCCAGCCTCTCCAGTGGTTTCTCTGTCGGGGCTGCTGACTACCGAGACAGGGCGAGGAGGATGGGGGCAAGGAGGCCTATTGGGGACAGCATGGAGCTGGGAGTCTGGAAGTCCCAGCTCTGCCCTGGCTGGTCATGGGGCCTCGGACAGGTCACTTCACCTCTGTGAGCCTCAGTTTCTCCTTATCTGTAAAATAAGGCTAAGAGACCTGCTTTCCCTTCCTCTTAGATGCTGAGGTGGTGAGGGGGGAAGCTGGCTGAGTTTGGAGGGTCCAGGAGGAGGGCTGGGATGAGAGGAGGTGGGGGCTCGGCCACTGGCGGGAGGACAGCCTGGGATGTGGTCTCTGGGGGGACCCAGCCCCTCACTGGGGTAATGGACCTGGGGTGGAGGGGAATGCTGAATCTCTGAGGTCAGGGGAGGAAATGGATGGTCCTCTTGCTGGACAGCTTGTGGCTGCTTGCCCCATGACTACCAGCAGCCTGGTGTCAGCCTGCACAATCAGCAGGCCCTTTTGCTGAGTTTACTTTTTTCATCCGGTTCCCCTGCAGGCTCCGGCCCCTCGGCCTCGGTCCGGTGTTTCTGGGCCTCTGTGGCCGCCGCAGAAAGAGGCCAGAAACGCTGAGGGGTGGCCTGGCTCAGAGTAGAGCCGCCTGGCTGGGGTGCCCGGTCGAATGTGTGGAGGGCTGGTCAGGGAAGTGATGGGAATTTCAGCTCAGGTCACCACTTTCCGCCCCCTAAACATCTCCAGGCCTGGCACAGTATCTGGCCTGCCCGGGGGGCGCTCAGCCAGGTGCCTGGGTCAGCTATAACACTACCCCCATCCCACCCGCCAAGGTATGTGCTGCTGTGGACCTTGGGCAGGTGGCCCTGGCCCAGGCACCCAACACCAGTCCATCACGCACCATGCCATCCCTGGCCCCCAAACATAGGAAGTGATCAATAAATGCCATGGATGGATGGATGGATGGATACTGAGAAATAGCAATGGCTTAGTGGATTGAGCCCGAGTCTGGGAGTTAGAGGGACCTGGCTTCTAATCCTGTCTCTGCCACTTGTCTGCTGTCTGACTATGGGCAAGTCACTTCACTTCTCTGTGCCTCTGTTCCCCATCTGTAAAATGAGGCTTAAGACTGTGAGCCCTATGTGGGACAGGAACTGTGTCCAACCTGATGAACTTGTATCTTCCGCAGCACTTAAAACGGTACCTGGCACAAAGTAAGTGCTTAAATGCCATAATTATTATTATTACCGTCTTTGGCATGTCCTGCCCCCACATCATGTCCTCAGAATTCTTGTCTACATGCTCATTCAGGCATTCAATATTTATTGAGCACCTACTTTGTTCAGAGCACTGTACTAAGTGCTTGGGAGAGTACAACACAACAGAATTAGTGGACACGTACCCTGCCCATAGGAACCTTATTCGGGTGTTTAATTGTGCTACTCTAATTGTGAATCGTCTTTTATCCCTCTCCCATCTTAGAGTGGAAGCGCCTCACGGACAGGGAACTTGATACTTTTTATCCTTTATTTCTCAGGTGCTGAGTTGAAGTGGGCAGTTCGGTCAGTAGCGTGGCCACTTCTGCTTGTACTCCTAGTTCACAGTAGGGGTTCCCTGAGGGCCCGGCCAAGTTGGGGGGTGGTGGGGGTAGTGGAGTCACAGCTCACCCCACTTTGTTGGCCGCTCTTCTTTTGTGTGCTTCTGGCTCAGGAGGCCAGAATGGGGATGGATGGATTGGAGTGGGCAGTGTCCATTGTGCACAGTTGTGCTCAGCCACACCCTGCACCCCACTTCCCGTGGAGCCTTCCGTGATGTGGTGGGGTTCTCCCACGGGGTCCATCCCACGGTACCCTGTATTTATCCGTTGGAGCTTTCCAGTGCCCGGGCAGGCCCAGGGTGGAGGTGGGTGGGGAGAGGATTCGTACAGGTCCTCTGTCTTCCTTCCCCCACCCCCACGAGGCTCGGGGCGAAATGTCAAAAATGGGAAGTGGAAGCAGAAGTCCCAGCTGTCTCAGAACAGTCTCTCCTCCCCGCCCTTCTCTCCCTTCTCTGCCTCCCCGCCCCTTCCCGGCCTGGGCTAAGAAGGTTCTGGGGGGCTGACTGGCTAGGGATGATGGGGCACAGTGTCCAGCTTGCTATGGCCCTGAGCCTCTTGCTGGGTGAGGGCGGAACAGCGGGAAGTGGCCCGTGAGAGTTGACCTTGGGCCCCGGCAGGCTGGATCCTTCCTGTTGGGAAACTGAGTCTCTCCGCCTTGGAATTGGAGTCTGGGCTGCCGGGTGGGCACCCCCCACCGGTGGCCAGGATGGGTTCTCAAATCGGGCAGCCCAAACCAAGGATTGGCCTGCTCTAAGTGGCATGTAGGACCCCTCTCCGCCCCCCACCTCCTTCCTTCCTCTGGGCCCTGCTCGGTCAGTGCGTCTAGGTAGGATGTGTCCCTGTGTGTGCAGAAAGCAGCTCCCCTTTCCCTATGGAACCATTGTCTCGTCCTCACCCTTGCCCTCCTGGTCTGGGGACCCCTGGGGCAAGTGGGCTTAGGTAAGGAGCTGTGGGGGCCTCGTTTGGTGCTGAACAAGGCCCTCCCTCATATCTGACAGACAATGACTCTTCTTCCCCTTCAGAGCATTTTTGAAGGCACATCTCCTCCAAGAGGCCTTCCCTGACTAAGCCGTCCTTTCCTCTTCTCCCACTCTCTTCTGCATCACCCTGAATTGCTCCTTTTACTCATCCCCCCTCCCAGTTCCACAGCACTTTACGTCCATATCTGTCATTTATTTCATTATATTAATGTCTGTCTCCACTTCTAGACTGTGAGCTCTGTGGTTTATTGTTCTCCCAAGCACTTAGTCCAGTGCTCGGCACACAGTAAGCACTCAATAAATATGATTGACTGACTGACCGACCGCTCTCCCAGACCCTGATCTGTTCTGGCTTGTGGCGGGGGTGTGGGTTGGGGACAGGTCAGGAAGGGAGCCAAGCCTCAGGGCGGGTCACCTGGGGGTATATGACGACCATGTCGTGAACCCATGGGTTTCCCTGCTGGCAGAGCTGCCCTCCTGTCCAACTTCTTGATGGGAGTGGGGGGACTTCACTTCCCCGTGCTCCTCCTGACCGATTGACCCCCTCAGTGAAAGCTCCTTCCCATCCCCAGAGCTGGGAGTCGGAAGCCGTCGCCCGGGTGGGCCTGAGATGAGGAATTGAGCGAGCGTCGGCCGGCGAGACCGGGGCCACGAGGGGCACAGAGCTGGGCAGCAGCGTCGACCGCCGCGGGACACCATGCCGCTCGTCACGAGGAACATCGAGCCGCGGCACCTGTGCCGCAAAGCACTGCCCAGTGTGCGCAGTGAGCTGGAGTGCGTGACCAACATCACCCTGGCCAATGTCATCCGCCAGCTGGGCAGCCTCAGTAAGTGGGGCCCCACCCCCTCTTCCCCTTCCCGTCCCAGACCCTCTCCCTGCCTCCCGTCCCCTCCCTGGGCCTCATCCCCTCCCCGGACCTCCCCCGCATGCTCGGGTCTCCCCTCCCGCCGCACTTCAATGACTGCATGCAGCAGGCTGACTGGCCTCCGTGCCCTAAGGCCACTTCCAGCGCTTGGTACAGTGCTCTGCACGCAGTAAGCTCTCAATACATAGGATTCTCATGACTTTTCTGGTCTCTGCTGAGCATCCTGAACACCGTCGTCCCCTGGGTCGGCAAGCTGCCGCCACCCTCCCCACCCCCAAACCATACCCCGACACCCTGCTCGCCCTCCACCGGATGCGATCGCCCCTCACCTGGGCCCTTTGCTCGTGACAGGCAAGTTTGCTGAGGACATATTTGGGGAGCTCTTCACCCAGGCCAACACCTTCGCCTTCCGGGTCAGCTCTCTGGCCGAGAGGGTTGACCGGCTACAGGTCAAGGTCACTCAGCTGGACCCCAAGGAAGAGGAAGGTGAGGAGGCTGTTGTGGGGTGGTGAGAGGACTCGGCCAGCCTCTTCGTGGGCCGGGGGTGTGGTCCCTGTTCAGCCACAGGTGCCCCGCTCCTGGTCCGCCACAGAAAGCGTGCCAGGTCCCACTCGGGGCCCTCGGGAGCCGCCCGGGCCGGGCACCGAGGTCGTGTCTGACGCCCCATCCCCCTGCCAGTATCACTCCAGGGCATCAACACCCGCAAGGCCTTCAGGAGCTCCACCGCCCAGGACCAGAAACTCTTTGACCGAAATTCCCTCCCGGTGCCAGTCTTGGAGACTTACAATGTCTGCAACACCCCTCCGCCCCTCAACAACCTCTCCCAGTACAGGTAACCAACACCCTGCCCCTGGGCCCTGGGCTGCTCTGACCCCTCCAGTGCCGGGCGGTCCATGGCCAATTTGAGGTACTCCTGGCAGATGGGCCAGGTGGTGGTGGTGGTAGAGCTCTGCGGGGAGGCAGGGGAGGGGAAGGGGGTTGCTGGTGTTGCCCCCAGGCCGAGGGAGCTCTGTGCCCCTCAGGGCCAGCCAATGGTTTTCCTACTGTCACCTACTCCCTAGAAACCCCTTTCCCCTGACCTTGAGGGGGGTGTCAAACCTAGGGCCTCAAAAGCCCTTGGACAGTAGACATCGGTCCCCCGGGAGCCTCTGACAGACTTGAAGTAGGGGAGAAGCCCTGTGGCTTAACGGAAGAGCACGGGCCTGAGAGTCAGAGGAGCCCCGACTTCTCATCCTGGCTCTGCCGCTTTCTTGCTCTGTGACCTTGGGCAAGTCACTTCTCTGTCCCTGGGTTTCCTTGTCTGTAAAATGGTGATTCCTCCTTAGACCGTGAGCCTGACGAGGAACGGGGACTGTTGCCGAAATGATGACCTTACCCCCCACGCTTAGTATAATGCTTAGCACATAGTAAGCCCTGAACAGATGCCACACGTTATAATTGGTAGGAGGAGCAGAGGGGTTGCCTCGTTAGGGGGCTGGGGGCAAGGAAGTCCGGCCCAGCCCCTTTCAGGGGGTCACTGTGCCCAGATGTCCCCGTGCCCAGGGCTGGGGCTATCGGCCACTCCAAGGCCCGAGCACCAGGTCGGGGGGCGGGTGCGGCTCGCAGCCTGACTGCGGGCTGTCTCCTCTCCACAGGGATGACGGCAAGGAGGCTCTCAAGTTCTACACGGACCCGTCTTACTTCTTTGATCTCTGGAAGGAGAAGATGCTTCAGGACACTAAAGACATCATGAAAGAGAAGAGAAAGCACCGGGTGAGGGGCAGAGATGTGTGGGCGGGTGGGGGGACTCCACCCCGCCGGGTCGCCCCCGCCCCCACCTACCGCGGGGCGCCCCGGGCGAGTCGTAAATGGGCTCTCCCGTGGCCTTGCCGTTCCAGAAAGAGAAGAAGGACAATCCGAACCGTGGGAACGTAAACCCGCGGAAAATCAAAACGCGCAAGGAGGAGTGGGAGAAGCTGAAGATGGGGCAGGAGTTCGTGGAGTCCAAAGAAAAGCTGGGGCCGGCTGGGTAGGCGGAGCGCTGGGCTCGAGGGGATGTGGGGGAGGGGTCCGCGGAGGTACGGGCGGAGGGCGCGGCCGTCTGGCCGCGCAGTCTCGCGACCGGTGGCGTGGCCGGGCTGAGGCCGTTTTGTGGATAGATCCCGGACCTGAGAGTCAGAAGGACGTGCCTTCTAATTCTGGCTCCGTCACTTGTCCGCTGTGTGACCTTGGGCAAGTCACTTCACTCCCGTAGGCCTCAGTTACCTCATCTGTGAAATGGGAATTAACAGTATGAGCCCCATGTGAGACAGGGACTATGTCCAACCTGATTAACTTGGACCTACCCCAGAGCTCAGAACAGTGCTTGAAAGGGAGTAAGAGCTAAACAGGTACCGTAATTATTATTACTGATGAGACGCCAGGGAGGGTGGTGGGTGGGATCCGGAGACACAGCCCGCGGTGCACTACCGCTGCTGGGGGCGGCGGCCGGCTCCGCCGGGCCGCCACGGTGCGGGCCGGGCTCCTAGCCGGTGGGCTTCTCGCAGGTATCCTCCCAACCTGGTGTACCAGAACGGCAGCATCGGCTCCAGCGACAGCATGGACACGGGCGGCGGCTACCCCCCACCCCCGCTGTCCGACCCCAACTCCCCGCCGTCCCCCTCTTTCCCCGATGACAGTCTGCTGCCTCCCCCGCCCCTGGAGTTCAGGTGAGCCTGCCCTTCGCCCCCCAGGGACTTCACCGAGACAGGTGGTGCGCTCGGCCCCTGCCCGCTCCGAGGGAGACCCAGTGGGGATGCTGAGGGCCCCAGAGCCCCCCCCCCTTCCTCTCGGGCCCTCTGCAATCGCGAGAGCCCGACACTGGTCGGGCTGGACCTCTTCCCCTGGGTGGGAGATTCCCTGGCTCCCCCTCACCGCCACCCTGTTCTCCCGTGTGTCCCCGACAGCTATCCGGCAGACGACCGCAGAGGTTCCGGCTCCGCGGGCCCCAAGAGGTCCAGCCTCGTCAGTCCGAGCCACCCGCCTCCTGCCCCGCCGCTCGGCTCCCCGCCGGGCCCCCGGCCGGGCTTCGCGCCCCCGCCGCCGCCCCCCACCATCGGGGTGCCCCCGCCGCCGCCCGCCGGCTTTGCTCCCCCAACTACCCCTCCTCCGCCTTCCCCCCCGGCCTTCCCGCCCCACCCTGACTTTGCTGCCCCCCCACCCCCTCCTCCGCCGCCACCCCCAGCGGTAGATTATCCGTCTCTGCCGCCCCCGCCTGCCTCCCAACAGGTGGGAGGGGCCCCGCCCCCACCTCCCCCTCCACCGCCGCCCGGCCCTCCTCCCCCGCCTTTCGGAGGCCCGGACGGTCAGCCGCCGCCCCCGCCGCCCCCCTCGGACACGCCCACCTCGAAGCAGAAGTCCAGCCTGCCTCCCGTGAGCGATGCACGCAGCGATTTGCTCTCCGCCATCCGCCAAGGTCAGTCCCTTCCCGGCTCCCTTCTCGGCTTCCCCTCGGCCAGAAACCTTCCTGCCCCACCCCCTCAGAGAGCCGGGGCTTCTCTTCTAGTTCAGCCGCTCTGGCAGGCCTGCCTGGGCTCTCGGGTGGCCCCGAGGCCTAATACTAGACCCCCCGGGTGAGGTGTGGTGCGAGCGCTCTTCCTGGCCTTTCTATCTGGCCGTGTTGGTGGGACACCGGCCCCCACCCCACTCAGGCCCATGGCTTCAGTCAGTCAAAGTGCTGCCCTCTTGATGGGGGACGGGACGCTCACCTAAGGAGGTAGGAAACCCTGTGTACCACGATGCCCGGTGGGGCCCCTGCCCACCCGTCCGCTGAGCCATCACCCACGGGCGAGAGCCTGGGCCGTGAGGAGGGATGTGGGTCTCCCCGAGACTCCCAGTGAGCGGCCTCCTTGCCCATCCGCCCGGCCCGCCCTCTCTCCCTGCCAGGCTTCCAGCTGCGCAAGGTGGAGGAGCAGCGCGAGCAGGAGAAGCGCGACGTCGTGGGCAACGACGTGGCCACCATCCTCTCGCGCCGCATCGCGGTGGAGTACAGCGACTCGGAGGACGACTCTTCCGAGATGGACGAGGATGACTGGTCCGATTAGAGGCCCTTTGAGGGGCACCTGCCCCTCCTCCGCCCCCTCCCACCCTCGAGCATCCCTACCACCTCCCGCTCAGCTGGGGACTTGCTGCTCAGCCCCCCTGGCAGGTGACTTCTCTTCTGCCACCTGTCAAACCTACAGGGCTGTGGTGGGGGTCCGCCTCCCCGGGTCTTCAATGAACTGCCCCATTGAAGAGCAGCTGAGCGCTCAGCTCCCTCCTTCCTCCTCCCCACTGCCGCCATCCGCCAGGCCTTGGGGTGACCCGGTCCAGTGACTGATTTGCCCTCCCTGCCCCCAAAGGGGGCCCTGAAATGGTCAGCCACACTGGGGGCCAGAGGCGCCAAGGCCACCCTACAGGCTGGCAAGCAGGACCAAGGGCTGCCCCTCAGTTGAGTCTCCAGCTCCCTTGGACCCCTCGCTCTCGCGCTTCAGCACGCAGCCAGGGCTGGCAGCCGGGGAGCTGGTGATGCCCCAGTCCCAGACCGCAGCCGCCTCTCCCTGTTTCAGGGCTGACCTGTCCCGGACGGGGCTTCTGAAACTGCACGGGGCAACTGGAGCCATCAGTGGCCACGGTTGTTGCCGAAGGATCCCTGGCCCCAGCCCGCCTAGATGTATAAGTCCGGGCAGGAAAAGATTTGTGCCTTTTCTACCCCTTCTCCTCCTCCCCGACCCCCCAACTTTCACCTGGCCTGTTCCTGCTGAGGTCCCGGGCAGAAAGGGAGTCACGCTGTTGTGGCCTCCCTTAGAAATGGCCAGGCTGTGGCATACTGGCCCTGTCCATCTGCCACCCCCAGCTGGCCTCTCCATTTCTACTCCCGGACCTCAGGGGTTCCCCAGGGGTTGCCCACTCCCCTCCCTCAAGCCTCTGAGCCCCTCCCCCATGCTTTCTAGAGCCCCGATCCTTCATGGATGGGCTTAATGCAATTAATAACTGGTCTGTGGGGCAAATGGGATGGATCAACACGGTGCTTAGTTTTGGGTGCCTGGGCTGGCAGGTGAAAGGTGGGTTTCCCCACCCCCTTCCACCCACCCACCCAACGCTGGATCCCAGTGGCCTTGGGGCACCCCGTGTGCTCCCCTCCCCGCCCCCCATTCCTAGCCTGGAAGCTGAAACCAGCTTCATTCAGTTAATTCACTTGAAAAACTAACCAGCTCTTTCCCCATCTAGACTACCATAGACCGAAGACTGAACCAGCCAAAGTGCTCCCGAAGTGCCTTATTCTCTGACACAAACACAGGATCCCAGCCATGGAGCAGGCAGGGAGTCTAGGGTCGGGGTGGAGGGGGGGGCGAGTCTGTCAAAGGAGGGTTCAGAGGAGCCTGGTGGGAGCCCTGGTCTGAAGGTGCCACCTGTTGCCATGTGCCAGAGGGCAAGGCCCAGGATCAGGCATGTGTTTGTGACTTGAGAACCAGCTGGGGGTGGGCGGGGGGGAGTCTGTCCAGACAGCCCCCCACATCCATTTCCCATGAGCCAGCGCTTAGGGCTACTGTGTTGTCCAACAATGAGGGGGCAGTAGGTTATTGGACCCTGGCCCCTCCTTGGTGCCCCACAGAGAGTCATGTGTGCACACAGCCACTCTCACCTCCCTGAATGAGGTTTGGGTCCTGCCCCTTCTCCGAGTTCCCACTCTCCCTTCCCGCGGGCCCCCCCCCCCATGCCTTTAAGCGCTTAGTACAGTGCTCGGCACATAGTAAGCGCTCAATAAATACTATTGAATGAATGGAATCATACCAGTTGGCAGTATCCCAATGCCTGCATATAAACCCTTCAAACAATTTAAAGTGGAGTCTCATCTAAACCTCTCGGACCAATCAGCTGTGGTGAGGAGGACGCCGGGCCGGGGCCGGTGCCCCGTCCTTGGCTGGGGAACGGAGCTGCCGTGCCGGTCCAGTCCTGACCCCACCAACCCTGATCCTACGCCCGCTGGAGAGGTGGGTTGGTGGGTGGTCGGTTGCCAGCTCCAGGGTGAAGACTTCTGCCTCTCCTGTCCCTTGGGTTGCCACACGTTGTTGTAGGGACTGTGAGGGTGTTCCTGCTTGGGGGTTTTGGGGTCTGTAAGAGAAAACAGTGGCATGTTAGATGGGTGGGCCCCCTTTGGTTGGGATGGGCCTGGGCTTCCGGGTCTGGGATGTGTTTGGGGTTCTCTGGGTTGAGCACGATGGAGGTTGGGCTTGGAGAGAGTTGATTCGGCAGATGATGATAGTTGCGATATGTGTTGACTATGTGCCAGACACTATACAGAAGTGCTGGGGTGGACATAAGCCGCATGGCATGGTGAATAGAGCATGGGCCTGGAAGTCAGGTCATGGGGTTCTAATTCTAGCTCTGCTATTTGCCTGCTTTCAGACCTTGGGCAAGTCACTTCTCTGGGCCTCAGTTACCTCATCTGTAAAATGGAGATTAAGACTGAGCCCTATGTCAGGGACTGTCCAACCCAATTTGCCCTATCTGCCCCAGCACCTCCGTGCCTGGCGCATAGTAAGTGCTTGACAAATTCCACAATAATTATTAGAAGTAAATCGGGTTGGACGGGGGCCCTTTCCCACATGGGGTTTACAGGCTTAATCCCCGTTGAGGGACAAAGAAGTAAAGTGACTTGCCCAAGGTCACACAGCAGACAGATGGCAGAGTCGGGATTGGATTCCAGGTCCTGACTCCCAGGCTTGGGATCTATCCAGTAGGCCACATTACCTCCATCTCCTCTCCTGGGTTGCTGTGGGGCCTAGCCTGCCTGCTGCCGGCTGACAAGTAGTGGTTGTCACTGAATCAAAATGGGTGGTTCTGGAGAGCCAGTAGCAGCTGGGCCTCCTGCACCCCTTGAGCCCTGCTACCAAGTTTCAGCCAAGGCAGAGGTGAAGAGAAAGCAGATGCCCAAGTTGGGCCGATGCCCACCCTGAGCCCCGCTGGGTTGGGCCAGGAGCCCCAGTCTGGGACTGGAAGAGGGGTTTCAAAGTCAAAGCCGGGGATTTGGTAAGCAAAAAGGCCGGGCTCTGCAGCTCCCACTTCCCCTGTTTAGTTACTACTACTAATAATGCTGGTATTTGTTAAGTGCTTACTATGTGCAAAGCAGTGTTCTAAGTGCCAGGAGTGGGGTTACAGGGTCATCAGGTTGTCCCACATGGGGCTCACAGTTTTTAATCCCCATTTTACAGAGGTCACTGAGGCCCAGAGAAGTGAAGTGACTTGCCCAATGTCACACAGCTGGCAAGCGGCAGAGCTGAGATTAGAACCCATCAACTCCGACTCCCAAGCCCGGGCTCTTTCCACTGAGCCATGCTGCTTCTCTAATAATAGATGGCATTTGTTAAGCGCTTACTATGTGCAAAGCATTGTACTAAGTGCCAGGAAGGACGCAAGGGGATCAGGTTTTCCCACGTGGGGCTCCCAGTCATCCCCATTTTACAGATGAGGGAACTGAGGCACAGAGAAGTGAAGTGACTTGCTCAAAATCACACAGCTGACAAGCGGTGGAACCGGAATTAGAACCCATGACCTCCGCCTCCCAAGCCCGTGCTCTTTCCACTGAGCCACGCTGGGATTTGTTAAGCACTTTGGGCCAAGCGCTGGGGTAGATACAAGGTAATGAGGTTGCCCTACGTGGGGCTCATAGTTTCAATCCCCATGTTACACATGAGGTCACTGAGGCACAGAGAAGTTAAAGGACTTGCCCAAGGTCGCTCAGCAGACGAGGGGCGGAGCTGGGATTCGCAGTCCATCCTCTGAGCTGGGGGACTCACTCAGGGCTTTAATAGCAGTTGACTCGTCCTTACTGGGGAGGGGAGCCAGTACAGAGCCCGGGGGTCGTGAGGGGGCTCGGGAACATGCCCTTGGGTGCCCCGACTCTCTGCCCCCAAAGACGTCGAGCAGGGTGGGAGTCAGAGGTCGTGGGTTCTAATCCCGCCTCCGCCACTTAGCTGTGTGACTCTGGGCAAGTCGCTTCTCTGGGCCTCAGTTACCTCATCTGTAAAACGGGGGTTAAGACCGGGAGCCTCAGGTGGGACAACCTAATTACCTTGAAGCCACCCCAGCGCTTAGAACAGTGCTTGGCACATAGCGCTTAACAGATAGCGGCGTTATTCCTATTATCCCACCCTGCCGGTGAGCGGGGGAAGGGGGTGGTCCCTGGCCGGCTGGGCCTGAGGACGAAGCCGTGACTCAACCGGAGGGAGGGGGCGTGGAGTGGACGCCTCCAGGCCGCTGTGAGAGGGTGGCACTGCCCACGCGGCCCAGCGGGCACCGGAAGAGAAGCCCCGACTCCCACTGCAGGCCGCCCTGATCTAGTCCTCACTATTATTATTGCTAAAGCGCTTGCTATGTGCCAAGCGTTGTTCTGATCGCTGAGGTGGGTACAAACTGAGCACGCGGGGTGCAGTCCCTGTCCCCCGTGGGGCTCACACTCTTAATCCCCATTTTATGGAGGAGGAGGCCGACGCCCAGAGAAGTGAAGGGACTTGCTCGGGGGCACACCGCAGATGATGATTATTGTGGCATCTGTTAAGCGCTTACTATGGGGCAGCTCGTGGGCGGGGAATGTGCCTGCTTCATGTTATAGCGTCCTCTCCCAAGCGCTCAGTAGAGTGTCCTGCACACAGTAAGCGCTCAATAAGTACGATTGATCGATTGATTGAGAGGCGGGTGGGAAACCCTGACCCGCCCGCGCCCCTCCCGGGGCTGCACGGAGGGGGAGGGGCTCACGGCCCACGTGACCATAACGGAGCGTTGAAGACCCCAACCCCTCCCATCGCCCTCCCATCGCGACCTTGGGAGGGAAGGATGTGCGGGTCATCCCTTGTGCATGGGACCCTGGGGGGGGCGGTCCATCTGTCTCCCTCCCCTTGTTGGGTGGGGGATAATAATGATGATAATTATGGTATCTATTAAGCGCTTCCTATGAGCACTGTTCTGAGCACTGGGGCTCCATCCTTCCCCCCCCCCCCCCCCCGGAACCCATTACCTGTCCAACTGAGGAAGCAGCCAGGGACCTCACTAATGAAAGGTAATGAGCATGCACGCACGCATCCCCAAGAGGGCAGGGACCTCCATCCCCACCAGGTAGAAGGGCTTGGGTAGCCCTGGACCATCCAGCCGGGTGGGGAAAAAATAACAATAATTATCATCCTTTTAAGCGCTTACTACGTGTCAAGCCCTGTTCTGAGTGTAATCAGGTTGGAGATGGTCCCTATTCAGTATGAGGGTCACAGTCTTAATCCCCATTTTACAGATAACTGAGGCACAGTGAAGTGACTTGCCCAGGGTCACATGCCTCAGTTACCTCATCTGTAAAATGGGGATTAACTGTGAGCCCCACGTGGGACAACCTGATTACCCTGTATCTACCCCAGCGCTTAGAACAGTGCTCTGCACACAGTAAGCACTTAACAAATACCAACATTATTATAAGTGGCAGAGTCGGGATTCGGGCCCAGATCCTTCAGACTCCCAGGCCCATGCTCTATCCACTAGGCCGTGCTGTAGGAGGGAGGAGGATTTAGCCCCCATTTTGCAGACGGGGTACCCGAAGCACGGAGAAGATGTGACTTGCCCAAGGTCACACAACAAACGTGGCGGAGGCGGGATTAGAACTCAGGTCTTCTGACTCCCAGTCCCACGCCCTCTCCACTAGACCACACTGCTCGTCTACGACGCAGGGAGCAGCTGTGGCAGTCTGGCCTGGCCGGAGCTCTGCCATCCTGGGCTCTTAAGTGGGAATCTTCTTCCTGAAGGGCTGAGAGCGAAGCAGCTCAGAAGCAGCGTGGCTCAGGGGAAAGAGCCCGGGCTTGGTAGTCAGAGGACGTGGAATCTAATCCCGGCTCCTCCACTTGTCAGCTGTGTGACCTTGGGCAAGTCACTTAACTTCTCTGTGCCTCAGTTACCACATTTGTAAAATGGGAATTAAGACCGCGAGCCCCACGTGGGACAACTTGATTACCTTGTACCTACCCCAGCGCTTAGAACAGCGCTTGGTACATCGTAAGTGTTTAACAAATGCTATTATTATTTATATTATTCCACCGCTTCTCAGAGGAGGAGGCTGGGCTAGCTGGGTGACCTGGCCCCCGCTCCCATTCCACGCTCGAGACAGCTTGGGTCCCCCGCCTTCCCTCCCACCCCCCAGCAGCAAATGTTGACTGTGTGGCTGGTGGAAAGGGGGTTGGGGCCGACTGAGCAGAGGTCCAGGGGCAAAAGGCCCCGATTTGGAGTCCGTCCAACCTCTCAATTCTGGTAGAATTCATCCAGGGTGAATGAGGCTGAGAGCTCATCCATCCAGGCAGCTGGCAGGTGATTAGAGGAGCGGGACCAACCATCTCTGAAATTGGAAATTTCCAGTTGGATTTCCTGAGTTGGAAATCCCTGGGAGCCAGGACCCCCACTGGTGAGAGACTGGTTCTCCTCGTGTTAATAATAATAATAATAATAATAATAATGTTGGTATTTGTTAAGCGCTTACTATGTGCCAAGCATTGTTCTAAGCGCTAGGGAAGACACAGGGGAATCAGGTTGTCCCACGTGGGGCTCACAGTCTTAATCCCCAATTTACAGATGAGGTAACTGAGGCCCAGAGAAGTGAAGTGACTTGCCCACAGTCACACAGCTGACAAGTGGCAGAGCTGGGATTCGAACTCATGAGCCCTGACTCCAAAGCCCGTGCTCTTTCCACTGAGCCACGCTGCTTCTCCTGCGGAGGCACCCCCAGCCCCCAGCCTGAAGTTCTCCGGCCCCCCCACCCCGCTTGGCACAACTGAGGCAACGAGAGCTCGGTCCATCCGTACACACAAACTCACTTTTTATCACAAAATCTCTTTTATTTCCAGTCTCATTCCAAAACAGCAACGGGAAGGGGGCCGAGTCAGCCCGTGCCCCTCATCACTTGGATATCTGGCGACCTAGGGCTTCCGGCACCCCCAGGGGCGTCTCTGGGATGGGGCGAGGAAAGGCGCCCACACACAGGCCCCCCACTCGCGACGACACGCCCTTTCTGCCTGGAGGGGCACGCGTTCAGGGACCAGCGCACTCCACGGAGCAGCGTCGGGGCTGGCGCTAAGGAAAAGGCCTAGGCAACGCCGCCCGCGCTCCACTCCGGGCTGCCTAAAAAAATAAAAAACCAGAAGCCGTGGGCCCCCGATTTTTTTTTTTAAATAAGTGATTTTTTTTCTCCCCGTTTTCCCGAAAAACAGAGGTTAATTAGGGCCACAGGAGAAAAATCTCCCCGGCTTGGGTGTTAAAGGGGCAGTGCCCAGCAAATAAATAGATAAATAAATAATTTTTGTCTCTAGCTGCATCTCTCCCTCTCTCTCCCCAGCACCGCCCACCCGGCCAGGCTCCCCGGCTGTACCACGCCGACGACTGGATCCCCGGAGCGGGAGGCTTTAAGAAGAGGCCGGGCCTCGGAGAGCCCCGGAGAGTCCCTGGAGGGCGGGCAGGGAGGGGGGACGGGCCCCCTAGACGTCGCTGGGGGAGCGGGAGCCGAAGGGGGCCTTGGCAGAACAGCAGCAGCAGCAGCACACGGCCCACAGCACCTTCTGGATCTCGCGCTGGCGGAAGGCGTAGATGACCGGGTTGACCACGGAGTTGCAGGTGGCCGGGAGCAGGGTCAGGTAGGCGTACCGCGGCGGGTAGGTGGCGTCGCCCAGCAGGCAGTAGACGGCGAAGGGCACCCAGCAGGTGGCGAAGGTGCCCAGGATGACCGCCAGGGTGGCGATGCCCTTGCGGGTGGTGACGTAGTGGGAGGTCGCCAGCAAGTGACGCTGCAGGGCGATCTGCTGGGCGTGGCGGCACACGATGCGGCAGATGCGGGCGTAGAGATGGAGCATCAGGGCGAAGACCACGAAGAAGGAGGCCGAGAGCAGGACCAGGTGGCCCTTGGTCAGCGGGCAGACCACGCCGCAGGACGCCAGGTCGTCCAGGCAGTTCCAGCCCAGCACGGGCAGCAGCCCCAGGCCCAGCGCCCCGCCCCAGGCCAGCAGGAGCATGGCGTGGGTGCGGGTCACCGTCCCCTCCGAGTAGTACGTCAGGGCGTTGTAGAGGGACAGGTAGCGGTCGACGGCGATGGCCAGCAGGCTGTTGATGCTGGCCGTGAAGGCGGTGACCAGCAGGCCCACCAGCACCAGCCGCAGCTGCGGGAAGGGGAGGCAGTACTTGGAGGCGAAGTGGAGGACGAGGCCCAGGCCGGCGAGGAGGTCGGCCGCCGCCAGGCTGCCGATGAGCAGGAACATGGGGGCGCGGAAGGTCGGCGTGCCCAGCAGGACGGCCACCACCAGGGCGTTCTCGCACGAGACCACCGTCCCGGACACGCACAGGGCCACGTCCCAGCCGTACAGTCCCGTCCGCGACGGGTCCGCCGAGGCCAGGCCCAGGCCCTCCCCGGCTCCGTCCCCGCCGGTGCCGTTGCCGCCCACGAACCTGCCCGGGGGCCCCTCCGCCGTCATCGTCGGTCCGGCGACCTGCCGGCGGGGGAGGAAAGGCTCCCGTGGGGTGGCCGGGCGTCGACCCGGAGGGAGAGGAGAGGTCTGTGGGGCGGGGGGCACCCGTGGGGGAGGTTGGGTACCCACCCACGGGGAAGGGAGACAGATGTGGGGGCACTGGGCATCGGGCACCCACCCAGGGGGAGGGGAAACTCCCGTGGGTCGACAAGGCACGGGGTGGGGGGGCCCACGTGGGCCTCGACTTGGGCCCGGCCGCGGTCGGGGCTGGGCCCTCGCCAAGGCCCTACCCCTTCCATCCTTCCATCCCTCCCTCTCCCACGCCAATGCTCCCCAGCTGGAAGGCGGCCGAGGCAGGTGCCCTTGACTCGTGCCCCTCACCCCCTGCAGCTCCCAGCTGGTGGCAAGGCCCGGCGCGGGGAGGGGTCCACTACAGCAGCAGCAGCGAGCTCGGGCTTCCCCCACCTACCTCGCGGACCCCCCTCCTCGCTGCAGCGGGGCTGGGAGCCGGTCTGGGGGGGGTCCGACACCCCCTGCAGCGGGGGACGGGGATGGAGGGGCTCCTCTCCAGCTCCACCGCTGGACCACCCACACGTGCAATCCCTCCCCCATCCCATCCCGGCCAGGTGTCAGTCCTTCGCGGAGGGGAGCCCCTCCTGGGGGGGGGGGGGGAACTCACCGCGGACCCCTCCCTGGGAAAAGGAGGAGGGGAACGATCCCGATCCCTGGGGATCATTCCCGATCCCTGGGTTTTCCCACCTGGAAGAGGGGGATTGGTACTCACCGGGCCCGGGATGGAGGGTCGGCTGGGCTGAGCCCCGGCGGTGTCACTCACCCGGGGCCCGCGCCTCCCCCCCCACGCCCCCCCCCCCGCGCGCTCCCTCGCTTACGTCATCCGCCCCGGCCAGCCAATGGGCTTCGCGGGAAAGAACGCAGCGCGCGCCCCGCGCCGCATACTAATGAGGCTCCGCGTCGGAGAATCCCATTCATAAAAAAAAAACCACCCCCCCCACCTCCTCCGGCCCCGCCCACTCCGTCCTTGAGCGGCGCCCCCTGCCGGACGGGCGGGGCGGCGCCCGGTCCCCGGAGGAAGAAGAAGAAGGAGGAGGGTATTTGTTAATAATAATAATGGTGGTATTTGTTAAGCGCTTACTATGTGCAGAGCACTGCTCTCAGCGCTGGGGGAGAGACAGGGTCATCAGGTCGTCCCCCGTGGGGCTCCCAGTCTTCATCCCCATTTTACAGATGAGGGAACTGAGGCATGGAGAAGTTGAGCGACTTGCCCGCAGTCACCCAGCTGACAGGTGGCAGAGCTGGGATTCGAACTCATGACCTCTGACTCCCAAGCCCGGGCTCTTTCCACTGAGCCACGCTGCTTCTCAATAATAATGTTGGTATTTGTTAAGCGCTTACTATGTGCAGAGCACTGTTCTAAGCGCTGGGGGAGATACAGGGTCATCAGGTTGTCCCCCGTGAGGCTCCCAGTCTTCATCCCCATTTTACAGATGAGGGAACTGAGGCACAGAGAAGTGAAGCGACTTGCCCACAGTCACACAGCTGACAAGTGGCAGAGCTGGGATTCGAACTCATGACCTCTGACTCCCAAGCCCGGGTCTTTCCACTAAGCCACGCTGCTTCTCTAAAGCGCAAAGCACTAGAGAAGCAGCGTGACTCAATGGAAAGAGCCCGGTCGTGGGTTCTAATCCCGGCCCCGCCACCTGTCAGCTGGGTGACCTGGGGCAAGTCACTTCCCTGGGCCTCAGTGACCTCAGCTGGAAAATGGGGATAATAATGTTGGTATTTGTTAAGCGCTTACTATGTGCAGAGCACTGTTCTAAGCGGTGAGGGAGATACAAGGTAATCGGGTTGTCCCACGTGGGGCTCACTGTCCTAGTCTCCGTTTTACAGACGAGATTAAGTGAGGCACAGAGAAGTGAAGTGATTTGCCACAGGCACACGGTTGACCAGCGGCAGAGGCGGGATTCGAACCCATGACCTCTGACTCCCAAGCCCGTGCTCTTTCCACCGAGCCACGCTGATGAAGACTGTGAGCCTCACTTGGGACAACCTGTTTACCCTGTATCTACCCCAGCGTTTAGAGCAGTGCTCGGCATATAGTAAGTGCTTAACGAATATCAAAATTATTATTATTCATTCATTCATTCATTCAACTGTATTTATTGAGCGCTTACTATGTGCAGAGCACTGTACTAAGCACTTGGAATGTAATTATACAAGGTCATCAGGTTGTCCCAGTAAGGCTCACAGTCTTAGTCCCCATTTTACAGATGAGGGAACTGAGGCTCAGAGAAGTGAAGTGATTTGCCCAAAGTCACCCAGCTGACAAGTGGCAGAGTCGGAATTAGAACCCACGACCTCTGACTTCTAAGCCCGGACTCTTTCCACTGAGCCACACTGCTTCTCTAAAGAGGAGAGCGGGAGGTGCGGGGAGGGCCGGGCGGGGGACTAGGTCTGTGCCTCTGTGTGTCTTTGCACGTGTGTGTGAGCGAGCATGAGCGTGGTAGGCTGACAAGCACCTGGTGGGGGAGTTAATCAATCAATCAACCGTGTTTATTGAGTAATAATAACAATGGTATTTGTTAAGCGCTATGTGCCAAGCCCTGTTCTAAGCACTGGGGTAGATATAAGGTAATCAGGTCGTCCCATGTGGGCTCACAGTCTTAATCCCCGTTTTCCAGATGAGGTAACTGAGTCCCAGAGAAGGTCACACAACAGACAAGTGGCGGAACCTGGATTAGAACCCAGGTCCTCTGACTCCCAAGCCCGGGCTTTTTCCACAAAGCCACGCTGCTACTTATTGTGTGCAGAGCACCGTTCTAAAAGCTTGGGAGAGGACACTGTAACGGATGTTTTGGGGGTTTTGTGGCGGGGAGAAGGGAGGGGAGGAGGCATAGCCGGATGGCGGGCTCTGTGAGTGTGATTGTGTGTGACTGTGTGTGTGAGCAGGTGAGGTGTGTTAGGGGGAGCAGAGAGAGACTCTCGAGGGTGGGGGGAGAACACAAACCAGAAGAACGGGCAGATGGGAGACAGAACAAGGAGGATCCATCCAACCATCTCTGCGGCGAGCAGAAACTCCTCACCACTGGCTTTAAGACCCTCAATCAGCTCCCCCACGACACATTTTCCCTCACCGCTCTCCTACTACAATCCAGCCTGCACACTCTGCTCCTCCAAACCAACCTACTCACTGTATCTACATCTCATCTATTTCACCGCCATCCCGTTGCTCACGTCCTCCCGCCTACCTGGAACTCATTCCTGCTTCATACCCCACAGACAACCATTCTCCCCACCTTCGAAAGCCTACTCAAATCCTACCTCCTCCAGGAAGACTTCCCTGACTAATCTCGTGTCTCCCCCACCTTATTCTTCCTCCCTTCTGTGTCATCCAGGAACTCGAAGGACTTCGATAGCCCCCTCACCCTCAGAACATTTATAGGCATCTCCGGTTCTGTTTCTTCTCCTTATCCCTTATTTATTTTGTCTGTCTCCCCAAGTGGACTGTAAGATCCTTGTGGGCTGATATCATGTCTACCAACTCAAACATATCGTACTCTCCCAGGCACAGTGCTCGGCACACAGTACAGTGCTCCACCCAGAGTAAACCTTATACCTCTAGTAAGTGATCAGTAAATAGCACTGATTGATTGGACTGAATCCTGAGAAAAGGTACAGTGATCAGCACTGCCCACCTCACTGAAGTGAGGGGACAGTAAAGGTGGAAGCCATCAGTCCTGACAGAGAAGCAGCATGGCCTAAGGGATAGAACCTGGGCCTGAGAGTCAAAAGGACCTGGTTTCTATTTCTGGCTCTGCTGTGTGACCTCGGGCAAGTCACTTCACTTCTCTGTGCCTCAGTAACCACACCTGTAAAATGAGGATCAATCCTGTGAATCCCATGTGGAACAGGGGCTGGATACAAATTGATTAGCTTGTCTTTACCCTGACTTTTAGAACAGTGCCTGGCACAAAGTAAGCGCTTAACAAATACCATCATCATCATCCTACTCCTCACTAGGACTGGAGTAGGAGCAAGGAGAGGTTGGCGGGAGGGTGGTTTCCCAGTTGGGCCGGGTCATATGTGGAACATGTAAGGTGAGCCCATCCATGACGAAGAGGGCACAGGGGCGGGAAAGTGCAGAGACAAGACAGCAGCAGACAGGTGGTGGAGCCGGGATTAGAACCCAAGTTTTTCTGACTCCCAGGCCCGTGTTCAATACACTAGGCCATTCTGCTTTCTAGGGCTGGGTGCGATTTCGGGGAGTGGGAGCAAGAACTGCCCCCAACGCCACCCTCTCTTCCCTCCACCTGCACAGACTGCGTTTCTCCTCGCTCACTGCACTGATCGGAAAAATCCTGGAGAGGCCTAAATTCATCGGGAAGACCGCGCTGGGCTACCTGGCCCCTAATCCCCACAATGGTAGGCTCAGGAGTTGGGGCTAAGGATGGAGCTGTGGCTAACACTGTGGAGGTGAGGGGAGGGGGCCTTAGTGAGGAGTTTAGGCTGGAAAACTTCATCTTCCTCTTCTGAAAAAGGGTAAAGAGGAGCTGGGAACCTGGAGCTGACCTACAGTGTGTGTGTGTGTGTGTGTGTGTGTGTGTGTACACGAATGCCTGCCTGTGTACCTTCTATGACAATGCAAATGTGACCGTGCATGTGTGCATGCAGGTAAATTTGGGTGTGTATATGTGCCTCTGGGCCTGAGCCCCGAACATGGGAAATGGTACACATGTGCACATCTCTGTGTGAAATAAGGTGTCCTTGGAGCCCAGGGTGGGGGCAAGCCTGCTAAAAGGAACCTGGATGGTTCAGGGCCCCCAGAAAAGCAAAGGGACGTACCCCGGGCTGGTGTGTTTGTGTGTAGGTGCACGGGCTTGGATGCACGTGTTTCTCTGTGGGAAGGATCTGTACGCGCTTGTGGGTGTGCTTGCGTGTACGGAGCCGAGAGCGTGGGTGGGGACACGCTCCACCTTGTAGCTACTCGTAGGTTTGGAAGTGCAGGTGGTTGTGGGGAGCGGTCTGCGTGTGTGCACGCAAATGGATGTGGATGTGAGTGAGTATATGTGTGTGTGTGTGCGAAGAGGGTAGATCCACAATTCGGTCCATGGTGGCATTGAACCCAATGCGGTCCCCCCACCCCCTGCCATCCCCTTTTAGGCCAGAGCTGTGTGCCCACCGCCAACCTCCCTCCCAGCTCCTACCTCTGGCCTGAAATACCCACCTCCCTCCTATCTGAGACAGTGACTGTCCCCCACCTTCAAAGCCTTACTGAAGGGACATCTCCTCCAAGAGGCCTTCCCTGACTAAACCTTCCTTTCCTCTTCTCTCACTCCTTTTGGCATCGCCCTGACTTGCTCCCTTTATTCACCCCCTCTCCACAGCCTCAGAGCACTTATGTCCACATCCGTAATTTATTTATATTGACGAAATAATTAATAACTCTGGTATTTGCTAAGCGCTATGTGCCGCGCACTGTACTGAACCCTGGGATAGAGAGAAGGGACCCAGTCCCTGTCCCACACAGGGCTCACGATCTCAATCTCCATTTTCCAGATGAAGTAACCGAGGTCCAGAAAAGTGAAAGGACTTACCCAAGGTCACGCCACAGATATGTGGCGGAGTCGGGATTAGAACCCAGGTCCTTCTGACTCCCGGGCCCGGGCCCCAGCCACTAAGCCACGCCGCTTCTCCCCCAGGCCTCCTCCCGGTCTGTAACTCGCTGTGGGCCGGGAATGTGTCTGTTTACGGTTCTACTGTGGTCCCCCCAAGGGCTTCGCACAGCGCTCCGCACACAGTAAGCGCTGAATAAGACTGGACGGACGGCTCCTGGGAGAGGGCCGGCGCTGTCCGTGGTGCTGACAACGGGGACCTCGCTGAGTGGCCACCGACCAGCCCCGGGGGTGAGGCCGGGGTCCCCCCTCCTGCCCCCAGACTGCCCGCTGGCCTTTGCCAGGGGAGGAGATGCCCAGGGAGGGGCAGGAGGGACGCGGGACTTGAATCAGAGGCGGGGGAGGGGGGGCGGGGGAGTCAGCCCCGTGGAGATGTCACTCTGACAGCTGTCAGACACTCACGTGGACCCAGGCAGCTGAGCCCCCCGCCCCCGGCCACGCGTGCTCGGGACCTCGGGGGAGCCAAGGGCGGGCAGCCGGCTAGGCCTCGAGGAGGGGGCCGAGAGTGGGGAGGGGGAAATCTGATCCGAGGCCGCTGAATCCCCCCCGCGGCTTCAGCGCCCCAAACAGCAGGGAACGGCACGTGGAGGAAGGAGGGTCCGCCCGGGACCAGTCTGAATCCCCTTGCCCTCGGAGGAGTGAGGAGTGGAGGTTTGAGAATAAAAGGGGGGTTCTCTTCTCGGGCCCAACCAGGAACCCCGGGGAGATTACTAAACCCACTCAAAAGCTCTACATAGGTGAGAGCGCGGGAGCACACACTCAGCCTCCACCAGGGCTCTCCCGCCACCACGGCTGCACAACTCTTCCCCCAAATACACCCACACCCACACAGGGTCCCCAACGCCTACCGCAACCCAGAAGCCCACTCTCCCAGCTCTCCCATCTACATCTGGAGCGGCTGTTAGACCTCCCATCCCCACTCCCTCAGCGCCACTTTTCCCCTGGAAGAAGAGACTCGAGGACCGCAGAAGCCCCCGCTGTCATCCCACAGCCCTTGGCTTTGCCTCGGGAGAACGATAATAATAATAATAATAATATACTTGTGAAGCGCTTACTCTGTGTCAAGCACCGTCCTAAGCCCTGGGGTAGATAGATAATCAGGCTGGACACAGTCCGTGTCCCACATGGGGCTCAAAACCTTAATCCCCATTTTACAGAGGAGGTAACTGAGGCCCAGAGAAGTGAAGTGACTCGCCCAAGGTTACCCAGCAGACAAGTGGTGGTCAGGATTAGAACCCAGGTCCTTCTGACTCCCAGGCCCAGGCTCTAACCACTAGAGCATGCTGGGCAGAGTATGGCCGGGGGGAGAGAGCTGCCTGGGGCTGCTGCAGAAACAGTGAGAGTGACCAGGGGTCCCTGCAAGTTGGAGTCAGGCAGCTGTCACAGCCCCCAGGGATGGGGTAGGGAGAAGGGAGGGTGTGTGTGCTCGTGGATACTTTTAGGAAGCCTCAAAGACCCCCAGAACCATCCTGACCTTTTCTCCTGGAATTAGGACAGGGTAGGGAGGGACTGGGCCATCTCCCTTTACCTTCTTCACCCACCCCCAAGTGTGCTCTGATCGTGGCACTTTGGGCTTTTTGAACTCCCAAAGTTTCCCACTCTTTAACCCCTGTCACCACATGGTGAGGGCTGGGATCAATCAATCAATCAGTGATATTTATTGAATGCTTACTGTGTGCAGAACTCTGTACTAAGCACTTGGGAGAGCACAATAATAATAATAATAACGGTATTTGTTAAACGCTTACTATGTGCCAAGCACTGTTCTAAACGCTGGGGTGGATACAAGGTAATCAGGTTGTCCCACGTGGGGCTCACAGTCTTAATCCCCATTTTATAGATGAGGTAACTGAGGCACAGAGAAGTTAAGCGACTTGCTCAAAGTCACACAGCTGATAAACGGCAGAGCTGGGATTAGAACCCACAACTGCTGACTCCCAACCCCGTGCTCTGTGCCACTAAGCCACACTTCTTCTCCGTACTTCTCTCTTACTTCTTCTACCACAGAGTTAGAAGACCCGTTCCCTACCCACCACCAGTTTAGAATCCAAAGGGGGTGACGGACATTCATAGAAATAAATGCTACAGATGTGTCCGTATGTATTTGTGGGGACGAGGATGGGGTGAATATCAAGGGCCCAAAAGATACAGATCGAAGTGCCCAGATGATGCAGAAGGGAGAACGAGTTTGGGAAAAGAGGCCTTAGTGGAGAAGGCCTCTTGGAGGACAGAGATAAGACCTTAATTAGACTTGGAAGTTGGGGAGAGGTGGTCTGGAGCATTTAGAAGGGGAGTCCCAAGTCAGAGGGAGAATGTGGGAAAAGCGTCAACGGTGAGATAGAAGAGATGGGGGCACAGTGAGTAAGCTGGCGCTAGAAGAGTGAAGCAAGCAGGCTGAGCTGTAGTAGGAGATCAGTTATTTAAAGTAGGAGGGGGCGAGCTAATTTAAGTGCTTTAAAACCGATGGTAAGGAATTTCTGTTTGATGCGGAGGTGGATGGGGAACCACTGGAGGTTCTTGAGCAATGGAGAAACAGGGACTGAACGTTTTCAGAGAAACAATCCGGGCGGCAGAATGAAGTATGGACTGGAGTGGGGTGAGAGAGGAGGCGGGGAGGTCAGCCAAGAGACAGTTTCAGTAACCAGGGCGGGCTAGGAAAAGTGTTTGTATCAGCCTGATAGCAGTTTGGATGGAGGGGAAAGGGCAGATTTTAGCGACGATGTGAAGCTGGAACTGACAGGATTTGGTGACAGATTGAATACGTGGGTTGAATGAGAGAGATGAGTCGAGGATATTGCCAAGGTTACCGGCTTGTGAGACAGGGAGGGTGGTAGTGTTATCTACAGTGATGGGAGAGTCAAAAGGAGGACAGGGTTTGGGTGGGAAGATGAGGAGCTCTGTTCAGGACGTGTTAAATTGGGGGTGTTGGCAGGACGTCCAAGTAGAGAGGTTCTGAAAGCAGGAGAAAATACAAGACTGCGGAGAAGGAGAAAGATCAGGCCGGGAGATGCAGATTTGGAAATCATCCCTACAGAGGTGGATGTTGAAGGCATGGGAGCAAGTAAATTCTCCAAGGGAGTGAGTGTAGATGGAGAATAGAGGGGGACTCAGAACTGAGTCTTGAGAGATTCTCATAGTTACGGGGTGGGAGGCAGAGGGAGAGCCTGGGAAAGAGACTGAGAATGAGCAGCCAGAGAGATGGGGGAGAACCAGGAAAAGACAGTATCAGTGAAGTCAAGGTTAGATCACGTTTCCAGAAGAAGAGGTCCTGCCCCCTGAAGCCGATCAGTGTCTTTTTTATTTTTAACGGCTGTTGTTAAGCGCTTTTATGTGCTAAGCACCCTTATAAACTCTGGGATCGATAATAATAATGGTGGTATCTGTTAAGCGCTTACTAAGTGCCAAGCACTGTTCCAAGCGCCAGGGTAAATACAAAGGTAACCGAGATGTTCTTCCCCTTGACTCTATTTATTGCCATTGTTCTTGTCTGCCCGTCTCCCCCGATTAGACTGTAAGCCCGTCAAACGGCAGACTGTCTCTATCTGTTGCCGACTTGTTCATTCCAAGCTCTTAGTACAGTGCTCTGCACATAGTAAGCACTCAGTAAATACTATTGAATGAATGAATTATCCCCCGTGGGGCTCACAGTCTCAAGCCCCATTTTACTGATGAGGTAAATGAGGCACACAGAAGTTAAGCGACTGGTCCAAGGTCACACAGCAGACAAGTGGCGAAACCGGGATTAGAACCCAGGTGGGATACAGTCCCTGTCCCTCAGGGGGCTCACAGGCTTAATCCCCGTTTTACAGATGAGGTCACTGAGGCCTGGAGAAGTGAAGTGAGTTTCCCGAAGTCACAGAGCAGACGAGTGGCGGAGTGGAAATCAGAACTCCAAGTCCTTCTGACTTCCAGGCCTCAAGTTGATTGAAATTTGTCGGACTCTGCCTCAGTTCCCCGAGTAGCCACGAGATGGTGGTAGGGGCTCAGTCAGCTGCGGGCCATTCATTCATTCATTCATTCATTCATTCATTCATTCATTCATTCATTCATTCATTCATTCGTATTTATTGAGCGCTTACTATGTGCAGAGCACTGTACTAAGCGCTTGGAATGGACAATTCGGCAACAGATAGAGACCATCCCTGCCCAATGACGGGCGCACAGTCTAATCGGGAGAGACAGCAAAACCAAACGGAACGAAACAAAAACAGGACAACATTTGCACGATAAATAGAATCAGGGGGAATGTATACCTCATTAACAAAATAAATAGGGTAATAAATAATATATATACAAATGAGCACAGTGCTGAGGGGAAGGGGGAGGAGCGGAGGATGGGGTGGGGAGGGGGAGCAGAGGAAAAGGGGGCTCAGCTGAGAAGAGGTGAAGGGAGAAGGGGGAGGAGCAGAGGGAAAAGGGGGGAGCTCAATCTGGGAAGCACTCTTGGAGGAGGTGAGCTCTCAGGAGGGCTTTGAAGAGGGGAAGAGAGTTAGTTTGGCAGACGTGAGGAGGGAGGGCATCCAGGACAGTGGTAGGACGTGGGCCAGAGGTCAGAGTTCTGCTCAACACTTTCCCTGCTGAGAAGGGGGCTGGGGGTCGGGGGGGTGGGGAGGACTCCTTCCTCCCTGCCAAGTCTTTCTATGGATCTGGGTGTTGAAGATTATTTCTGAGCCCCGTTCCTAATCAGAGACCAAGCATCAGCCAAGCGACCTCCGGCTGGGAAGGGGTTTTGTTATTGATAATAATAATTTGGGATTTGTTAAGCACTTACTATGTGCCAAGCGCTGGATAGATACAAAGTCATCAGGTTGTCCCACGTGGGGCTCACAGTCTTCCCCATTTTACAGATGAGGGAACTGAGGCACAGGGAAGTGAAGTGACTTGCCCAAAGTCCCACAGCTGACAAATGGCAGAGCAGGATTAGAACCCACGACCTCTGACTCCCAAGCCCTTGGTTTTTCCACTGAGTCACCCTGCTTCATTGCTTGGATTGCTTGGATCAGACCGGTGGAGTGTGAAAAAGGCAACCTTTGGGTCTGGCTAGTTTCTTGTTTGTTTATTTGTTTTTATGGCATGTGCTAAGTGCTTACTATGTTCCAGGCACGGTACTAAACGGTGGAGTAGGCACAAGCTAATCAGGTTGGACACAGTCTCCGTCCCACAAAGGACTCACAGTCTTAATTCCCATTTTACAGATGAGGGAACTGAGGCACAGAAAGGTGAAGTGGCTTGGCCAAGGTCACACAACAGAGAAGTGGAGGAGCCGGAATTAGAACCTAGGTCCTTCTGACTCCCAGTCCCGGGCTTTACCCACTAGGCCACACTACTTATCAGGAGGGCAGGACCCAGGAAGGCAAGGCTCTGAATCCTTACTCATGGGGGTGGGGCCGGCGTCTTGGGGCTGCTTAGAGGTGTTTGGCTGGGAGGGACTGGGAGGGAAAGTAAAAGGAGAAGAGGAGGGATAGGAGGAATAATAATAATAATGTTGGTATTTGTTAAGCGCTTACTATGTGCCGAGCACTGTTCTAAGCGCTGGGGTAGACACAGGGGAATCAGGATGTCCCACGTGGGGCTCACAGTCTTAATCCCCATTTTACAGATAAGGTAACTGAGGCACAGAGAAGTTAAGTGACTCGCCCACAGTCACACAGCTGACAAGTGGCAGAGCTGGGATTCAAACTCATGACCTCTGACTCCAAAGCCCATGCTCTTTCCACTGAGCCAAGCTGCGGGGAGAGTGTGGGAGGGAGAACTCAAGCCAGAAAAGAGTTTAAAACCAGCCCTAGCCGCCAAACCCTGTCGGTTCTCCCTCCAAACCAACTCCTGATTCCTCCCCTTCCTCTCCATCCAAACAGCTGCTATCCTGGTCCGAGCTTCTCTCCTACCACTGCTAGTTTTTTGTGTCGGCCTCTTCAGTGGTCTCCCTCCACCCACTGCAATAAATAATATAATAATATTTGTCAAGCACTTACTATGTGCCAAGCACTGTTCTGTGAGTCCACGTCGGGCTCACAGTCTTAATCCCCATTTTACAGATGAGGGAACTGAGGCACAGAGAAGGTAAGTGACTCGCCCAAGGTCACACAGCAGACATGTGGAGGACCAGGATTAGAACCCATGACCTCTGACTCCCAAGACCGTACTCTTACCACTAAGTCATCCTGCTTGTATTTGTGAAGCGTTTACTACGCACCAGGCACTGTAACTAAGCACTAGGGCAGAGCCCCTGTCCCACATAGGGCTCACAGTCTTAATCCTCATTTTACAGATGAAGTTAGTGAGGCACAGGGAAGTTAAGTAAGTTACTCAAAGTCACACAGCAGACAAGTAGGGGACAGGATTAGAACCCAGGCCCTCTGACTCCCGGGGTGTGCTCTTTCCATGAGGAAACGCTTCTTCTCTACACTCAGTGACAGCTGCGTGAATTGTCTTCCACAGGTTTAGCAGGGCACACCTCTCTCCACTTCAAAAATCACCCTTGATTACCCATCTCCCTCCCTATAAAGCAGAGACCGCCTCAGTGGTGGCTTCAAAGCTCTCCCAACGTGGCGAGGGAGGAGTCTATCTAACCCTTTCCCGCTATGGTTCAGGCTTGGGCTCTGGGGGACGCACCAAAGGTGGAAAATCCCCCTGTGATGGCTGGAGAGAGGAAATCTAATGCAGCGTGTTGGAGGAGAGGAAGGGAAGGCCCTCAAGCAGGGAGATACAGTGGGTGACCACTCTAGTTCTGGCCCTGAGGGTGTTTGTTAAGCGCTAATTATGCTCCAAGCACTGTAGCAGACACGGGAGTAGATACAGCTAATCTGGTTGGACACATTTCATGTCTCCCCCGTGGGGCTCACAATCTTTAACCCCCCTTTTACAGATGAGGTAAATGAGGCACAGAGAAGTGAAGTGAGTTGCCCAACTTCACCCAGCAGATAAACGGTCGAGTGGGGACTAGAACTCAGGCCCGGGAGTGTCTGCGTCTCCTGTAGAAGCAGGAGAGCCTGATGTTGTAGAAGTGGTCACTTCCCCTTGGCAGGAGGCAGGAATGGGGAAGGGGCAGGCCGGGGTCCGCAGGCTCCCCCCACCGAGGGGGTCGACCCCTCTATGATCGGGAAGGGCAAGGGGAAAACGCCCAGCGCTCTCCCTCCACCCACACCTGTCCCTGGGAGGCGGAGGAGACAGCTGGTCTTGCCCGTTAGACCTTCTCCAATCCGGACGTATTTATTCTATTTATTTTATGAATGACGTGTATATATAATTCTACTTATACTGATGCTATTGGTGCCTGCTTACTTTTTTTGATGCCCATTTTTACACCGTGAGCTCCATGGGGGCAAGGATTGTCTCTATTTGTTGCTGAATTATACTTTCCAAGTGCTCAAAAAGCCCGTTGTCGGGCAGGGATTGTCTCCATCTGTTGCCGAATGGTTGTTTCCAAGCGCTTAGTACAGTGCTAAGCACACAGTAAGCGCTCAATAAATACGATTGAATGAACAAATGACACCCTCACCCCCGTCTTCTTTTTCCCCGCCCCCCGGCGTCCCGGGTCCGCCCAATCCCTACCTCCCCCTTCCTTTTCCCCTCCCTCTTGGCCTGTGCCCCCGCCCCATCCTCGAGTGGCTCCGGCCTCAGGCCCCGCCTCATTCGGGACTGTCCTGTGCCAGGGAGGGACGGTCCGCTTGCCCCCGGCCATGGCCTTGCCGGAGCTCCGTGCCCACCGGGCCCTGCTCTGCTGCTGCCTCTGCTGCTGTTGGCTCCTGCTCCCGGGGGTCCGGCCCTCTGCGGCAGGTAGGCCGCCCACAGGGTGGGTTGGGGGGGGTCCGGGGTTCCCTCCCCTGCCCCCCTGCCCTTATGTGCCTATCTGGAACACTTATTTATAGTCATGATCTTCTCTCCCCTCTCTAGGCCCTATACTAGTTGTGGGCAGGGAATGTGTCTGTCTTTATACTGTACTTTCCCAAGCGCCTAGGACAGTGCTCTGCACACAGTGAGTGTTCAATAAATACAGCTGACTGATTCTGCTCACCCCCTGCTCCTTGCCCTGAAGACAGTCTGCCACCCCCCAGCTCCAGAACACTTATGTACAGATCTGTAACTTATTTATATTAATGTTTGTCTCCCCCGTCTCTAGCCTGTAAGCTAGTTGAGGGCAGGGAATGTGTCTGTCGTTATGTTGTCCTCTCCCAAGTGCTTAGTACAGTGCTCTGCACACAGTAAGTGCTCAGTAAATATGACTGACTGGCCAACCCCTGCTCCTTGCCCTGGCGACAGTCCTCCGCTCCAGCTCCGCAACACTTTATGTACAGATCTGTGACATTTATATCAAAGGGCAGGGATTGTCTCTATCTGTTACCGATTTGTACATTCCAAGCGCTTAGTACAGTGTTCTGCACATAGTAAGCGCTCAATAAATGCTATTGAATGAGTGAATTAACGTTCCTCTCCCCCCTCTGTAGGTTGTAAGCTAACTGTGGGCAGGGAATGTGTCTGTCGGTATATTGTAGTCTCCCAAGTGCTTAGCACAGTGCTCTGCACACAGTAAGTGCTCCATAAATATGGCTGACTGACTCTGCCCACCCCCTGCTCTTTGCCCAGCAGTCGGGGCCTCTCCACCGACCCTCCAGCTCCACAATAATATACATATCTGTAACTTATTTATATTAATGTTTGTCTCCTTCTCTAGACTGTAAGCTAGATGGGGGCAGGGAATGTCTGTCATTAGGTTGTACTCTCCCAAGTGCTTAGTACAGTGCTCTGCACACAGTAAGTGCTCAATAAATTCAGCTGACTGACTCTGCCCTCCGTCCAGCAGACAGTTCGGGCTCCTTCTCCCCTCTGTCCACCCCCTGCTCTCTGCTCAGGGGACAACTGAGACCTCTTCCCCCTGAGTCTGTTTCCCGAAGACTGGGAGTGTTGGGGGGGGGGGCCAGGTTGAGTGGGTCCTACCCTCCTCCTCCCGTACCCTGGCCCTTGTTTGTGCTGAGAAACTGGATTAGCTAAGGGAACCTGGACAGGCAGGGCTCATGGAACAGGTAGGGCTCTCTCCTGCTGGCTGACGAGGTTACAGGTACATTCAATCAGTCAACGGTAGTTACTGAGTGCACCATGGGTGCTCAGCCCTGTGCTGAGCGTTTGGGAGAGACCAGAGACACAGTCCCTGCCCTTGGGAGTGGTGGGGGCTCCAATTTAATGGCACTCGGTTGTGACAAGCCTCTCTAATGGAGAAACTGAATCCCCGTCCCACGGGCACTCTGGGAGAGGAAATGGCTGCGGCCATTCCTCCTCCCCATTCAACCTCCGGGCCCCGGGCACCTTTTGCAGAGAGCTGTGCGCGCCTGGAGTCCTGTATGCGGTGCGTCCAGGGAGAATCCGCCCGCAACATCACGGCCTGCGTGTGGGAGAGCTGTGGGGGTCCTGGGGCAGGTAGGGTCGCGGGTGGGAGGCGGGGGTCACGGTTGCCCAAGCCCTCGACTCTGCTCTTTGGGCCCTGGGTGGGAAGGGGGGAGAGCTGGACTCAGCTTTAGTTGAACACCCGGTTGGGACCAGGCCCCAAGACCACCACCTTCCCCCCGGCTTTTTCGGGTTCCCCGCGGCTGCAGCCGGATTTCCCCTGAGAAGCCTCCGCACTTCCTACTCCAACTCAGACAGGGCCATCAGGGCCGGGGTCTCCAGCGCCCGAAAGCTCCTACCCGGTCCCCATCCGGGCGAGGAAGGCTTGCGCCTGGGAAACGCAACTGCTTCTTGGGAGGGACGCTGCTGAGCCAGTTGGGCACGGCCACCCCTTGCAGGCTTCTGCGGGGGGTGCTGTGCAACACACTCTGCCCGGTCCCGGGCCACTTGTCCCGCAGAGCTGAGCCGCTGTGTCGTCCGGGGCGAAGCCGCCGTCAAGGAGGGTTGTTCCGTCTATAACGCCACCGCCATGTGCCGAGGTAGCGGGCTCCCGGGGGGTAGGGGCGGGGTGGGGGGGTACGATGCACCTGCTGCGGGGTGGGAAAAGGGGGGCAGAACACACTTCCCCCACCTCCCCCCTGGACCCTGACGGCGTTTCTGCTCTCCTTCCAGCACTGCACTTCCCCACCCAGGAACCCAGGATCCTCACAACAGGTAATAAGAATAACAACTATGGCATTTGTTATGCTCTGTGTGCCAGGCACCCTACTAAGTGCTGGGGTGAATACAAGGAAATTTCTACCCAGGCCCCCACACCCGGTCCCCGATCTGACGGGGTCCGGTCCAGGCCAAAGTCCCGTTGGGCCGAATGGGAGTGAACAGGCCAAATGCCTGGGTTCGGGAGTGGCGGCCTTGGGGGGCGGGGTGTTGGAGCTGGAACTCTCGGCTTAAATAAAATGGGTAATGGGATCCCTGACCCTGAATTATTGATGGAGACGCTCCTGCCACCGGGGCCTCGCTCAGCTCTCCCCTGCCCGATAGGGCTTTGCTCCTCTCTTTTCTCCCTTCTTCCCCACCCTCCACTCTGCATCCCCAGGGCTCCAAGTGGTGGCTTCTCCTCATCTTCTTCCTCCTCCTCCTCATCCTTCTCTCCTTCGACCCCTCTCTTGGGCTTACGGGGAGCTGGGCCCTCTGCCCTGCTGCGCTCTCTCTCTCTCTCTCTCTCTCTCTCTCTCTTCCCTTTCTCTCATCCCTCTCTCTTCTCTCCTCTGTTCCTCCCTTCTTTTTCTCTCCTCTCTTCCCCCCTCTCTTCCCTCTCTCTCTTCCCTCTTTCTCTCCTCTCTTCCCCCCCTCTTCTGTCTTCCTTCTCTTCCCTCTCTTCTCTCTCCCCCTCTCCTCCCTCCTCTCTTCCCTCTTTCTCTCTTCTCTTCCCTCTCTCTCCCCTCTCTGTCTCCCCCTCTCTCCTCTCTTCCCTCCCTTTCTCTCTTCCCTCTTCCCTGTCTCTCTTCTCTCTCTTCCCTCTCCTTTCTTTTTTTTCTCTTTCTCTTCCCACCTCCCAGCCGAAGCCCCTTTCGAGAGTTTCCAAAGTCCCACCCTGTGCTGGGAAACCTTATCTCCTGGAGGGAGGGAGGGAAAGAGGGAAGGAGGGAAGGACAGGTCACTCTCAGCCCGGAGCCGCCTCACCCCTTCCCACTTGGCTCTTGTTCCCGGGCCGCGGCTCCCACGGCGCCCCCTGGCGGGAAGCCGGTCTCTGCTCCCCCCCCCCCCCCCCCGCTCCGCCCAGCCCCCGGCTGACTAGCCAGTAATAATGATAATAATTATATTTAAGCGCTTACTATATACCAAACACTGTTCTAAGCGCTGGGATGGATACAGGGTAATCAGGTTGTTCCCACTTGGGGCTCACAGTCTTAATCCCCATTTTACAGATGGGGGAACTGAGGCACAGAGAAGTTAAGTGACTTGCCCACAGTCACACAGCTGACAGGTGGCAGAGCCGGGATGAGAACCCATGTCTTCTGACTCCCAAGCCCGTGCTCCTGCCACTAGGCCACGCTGCTTTGGTTTTGCAGAGCTGCTTGCCAGCCAGGGGCGGCACCGGACTCCCCACTGCAGGGTGTGTGTAGGCGAGGGGTGCCCTGGGGTCAGGCTGACCCATCCGTCTGTCCTTCGGTCCAGGTGTCCCCGGGAGCCCCTCGCCGCCCCCAGGCTCCCGACTGCCCGGCTTCGACGCCGCCAGCTTCATCGGGGGCATCGTGTTGGTGCTCAGCCTCCAGGCCGTCACCTTCTTCCTGCTCAAGTTCCTCAAGTCCAAGGACAGTAGCTACCAGACGCTGTAAGGGCCTGCGGGGTGGTGGGGGGCTCTGGGTGTGCCCAAGGCTGGGGGGAAACCGCACCCCCCATGGGGAGGGCACTGGTAGATTCGCCAGCTCCCTGCTTATCCATTTGTGGTCGGTGGTCGGTGCCCCGTGCTAGAGTTTGGGCTGACCCTTGCGCGGGCTGTCTGTCTGTCTCTCCCCCCGACACGCTGCCAGTGAGGAAAACCAGTAGGCTGCACCTCTCACCTGTGGGGTCACGGGGGTTGCCCCGCTCCCCCCACCACCTCTAACCCATCATCACGGTTGTCCGGGGGTAGGGGGAGGCAGGTGGGGTCCCCGTGGGCTGTATTACGGTTTGTGTGGGGAGTAGGGGTGGGGGGCACTGGTGGGGGAGGGCGCTTTCTGCAGGGGGGGAGTGTGATGCTGTGATGCCTCTGCGTTGCCGTGTGTTGGGGTGTGTGTGTGTTCGCAGGTGGGGGGGCTGTGGGAGGGAAGGAGGGAGGCCCGTGTGTTGGGGCAAAACTGTGTAACCACTGGGTCTGTATTAAAGACTCTGCTTTCGGTTGGAGCTTCTGCTTCAAGTGGGGAGGGGTCTGCAGGGTCAGGTTCTCTGGGGGGAGCACTGGGGGCTTGGAGCTGCAGAATCCGGCTCCATTGAGCTTTTAGGGGAGAAGAAGGGTTTGAAACTTCAGGCCAGGTTGTATGGGGGGCGTGGGAAGGGGGAGTGGGGTCTGTCAGTCAGTCAGTCATATTTATTGAGCACTTACTGTGTGCAGAGCACTGTACTAAGCATTTGGGAGTACAAAATAACAGACACGTTCTCTGCCCACAGTGAGCTTTCAGTCTAGTGGGGGAGACAATTAATATGAATAAAATGATAAATATATACATAAGGGCTGAGGGGCTGAGGTGGGGGGATGAATAAAGTGAGCAAATCAGGACGAGGCAGAAGGGATTGGGGGGCTGCAGGCCAGTTTGCATAGGGAGAAAGGGGTGGTTCTGTGCTGCTTGGCCTCTGGGGAAGAGAGAATCACCTCTCTCCTTCCTGGGCTGGGGTCCTCTCCGCTGCAGGATCTGATGCTAGCAGGTGGACGATGGAGGAGGAGGAGGTGGAGAAGGAGGTGGAGGTGGCAGCGGCTGGCACCACTGTCATTCTGGACCCTCTTGGTGGGCCGGGGCCGGGTCCCCGAGCCCCCACCAGAGGGCTGATGGGCTCGAGTTGGTCCTCAGAGAGGGTGGGGACTTTCTTGTGCCCGGCCCCTCCCCTCCCCGCTTCCCTCCACCAACTCTACCCTCCCCCCAGCTGCTTGCCAGGGACTCAGTTCTCTTGCCCAGCACTGACCCAGGGCAGAGGGGGCACACCAGGAAGCCGACTGGTCCTCCCCACTGCAATAAAGGGACTCTGACTTCACTCTCAGTTCTCCGCCTCTGTGTCCAACCTGGGGAGGGGGGAGGTAGGGGTGGGGAGAGCCTGACCCACACTTGGGGGTGAAGGTGGGCTGGGCCCCAGACCACCCCCCCACTGAAGGGGGCTGTCGACCTGGTAGAAGAGCTGGGGCAGCCCCTCTCTGCCATGGCGAGAGACGGGGTGCAGACGGGAGCCCGCAGAGCCCCCGGGCCTGGGCCTGCCACGCTGCATCATCCCAATCTTTCTCAAATGTCATACTTTTCCCATCTCCCCCCTGCTGTGTGCCCATCTCCCTCCACAGCAAGGAAAAACTTGGGCTTTTATTGTTCTCTTCCCAACAAGTAATGCTTTGCCCACAGCTGCTCAGTAAAAATGCTTAACTTGCATTGATTCATTCATTCAATAGTATTTATTGAGCGCTTACTATGTGCAGAGCACTGTGCTAAGCGCTTGGAATGTATAATTCAAAACTTGCTGGCTCCCTGGTACTCTTTTTTTAACATTGGTATTTAAGTGCTTTACTATGTCAAAGACTGTTCTAAACATTGGGGTAGATACAAAGTATGAATCAGGAGAAGAAGGATTTAATCCCCATTTTACAGATGAGGTAACTGAGGCATAGCGAAGTTGGAAGGAGCAACGTGGCTTAGTGGAAAGACCCCGGGCTTGGGAGTCAGAGGTCGTGGGTTCTAATCCCGGCTCTGCCACTCGTCAGCTGTGTGACTTTGGGCAAGTCGCTTCACTTCTCTGGGCCTCAGTGACCTCATCTGTAAAATGGGGATGAAACCTGTGAGCCCCACGTGGGACAACCTCATCACCTTGTGTCTACCCCAGTGCTTAGAACCATGCTTGGCACATAGAAAGTGCTTAACAAATGCCATCGTTATTATTGTGACTATGCAGGTGCCAGCAGTGCCAACTGCTTCCAGTCTGCTCTCTCCCTCCCCAACTCAACCCCCAAAGGGCACCAGAGCCCCACCAGACTGTGTGTGTGTGTGTGTGTGTGTGTGTCTGTGTCTGTCTAATGCAGCCACCTCTGGGGTGGAACACTTGGGAGTGGATAGAAGTTCAGTGTCCAGGCGTAGCAGGACGAAAGAGGAGGTTTGGAAAGAAGCAGCATGGCCTAGTGGATAGAGCAAGGAGCTGGGAAGCAGAAGGACCTGGGTTCTAATCCTGACTCCACCACTCTTGTCTCCTGTGTGACTTTCAGCAAGTTACTTCACTTCTCTGTGGCTGTTTCCTCATCTGTAAAGTGGGGATTAAGACTGGGAGTCCCACGAGGAACAGGGACTGTGTCCAATATGATTAACTTATGTCTACCCCAGTGTTTAGTACAGTGTTTAGTACAGTGTCTCTCAGTAGTATTTGTTGAACACTTACTATGTGCAGAGCACTGTACTGAGTGCTTGGGAAAGTACAATGTAGCACTTCTCTGTGCCTGTTACCTCACCTTTAAAATGGGAATTAAGACCGTGAGCCCACTGTGGGACAGAGACTGTGTCCAACCCAATTACCTTGTATCTACCTCAGCACTTAGAGTGCCTGGCACACACAGCGAGCGCTTAACAAATGCCACAGTTAGCAAATACCACATTCGCTGCCGACAATGAGCTTACAGTCCAGAGGGGGAAACAGGCATAAATATAAATAATAGTAAGCCTTTAACAAATACTGTTTTTTGTTTGTTTTTTTTTAAAAAGACCTTCCTAGGCTAGAGGGGTTGGTTGGTAGTTGAATGGTGGAGGAGTGTGGAGGCAATGTTTGCACCTGTTTGAGAAGCAGCGTGGCTCACTGGAAAGAGCACGGGCTTTGGAGTCAGAGGTCATGGGTTCGAACCCCGGCTCTGCCACTTGCCAGCTGTGTGACTTTGGGCAAGTCACTTAACTTCTCGGTGCCTCAGTTCCCTCATCTGTAAAATGGGGATTAAGACTGTGAGCCCCACGTGGGACAACCTGATTCCCCTGTGTCTACCCCAGCGCTTAGAACAGTGCTCGGCACATAGTAAGCGCTTAACAAATACCAACATTATTATTATTATTACCTGCCCCTCAGTCCCCGCTCACCCCCACCTGGGGCCTGGGAAGAAGACCCCCCCACGATCCAGCTCTTCGAACCCTTGGCCTCCCTAATCACTGCTACTGATTTGCCTCTAATTCCTAATTAAGGTCAGGAGAGAGAGGACAAGGGTCTCTCTGCCAAAAGCAAGGGACCAGATTTGGGGTTTCGCCCAGGGGCGGGGGCGTGGAGACTGGGGGCCTGGCACCCCCCCCAGCCGATGAAGCTGGTTGCCGGGGCCCCCTTCCGTGCTCTGCTGGCCCGTCAGCTCTGTGGGTGGAGTGGGAAGTGACCCGGTGCGGGGTTAAGGCAGACAATTTAATTCCCAACGGGAGAGAGGGCTGTTTGTGCAGGGTGTGGTGGAGAGGAGGAGGGGAAGGGCCCTGCAGGGTGGGAGGAGGTAGAGGCTTCTGGGAAGCCAGAGTTGTTGAAGCGGGTGGCCTGAAACGGGGAAGTGAGCTATCTGGGCACTCCACCCTCCTCGCTTCTCCCTCCCTCAATTGTCCTGGCAGGCCCTGGCAAAACCACCAGGCTCCCTGAGGCCAGGACCGTGGGGAGGTAGGAGGGGTAAGGGCCCGGCCCAGCCCTCTTGCCCCCTGACGCTGGAGACTGGGGCTGCCACATGGGTAGTGTCCTGCCCAGCAAGGCCCAGGTCCTCCTCAAGGTGCCCGCTGAACCCCTAAACCAGACAAAGCTCGCTGGGGATGGGAGAGGATTGAGGAAACACCTCCCCTAGGTAGTTTGGGATGGGGCTGAGGGGCAGGGGAAGGGGGAGGTGGAGGGAGGGCCCAGCCCGGGAAATATTCTGGGATATTCGGGCCCTGCCCGATTTAAAACATAACTTCTTTACCCTTTTCATGTCTCTGCACCTTGAATACCACAATTTTTATTTTTGAATCTCGAGGATTTCAAACGTTCCCCTTTCCAACCTCCATGGCTCCCATCCTCGTCTGGAATCCACCCACCCCTTCCCTCTGCTCGCCATTCTGATTCTTTATTCATTTTAACGTCTGTCCCTCCCTGCAGGCTGTAAACTCATTATGGGCAGGGTGTCCGATAATTGTCTTGTACCCTCCCAAACGCTTAGTACAGTGCTCCGCACATAGTAGGCGATCAATAAATACCATTGACTGATTCCTACAGAAGTCCCCAACCTCTCTTCCCCTCCCCACCCTTTCTCTGTGGCAGTCAGTCGATTGCACTATTCGCTAAGCCCTGTTCTAAGCACTGGGGTAGTTAATCGGGTCGGAGACGGTCCCCGTCCCACATGGGGAACACAGACTTAAGTGGAAGGGAGAAGGATTTAATCCTCATCTTACAGATGAGGTAACAGGCCCAGTGAAACGACTTGCCCAAGGTCCCATAGCAGGTAAGGGACGGAGTGGGGATTAGAACTCAGGTCATCGTAGAGAAGCAGCGTGGCCTGGTGGCAAGAGCCCTGGCTTGGGAGTCAGAGGACGTGGGTTCTAATTCCGGCTCTGCCACTTGTCTGCTGGGTGACCCCGGGCCGGCCGCTTGACTTCTCCGTGCCTCGGTTTCCTCATCTGTAAAATGGGGCTGAAGACTGTGGGCTCCACGTGGGACGAGCTGCTGACCTTGTATCTACCCCGGTGCTTAGAAAAGTGGTTGGCAGAGAGTAAGCGCTTAACAAATGCCATGATGATGATGATCATCTGACTCCCAGGCCCTGGGGAGCGTGGGGTTTGGGAGGGTTGGGGCAGGGAGTCGCGGCCGTTTCCCGCCAGCGCCGGCGGATCCTCCAGGCGGCTCTTGGCCCGCAGCCGGCTGTGACTCAGCGCGGACTCTGTTCCCCCCTGCGTCCCACCATCCCCACCCCCCGGGACCCCGGCGGACGCCCCTCCCCTCCCTTCTCCCCTCCCCACCTCGTCTCCCAGGGGGAAACTCGTCCGGGCCCCTCTGTCCTCGGGAAGGGAGCCACCCAACTCTTTTCCTCCCCCTTCTATGTCCAACCCCGGCCAGACCGGAGTGAGGGGAACCGCCCCCTCCTCTTGCTCCGCCCCCGGGCCCTGCTCCTCCTCCTCCTCCTCCTCCAGGGCCCCGCCTAGCTCAAAGTGCCCGCCTGCCGGTTGCCCATCGGGGCGACCCCTGGGCTGGGGGAGAGAGGGTTAAAGGGCGGAGAGAGAGAGAGAGAGAGAGAGAGGAGGGGGCGTGTGTATGTATGTGTGTGTGTGTGAGTAAGGGAGGGGGCGGAGGGTCTCTGGCCCATCAGGGAGTTGGGAGGGGAGGCAGGGCCCGAGAGTTGGAGGGGTCCGGTGTTGGGGTCTGGGGGCTTGCAGGTCCGGGGTCCAGGGGGCCGAAGGTCTAAGGGTCTGAGAGTTCAGGGGGCTGAGAGTCCAGGGGGCCGAAGGTCTAGGGGTCCAGGGGGCCGAGGGTCCGGCCGGGGCGGGAGAGCGGGCAGGGGGCTCAGGACCGGCCTGCAGCCGGAGCGGAGCCGGGAGCGAGGCGGGCCTCGGCGGCCCCGGGTGGCCGCCGATGATGTCCGGGCCCCCGGCCGAGCGGGCCGGCAGCTGTTGGCAGGACCCTCTGGCCATGGCCCTCAGCCCCCGCCGCCCCCTGGGGCCCCCGGCCCCGACCCGCTGCGGCCGGGAGCGCCCGCTCAGCGTCGTCTACGTGCTCACCCGCGACGGCCGGGCCCCGACGCCCACGGCCCCGTCCCACCCCGACCCCCATCCCGACCCCGACCCCGACCCCGACCCGTTGCCCCTGCGCTGCCTGCGGGAGGCCTGCGCTCAGCTCCAGGGGCCCCGCGGGGCGCAGCTCCGGGCGCTGCCCTTCGCCACCCTGTCCCTCGGAGACACGGCCGCGCTGGACACCTTCTACAACGCGGGTGAGTGGCGGGGGGGGGCCCAGGACGGACAGGAGGAGCAGGGCGCGCCGGGGTGGGGGGTCTCCCATCGATTCAATTCAATAGTATTTCTTGAGCACTTACTAGGCGCAGAGCACTGGACTAAGCGCTTGGAATGGACAATTCGGCAACAGAGAGAGACCCTCCCTGCCCGAAGACGGGTTTACAGTCTAATCATTATCATCAAGTGGCAATAACGAGACAGTCAGTCCTGGCCCACGGTGGAGGCGGAGCTGCTCCTCCTCCTGCTCGCCCCTCGGCCCGCCCGACCCCCCTCTCCAGGACTTCCCCAGCTCCCTTCTTCTGTTTACTTCTTTCCGGCGTCTGGGGATGCGACGCGGCCGAGGGATTTTCCATGAAATCACTAGTTAAAAACAGCTCTTCTCGCGGAGAGCACCGCGGCCGGCCCCGCCTGGACATTCAGCACGCCCATCTATCAGGAAACACAACTCACATGGGTAGTTACAGAGTCAGATACACGGAGGATACACACACACACGTGTTTGAAGAGTAAACCACGGATGGTGCAGTTCCTCGTATATAGCCAGGGTCGGACCCACCGCTGCACGCACAAAAAGTCTGTTCCCTTTTGGGTTGTTACTTATAACGTTTCCAGTGCCTGGTGCTGTCTTCCGTTTGCTTCCTTGTCTCTTCTGGAGGAGATTTCGCTCCGAAAGAGAGGGTCCTTCCTTGATAACAAAACTACACGACAGCCCAGACGACTCACAGGGTACTCACACACACACTCACACAGACGCACACAGGCCCCTCAGGGCACAGGAGATATAAAAAGAAGCAACTTTGCAGCAGGAGACTACACCGAGACGCCTACCAGCCGAGGCGGGTCCCCAGACACGGACACTACACGGGTGTGCACATGCAAATATACCCACTCACACACAGATAAACTTATGGAACAGGGAACAGACGCAGCCTTTCTGCATTCTGGCAGGGCTGGGTGCTGGGTGGATTTAGGGAAACATTTAACTCCCTTCTGCCTCGCCCTGACTTGCTCCCTTTATTCCTCTCCCCCCACTCCCAGCCCCACAGCACTTATGTCCATAACTGTCATTTGTTTTGATTTGTATTGATGTCCGTCTCCCCCACTAGACTGTAAGCTCGTCGTGGGTGGGGAATGTGTCCGCTCTATTGTTATATTGTACTCTCCCAAGCGCTTAGTACCGTGCTGTGCACACGGTAAGCGCTCAATAAGTACAGTCAGCTGCCTGACTGAAATCCCTCTAGACTGTAAACTCATTGTGAACAAGAAACATGTTTATTGTTATATTGCTATATTGTACTCTCCCAATCACTTGGGCAGGCAACTGTCATGGGGAAGGGTGAGCGGGGCTTTGTCCCGTCTTTCCCAGGAGCCCGGAGCAGGCTGGGCCCCAAAGCTTCTCCCTCCCTGCCGGTTGCAGGACGGGGGGGTAAAGGTCAGGTGGTCCAAGGCCCAGGCCAAGGACGAGGCCTGAGCTCGAAGCAGGTGGTTCTGAGATCCGCCGGGGGAAAAGGCCGCACTCCCTCGGGCGGCGGGGTGGGTCGCAGGGGCTGCAGGGAACGGGCGGAGGGGGCCCAGGCCGCCGGTTTCCTGGTGGGGAAGGAGGAGAGATTGCCCAACTCTCTGAGCAGCTTAGACCGATAGCGGTTTATCGGGTGGGGGTGCCACGCCAACCTCCTCAGGCCCGGGGTGGGTAGTCGGGTTCTGTCGCCGGGAGCTCCTCGGCAAGGGGTGAGGGTGACCTGGGGACCCTCTTGGGGCATCGCCAGCTCAACACCCATCTCTCTGCCCCCTCCCGCCCCCGTCTTCCTGTGCGCACCTCAGACGTGGCCGTGGTGGAGGTGAGTGACTCTCTGCACCAGCCGTCCATGTTCTACCACCTCGGGGTGCGGGAGAGCTTCAGCATGACCAACAACGTGCTGCTCTGCGCCCACACCCATCTGCCCGACCTGCAAGCCCTCAGGGTGAGTGGGCACCGCTCTGCGGGGTGGGCATGGGCACTCGTGGGCCTAGAGGCCCGGCAGCTCCCCGTCCCCCACCTCTTCCCCCATCCCCCTCCTCCAGCCCGGGCTAATGATGCCCGGAAGCTGGGGCTTGCGGGGCCCCTCCGGGAGGTTGAATCTGACTCTCCCCGCAGGAAGACATCTTTCAGAAGAACGCAGTGAGTGGAGCCCAGACAGCCCTGCTGCCGGGATGTGCCCCGGGCCCTGCCTACCGCCTCACCCACGCCCTGCCCTGGCCTCGCCCTACACACCCTCTCCCCTCTGGCCCCGCCCACTACCCCTCCCTGCTTGGCACCTCTAACCTCTGGCCCTGCTCTCTACACCTCTGGCTCCGCCCTCTACACTTCTCTCTTCTGGCCCAGCCTCCTACTTCTCCCAAACCTTGTCCCTCTCTTCCCACCCCTATCATCTAGCCCCGCCCCTACCCCTCCTGGATCCACCTTCAGACCCCTCCCTGCCCTGGTCCCTCTCCCACCCCTCCTCGACCTGGCTTCCATTGCCCAGCCCCGTGCCCCATGGCAGGCTAGCTGCCCCTCCCATACCCACTGAGCCTCACTGCCCCCACAGTCGCCCCGCAGCCTCAGTCCCCAGGGCGAGCACCGACGATGGGGGACTGGGGGGCTCCCTCTGGCCTGCTGACCCCTCTCCCCCGCTCCCACAGGACTGTGTGGGGGGCTACACCTTCATCCCTTATGTGGTGACGAGCCAGGGCCGGGTCCTGTGCGGCGATGCAGGGGTCATGAAGGGGCTGGCCGAGCTGTTCCAACCGGGCGTGGGCACGGAAACCTTCCTCACGCCGCTCGTGGGCCGGCTAGCCCGTCTGCTGGAGGCCACGACTACCAACTCCTGGTGCGCCCCGGAAGAGGGGGTGCAGGGTAGGGGGCGGGCAGGAGGTGGGGAGGTGACCCCCTGGCTATTGAACAGAGGAGTCGGTCAGTCAGTCGTTGAGCGCTTACTATGGGTAGAGCACTGTACTAAGCACTTGGGGGAAGACATTATAACAGTATAATAGATTCTTTGCTCACAGTGAGCTTGCAGTCCAGAGGGGGAGACAAACGTTTGTATATATATATCTATATTTTAAATATTACAGATATGTACAGAAGTGCTGTGGGATGGGGAGGGGGGATGAATAGAGGGAGCAAGTCAGGGTATCGCCGAAGGGAGTGGGAGTAGAGGAAAGGAGGGCTTAGTCCGCGAAGGCTTCTTGGAGGAGATGTACCTTCAATGAGGCCTTGAAGCGGGGGAGAGCAATTGTCCGACGGATATGAGGAGGGAGGGTGCTCCGGCCCAGACGCAGGACGTGGGCAAGAAGCTGGCGGTGAGATAGACGAGATAGAGGGACAGTGAGGAGATTAGCATTAGAGGAGTGAAATGCACGGACTGGGTTGTGGTAGGAGAGGAGCGAGGTGAGGCAGGAGGGGGCAAGGGAATTGAGGGCTTTTAAGTCATTGGCGAGGACTTTCTCTTCGTTGTGGAACTGGAGTGGCATCCACTGGAAGCCGCTGAGGTGGAAATGGTGGCCTGGGGTTGTTGGAGGCATCCTGGGCCTGTGTCCTGCCTCCCCCTCCCCTGGATTCAGCCCCGCGTGCCCGGGCTCTTCCTAGCGGCTACTTCCGGGAGACCATACGGCGGGACATCCGGCAGGCCCGGGAGCGCTTCAGCGGCGAGCGGCTGAGCCAGGAGCTGGGCCGCCTGCAGCAGCGGCTCGACAGCGTGGAGCTGCTCAGCCCCGACATCATCATGAACCTGCTGCTCTCCTACCGCGACGTCCAGGTGCCGCCCGGGGGCCGCAGGCCGGGGGTCACGGGGTGGGGGTCACAGGGTGGGGGTCGGGGGGCTCGGGAGAGGGGAGGGACTACTGCCCTGGAAGGGTGGTGAGCGGATGAGGCCTGGCACAGCGGGGGCTGGTGCCCTGGAAGGGTGGTGAAGGGGCGAGGCCTGGCACAGTGGAGGCTGGCCAGAAGCGTGGGGTCGCAGGAGGTGGGGAGGAGGCAGGGCTCAGGAAAAGGTAGGGTGCGAGGGCCACAGGGGTCAAAGGGCAGAAAGAACCAGGGCTTTGGAGCAGGGCTGTCAGGTGGCTGCGAGCCCAGGACCCCCTGCACTAGCCACCCCTCTCCCCCCACCATCTGATGCCAGGACTATGGCGCCATCATCACTCTGGTGGAGACGCTACAGGCGCTACCCACCTGCGACGTGGCCGAGCAGCACAACATTCGCTTCCACTACACCTTCGCCCTCAATCGGTGATGCGGGGATGGGGGAAAGATGGGGGGCCGTGGGGCTGGGGCGAGGTGGGCACGGGGGAGGACGGGGTGATGGGGGAGTGGTGGACATGAGGGACAGGGTGAAGGACTGGATGGGCACGAGGGGGAGAATGGGAACAAGAGGGAGGGGCACGGCGGGAGGCTACGAGGTGTAGGGCATCTCTGGGTGGGGGTTGGGGGGTCGCTGATGCTGCTGCCCCCTCCCCCCTAGGAGGAACTTTCCGGGGGACCGTGAGAAGGCCCTGCGGGTCCTGCTGCCTGTGGTGCAGAGCGGGGACGGGGTGGGGCCCGACCTGTATTGTCTGTGCGGCCGCATCTACAAGGACATGTTCATCAGCTCTGGCTTCGGCGCCGACGAGCATCGCGACCAGGCTCGTCACTGGTGAGGATCCAGGAGCCGCTCCGAGCCCTGGATGGGGGCGAGGAGGAGGATGGGGGGACTGGGAGTCCGAGAGAGCTGAGGGGAGTTGGGGGAAGGGTGGGAGGTTAGGGGATGGGCAGAGGATGAGGGGGTTGGGAGCCCGGAGGGGAGGATGCTGGGGGGTAGGAGTCAGTCAGTCATATTTATTGTGCTTACTGTATGCAGAGCACTGTACTGAGCGCTTGGGAGAGTACAGTAGAACAATAAACAGATACATTCCCTGCCCACAACGAGCTTACAATCTAGAGGGAGAGCCGGACATGATTAGAAATCAGTAAATGACAGATATGGACGTAAATCCTATGGAGCTGGGAGGGAGAATGAATAAAGGGAGCGAGTCAAGGCGACGCAGAAGGGAGTGGGAGAAGAGGAAAAGAGGGTTTAGTCAGGGAAGGCCTCTTGGAGGGAGGGAGGGAGGGGTTGGGGACCCAGAGAGGCTAAGGCGGGAGGGAAGGTGGGGGTCCGGGAGGAGAGGAGGTAGGGACTTAAGGAGGTGAACGGGGAAGGCGTTTGGCTCTAGGAGACCCCCCCCCCTGAACGCAGGCCTCGCCTCCAGGTACCAGAAGGCCTTTGAGACGGAGCCCAGCCTGCACTCGGGCATCAATGCCGCAGTCCTGCTCGTGGCCGCCGGACACCAGTTCGAGACCTCGCCCCAGCTCCGACAAATCGGTGGGAGTCACCCCGCCAAGGCGGGCAGGGGCCTTCCTCTGGGTGTGGGGAGGGTGGGGGGATTGACCTGGAGACCCTGGGGAGCCGCTCCTGATCCTGCGCCGGTGCTCAGGGGTGAAGTTGAGCTGCCTGCTGGGCCGAAAGGGCAGTGTGGAAAAGATGCAGTATTACTGGGACGTGGGCTTCTACCTGGGGGCCCAGATCCTTGCCAACGATCCCGCTAAGGTGGCCCAAGCCGCGGAGAAGCTCTACAAACTCAACCCCCCGACCTGGTAAGTCTCACCCACCTCCGATAAGGGCTGCACTCGGTCCAGGAGGGTAAATTTCCTGCCGGAGCGGATTGGCTCCCCGGCGGGTCCCTCCCGGAAGTAGCGTGGCCTAGTGGCTACTACCCGGGCCTGGGACTCGGAAGGACCCGGGTTCTAATCCAGAATTCGCCACTCATCTGCCGTGTGACCTGGGGCAGCTCTTTTCACTCTCTGTGCCACAGTCACCTCATCTGTAAAATGGGGAGGAAGACTGTGAGCCCCAAGTTGTGGGCCAGGGACTGTGCAACCTGATTAGCTTGAATCTACCCCAGCGCTTAGAACAGTGCTTGACGTATAGTAAGCACTTAACAAATACCCTTATTTTTATCCTGGGAGTCAAGCCGGGTCGGCAGCCCCCAGCCGGACTTACCCCACTTTTTCCCCCCTTCTCCCCCTGGCCGCGGGTCAGCAGAGCTGGATGGGTGGGGGCGGGGGTGACCGTGGGGCAGATGCCCCCGCCTCAACCCCGCTCTGTGCCTGTGCAGGTACGTGGTCTCGGTGATGGAGACCTTCCTCCTATACCAGCACTTCCGCCCGCCCCCGCAGCCCGCCGGGCCCCAGCAGCAGAGCTGCGACTTTTGGCTCAACTTCCTACTCACCTCATGCCAACCCTTTGTCTCCACGGACGAGTGCCCGGTAGGGGCCGGGGCGGGAGGCTGCAAGGCTGTACCGGGTGGGGGTGGGCATGGAGGAAGCGGCCAGAGCGGGGAGGCGGTGCCCACCCTAGACGCAGGGGTCAGCGGGAGCCAGTGGGCAGGAACGGAGTGGACGGTGTGGCCTAATGGAAAGAGCCTGGGCTGGGGAGTCAGAGGACCTGGGTTCTAATACCAGCTCTGCCAATTGCTTGCTGTGTGACCTTGGACAAGTCACTTATCTTCTCCATACTTCAGTTCTCCTGTTCTCCCTCCTGTTTAGACTGTGAGCCCCATTCAATTCATTCAGTCATATTTATTGAAGCACTTATTGTGTGCAGAGCGCTATGTTAAGCGTTTGGGAGAGGACAGAATAACAGTAAACAGACACATTCCCTACCCGTAGTGAGTGTACAGTCTGGAGGGTGAGCTCCATGTAGCTCAGGGACTGTGTCCAACCTTAGTAACTTGTACCTATAGTAAGTGCTCAGTAAAAAACGATGGACTGATCTACCCCAGCGCTTAGAACAGTGGTCGAAGCAAAGTAAGCTCTGAATGAGTTCCATTAAAAAAAATAAAAATAAGGCCCTCCCTGGCTTCCCCGCTCCCTCATGGCTCCCTCTCTCTCTGCCCCCGCGCTTCCCGTGATCTCCGCTCTCCCACCCCCTGCCCTCCGTCCTTCCATCCTTCCGTCCGTCCCAGGTGCTGATCCTGGAGTTGAACAAGGTGCTGCAGCCGGCCCGGCTGGTGGTCCGGAGCGGGGACCCTGAGGAAGCCGTCGCCCTGAGCCTCGCGGGGCCGGAGGCAGAGGTGGGGTAGGGGCGGGGCCCACTTCCTCCTGCCCCAAGACCCTCGCTCTGTGCCATCTTCCCCCCCCCCACCTTGTCCTGGCATCTCTCCCTCCCCTCTGGTTCCTTAGTCCCTAACCTTGCCCCATCCTCCATCTCCTTCTCTCCCTCAGGGCCCCAGCTCCAGCTGGATCTTCCCCACTGCCTCTGTGAGGGGCGTCAGGTGAGGCTAGGCCCTGGTACGGGGCTGTGGGTCTGCTCTAGCCTAGAGGGACCCACCTCTCCTCTGGGGGCTGGGGGAGAGGAGGAGGAGGAGGAGAAGGTGGGAGAAAGGAGGAGGAGGAAGAATGGAAAGAGACGGCCAGGAGAGGGGACTTTGTGGCTTCCTTCTACGAGAAGCAGCATGCCCTAGTGGATGGAGCCTGGGCCTGGGAGTCAGAAGGACCTGAGTTCTAATCCCGGCCCCGCCACTTGTCTGCTGGGGGACCCTGGGCAAGTCACTTCACTTCTCTGTGCCTGTTACCTCATCTGGAAAACGGAGATTAATCCTGTGAACTCCTTGTGGGACAGGGGCTGTGTCCAACCTGATTAACTTGGATCTCCTCTAGGGCTTAGTATGGTATCTGGCAACACAGGGCTTAACAGATACCATAAAAAAAAAAGGATACCAGGGTGGAGAACCGGTATCCATGTGGGTGTCCACCCTCAGTGCCCATCCGTGCCTACCCCCTCTCCCCTCTGGCAGCATCTCCAAGTGTGATGAGCGCTGCTGCTTTCTCTACGTCCTTCACGCGGCCCAGGATTTTCAACTGTATTTCCCCAGCCGGCAACACTGCCAGTGGTGAGGGGCAGCCGGGGGCCGGGAGGGGGCAAGGCCGGGGGTCACAGAGATGCCAAAGGAGGCGCCCGATCCCTCCGGCGGAGGATGGGAAGGCGCCGGGGCTGGGCAAATCCTGGGCGAGTCACCTCTTCCCTCTCCCGGAGCAGGTTCTGCGGGCTGATTCACACCTTCGTGGCCGAGATGGCGGTGCCCAGCGAGGAGGGAGAGGGCAGCCGGGAGGTGCTGGAGGTGAGAGCCGGCCGAGCACGGGGGATGGGGTGGTGGCGGAGCGGGGCCAGGCTCCGGGAACAGTGACCCCTGCCACCCCCCGTCCCCTCGGCCCCACAGTACGAGTACGAGTTCACGGAGAACGGAGAGCGGCTGGTCTTGGGCAAGGGCACGTACGGCGTCGTGTATGCGGGGCGAGATCTCCGCACTCAGGCGCGCATCGCCATCAAAGAGATCCCGGAGCGAGACAGCAGGTGCCCCTTCCCCCGCCTAGCGCCCGGTGGGGTAGGGTCAGGGTTGGGGTTGCGGTTGGGCGGAGCCCGTGTTGTACAGAAGGGCTGAGGCGCTGTCGGGGCCACGGGCCGGGGCTGCCGTAGATTCTCCCAGCCTCTGCACGAGGAGATCGCGCTGCACAAACGTCTGCGGCACAAGAACATCGTGCGCTACCTGGGTTCCACCAGCCAGGACGGCTTCCTCAAGATCTTCATGGAGGAGGTGCCCGGAGGTACCTGCCGGGCCTGGAAGGGGGTGAAGCAGCTTGACCTAGGGGATAGAGCCTGGGTCTGGGAGTCAGAAGGACCTGGGTTCTAATCCCAGCTCCGCCACTTGCCTGTTGTGTGACCTGGGGCAAGTCGCTTCACTCCTCTGTGCCTCAGTTCCCTCATATGCAAAATGGGGGTTAAGGCTGTGAGCCCCGTGTGGGACAGGGACTGTGTCCAACCTGATTTGCTCGTATCCGCCCTGGCGTTTAATACAGTATTTGGCACATAGTAAGCACTTAAATGCCGTCATTATTATATATCATATAAATAATATATAATACTATTAATAATAAATACGTGGGGAGGCGGGCACAGCAAGCAGCTGGGGAGTAGGAGGCTGAGGAAGGGGGAGGGGGCACCCCTCGGGCTGTGCCCGGGGCTAGGCTCCAGGCCTCAGTGGGTGTCCTCTAGACTGTGAGCTGCACACAGTAAGCGTTCAATCAATACCATTGAATGAATGAGTGAATGAATGGTCTCGTGCCGCCCTGGCAGGTAGCCTGTCGTCGCTGCTGAGGTCGGTGTGGGGTCCCCTGCAAGACAACGAGAGCACCATCAGTTTCTACACGCGCCAGATCCTGGAGGGCCTGCGATACCTGCACGACAACCACATCGTGCACCGCGACATCAAGGTGACGGGCAGGGGCCCGGGGGTCGTGGCCTCGGCCGCCACGGGGCCGGTGTCGGGTCAGCCCCCCTCCCCCAACCCCCCTTCCCCCCCGCCTCCGTCCCCCCGCAGGGCGACAACGTGCTGATCAACACGTACAGCGGACTGCTCAAAATCTCCGACTTCGGCACCTCGAAGCGGCTGGCGGGCATCACGCCCTGCACGGAGACCTTCACCGGTAACCGGGGCCGGGCCGTCCGTCCGAGGAGCCTGGCCGGGATCCCTGCAGGCCGGGTGGGGCCCTGGGGCGTCCGGGCTGGGCCGGTCCCCGGGCTGGGGGCAGGGGGCGGCTCGGGGCCCAGCCCGGGCCTGGTGGGCCTGGCAGGGTGGCGGGCTGACCGGGCCCCACGGCTCCTCGCCAGGCACGCTGCAGTACATGGCGCCCGAGATCATCGACCGGGGGCCGAGGGGCTACGGGAAGCCGGCCGACATCTGGTCCCTGGGCTGCACCCTCATCGAGATGGCCACCGGAAGGCCCCCTTTCCACGAGCTGGGCAGCCCCCAGGCCGCTATGTTCAAGGTGGGCACGGACGCGAGGCGGGCCCAGGGGGTGGCGAGGGGCGCGCAGATGGCGGGGCGGGTGGCCCTGAGGGGACGGCGCCCGGACCGGCTCCTCTCCCCGCCCCCACCCCAACCCCAGGTTGGCATGTACAAGATCCACCCCGCGGTGCCCGGATCCATGTCAGACGCCGCCCGGGCCTTCATCCTGAGAACCTTTGAGCCGGAGCCGGAGCGTCGGGCCAGCGCCGCCGCCCTGCTGGGCGACCCCTTCCTGCAGACCCGGGGCCGGGCCCGCAGTCCCGCCTGCAGCCCGGTCCGCCCGGTCCGTCCCGTCGCCAGCTCATCCCCGCCACGGGGCGCCCAGGGTACGGCGGGGCCCGGACGGGGCCTGGGGGGAGGAGGGAGAAACTGGGAGCCGGGGGTGAGCGCCCTGTGCCCCCCTCCAGGGGACAGTGCCAAGGGCCCGGCCCCTCCCAAGCGTCCTGCAGAGACAGCTGGGCAAGCCCGGACTCTGCCCTGCCCGCAGCCGCCACCCCGGAGCCAGCCACCGCCCCCCATGCGCTGCCTTAGCGAGGGAGGCGGCCCGCCATCCTGCCAGCTGGGGTGAGCTGGGGGATGGAGGGTGGGAGGCCTGAGGGCATGTTGTGCCCGGGCTGGGTGGCGTGGTGCCCCGAGTCCTACCCTTCACCCCCAGGCTCGATCCACCCGCTCCGTCTAGCCCGGGGGCTGGGATGCCACCAGCGCCCTCGTTCAGGCGCTCCCTCCGGGCTCGTTCTTGGTCCGATCCCCAGCCGGTGGGAGCGGGGAGGGGGAGGGCCGCCCCTCCCGGGTTGGGGTGAGGGTACGGAAGCCCGAGCTGGATACCCCCCCCCACACTCTGCCCCCAACCGTTACCCTGTGCCAGGGTGCCCGAGGATCTGGGCGCAGAGCGGACCCTTATAGGCGAGGAGAGCAGCCCCCGCCTGTTCTTGCTGCGCAAGGATAGTGAACGACGAGCCACGCTGGACCAGGTGCTGTGCCAGGAGCTGCCCACTGTGGTGGAGAGTCTGCTGCAGGCTCAGGAGCAGGTGGGCACGAGGCACTAAGCCACCTCCCCCTCTCCAAGTCTCTCCCTTCCCTTCTCCCCTTTCCCCACCACCATCTTAAGTGCCCCCGGCAACCCCTGCCCTCGCTCCCTCCCCCACATGCCACCTGGAATACCCGGAGGGGCTGGCGAGGCGGCGGGTGGGATCTGGTCTGCCAACGCCTGCCTCCTCTCCTCACCAGGGCCCTCCCGGCCCCCAGCTCAGCCGGGAGCAGGTGACCCAGCTGGTGAGCTGCCTTCGAGGCTACATCCGGGCCCCCAGTCGCCGGCAGCTGGCACAGGAGCTGCGGGCGCTACGGGGGCTTCTACGGGCACAGGGCCTCAGCTTGGCCCTGGCCCAGGGCCCGCTCTTTGCTTTCCAGGATGCAGTGAGTGATGGGCGGGGTTGGCAGAGGGAGGTCACGAGGGAGTGGAATGGTGGGGAGGGGGTGATCTCTGGGGTCATCTAATCCATTCCCCTGCCTCTGGAAGCTCCTCAACTTCTGGAAGTTCTTCCTACTGTCTACCCTGCTTCCTCCTCGCTGCAGCTCCCATTCCCTCCTGTCCTGCCCAAGTCATCTCAGCCCAGCCTTCCTCAGGTCTTCCCCTCCGGCCCTGCCTGTACCCCTTAAGATCCATCGGCCCTTCCCCAGAGGAGTTCTACGCCCCCTCCTCAGATGGGGCAGCAGCGTGGCTCAGTGGAAAAGAGCACGGGCTTTGGAGTCAGAGGTCATGGGTTCAAACCCTGGCTCCGCCACTTGTCAGCTGTGTGACTTTGGGCCAGTCACTTCACTTCTCGGTGCCTCGGTTACCTCATCTGTAAAATGGGGATTAAGACTGTGAGCCCCACGTGGGACAACCTGATTCCCTTGTGTCTACCCCAGCGCTTAGAACAGTGCTCGGCACATAGTAAGCGCTTAACAAATACCAACATTATTATGGACTCCTCTTCCTCCTCCTCCTCTTCTTCCTCCTCCTCCTCTTCTTCCTCCCCCACCGCAGGTGAAGCGGGTACTGCGACGACATCAGATCCGCCCCCACTGGATGTTCGCGCTGGACTCTCTGATGAGCCGGGCAGTGCAGGCCGCCCTGGCCGTGCTGGTGGCAGGTGGGGGCAGAGTGGGGAGCACCGGGCAAAGGGGCACCGGGCTGGGGGCCGAGGGGGGCGGAGGGGCGGGCTCTGGTGAGGGAAGGGCGTGGGAAGTCGCGTGGCCCGGTGGAGAGAGCCCAGGCCTGGAAGTCAGAAGGACCTGGGTTCTAATCCCGGTGTCTCCACTCCTCTGCTTTCCCTGTGCCTCATTTGTAAAATGGGAATTATGACTGTGAGCCCCATGTGGACATGGACCGTGTCCAACCCGATTACCTTGTATCCACCCCAGCGCTTAGAACGGTGCTTGGCACATAGTAAGCGCTTAACAAATACCTCCATTTAGTTACTGTTAATTATTATTATTAAGAATTAATAAGGGCAGTTCATCCCATCACCCCACCACCACCACATGTGCCCTGCCTGCCCTTACCCAGCCCCTCGCTGTTCCAGAGACCCAGGAAGTGGCGGCCGAGAGCGGCAATGAGGACGGCGGGCAAAGCCCAGGGCTGCAGGGGGCTTCCCTCAGGAAGGACCAGCCAAGAGTGCCCGAAGGGGCACCCCCTCTGTCTCTGGTGACGCAGCTGAAACACCTGCGAGCGGACACACGCAGGTGGGCCCTCCCTGACCGACAATGGGCTTGGTGGCCTGGGGGACGTCCGCGGCCCCCGCCGCTCTGACTCTGATGGGAGTCCGCCGCCCACAGGCTTCTGGAGCAGCTGGCGGAGAAGGAGCTCCAGTGCCGAGCTCTGGCCCTTAAGGCCCTGCAGCGGGTCCAGAAGGAAGCTGAGACCCTCGCCCTGGGCTCCGCCCCAGCAGGTACCTGCGGGTTTCCGGCTGGGCAGAAATGGGCACGATAGGGGCAGCCCCTCGAGCTGGGAGCGGGGAGGGAAGAGAGCGGGGGCATCAAGCAGCCCCTGAGAAGCAGCGTAGCCTAGTGGATAGAGCGTGGGCATGGGAACCAGGAGGACCTGGGTTCTAATCCCGCTCTACTTGTCTGCTGTGTGACCTGGGTCAGTCACTTCACTTCTCTGGGTCTCAGTTCCCTCGTCTATAAAATGGGAATTAAGACTGTGAGCCCTATGGGGGGGCAGGGACTGCGACCAACCTGATTAGCTTGTGTCTACTCCAGTGCTTAGTACAGTGCCTGGCACGTAGTAAGTGCTTAAAAAAAACCACTATTATTATTATTATTAATAATAATAATGGCGGCTCAACCTGCCACCCGCCCTGCACGTGCCCTGCCTGTCCTCACCCTGCCCGTCTCTATTCCGGATTCAATCATATTTATCGAGCACTTACTGTGTGGAGACACTGTATTAAGCCCTTGGGAGAGGACAATAGAACAGTATAACGGACAAATTCCCTGTCCACAACGAGCTTAGAGTCCCCCAGACATCAGGTGTTCAGGGCCTGGTGGGTTTCACCAACCTCCCCCCTCCCCACCCAGGACCGGCCCACAGCCCCCCGGACCCCAGCCTGGTCCACTGGCTCCAGCAGCTCGGAGTGGACGCGGACACCATTGAGACGGTGAGAGTCCGGGGGCCCCTGGCCTCCCGGCCGGAACGGCCCAGCGGGAGCGCAGAGCCGGAGGGGTGGGGGATGGGGGGCACCGACGGACGGCCCCTCAGCTGGCAGCAGCCGGGCCCCCGTGGATCTGGGGCTGCTGGAGGGGGAGGGCAGGGTCTGAGGGGTGGGGGGACGGGGGTCTGTGTCTTCTCCGTCTCCATCCAGCCCAACTCGTCTATCTGTCTGACTCTGCCCCCGCCCACCTGGGTCTCCCCCTCCTCCATTTCCTCTCCAGCTGCTGGGTCACAGCTTCACTCTGCAGAGCCTGCTCACCTGTGCCACACGGGATGACCTCACCTACACCCACATCAGGTACCCTCATGCCCCCCTCACCTCGCCTCCACCCACGTAGGATACCCAGCCTACCCCCGCCTCACCTACACTCTTATCAGGTACCCCCCGCCTTGCCTTTACCCCCATCAGGTACCCCCACCCCCCCACCTCACCTCTACCCACATAAGATTGCCTCCGCCCACCCCCTTTTCCCAGCCACCTCACATACACCCTCTTGAGATACTCCTGCCTCACACCCGCATAAAGTAGCATGGCGTAGTGGATAGAGCACGGGCCTGGGAATCAGAAGGTCATGGGTTCTAATCCCGGCTCTGGCCACTTGTCTGCTGCTTGACCTTGGGTAAGTCACTTCACTTCTCTGGGCCTCGGTTGCCTCATCTGTAAAATGGGGGTTGAGACCGTGAGCCCCACGTGGGACACGGACTGTGTCCAACCTGATTTGCTTGTATCCACCCCAGCGCTTAGTACAGTGCCTGGCACATAGTAAGTGCTTAACAAATACCACAATTACTATTATTTTACCACTGTTCCATTCCCACCTCTCCTACACCCATATAAGGTATCCTCACCTCCCCTCACCCCTCACCTCTACAAGGCAGCTCTACCCCCACCCCTCAGAACATTTCATCTCCAGCCATCTCAGTCTCCCACCCCACTCCCCCCAAACCTCTCCAGCTTCTGGGTAGACCCCGACCCTCTCGCCACTGGGCACTAGTGCTCCAGGCCCGTGCGGGCCTAAGGGGCATCCAGCGACCCTTCATTCCTGCAGCCGCTGCTCTCCCCTGTGCAGGAGGAGAACAGCCCGAGGGGTGAGGGGGTGGGTGCCCATCCAGGAGATGGCAAAACTGAGGTACAGACCGGGACCAGGAGCGTCTCTGGCCTCCAGGAGCAGCCCCTCCTTCTGGTTCGGCTGGCACCTGGAGCTGAGACTCCCATCTCTTCCCAGGGGCGGGATGGTATGCCGCATCTGGAGAGCGATCGTGGCCCAGCGGGCAGCGCCCGGGCTCCACGCGCCCCGAGAGGCCGAGTGAAGGCAGCGGATGCACGGGAAGCAGAGAAGCAGGTGGCCCCGTGTGAGTCTTGCTGGGCTCGATCCTTCTTGCCCCTGCTGTGGGGCACACAGGGCAGCGGTGCTCCCTGGAGCAAGCAGGTTGTCTGAGGAGCTATCAGCCTGAGCTAGTCTGGCAGCCCCAGGGGCAGGGAGCCCGGAAGCCGTGGGGTGGAGGACCCGGGCCTGTAGGTGGGCAGTGGAGGCTGGCCTACAGGAGGACCTGGGTCAGCAGAAGACATGGGTGTCAGTGCCAGCTAAGGATCATTAAACATGGGCATTTTCTACCTCAGCCTCTAGTCATTGGGTACAGGGCTGGGGGTAGGGGGTAAGGGCCAGCCCAGAGAGAACAAAACTTTCCTACAGCCTCTTCCCTCCCCTTCACTCTCCCTAGTGACCGGGGACAACCGCCCTAAGCCTGTTCCCGTCCCTCCCCTTGTGTGTCCAGTCTCCTTGTCCTGCCTGTTCACCCAAGCCTCCCTGTCCTCTCTGTCCATCCGGGCCCCCTTATCCTTCTTGTCTGTCCAGTCCTCAGTCCGTTCCCTGTCCCTGCTTAGCCTGTCCTCCCTGTCTGCCCGGCCTTCCCTGTTCTGGGGGCTATTGAGCTCAGCTTCCCTCTGCCCCCCTGGGTGCCCCGTGCTGTCTTACAGGTTGGCCTGCCCTCCCTCTTCTGGGACATCCCAGCCTCTCCTGCAGCCTCGGGGCAGCCCCAAACGTTCTCCGAACCAGCTGTGCCCTCGGCGCAGAGACCGGCTCCCTGGCACTGTTATAGATTTTATTGCTCCCGCCCACCCCTCCGGGGACCCCTCCGGCCCGGGCACTTGTTTCCTGGGCCTGGTAGGGAGGAGGGCCCTGCCTGGAGGCCGGGGGCACAGCCTGGCAGGGGAGCGGGCGGGAGTTGGCGTTTGGGGCGGGGCAGCTAGGCGCGGGGGGTGAGGTTGGTCCTGAGGGGCAGGATGCCTTCCACCCACTCGCCAGGCTGGGCCAGGAGCTTCTTCCACAGCTGCTGCTCTTCAGGGGTGGAGTCCATCCAGGTCACCTGCAGCCCGTAGCTGCTGCCTGGCGAGAGGAGGGCAGCCGGGGGCTGAGGGCAGGCCCCACCTCGGGCTCTTCACCCACCCCATCCCTGCCCCCTTAGGACCCCCCCCCAGCCCCACCCTGCTCTATCCCCGCCGGGGCGCGTCCCTCCCTCGGGCTCACCGGTGCCCAGGCTGAGGCGGGTGCCCCCCAGTTGGCGGTTGGTGAAGGTGTCACGGTCCCACAGCGTGAGCTCGGCGCAGGCCTGGCGCAGGTCGTCCGCCCGGAAGCCGTCGTATACCATCGTGTGGTTGAACACGGGGCTGAGGCTCCGCTTCACCACGCGTGTCTTCTGCCGGCTGGCACGGCTGTCGTCGGGCAGCACGAAGCTGGGGGGGGCGGGAGAGGGTGTGATGCGGGCGAGGGGTGGGTGAGAGTCAAGGGCGGGAGGGAGGAGCTAAAGAGAAGTGAGTGTGAGGAGGGGGGGCGGGGGTAAGGGCAGGGTAAACTGAGGAGGGCCCTGGGCTGAGCTGGGGAAGTTAGGGCATAGGGAAGAGTCTGGGAGATGGCGGGTGGGGAAGAGTCTGGGGCACCGGGTCATCCCGCCCTCGGCTACAAGGGGGTGGCAGCATTCATTCGATACCATCTATTGAGCGCTCACTACGTGCAGAGCACTGTACTAAGCGCTTAAGCAGGGAGAAAAGGAGGGATGAAGGACAATTGGGTAATAATAATTAATAATGATGGTATTTGTGAAGCGTTATGTGCCAAGCACTGTTCTAAGCGCCTGGGTAGATACAAGGTCATCAGGTGGTCCCACGTGGAGCTCTCAGTCTTAATCCCCATTTTACAGATGAGGGAACTAAGGCACAGGGAAGTTAAATGACTCGTCCATGGTCTCGCCGCAGGCAAGTGGCGGAGCCGGGATTAGAACCCACGTCCTCTGCCTCCCAAGCCCCGGCTCTTTCCACTAAGCCACCCTGAGGAGGAAGGACACCCCGGGACTCAGGGCCTGACCGACACACACGCATTCAATCGCATTTATTGAGCGCTTACTGTGTGCACAGCATTGTACTAAGCGCTTGGAAAGTACCATTCGGCGACACACACACAGCATGCACACAAAATACAAATAGAGTGACCCAGCGTTTAGTCCAGGGCTCTGCACGCAGATGGCTCAGTAGCGGCGTGGCTTACTGGAAGAGACCAGGTTTGGGAGTCAGAGGTCGTGGGTTCTAATCCCGCTCCTGCCCTTTGTCAGCTGTGTGACTCTGGACAAGTCACTTCTCTGGGCCTCAGTTCCCTCATCTATAAAATGGGAATGAAGCCTGTGAGCCCCACGTGGGACACCCTGATTACCTTGCATCTACCCCAGCGCTTAGAACAGGTCTCTGCACAGAGTAAGCGCTTAACAATTGCCATCATTAATTAATAAGAGCAGTGACCGATGATGATGAATGTGTCTGCACACCTGCCTCATGCGCACCCCCACAGACACGCACACATCCACCCCTTAGCAGAGGTTGTTGCCACACCCTCGGGGGGCGAGCGCCCTGACCATGCCCGCACCTGTGGGCTGGGCGGTCGACCCCCGGCCACCCCCGACCCGTCGCCCCCGGCGGGTGCCCAGCTCACCATTGCACGTAGGAGTCGAGCGGCCCCGAGCGGAGCGGGATGAGATTCTGCGCGTCTTTGACCCAGAAATGCAGCTCCCCGCTAGGCGGCAGCCCGGCGCCTGCACCCCAACCCGACCCCCGACCCCCCGCAGAACCGCTCAGAGCCTGGTGGGGGGCTCGGGGGACCCCGGCCCGGCGCTCCCTCCCCTCCCCGACCGCCGCCCCCCACCCTCGGAACCGGAACCTTGAAGGCCCGTCTCCTCCCAGAGGCCTTCCCAGACTCAGCCCCACTTTTCCTCAGCTCCCTTTGCTCTCCCCACCCCCTCTCCCCGCCCCGCAGCACTTATGTATAGATCTCCGATTTTATTTTATATCGATGCCCGTTTGCTTGGATCGATGTCCGTCTCCCGCCTCTAGACCGCGAGGCTGTTGTGGCCAGGGATCGTCTCTCTTTATCGCTGTAGCGTACTTTCCCAAGCGCTTAGTTCAGTGCTCCGCACACAGTAAGCGCTCCATAAATACAATAGAATGGATGATTGGACCGGCAGGAGCAGGGGTGGGGGGCAGAACTCACCTTCGTACCCAGCTGGGATGAACTTGAGGGCCAGGGCGAGCAGGCCTCGCGTCGGGAGGGCATCCGGGCCTCCCGGGGTCTGGGGAAGAGCGGGGGTCACTTAGTTCAGTGCTCTGCATACAGTAAGCGCTCAATAAATACGACTGAATGAACTGAATTAATGTCTGGGGGTCAGGGAGCCACCACTTGGGAGGAGGGGGCCGGGCTGGTGAGGCCAGGGTCAAAGGGGACGAGGGGTAGGGGTGTGTCTGGGGGGAAGGGGGGGTCCTCACCCGGGCCTGCAGATTGAGCCAGGCGGGCTCGACGCTGTCCCAGTCCCACGTGTCCAGCGGGATCTCGGCCTCCCCCAGGAAGAGGTTCCGTGCCAGGCTGTCGTGATGCCACACGGACAGGCTCAGCACTCGGCCTGGCAGCTCGCTCCGCTCCATCGGGTACTGGGGTGGGGATGGGGCGGTCAGAGGGGGCGGGGAGGGGAAACGGCTCGCCTCCAGCCCCCTCTCCCCAGCCCCCCTCCCCACGCACACCTTGAAGGTCTCGTTGTAGACCGGGTTCAGGCTGCGCTTCTTCACCGCCGTCTTGCGCTTACTCCGGCCGGACTTGTCCGGGAGAAGGTAGCTTTTCACGTACCTGCGCGGGGCGGTGGGGGGGTGAGGGGGGGAACGGGCCGGACCGGACCGGGTCCCCCCCCACATCAGCACCCCCGGGCGGACACTCACGGGTCCGAACGTCGTTTCTTGGCCTCGGCCAGGCCCCGGCACTGGATGACCGTGACCTGCAGCTCTCGCCGGGCCGGCTCGTAGAGCAGACACACCTGGATGGCCCCACGCACAGGCCCCGAGCTGAGCTCGGCCTCGCTGTACAGGCTCAGCAGGCTGCCGCTCAGCTAAGGGTGGACAGATGACCGGACCGGGCCCGGGGGACGGACAGCCGGGCCGGGGGGGGGCGGCTGGTCAGTCCCGGGGAGGAGACAGGCGTCCTGCTGGGCTACCGAGGGGTCTCCTTGCGGAGCAGAGCACTGTGGCCCTCCCCCCCGCTTCTCATGCCCCCGCTGGACCCCACCTTGCCCTCCACAAGCTCAGACCCCTCCTCTCATGCCCCGGGTGGACCCCAGCCTCCCCCCGACCAGTGAACCCCCATCCTCCACGAGCTCTCCCCCGGGGTCTCACCCCCCTCCTCTCGTGCCCCCAGACTGCGAGCCCGTTATGGGCAGGGATCGTCTCTATTGTTGAATTGTACTTTTCAAGCACTCAGTACAGTGCTCTGCACGCAGTAATCGCTCAATAAATACGATGGAATGAATGAATGAATGAAGGCATGACCCCGCCCCATCCCGTACACACCGTGGACGAGCTGAGGCTGGACACGGATGAGCTGCTGCTGAGCATCTTGGAGAGGGGGGACCCGGGGTCGCCGGTCCCGCCCTCGGGGGAGCTCGGCGTCTCCTCCTGCCCGTTCTCCAGCGCCCGGACGCTCTGGGGAAGGAGGAGGAGGATTAAGAACAATAATAGTATTTGTTAATAATAACTCAGTGCTTAGAACAGTGCTTGGCACATAGCGCTTAACAATTACCATCATATGTATATAATAATAATTCTTAGGGTATTTGCTAAGCACTTACTGTGTACCAGGCACTGTACTAAGCGCTGGGGTGGATACAAGCAAATCGGGTTGGACTCAGTCCCTGCTCCACTTGGAGCTCACAGTCTCAATCCCCATTTTACAGATGCGGTAACTGTGGCCCAGAGAAGTGAGGTGACTTGCCCAAGGTCACAGAGCAGGCAAGGGGAGGAGTCGGGATTGGAACCCATGACCTGCCGACTCCCGGGCCCGTGTTCTCTCCACTACACCACGCTGGTAAGCTCTTACTATGTGGCAAGGACTGTACTAAGCGCTGGGATAGATATAAGATCATCAAGGTCCCAGTCATCATCATGGGGCTCCCAGTCTAAGTAGGGAGGGGAACAGGTGTTGAATCGGCGTGGCTTAGTGGAAGGAGCCCGGGCTTCGGAGTCAGAGATCGTGGGTTCTTATCAACTGTGTGACTTTGGGCAAGTCACTTACCTTCTCTGTGTCTCAGTTCCCTCATCTGTAAAATGGGGACTGAGACTGTGAGCCCTACGTGGGACAACTTGATTACTTGGAATCTACCCCAGTGCTTAGAACAGTGCTTGGCACATAGTAAGCGCTTAACAAATACCATGATTTCCCCCCTTCTAGACTGTGAGCCCGTTGTGGGCAGGGATTATCTCTAGTTGTTGCGGAATTGTACTTCGCAATAGTTTAGTACAGTGCTCTGCACACAATAAGGGCTCAATAAATACGAGTGAATGAATGCATGAGTGAATCCCCATTTTACAGGTGAGGGAACCGAGGCGCAGGGAAGCGAAGTGACTTCCCCAAGGTCACAGAGTCGGAATCAGAACCCAGGTCCTCCGACTCCCCGGCCGGGGCTCTAGCTGTGTGACTTTAGGCAAGGCACTTAACTTCTCTGTGCCTCAGTGACCTCATTTGGAAAATGGGAATTAAAACTGTGAACCCCACGTGGGACAACCTGATCACCTTGTAATAATAATAATAATAATAATGTTGGTATTCGTTAAGCGCTTACTAGGTGCAGAGCACTGTTCTAAGCGCTGGGGGAGATACAGGGTCAGCAGGTTGTCCCACGTGGGGCTCCCAGTTAATCCCCATTTGACAGATGAGGGAACCGAGGCCCAGAGAAGTGAAGTGACTCGCCCCCAGTCACCCAGCTGACAGGTGGCAGAGCCGGGAGTCGAACCCACGACCTCTGACTCCGAAGCCCAGCCTCTTTCCACCGAGCCACGCGTGGGCCAACCTGATGACCCTGTCCCTACCCCCAACGCTTAGAACAGCGCTCTGCACATAGTAAGCGCTTAACAAATCCCAACATTAATAGGGTCCCGTAGGGGGCGCTGCTTCCCCACCGCTCCGCTCCGTATTCCGGGATCCAGGTTTTGCGCCGAGGGGGGAGGGCGTCGGGTCCCTTCCCGTCCGCCTCGTTCCGCTCCGGGTTTTGCGAGGGTCCGGGCGGGGTTTGGCTCCGCCTTACCTGGGCCGGGGGCGACACCGGCCGCTCGGTCGCACCTCCATCCCGGACTGGATCGCGCTGGGGATCAGGATCGGACTCCGGCTCCGGCTCCCCGGACCTTTCCTCGAGGACCTCCGGACCCCCTAAAAGAAAAGGGGGGACTCACTGAGGCACACCCCACCTCCCTTACCGACATCCCTAATATATATCCTATAATATAGAGGGAAGCAGCGTGGCTCCGTGGAAAGAGCCTGGGCTTCGGAGTCAGAGGTCATGAGTTCGATTCCCAGCTCTGCCACTTGTCAGCTGGGTGACTGTGGGCAAGTCACTTCACTTCTCTAGGCCTCGGTTCCCTCATCTGTTCCCTCATCTGTAAAATGAGGATTAATTGTGAGCCTCACGTGGGACAACCTGATGACCCTGTATCTCCCCCAGCGCTTAGAACGGTGCTTGGCACATAGTAAGCGCTTAACAAATACCAACATTATTATTATATATCCACTTACCTATCATTCTCTTCATTTCTATGGATGCCCCTTTACCTCTTTTGCTGTCTCCCCCCTTCTAAATAATTGGTATTTGCGAAGCACTTACTATGGGCAGGGCACTGTTCTAAGCGCCGGGGTAGACACAGGGGAATCGGGTTGTCCTACGTGGGGCTCACATTCTTAATCCCCATTTTACAGATGAGGGAACTGAGGCACAGAGAAGTGAAGTGACTTGCCCACAGTCACACAGCTGACAAGTGGCAGAGCCGGGAATAATAATGTTGGTATTTGTTAAGCGCTTACTATGTGCAGAGCACTGTTGTAACCGCTGGGGTAGACAGGGTAATCAGGTGGTCCCACATGAGGCTCACAGTCTTGATCCCCATTTTACAGATGAGGGAACTGAGGCCCAGAGAAGTGAAGTGACTTGCCCACAGTCAGCTGACAAGTGGCAGAGCCGGGATTCGAACCCATGACCTCTGACTCCCAAGCCCGTGCTCTTTCCACTGAGCCACGCTGCTTGTGCAGAGGACTGTTCTAAGCGCTGGGAGAGTTACAGGGTCATCGGGCTGTCCCCCATGAGGCTCCCGGTCTTCATCTGCATTTTCCAGATGAGGGAACTGAGGCCCAGAGACCTGCCCAGAGACACACGGCTGACAAGCAGCGGGCGGGGATTGTCCCCCTTTCTTGCCCATTTGTACTTTCCAAGCTCTTAATACAGTGCTCCGCCCCCGGTCCTCGGAATGATAACGATGATGGTATTTGGGCAAGTCACTTCACTTCTCTGGGCCTCGGTTCCCTCATCTGTAAAATGGGGATGAAGACTGTGAGCCCCACGTGGGACAACCTGATCACCTTGTATCCCCCCAGCACTTGGAACAGTGCTTTGCACGTAGTAAGCACTTAGCGCATACCACCATTATTATTATTATTATTATTATTATTATTTATAATGGTGGTATTTGTTAAGCGCTTACCATGGGCCGAGCACCGTGCTAAGCGCCGGGGGAGATAAAGGGTGATCACGTTGCCCCACGTGAGGCTCACAGTCTTCATCCCCATTTTACAGATGAGGGAACCGAGGCCCAGAGAAGCGAAGTGACCGGTCCAAAGTCACTCTGCTGGCAGGTGGCAGAGTGGGGATTAGAACCCATGACCTCTGACTCCAAACCCAGGCTCTTTCCACTCATCCATGCTGCTTCTTATAATAATGGCATTCGTTAAGTGCTTACTATGTGCCGAACACTGGTCTAAGCGCTGGGGTAGATACAAGGTCATCAGGTTGTCCCACGTGGGGCTCACAGTCTTAATCCTCATTTTTCAGACGAGATAAGTGAGGCACAGAGAAGTGAAGGTGACTTGCCCACAGTCACACAGCAGACAAGTGGCGGAGCCGGGATTAGAACTCATGACCTCAGACTCCCGACCCCGTGCTCTTTCCATTGAGCCACGCCGCTTTACCCCACACTGCTGTTCTAAGCGCTGGGGTAATTGAAGGCAATCAGAATGTCCTACGTGGGGCTCACAGTCTCAATCCCCATTTTACAGGTGAAGTAGCTGAGGCACAGAGAAGCGAAGTGGCTCGGCCCGGGTCACACGGCAGACAAGCGGCAGATGCAGGTTTAGAACCCACATCCTCTGACTTCCAAGTCCATGCCCTTTCCACAGAGCCACGCAGTAAGCGCTCAGTAAATACGACCGAATGAACGATCGAATGCCGCTCACCTGCTGCCGGGGATCCGGGCTCCTCGGCCGGCTCTGTATCCTACAGGGGCAGCGGGGGGATGGAGAGCTCGGTTGGACACAGTCCGGGTTGCTGGGCCTCCTCTGCAAGCGGGAATCCGGTACCCGGAGTCCCTGGGCAGAGAAACTGCCCCTGCCCCTGCCCCTGCCCTTCCTCGGATCCTCCCCGTGCCACCCGCCCCTTCCTACCCCACGCACAGAGCCCCCAGGCCCACCGCCCCCACCCCGGCACGCTCCCTGGGGCCCCCCAGAGATGGGGAAGTGTTGACCGGATCAGTGTGTTTGCGAGTGTGGGTGAGTGGCAGAGGCCAGTTGGGTGAGATTCTGCATCCTTGTCTGGTAATGATATTGATAATGATGGCATTTGTTAAGCGCTCACTGTGTCCCAGGCACTGTACTCAGCGCTGGGGTGGATTACAAGCTAATTGGGTTGGACACAGTCGCAGTCCCACGTGGGACTCACCGTCTCCACCCCCATTTTGCAGATGAGGGAACTGAGCCTCAGAGAAGAAGTGACTTGCCCCAGGTCGCCCAGCAGACAAGCGGGGGAGCCGGGATTAGAACCCACGACCTCCTGACTCCCGGGCCCGTGCTCTAGCCACTCTCCCTTGCTGCCTCTCTGGTCCGCTAAGGAGCGACATTCCCGTCAATTCCAGTGGGGAAGGAGCTGCCCATTAAGGGTGCCCCCCATCTTCCCGCCCTCCTCCCACCCCCACCCCGCTTACGGGGTCTTCAGGGAGCGGCTGCTCCTGGAGGTCATCCTCTACCGGGCACCTGGGGGGGGGGGACGGGACACGGGTCAGCAGCCCACGGCCCCTGAAGACCTGGAAGCCTCCCTACCCACGTGGTCCCTCCAGCTGCCCCCCAAAACTCCCCTCCAGCCCCCCACGGGTTCAGAGGTCCCTCACCTGGCTTCGGGCTCCGCCCCCGAAGGCGCTCTCTCTCTCTCCCCAGTGTCCTCCTGGTCTTCGCTCTGGCCACCCTGGTGCTCCTGGTCGCCTGGCCGAGACGAGGTGGTCGGCGACCCCGGCCCGTCCTCCCCCGACCCACCCCGGTCCCTCCCCGGAGGGTTCGCCCCGGCCCCAGCCTCCGGGACAGCCTGCTCTCCCCGAGGCCTGTTTCAGAGCGAGCCTTCGACTCGCTCCTCACCCTTCGACTCGCTGCTCACCCTTCGACTTCTTCTTCCTGCGGATGGAGGCGCGGACGAGGTCGGAGCCCAGGTGGGCGTGGCGGTGCCGCTTGGAGCGGGCATCGTGGAACCAGTCTCCCGTCAGGGTCTTCAGCTGCTCCGGGTCGGACAGGGACTCCCGCAGCTTGCTGGGGACCGAGGGGAGGGGGCACCGGGGTGACTGCCAGCCGGGGCTTTCCCTCCGGGGCTCCTCTAGCCCTCGCCACCTGCTGCCCTCCCGGCGGGCATTGGGCCGCGATGCCCTCTGCCAGGACAGCTGGGCACGGAGCAGGCCAGGAGAGGTCTCGGTGGGTGAGGCTCCGGAATCAGGAGGACGGAGGGGAGGAGGCCTCCGCTTGGGCTGAGACCCCCGACGCCCCTCCCCATCCCTGCCCAACGCCCCCCCATCCCGGGCTGCCCGGAGAAGCAGTGTGACCTACTGGAAGGAGCCCGGGTTTGGGAGTCAGAGGACCTGGGTTCTAATCCCCACCCTGACGCTCGTCTGCTGTGTTACCTTCACCTCATCTCTCTGGGTCTCAGTCACCTCAGCTGTGTAATGGGGAGTAAGACTGTGAGCCCCGTGTGGGACAGGGACTGCGCCCAACCCGATCTGCTTGTATCCACCCCAGCGTTTACTACAGTGTCTGGCACGTAGTAAGTGCTAAACAAGCACCCCAGTTATTATCGTTATTATTCCCGTTTCTTAGAGGAGCGGCTTGGCCTGATGGCAAAAGCACGGGCTTGAGAGTCAGAGGACGTGGGTCCCGATCCCGGCTCCGCCACCTGTCCGCCGTGTGGCCCTGGGCAAGTCACTTCACCTCTCTGGGCCTCAGTTACCTCATCTCTACAAGAGGGATTGAGACTGTGAGCCCCACGAGGAACGACCTCATTACCTTGTACAGACCCCAGTTCTCAGAACAGTGCTCGGCACACAGTAGGCGCCTAACAAGTACCGTCGTCATTATTATTAGCCGCGGGCCCGCCACCCGGGGCCCGCCCACATCACCCAGCTTCCCGGCCAGGGCCCCGGCCTCACCTGACCCTCCCCTCCTCCAGCAGCCGCAGCCGGGCATCCCTGATGAGCACGGCGGCGATGGCCTCGTGCTCCTCCTCCGTCAGGAAGCTCAGGTCCAGCAGCACCTCGGCCCCCAGGTCCTCCGCCATGACGGCGGGGCCGAGGGGGCGGGCGCCGCGCGGGGAGCTGGCCGGGTGAGGCTGGCCCGCCGGCGGGGGTCTCTGTGGGGCCCCAGGTGATCAGCTGGGGGCCGTGCCCGGTCGGGGCAGGGGCAGCGCCCGGCTCCTCCCTGCCGGAAGAACAGGCCGCTCAGCCCCACCTGGCCCCTCACCGGTGTGGGCGCCGCAGCAGGCAGCCGTTCTCCTCCGGGGTCTGGCCCGGTGCCCCCCAGGGATCGGCCCAGCGCCCGGGAGAAGCAGGCGGCCTAGTGGGTCGGGTCCGGGTCTGGGGGTCACGGGACCTGGGTTCTAACCCCGGCGCGGCCACCGGCCTCCCGTGTGACCTTGGGGAAGCCAATTAAGTTCTCTGTACCTCAGTTTCCTCTTCTGTAAAATGGGGATAGAGACCGTGAGCCCCAAGTGGGACAAGGACCGTATCCCACCCCGTGAGCTTGTATCTATCCCAGCGTTGAGTACGGTTGCCTGGCACGTGGTAGACACTGAACAAATGCCACGGTGATCGATTATTACCTCAATCGGGGTTATTTATCGGGCATCTACTACGTGCAGAGTATCGTGCGGAGGGGAAATAAGATAGCTGACGGGATCTCTGCCTTCGGGGAACTTCCTCTCTAGCTCGGGAGGCAGACACAGAAGTCTGCCGGAGAGAGGAGGAAGTGAGAGCGGAAAGACAGGTAGACAAGGGAACCAGCGGAGGCGGCAGCGGTCCGGGTCTCGGGGGGCCTCGGAGTCAAGGCCGGGGAACGGAGCGACAGTCCAGCCGGTTCGCGGCGGGGAGGGTGACCGGAGGAGACGCCAGGTTGGACAGGGCGGAGGGGGCGGGCCCTGGGGGAGCCTGCACACCCGAGTGAGGAGGAGGCTCCTCTTGCTTCCCCCGCCTTCCTGTCTGAGGCAACCACCTTCCACCCTCAGCCGCCCGAACACCCAACTTCCTCCCTCCCCGGCCCGGGCCCAGCCTCCCTCGGCGTCGCCGCTGCCGCTCCGGGCCCAGGGGACCCCGGCGTCCCGCCGGGGCTCCTCCGGCAGGCTCGGCCTGGGCCGACGGGACGCGGGGAGACCCCCGCCCCGGGGTCCCCGAGGCTGCGGGGTCACCCCGTACACACACTCTCCTCCCCAACCCCGGGCGCGGGCCCGGCCTCCGTTCCCCCGGGGAGTCCGTTCCGCCCTCGGCGGTGCCAGGCTGGCTGGGGGGTTGCCCCCCCCGTCCGTAGGGCCGGAAGGATCTCCGCCTTGGCCCGGGATGCCCGGACGCCCTACGTCGGCGGCACCAGGATCCGGGCCCCCCCGCCCAGCGATGCCACGAGTCTCCCCACCCAGAAGGAAAACAATTCCTCGGAGCCAGCCGGCACGTGGCAGCCGGGGGTCAGGGCCGGCGGGCCCAAGATAGGGGCCGGACCGGGCCCCGGGGGCACCGACGGAGGGCAGGGGTGGCAGGGGCCTACGTGGCCGGGGGTCACCTCGGGCCTCCAGGGGCCCGGCGGCCTACCCGCACGCCTTCCCCCAGCCCCTCGCGTAGGCCCGGGGAGGAACGCGAGGCGGACGGCGAGTCCCAGCCTGCCCGCCGCACCCTCCTGCCGCCGCCGAATCGGCTCCCCGCCCCGGGACCTTCCCCACCCCGGGACCTTCCCCACCCCGACTCCCCTCGCCCCCCACGGGTGCTCCGGCTGCCCCTCCTTCCTTCCCTCTTCCCCACGTCTCCCCGTGCCGAGGGCCGGGGGACGACCACTCCGGTACCACTCCAGAGCCAGCCGCGGAGCGGGGCAGAGGGGTGTGCAAACCTGGGGGGCAAGGAAGAGGGAGAGAGACGGGAGGGGAGATGGGGGGCGAAAAGGGTCTCGTCCCGCCCTCTCCACGTGCGGCCGGAGGGGACTCGGGCAAGGGGTGCGAGGGGTCTGGGGGAAGCGCGCCCCCCGCCCCCCTCGGGGCAGGTGATGGCCCTCCACGGTAGCCCCCAGCGGAGTGGGCGGGGGTGCACCCGACCGCGCCTGGCACCGTGCGGGGTGGCTGGGCACCTGGGAGGAGGGGAGGGGCTGGGCACCCCTCAGGGCCTTAAAGCTCAGCTGGGACGTCGCCCCCGGCCAGCGGGCAGAGAAGGAGGGCCCGGCCGACCTCTGTGGTGCCAGGCCCTCGGGGGCCGTGCACCGGCCGGGGCATTTCCCCTGCCCTCCCGCCCCAGGCCAACCTTGCCAGGTGGCTTGGCCTCACGCTGGGAGGCGAAGGGGGCCCCCCGGGGGGGCAGAAGGGGCGACCCCCAGCCGTCCCCCCATCCCCTGTCGCCCCCTCCGGGGGTCCGTCGGTCCCCGGCCCGTGGGCGGGGCGGAGGTGGAGGGGTTTCCCGCCCCCCGCCCCCGGGCAGGTGGGTCCCTGAGGCGGGTTTACCTGGCCGAAGGCGGGGAGAGCGTTTAGCGGCGGCAGCAGCAGCAGCAGCAAGAGGAGCAGCGGGCCGGGACGGTAAGGCTGACTCAACCCCGGCACCCAGGAAACCCCTCCCGCAGAGGGAGACGCAAAGCCGGGTCCGGAGCCAGGGCCCGGGCGGACGGGACTCCTCGCCCCCTCCCCGGGGCCCAGCCCACCCTCCCCCCCCCCCCCGGCGGGACGCCCCTTCGGCCCCGGGACTCCAGACTCCCGGCGAGGCCGGGCGGAAGCGAGATGGGCGGGGCCGGCCGGCCCGGGGACTCGCCCGGTCCCGGGTTCGAATCCCGCCGCCTCCGCCCCTTGGCAGCCGGGTGGCCTCGGGCGAGTCACTTCACTCAGCGCGGCTCAGTGGAAAGAGCACGGGCTTTGGAGTCGGGGCTCCTGAGTTCCAATCCCGGCTCTGCCACTTGTCGGCTGGGTGACTGTGGGCGAGTCACTTAACTTCTCTGCGCCTCGGTTACCTCATCTGTAAAATGGGGATTAAGAGTGTGAGCCCCACGTGGGACATCCTGATTCCCCTGTGTCTACCCCAGCGCTTAGAACAGTGCTCGGCACATAGTAAGCGCTTAACAGATACCGACGTTATTATTTTTATTATCGCTCCTCCGGGCCTCAGTCCCCTCGGCTGTGCGATGGGGATGAAGACCGGGAGCCCAGCGGGGGACCGCCTCCTTCCCTGGCGTCTCCCCCAGCGCTCGGCCCATAGTAAGCGCTCAACAAATACCAACAATATTATTATTATTATTATTAATCCCGTCTCCGCCCCTTGTCAGCTGTGTGATTTGGGGCAAGCCTCGGTGACCTCACCTGTCAAAGGGGGGTGAAGACTGCGAGCCCCAGGTGGGGCCCCCCGATGACCTCGTTACTACCCCAGCGCTCAGAACGGCGCTGGGCACCTAGTAAGCGCTTAACAAGTACCATCGTCACCCTTATTCGTTAGAAGCCCTGGGTTCTAATTGCGCCTTTAGCCCCTGTCTGCTGTGTGGCCTTGGGCGAGTCATTTCACTGCTCCGGGGCTCATTTCCCGCAGCTGTGAAATGGGGGGGGGGGGGGACGAGACCGCGAACCCCACGGGGGACGGGGACGGGGGGGTCCAACCCGACTCGTATCCGCCGCGGTGCTCATCTCACTGCCGGACGCAGAGTAAGGGCTTAACGAGTACCACGGTCAACACTTCACTTCCCGGGGCCTCGGCTACCTCGACTGTAAAATGGGGGTAAAGACTGTGAGCCCCACGAGGGACCCGGCCTGGTCATTTTCTACCTACGCCAGGGCAAGTCGGGGGGGCCCCACTGGGGACCGATAGTTCTCTGTCCCTCCCCACCCCCAAAATCGTCCTTTACACCCTCCTGATCGGGGCAGGGTGTCAAACGCGTGGGAACAGGAAGCAGCGGACGAAGACATGGAAGCTGCCTAGTGGGGAGGAAGGAGGAGGAGGGCAGAAGACAGCCCCGCTCTCCTCCCCCCAGGACTGGCCGCTCCTGATGAATGGGGAAACGGAGGCACAGGGAAGGGCACCCCCTCAGGCGAGGGGGTGGGGCTGGGTCCGATCTGATGATCTTTTACCTACCCCCGATCTTGTTCCACGGGAGACATTCACTAGACGATGTACCGGAGCCGCTGGGCGAACTCTTCACTTGGAGCCTTCTTGAAACCAAAGCCCAGCCTAGGCCACCATTTCCAGGTAGGCTTCAATGGTATTTATCGAGCACTTCCTATGTGCAGAGCACTGTACCCGATCAGCCCCTCCTGCCCACAACCTCCTCTAGCTCTCCCCTCACCAGCCAGCCACACGCGGGGTCCCCGGGTGCCCACCTCACCTGATGGAAAGCTCTCTGAGGGCAGGCCCGGGGAGAAAGAGATGCCCGCCACCCCCCAGGGCCATCTCCCGGTGGCCCGGCTCGGGAGACGTGGCAGACGAGCTCCCCGCGGAGGGCTGGCCCGCAGAGGGGAACCACGTTTTGCCCACCCGCTGCTCGGGCTGGGGTTGGAGCCTACTGAAGTTACAGCCCTGCCCCCTACCCACCCTGACCTCCTCAAGAGCCACAAGCGGCAGCAAAGAAGCATAGTCCGGCGGTACGACCCGGAGCCCCAGACCACTTTATTGTCCCTGCGGGGGCACCTGGGTCCTGGAACCGCCCCCCGCCGTGACCCTGCCCCGGTGAGGAGGGCAGAGGGAAGAGGACGGGCGGGGGGCGGTGGGAGGTCACCAAACCGTGGAAACCGGGCACGGCCAGGGCCCCCGCGAAGCCCGGGGTGCCGAAGGGTCGAAAGGAAGCCTCGAGGGCTGGCGGCCACACGTCTTCACACGGTACCCCACCCCTCCGTCCACCCGTTCCTTCAGGACTCCGCTCTCCGGCGTGCCCACGGCTCGGCCCTGCCCGCCCCAGGGAGGTCCACGGTGGCTCTGGGCCTTAATGACCCGGCCCGGCCCTCAGGCCGAGCTGGAGGCCCAGCTCCCGCCCCTCAGAGCCGGCCCAGGCCCAATCCTACCCCCGGCCTGGGCAGTTCAAGGGCCGGGGGTGCTGGGTCAAGTGTCCGGGGACGCCAGGCCCGCGAGGAGCCAATTTGGCTTGATGTTTTGGCAAGGGCGGTGAGGAGAGAGGGAGTCACAGTTGGGGTGATCTGAGGCTACCGGCCCCCCATTAGCTCCACCCCCGGCTGAAGTACCTGCATGGGGCAGATGCGGCCCAGCCCCCGGCAGGGAGGGAGCTGACCCCTGCCCGGGGGGAAGGGCGGGACGAGCTGAGGAGCCGATGGGTGGGACTAGGGACGTGGTCCTGGCGCCTGGGGGTGGGCTGAACCACGCTGGTCCAGGGGCTGGGAGCTCCGGACAGGGATGGGGAGGGGATGGCCGGGGCCGGTGGGCCGAGTGAGGGGACCGGACCGGATCCGGAGGGCCGAGAGGGCGGGTTCCGCTCACAGACTCGGGGGGTGGGCCGGGCACCGCCGAGGCAGATCGGCGGGCCGGGCGACGTCAGGTGGGTGGGTTTGCGGGGAGGAGAAGGACACCCTACTACCGGGGAGAGCTCCTAGGGTGGGGGCTGGGAAGACACTCTTTCAGGTGGGCGAGGTTGGCTAAAGGGCAAAGGGGGTGACGACGGGCTGTAGGACAACCCATCAGGGAGTCCCTTCCGCTCGGGGACCAACGTCCAGACCACCAGGGGCATCCCCGGAGTTCTGTCCTTCCTCCCGCGGGGCGTGGCGGGGGCCGACGTCTCCCTCTGGGCCCCGCCGGGGCTGCGGGGCGGCGACATCACCGCAGGTGGAGCGTCAGGGTGACGGTCAAGACGACGCCCAGGAAGAGGAGGAAGGGGAGCCAGGTCTTCACCAAGGCCCCGAGGCTGCGGTGGGGAGAGGGGGAGAGATGGAGGAGGAGGAGGAGGGGGAGTTGGTGGGGGTCGCTCCCCAGGACGGGGACTCCCCCCAACACACCCAGGGGCTCCTAGGTGCCACAGGGTCTCTTGACCTCTGACCCCAGGCTGAGGGGGTGCTGGCGGGCAGGAAGGCAAACCCCATGGGGCGGGAAGTCTTCCCGCCCACCCCAACCCTCCCCAGGGCGAGGTTCCCCCCTTTTCTCCCCTTCCCCCTTGACTAGGCTCTCAAGCAGGAGGTGGGCCAAGCGGGCGGCAGAGCGTGCTGGGGCCGCGACGGGCAAGAGGGCCCGCGGAGCCCGAACCCGTTGTCCGTTCGGGGACCCGGATTCTCCAGGGTGGGGCCGCCCGCCCGGCCCCCGTGGGGCCCCGTCGCGGCCGGCCCCGTGGGCGGGCTCACCTCACGTACTTCCCGTAGAGCAGGCAGTAGAGGCACAGCTTCACCATGTTCCAGCGGGCGCTGTTGTCGTAGCGCATTAGATTCAGGGCCAGCGCCACGTGCGAGTGGCAGTTGTCACAGCAGAGGTTGTGCTGCGGACGGCGAGGTGTCGGCCCTTCCCAATCCAGGGAGCGGGCAGAGCCCGCAGAGAGGGCCTGGACCCTCACCCACCCCCGCCCCGCTACGTCCCTTCCCCCAGGACCGCTCAGATGCAGGGCGGGTTTACCCCGCGGGGCCTGGACTCCCCCTCGTCCTCGATCCCCGGTCCCTCCAGCCGCAGACACTCCCGCCCCATCTCCTGTCCCGGGCGCGCCCCCCCCCCCCCGCCCGGCTCAGGGCAGGTTTGCCCCGTGGGGCATCGACTCCCCGGCTTCCGTCCCCCGTCGCCACCGCCCACCCCCGCCGGGCGGGTTTACCATGTGGTGCTTGTACTCTTCAGACGCATCGTGCACGGCCGTGTCCCAGGCGCTGGGGCCGCTGACGTACACCTTGTTCGGGTCCAGCTTCCAGTACCTGATGGCCCGGGAATCAAAAGTCCTTAGAAAGCTGGGGTCGAGACCCCGACTCTCCTCCCAGCCGGCGACAGGGGCGACCGCCCGGCCGCCCGCCCCCGCCAATTCACTCTTCGGCGCGCGTGCCCTCACCTCGCCAATCTCCTCGTGCCTCGCAACCCCCCCGGGGGAGGGACGGAGGGCGGGATCCCGATGATGACAACAGGGACGATGATGATAACCGTGCGGTTTGTTAAGCGCTTACTAGGTTCCAGGAGCCGTATTAAGCGCTGGGGTAGAGAATCGGGTTGGACACAGTCCCCGTCCCGCAAGGGGCTTCCAGTCCAGGCGAGGTCCTCTCCCCATTTCCCGGAGGCGGAAGCCGAGGCCCAGAGAGGTTAAGCGACTTGTCCGGGATCGACCAGCGGGCTGTGACAGGGCTAGGGCCGGGACCTGGGCCTCCTAACTCCGGGACCCCTTCCGCTCAGTTGCCGGGCTTCGGTTAACCCACCGGACCTGGGGGCCCGGGGAGGGGTCCCCCCCGCCGGCCCCCCCCATCGGCTCTCGGGAATGCCGGGCTAACCGATGCATTCCCTATCCCACCCTGGCCTCCGCCAAGGCCGTTCAGAGAAGGCAGCGTGGCCTAATGGGAAAAGCACCCCGGGCATCCGAGGCCTGGGAATCCTCTGATTTCCTCTGGTTCTAGTCCCGGTTCTGTCGCTTGCCTGCTGTGTGATCTCGGGCAAGTGTCTTAGCTTCTCTGTGCCTCAGTTTCCTCATCTGAAAAATGGGGATTCGATACCGGATCTCCCTCGTCCTCGGGGATCGGGGACGAGGGGGAGTCCAGACCCTGCGGGGTAAACTTAAGACTGCGAGCCCCATGCGGAACAGGGATTGATGATCTTTTATCTACCCCGGCACTTAATAAGGTGTTGAGCACAAAGCGCGTTTACCAAGTACCCCGATTATTATTACTATTATACAGAGGAAGCAGTTGGCTCCGGTGACTTGGCCCAAGGTAGCGATGAGGGTCAGTGCCGCGGGCCCCCCCGCGGCAGTGCCCGTGGCACGCGGTGCCCGCCCCGCCCGGCTTGATGGGCGACACTTACTTCGCAGGCTTTCCGAAGGCCATGTTGTCCTCCTGCAGGGGCAGAGAAGGGGTCAGGGGCCCCGCGCCGGAGGCTTCCCCGGGGAGGGGGTGGCCGCGGCCGGGGCCGAGGAGCCACCCGGCACCCGGGCGCCGGCCGAGGGATCCGCTGCCCGAACCCCCTCCTTCGTCACGGGGCCCCCGAGCCCCACTGCCCAGCCGCGGCCGGGGCCGATCGTGTACGGGGGGAGGGTGGGGAGATAGGAGAGGAAGGGGAGGAGAAAGGAGAGGGGGAGAAGGGGAAGGATGGGGAGAAGGGGAAGGATGGGGAGAGGAGAAGGAGGGGAGAGTCAGCCAGTCAATTTTATTTATTGAGCGCTTCCTGTGGGCAGAGCACTGTACTAAGCGCTTGGGAGACTTCGTTAGAACGGAGATGGCAGACATATTCCCTGCCCATAATCGTCTTACAGTCTGGGGGCGAAGACGGACGCTGATCTAAATAAATTACAAATATGGACATAAAGGGAGAGGGGAAGGGGAAGGAAGAGATGGAGCGGACATTGCAGTCGGGCTAAAGTTAAGATACCCCCTTCAACCTCGGCTCTAAGCCCGGCCCCCGCGGTATCCACCCAGCCTGCTCCCATCCTTTCCACTCCCCCAGCCCCACCCTGTCCCCCGAGCCCACCCCAGCCCACCAGAGGGGGCCTGATCCAGTGGGCGTCTGCATCAGTTCCCACCCGGCGGGGGCAGACCCCCCACACCAGTAGGGGCCCGGTAGGGGAAAGAGATCTATGCCCAGTGCAGGGCGGTCAGAGAGAACACCCTGCCTTCCCCCCTCAGCCCCCCGCAGCTCCCCGGTGCCCCGGGAGCCTGGGCCGGACTCACGGAGACAAAGTACGGGCCCGCGAAGTCCCGGATGATGCCCGTCGACGTGCAGATGCCCATGTGGCCGATGATGGGGAAAAACCACCTACGGGCAACGAGAGAGCACCGGTGGGTCGGGTCCGAGCGGGCCGGCGGAGCGGCCCCGGAGAGCGGGGGGGTTGGGGCTGGGGGGCCGGGACAGAGCCGCTGTGGCCGCCTGCCCCCGAGCGGCCTGCCGCTGGGCCAGGACCACCAGGGTGCAGTGGGCAGCGGGTAAGGGCCCGGGAGGAACCGGTGCCCACCCCAACAGCCCCCGCCCAGAGCCCTCGGGACCCCTTCCCCTCCTATAGGAACCGGGCAGCGGCGAGGGCATCGTAGGCGGGGGGCAAAGCCACCCCCGCAGGCGGCTCGGGGCCCCGGTGGAGATCTCGGAGGTGGGTCGCTGCTGGAAACCCCGCCGCCTCCAGTCATCCGGCCCAGACCCCCGCTGTGCTGGACACCCCCAACCCCCGCCCGGCTCAGCCGCTGCTGCTCTGGATGACCCCCAGCCCACTGTTTGCTCGGCACCTTTGGCCAGAGAGGTACGGCGGGGGGGCCTGTGCTGGGAGGTGGACATTGAGTCCGGGCAGTGGGCTGGGAGTCGATCAGCCAGTCCATCGTACTTGTTGAGCGCTTATTGTGTGCAGAGCATTGTACTAAGTGCTTGGGTGAGGACGATACAACAATTAACAGACACGTTCCCTGCCCACAACCAGCTTACGGTGTAAAGGGAGAAGAGGAGAGATGAGAGGAAAGGTATGGACACAGGACGGGTTGCTTTCTGCTTTCAAACACTTTATTTTCCCAGAACTTAAGTTGGGGAGTTGTTCCCTTCTTCACCCAGCAATTTAACCATTTCCAAGTGGCCCGGGGCGGGACCCATGGCTGGGCTACCCTACCCCGCTGTCTGCAAGATGCAGGAGATCAACCAATCAAATGTATCGAGCGCTTACTATGTGCGGAGCATTATACTAAGCGCTTGGGAGAGTACAAGAGAATTAGCACACGCGTTCCCTGCTCATAATGAGCTTACAGTCTGGAGGGAGAGACAGATATTAAGTCAAGAGGGGCAACTCATGGATCAGCTGGGTCGTTGAAGGGTCAAGCACGAAGAGGGAAGAGTGAGATGTGTTGGATCATTTATGAACTCCCCCTCTAGACTGTAAGTTCGTTGTGGGCAGGGACGTGTTTCCCAACTCTGTTATATGGGGATTAAAACTGTGAACCCTGTGTGGGACAGCGACTGTGTCCGACCTAAACTGTATCTACCTAAGGGCTTAGAACGGTGCCTGTTACATAGTAAGCGCTTAAAAAATACCAAAATTATTATTATTATTTTTGTACTCTTCCAAGTGCCTAGAACAGTGCCCTGCACACCGTACGTGCTCAATAAATACCACTGACGAGGATGATGATTCATTCATTCAATCGTATTTACTGAGCGCTTACTGGGTGCGCAGCACTTGGAAAGTACAATTCAGATGAGAGGGGGTGTTGGATGTTCTGCGCCGGGTCACGGGGGACACGGACAGAATGGAGAGGGTGTGGGACGTGAGTCCGCGACGGGTTACTGGGAGAGAATCGGGGACGGAGAGGTGAGTTGGAGGGCAGGATGATCTGCGCCGGATCACCGCGGGAAAAGCTGGGAATATCGGATGGTCCATGCTGGGTCACCGGAGAGAGCCAGGGACGGAGAGAGGCAGAATCAGTGGTGCCGGATGGTCCGTGAGGGGGTCACGGGGGGAGGGTGAGAGGTGGAGAGGGTCAGAGCTGCTGGACGGTCTCTGCTGGGTCCCTGGGGGAGAATCGGGGGCGTTGGAGGGTCTGTGCCGGGTTACTGGGGGAGAATCACAGACAGAAAAGGGAGAGTTAGAGGTGTTGGATGGTCTGTGCTGGGCCACGAGGGGAGGGTCGAGGATGGAGAAGGGGGGAGTCCGAGGTGTTGGGGAGTCTGCGCTGGGTCGCTGGGGGAGAGTCAGGGATGGAGGGGGGAGAGTTTTAGGAGCGTGGGATGGTCTGTGCTGGGTCCCTGGGGGAAGGGTCGTGGGCAGGGAAGGGACAGTTAGGGGTGCTGGATCACCCGGGAGGGCAGAGATGGGGAGTGTCAGGGGAATTGGTTGGCTGTACCACGGAGAGGCAGAGGAGCTCATCGTGGACAGGGAATGTGTCCGTTTACTGTTCCACTGTACTCTCCCAAGCGCTCAGTACAGTATCCTGCACAGAGCCAGCGCTCAATAAATATGGCCAAATGAATGACAGGTGTTGGATAGTCTGTACTGGGGAGTCAGAGGTGTTGACCGATCTGTGCTGGGTCAGTGGGGGAGAGTCAGGAGTTCCGGATGGTTCGTCCCCGACTCTGAGGGTGGGTGTCGGGGGGCGGCCAGCGTCCCGATGCCCGTCTCGATCAGCCCGTCTCCCCCCTTCTAGACTGCGAGCCCGTTGTGGGCAGGGACTGTCTCTATCTGTTGCCAAACTGTACTTTCCAAGCACTCAGTCCAGTGGTCTGCACTCAGTATGCAGCAGTGTGGTTCCGTGGCAAGAGCGTGAGCCCCACGTGGGACCACCCGGTGATCTTGTCTCCCCCCCCCATTTATTCATTCAATAGTATTTATTGAGCGCTTACTATGTGCAGAGCACTGTACTAAGCGCTGGAATGGACAAATCGGTAACAGATAGAGACAGTCCCTGCCCTTTGACGGACTTACGGTCTAATCGGGAGAGACAGACAAGAACAATGGCGATAAATAGAATCAAGGGGATGAACATCTCATTAAAACAATAGCAATAAATAGACTCAGGGGGATGAACAGCTCATTAACAAAATAAATAGGGTAATAAAAATATTTACAATTGAGAGGACGAGCACAGTGCTGAGGGGAGGGGAAGGGAGGGAAAGGGGCTTAGCTTCTTAGTTAAGCCCCCAGTGCTTAGAACAGGACTTGGCACAGAGTAAGCGCTTAACAAATAATAATAATGTTGGTATTTGTTAAGCGCTTACTCTGTGCCGAGCACTGTTCTAAGCGCTGGGGTAGACATGGGGGAATCAGGTTGTCCCACGTGGGGCTCCCAGTCTTCATCCCCATTTGACAGATGAGGTCACCGAGGTCCAGTGAAATGACTTGCCCACGGTCACCCGGCTGCCAAGTGGCAGAGCAGGGATTCGAACCCATGACCTCTGACTCCCAAGCCCGGGCTCTTTCCACTGAGCCCCGCTGCTTCTCCATGTGCAGAGCCCTGTTCTAAGCGCTGGGGGAGATCCAGGGTCATCAGGTTGTCCCACGGGAGGCTCCCAGGCTTCATCCCCATTTTACAGATGAGGTCACTGAGGCCCAGAGAAGTGAAGTAATAATAACAATGTTGGTATTTGTTAAGCGCTTCCTAGGTGCAGAGCCCTGTTCTAAGCGCTGGGGGAGATACAGGGTGATCAGGCTGTCCCCCGTGAGGCTCCCAGTTAATCCCCATTTTACAGATGAGGATACTGAGGCCCAGAGAAGTGAAGTAATAATAGTAATGTTGGTATTTGTTAAGCGCTTCCTAGGTGCAGAGCCCTGTTCTAAGCGCTGGGGGAGATCCAGGGTCATCAGGTTGTCCCCCGTGAGGCTCCCAGTTAATCCCCATTTTCCAGCTGAGGTCACTGAGGCCCAGAGAAGTGAAGTGCCTCGCCCCCGGTCACCCAGCTGACGAGTGGCAGAGCCGGGATTCGAACCCCTGACCTCTGACCCCGAAGCCCAAGCTCTTTCCACTGAGCCGGGCTGCTGAAGGCCGGAGGGGTGACCGGCCCACAGTCTCCCCGCTGAGTGGCAGAGGCGGGATTCGAACCCAGGACAGGTCCGGTCCTGTCCGGCCGGCGCGGGGGGGGGCGGAAGGACAGGTCCCGGGGCGGAGCACTCACGTCAGCACGGGGATGGGCGTCCACACGACGCAGTGGGGGAAGCGGCTCCGCTGGACATCCATCTTCGGCCCCGCCGCCGCCGCCGCCGCCGCCGCCTCCACTTCCGCCATCCCCGGCCGGCGGCCGCCGCTGCAGCCCCTCCCTCCCTCCCTCCCTCGCTTCCGCTTCCGCCCTCACGCGTCTCCACTTCCGGTCCTCTCCGCCCTACTTCCGGTCCCGCTCCCTTCGTCGTCCCCGCTCCTCCCGCCGAACCGCCCGCTCCCCCCGCCGTCCCCACCGGGCCCTGATAATGATGACGGTATGTGTCGGGCGCTTACTACGTGCCGGGCGCTGCTCTGAGCGCTGCGGGAGAGAGGACAGAAGGGGATTGGAGGCAGTCCGTCGCCCTTTGTCGTCCCCCCCGGAACTGGGCCCGCCCCGCTTCCGGTCCTACCGCCGGACCGTTCCCCCCCGAACACTAGTAATAATAATGGGGGGGATGCTCATTCATTCATTCATCCATTCATTCATTCGATAGTATTTCTTGAGCGCTTCCTATGTGCAGAGCACTGGACTAAGCGCTTGGAATGGACAATTCAATCATTCGATAGTATTTATTGAGCGCTTCCCATGTGCAGAACACTGGACTAAGCGCTTGGAATGGACAATTCATTCATTCGATAGTATTTATTGAGTGTTTCCCATGTACAGAGCATTGGACTAAGCGCTTGGAATGGACAATTCAATCATTCGATAGTATTTATTGAGCGCTTCCCATGTGCAGAGCACTGGACTAAGCGCTTGGAATGGACAATTCATTCATTCGATAGTATTTATTGAGTGCTTCCCACGTGCAGAGCACTGGACTAAAAACTTGGAACTGACAATTCATTCGATAGTATTTATTGAGCGCTTTCCATGTGCAGAGCACTGGACTAAGCGCTTGGAATGGACAATTGGGCAACAGATAGAGACCCTCCCTGCCCAACGACGGGTTCACAGTCTAAACGGGGGTAAGTCTGAAGCGCTTACTATGTGCCAGACACTGGTCTAAGTGCTGAGGTAGATAGGCTTAGTGGCAAGAGCCCGGGCTTGGGAGACAGAGGACATGGGTTCTAATCCCGGCTTCGCCACTTCTCTGCTGTGGGACCTTGGGCAAGCCGTTTCACTTCTCTTGGCCTCAGTGACCTCATCTGGAAAATGGAGATTAAGAGTGAGCCCCACGTGGGACAACCTCATTACCTTTTTGGAGAAGCAGTGTGGCCTAGGGGAAAGGGCCCGGGCTTGGGGGTCAGAGGTCGTGGGTTCAAATCCCTGCTCCGCCGCTCGTCAGCCGTGTGACTTTGGGTGAGTCACTTCACTTCTCTGGGCCCCAGTGATCTCTTCTGTAAAATGGGGATGGAGACTGTGAGCCCCACGGGGGACAACCTGATTACCTTGTACCCTCCCCAGCGCTTAGAGCAGTGCTTTGCACCTAGTAAGCGTTTAGCAAATGCCATCATTATTGTTATTATTCTCTGGGCCTCAGTGACCTCATCTGTAAAATGGGGATTAATACCGTGAGCCCCACGGGGGACAACCTCATTACCTTTTTTGAGAAGCAGCGTGGACCAGTGGAAAGGGCCCGGGCTTGGGAGTCATAGGTTATGGGTTCTAATCCCAACACTTGTCTGCTGTGTGACTGTGGGCAAGTCACTTCACTTCTCTGGGCCTCAGTGACCGCATCTGTAAAATGGGGATTAAGAGTGTGAGCCCCATGTGGGACAACCTGATGACCCTGTACCCCCCCCCCCCTGCACCACCAGCACTTAGAACAGTGCTTGGCACATAATAAGCGCTCAACAAATGCTATTATTATTATTATAAATAAGATAAGCGGATTGGATACAGTCCCCCTCGCTTTGTCGTCCCCCTGGTACCGGGGCCCTCCCCGCTCCCGGTCCTACCACTGAACCGCCCCCCTCGACCCCACTGGACAATAATAATAATAATAATAATAATAATAATGGTATTTCTTCAGTGTTTACTACGTGCCAGGCACTGTTCTAAGCGCTGAGGTAGATACAAGATGAATGGATTGGATACAGTCCCTCTTGCTTTGTCATTCATTCAATCGTATTTATTGAACACCTACTGTGTGCAGAGCACTGTATTAAGCGCTTGGAAAGTACAATTCGGCAACGGAGAGAGACAGTCCCTACCCAACGACGGGCTCACAGTCTAGAAGGGGGCAGACGGAGCAAGACAAAACGAAACAAGTAGACAGGCATCAATAACATCCAAATCGATCGTCCCGCCGACCCCACTGAATAATAATTGTTGTGTTTGTACTTAAGTTCTCTGGGCCTCAGTCATCTCACCTGCAAAATGGGGATTAAGAGCGTGAGCCCCATATGGGACGGGGACTGCGTCCAAGCCCCGATTTGCTCGTTTCCACCCCAGTGCTTAGTACAGTGCCTGGCAGGTAGTAAGTGTTTAACAATTACCATACTTATTATTATTAGACTGTAAGCTCATTGTGGCCCGGGAACGTCCGTTTATTGTTCTGTTGGACTCTCCCAAGTGCTTAGTACAGTGCTCTGCCCCAAGTAAGCGCCCAATAAATGTGACTGAATGAACAAAACCATTACTTGAACCGCCGACCGAGCCGTGGGGGCCCCCAGCCTCAGAGGGAGGGGAGTCCTGTGGTAGATTGGCTTGGCTGGTTACCTCCAGGTGCCGTGAACTCCCTCAAGACCAGGGATTATTTCACTTTTTTTTTTTTTTAAATGGTATTTGCCAGGCACTGTTCAAATCACCCGGTTAGAGATAAGCTAATCAGGTTGTAGATAACCAGGCTCTAGACTGTAATCTCCTTGTGGGCAGGGAACGGGTCTGTTTATTGTTGTCCGCTCCCCAGCGCTTAGCAGCGTTCTCTGGACACGGTAAGCGCTCAATAAATACAATTGAATGAATGAATAATAATAGTGGTATTTATTAAGCGCTTACTATGTGCAAAGCACTGTTCTAAGCGCTGGGGGGATACAGGGTGATCAGATTGTCCCACGTGGGGCTCACAGTTTTAATCCCCATTTTACACATGAGGTATCTGAGGCACAGAGCCGTTAAGTGACTTGCCCAAAGTCACACGGCTAGCAAGCGGCAGAGCCGGGAGTCGAACCCATGACCTCTGACTCCGAAGCCACGGAGCCACGCTGCTTCCCATGAGGTTGGACACAGTCCCTGTCCCACACGGGGCTCCCAGATTTAATCCCCGTTTTAGAGATGAGGTGACAGGCCCAGAGAAGCGAAGCGACTTACCCAAGGTCACACAGCAGACGAGTGGCAGGGCCAGGAGTAGAACCCAGGTCCCGGCTCTTTCCACTAGGCCACACCGCTTCCCTCCTCCACTCTCCCACGGTGGCCGCATCGCCCTGGCTTAGGACAGAGGGACGGTCCTAGAGGTCACGGGGCTCGCTCTCGGGAATGGCTGACCGGGACCACAGCCTCTGCTCCCGTCCCCTGCCCTCCAGTTTGGCCCCTGGGGGCTGGGCATTTCTGCCGGGGAGAAACCTTAGGAGGTGCAAGCAGGGCCAAGTGGAAAGAGTCCCTTGAACCCCAGCCTTGGTAGTCAGAGGACCTGGGTTCTAATCCCCGCTCTGCCGCTGGTCTGCTGCATGACCTTAGGTGAGTCACTTCACTTCTGCGTCTCGGCTCTCTCATCTGCAAAATGGGGATTCGATACCGGTTCTCCCTCTTAGTAAGAAAGTGAGCCCCAGGTGGGACCTGATTATCTTGTATCTACCCCAGCGCTTGGTACATAGTGAGCACTTAACTGCACGATTAATTAAGTAGTTGGGGGCTGGGTCTGAGGGAAGAAGTAGGCAGGCAGTGGGTCCGCCGGGTCCCCACCTACTGCCCCCAGCTGCTATTTTATCTTGCCCCTGGTCAGGAAATGGCCCCTCTCTCACCGCTTTCGAACGTGCTCACGCCTCCCTTATCCTAAAAGAAATGCTCTCTTGATCGAAAGCTCCCTCCAGTTATCACCCCGTGTCCCCATCATTCGACTCCAAACTCTTGAGCAAGTGTCTACGCCTGCTGCCTCCACTTCCTCTCCCCCAGTTCTCTCCTTGACCCATTTTAATCTGTCTTCCGTCCCCTTGGCTCCGTGAAAACTGCCCTCTCAAAGGGTAGCAGTCATTTCCTTCTTGCCAAATCCACTGGCCTCCACTCCATCCTCATCCACTCCTCCTCAACCTCTCGGCTGCCTTCGACGCCGTGGACCACCCCCTTCTCTTGGAAACGTTATCTAACGTTGGCTTCACTGGCACTGGCCTCTCCCGGTTCTCCCTTTATCTCCCTGGCTGCTCACTCTCAATCTCTTTTGCGGGCTCTTCCTCTGTCTCCCACCCCCTAACTTCAACTACCATCGCTTAGGGGGATGATTTCCAAATCTCCACCTCCAGCTTCTTATCTTTCGCTTTCCCTGCAGTCTTGTATTTCCTCCCGCCTTCAGGACAGTCTCTCTTTAGACGTCCCACCGACTCCTCAAACTTACACGTCCAAACGTAAGTCCTCCTCTTCCCCACAGAATCTGTCTTCCCCCCGACTCTTCCATCACAGGAGACAGCGCTGCCGTCTTCCCTGTCTCACAAGCCCAGAACCTTGGCATTATCCTCCATTCATCTCTCATTCCTCCCCCATGTTAATTACCAAATCCTGCCGGTTCTATCTTCACATCACTAAAATCTGCCCTTTTCTCTCCTTGCTACTTCACTGATCCGAGCACTTGTTCTACTTCATCTCGACTACTGCCTAGGCCTCCCCTTTGACCCTCCCGACTCCAGCCTCTCCCCGCTCCGGTCCGTACTTCGCCCCGCTGCTCGGATCATTTTTCTAAACAGCATTCGCTCCTTATCCTCCCATTCCTCAAGAACCTCCCGCCGCTGCCCGTCCAACTGCCAACAGGAACTCTTTTATAGCGCTCAGTCACCTTGCCCCCTCCGATTTCACTCCCACACCTGGCACTTTCACTTTGCTCTCACACCGACTTACTCACTGTACCTTGATCTCATCATTTTCCCGTTGACCCGTCCCCTCTCTGACCTAAAACCCCTTCCTCCTTCTCAATCGACAGACGGCTCCTCTCCCCACCTTCGAAGTCGTATTTTAAAAAACCACATCTCTTCCGAAAGACCTTCCCTGAGTTCTCATTTTCCCTCCCCCTTCTGCGGCACCCTTGCCCACAGATTTGTACTCTAAGCATTCGATATTCATCCCACCTTCAGTCCCCCGGCGATCATGTCCATCTCTGTGTTTTGTTTTAACGTCGGTCTCCCTCTCTAGATCGTAAGCTTCTCGTCTACCAACTCTGTTATACCGTTCCCTCCCGAGCGCTCAGTACAGGGCTCTGCACACAGGAAGTGCTCAATAAATATGATCGATCGAACTACGATCTCCCCGCAGCCAGCTTCCAGTCCGTCTCGGGTGGAGCGACTCGGCACCGCAGGGCGCGGCCCCAGACGGGGTGTGCGGCCGCCGACTCCCGAGGAGAAAACGGAAGGGCGGAGGTCCCGACCCAACTCGAGAAGCGGGATAGAGCCCGGGCCCGGGAGCCAGAAGGTCATGGGTTCTAATCCCAGCCCCGCCACCCGTCTGCTGTGGGACCCGGGGGTAGGTCACTTCACTTCTCTGCGCTTCGGTTACCTCACCTGTACAAAGGGGGATCGAGCCTGGCCACGCGGGGCAGGGACTGCGGCCAACCCCATCTGCCCGTAACCACCCCAGCGCTCAGTACGACGCTCGGCACATAGTAAGCGCTGAACAGATACCGTGATTAATTAACGAGGCTTCCTAGTTCCTTGCGGCGGGAGGGAGGGGTTTCCCCACCGGGCAGGGTGGAACCCCGAGGGGCACGGACCCTCTTCCCCCCTACCCTGTGAGGAAAGAGCCGGGTTAGCCCGTAGCCACCCCCCGTTCAGCAGAGCGATTGACGCTCAGCAGGCACCTCAGAGAAGCCGCAATCATTATTATCTGCAACCGGCACTAGGCTCACAGTGGTCCCCTCCCCTCGTCCCCCTAGAGATGAGGGAGCTTTTCATCACCAAGTGGAAATGACTGTACCAAAACCAGTCCAGAGACGGGGGCACCTCCCCCCACCAAACCCCACGGCCTGAGCCAGCCTCCCTTGACCGCCCCCAGCCCCGGCGGTCCCGAACTCTGCGCGGGACAGAGGGATCGACGGTCACTTTTAGCTAGAGGCTGAGGCCCGGGGGGGGGGCAGAGTCGGACCCCACAGCCCCCTACCCCACGCACCCTCCGCCCCAACAAAGGACACTTCCGCCCCTAGAACAAAATGGTTTTAATTGCTTCCCCTTTGTCCCCCGGGGGCGGAGAGCCACAAAAATGCCCTGCCTCTGCCTAAGCTGCCGGGTGCTCCGGTGGCCGGAGCGGGGATGGTGGCGGGAGGGGAGGTGGAGGGGTGGGGCGACGAAGACCACGACGACGACTTCCCTGCCCGCTCCGTCCTCGCCCGGCCCACAGAAGGACCCACCCTCCCCCCTTCCCAACTCCCCCCACCCAGGAGCTGGGAGGGAGAGGCGGATCGAGTCCTATTGGCAGCCGCTGTTTCCTTCGCTAATAAATATTCTTCACTTTCGATCGCGAGGAGGAGTGCTCTCGGTCGGCAGGGATTGGGCATCGGGGTTCGGGGGGGAGGGGCTGGACCGAATCCCTTTCCTAACTAGAAGGCCAGACGGATGACCCCGGCCACGGCTCTGGCGGAGAGACGGGCAAAGGTACCCGCTAGCTGCAGGTCTCTCGTGGAGTTGGGGAGGGGGGATGGGCCGGGTCTGGCCCGGGGGGCGGGGAGGAGGGGGCGGGGTGGGACCTAGGCCTCGGGGAGCCTAGGCCTGAGGATGGACGAGGGCGGTGGGCCAGGCCGGACTGAGGACCGGCGGGGGGCAGGGGCGCGTGCCGGCCCGGCCCGAGCCGGAAAAACAAAGGCGGCCGAGGCCGGCCGGGACCGGCTGCCCGTCCGACGGCGGAAGCGCTGCTGGCACGGCCGGGCGGGGGAGGGCGGAGAGCGGGGGGGTGAGCGCCCAGGGGAGGGCGGGGTGAGGGCGGACAGCACCGGGCGGGAGAGGGAGGGAGGGAGGGAGGAGGGGAAGCAGCCCGGCCCGCAGCCGGGGCTTCCTCCTCACCACGGGGCGGCGGCCGGGGTGGAGCCGGCGGGAAGGTGGGCACGGCGCGTGCGCGGTGCGGCCGGGGGCGGCCTGGAGGGACTAGCTGGCGGGGCGGGCCCCGGGCTAGCATCAGCCCCGGGCCTGGAAGAAACACAAAGGCTGCGCTTGAACCCCGGCCCCGTCGGTCCGGAGACCGCGCCGGGCCGCCCGAGCACCTCGCCTCCTCGTGGCCCCAACGGCGGGGGAGCCGGACCCCGGGCTAGGGGGCGGCCGCACGAGGAGGACGGAGAGCAGGGGGCGGGCCGGCCACGGTCCGGCCCGGCCCGGGGTCCCGGGGCCCCTCCGGCCGGGGAGAGGGCCCCTCGGGCGTCCGCTGCCCCGGGCGCCGCTGGGGGTGGAGGGTGGGGCGGGGGGGGGGGGGGGAGGTCCAGCCGAGGACCCCGGGGTCCCCTCCTCCCCGCGATACCGTAGGTCGGGACGCCGGTCGGCCGCCCGAGGACGGGGACCGCCGGGGAGGAGCCCGTCGGCCTCCGGCACGGGGGCGAGGGGCCGTCGGTCGGCGGCGGCCACCCCGTCCCCTCCCCTCCCCGGCCCAGGCGGGGCAGCGGAAGAAAGGGAAGAGAACGAAGCCCGGCCCTCGCCGGCGGGAAGGGGGCCCCGGCCGGGTCTTAGCTAGGCCGGCACTGGACCTGCCCCTCCGAGCTGTCCTCGTCGTCCGAGCCCCCGGGCCCGCTGCTGCTCAGTCCCGTGATGCGGTAGCCCATGTTGAGCAGCATCACCTCCAGGGGGTCGGCGTTCATCCGCCGCTGGTTGGCCTGCGACGCGCCCTCCATGTCCTCCACCACCCGGCCGCCGGCGTCTTCGCTCTGCGGGCCGAGAGGAGGGGGCGCGGTGGAGGAGGCGGAAGGGGCCGGGAGGGGCCCGCCGGGGTGAGGGGGGGGTCGGCCCCCACCCCGGCCCCACCTCCCCCGCGCCGAGGGCGAGGCCCGGGCCGGCCCCCCGGGGCGACCGCCCGGTCCCGAGCGGCGGGGCCGCCGAGGGCCCCTCACCTCCGGCCGCGGGTTCCAGAGCCGCACCACCGGGTCGATGCCGCTGGTGGCCAGGAAGCAGTAGCTGGGGTGGGGCTGCAGGCAGTTGACGATGGACTCGTCCCCCTGCAGCACCCGCACCAGGTTGGTGGTCTCCTTCTCCCAGATGAAGAACGAGCCGTCGTCCGAGCCGCTGACGATGTACTGCGCGTTGCTGAGGGGAGGGCGAGAGCGCGGAGGGTCGGCCGGGGGCGGGGGGCGCCGGGGAACCCGCCGCCCGGGGGCGGGGGCCGACCCCCGGTCCCGGCCCGCCCGCGCCCCGGGCCCCGGGGCGGGGCCGCCTCACACCTGCCGAAGAAGTTGGCCTCCTTGATGTCGGTGGTTGTGTTGCAGTGGCCGCAGTAGCGGAACTGGTAGTCGTAGCTCCGCTCCCTCAGCACCATCTCGTCCTCCGAGATGGAGTCCTTGCGGTTGGCGCCGCGCAGCCGGACCGGGGCGCCCCCTCCGCCGCCCCCGCCGCCCTTCTTCTCCTCTGCGGGGGGCCAAGCCGGACCGTCGCCCCCACGCTCCGGCCGCCTCCCCCCTTCCGCCCGCGGGGGACCGAGGTGGGGGTGGGAGGGGGTCCGCGGGTCGGGGAGCGGGGACAGCCGGTGGGTCTTCCCCGCGTCTGCAGTGGAGGGGGCAAGGAAAGGAGGGCAGGGGGCGGAGCCCGGCAGCTCGGGGATAGGCTACACCCCGGCCCGCCCGCTCTGCTTCTCTAACGCCCATCTTCTCACTCTACCTCAGTCTCCTCTTTCTCGCCACCGACCCCTCGCCCACGTCCCGCCTCGGGCCTGGAACGCCCTCCCTCCTTACATCGGACAGACGACGACTCCCCCCTTCTTCAAAGCCTCGTCGAAGGCCGGCCTTCCCTGCCTGAGCCCTCCTTCCCTCTTCTCCCGCTCCTGCGTCACCCTGACTCGCTCCCTTCATTCATCCCCCGGCCCAGCCCCGCAACACTCATGTACATATCCCTGCTTCGACTAACGTCCGTCTCCCCGCCCAGACCGTAAGCTCGTTGCGGGCGGGGTTGCGTCTCATTCGGTACTCTCCCAAGCCCCCGGCGGAGTCGTAGTAAATACGGCCGACCGGCCGAGGGGATGGAGGGAGCTCGACGTCCCGCTCCCGCCCCCCCGACCGGGGCCGGAGCCGTCCCTCCCTCCGGTCCGCCCGCTCACCGCCGTCGCTCTTGGAGAAGAGGGCCGCGTTGATGTCGCGGTTGAGGGCGTCGCAGGCGCTGCTGTGGGCCTGCTCCGGGAACTTCCCCTTGAAGTCGTCCAGGCACTCCAGCGCCTCGGCCACGTACTTGAGCTCGAAGAGGCAGCGGGCCAGGCGGAAGTGGGCCTTCAGGTGGCAGGGGTTGAGGGAGATGGCCTTCAGGCAATCCCGTAGCGCGTCGTAGTGGTCCCCGTCCCTTCGGGGGAGAGGCGAGCTGGTTGGCCTCTCCCACGCCGAGGAGGTGACGCCCGGAACACCTCCTCCCCGGGGTCCGCCGGCCCTAGCCGCAGCCCGGCCCCACGGATGCCGTCCCTGAGGGGCCCGTCACGTGGCGACTCCCCGCTTGGGCTCTAAATCCCTACCGAGTTTAGAGATCGGTAACTGGCTTCTGCCGTCATTATCATTATTATTTGAATTGTAGCATTTAGTCCCGTGGGCTAAGCGCTGGACTAAAGGCCGGGGTAGAATCGAGAGAATCGAGATAATCGGGAAGCGGCGTTGGGAGTCGGAGGTCCCGGGTTCGAATCCCAGCTCTGCCACTCGTCAGCTGGGGGCAAGTCACTTCTCTGGGCCTCAGCACCCTCATCCGTAAAATGGGGATGAAGACTGTGAGCCTCACGTGGGACAACCTGATTACTCTGTATCTCTCCCAGCGCTCAGAGCAGTGCTCTGCACAATGTAAGCGCTTAACAAATACCAACATTATTATTATAATCAGGTCAGACAGCCGTTGAGCCGGAGCCGGTCCCGAGGCGGCACGGGCCTCCAGGGGCACGGACTCCGGAGAAGATCCCAGTGGAGATGGGAGGGGCTCAGCGGGCCAGCCCGCGTTCTAGGGGAGAGATTCGCAGTCCCACCCCCGAGCCCCGCCGGAGGTCAGACCAATCCCACCTACCCCACCGTGCCGGTGACCGGCTCCCCGTGGGCTGACGAGCCGCGCCCCGGGCCTCCGCGGGCACCGGGTCCTCTCTCGGCCGTGGGGAGGAGGGGCCTGGGTCCGCGGCTCCGACCCCGTCCCCGCCCCGCTCCCCGGGCTCACCACTTGCGCTTCATATAGGCCGCCGCCCTGTTGCCGTACAGCATGGCGTTGTGCGGTGCCCTCTGCACGGCCTTGCTGTACAGCTGGATGGCCTGGGTCCACTGCTGGCAGGCGAAGGCCTCGTTGGCCTGCTGCTTCACCCGCTCCAGGGACGGGGGCAGCTCCGGCTGGGGGCTGCGGCGGGAAAGGGAGGGAGGGGGGCGGTCAGGCCGGGCAGCCGGGGATGGCGTCTGGGGTCCCGAAACGGCAACTCGGGTCTCTGATCGCCTCTGCCGGTGGTCACCCCAAACCTCTCCTCGGTGCCCACGTGAAGCCTCTAGATGGGGGCTAAGGCCAGGTGGAGCCCTGCGAGGCTGGGGGCGCTGGTGTGGGTCTAGGGGCAGAGGGCACAAGCACACCTCCCTCTCCCTTTTCTCTAGGCCCCCGGCAAGGCCGGGGGAGGGCCGAGGAAGGACTAGAAGTGAGAGAGCGGCATACGGGCTGTACCAGCCCACGAGAGAGCAGGTGACGGGCCTCTGGCTCCCCTTGCCCAGTGGCTGGACACCAGGGACCGGCCCCGGATCTTAAACCTCACCTCCAGTCCCAGCCCCAGAAGACCCCCTCCCCAGGCCGGGCCCAGCCTCCCTGCCAGGCCGGAGGCCAACAGGAGCCAGACCTCAGACCGAGGGACCCCGGGGTCGGCGTCTCTCCGCTCCCCGGGTCTCCTCGAGGCAAAGAGGGTGGCCGGGCCGGTAACGGCGGGCCCTGGTTTGCCGGGCTACTTTACCTGCTGTGGGCTCTTCCCTCAGCCAGCCGGAAGCCGTTGCTATGGAGATGGAGTCCATTGGACACCCCATTGGTGGACACCTTCCCATTCTGCACTTCTGGGGCCCAGGCAGCGTGGAAGGCAGGAGAGTCAGAGAGGAGCAGCTCAAAAAAAATCGGGGGTTTGCTTTCAACGCTTCCCCGCCACGGGCCCGGCGTGGACCCTCTCCCGGGAGGCAGGACCGTCAGGGAACGTTTGGCCGCAGAGCCGGCGGGGGCGGGGGGTGGGGCCCAACTCTCTGCTCATCCCCCCCGTCCCCATACGCAGTCGTGTTTATCGAGCGCTTACTGGGCGCGGACCACTGTACTAAGTGCTTGAGAGGGTACAATACGACCGCGAACGGACACACGCCCCGCCCGCAACGAGCTGACGGTCTAGCCCTCCGGGTCCAGCTGACGAGTGGAGCCCCAAGAGGCTTCCGGTCTCTTCCGGTCTCTCTCGGCCCTCATTCATTCGGTGGTATTTATCGAGGGCTTACCGTGTGCAGAACACTGTAATAAGCGCTTTGGGAGAGTACAACAGAACAACAAACGGTCACATTCCTGCCCACAGCGAGCTCACAGTGTAGAGGGGGAGACTCTGCGGCTACGGGAGTCGACTGATGAAAGGAGGGCCAGGCCCCGGCTGGCAGTCAGGGCCCGCGTCCCGGGATCCAGTTACAACCGGTTGGAGCTGGAGCTGGCCTCCTCTGGTCAGCCCGGGAAGGCCCCTCATCCATATTAATGTCTGTCTCCCCGTCTAGACTTCCTTAAACCCTCCTCTCCTCTTCTCCCTCGCCCTTCTGCGTCACCCTTCGTTTGCTCCGTCCCCCTCCGTCCCCACACCCCGTATGCCCATTGCTGTCGGCGATTTATATTAACGCCCGTTTCCCCCCTCTGGACTGAAAGCTTGTTACGGGCAGGGAATGTGTCTGTTGAACGTACAGCGTACTCGCCCAAGTGCGAAGTACAGTGCTCTGCACGCATTAAGCGCTCGCGAATGTAAACTCATCACAGGCAGGGAACGTGTCTGCCAATTCTGTTGTACCGTGCTACCGCCGGCGCTTCGTACAGTGCTCTGCACGTGGTATGTGCTCAATAAATATGACTGGTCGATCCAGTGGGAGGAGGTGCCGGGCCACGTGGACAGTCACGGAAGGCAACGGTGCCGCGAGGACAGCTCGCCGGTCTCCCGAAGGTGGACGCTTCCCAGGGGCACCAGGCCTAGAGACCCCAGGTCGGGGTTGGGCCGACGGTCTGGGCCACAGCCCCCCGTCGAGCTCCCCCTTCCCCCCATTCAAAACCAGACGGTCTGCACTCACCCCCTGAGGAAGGGCACTTCTTTGGCAGGAGGAAGGTGTACGGCCGCTGCTTGTAGGTCAGGTCGAACAGATAGACCTGGTGATGAAACAGATGGGAAAGGTGAGGGGCGCCCGCAGCCTGGACCCCGTCGGCCAGCCTGGATCGTCTGCCCGGGCGCGAAGGGGACCGAGGGGATTCCCGGGGGCGGGGGCGGGGGCGGGACGGCGAGACCGGACGGCAGAAGCGGGAGACCCCGGCCGGACGAGGAGATTCTGAACCGACCACTGCCACGGCGGGTCTGCCACGCTAGGGTCACCGGTGACCGGTGCAAACCCCAGCTTCCTGCCCCCCGCGTGACCTTTAGCCCCAGGCCGGGGCTGAGAGGTTCAGGCAGGTTCGGGCAATCCCCTGCAGAGAGACCAGTATGCCATCAAGCTTCCGTGAGGGCTGCTTTGAGCCACCCTGTCCTGACCCTTCCTCTCCCAGGGCCCCGCTCCTTGCCCCCGGCCCTCCGCCTCACGGTCCCGTCGAGCGGACTGACGAACACCCGCTCCTCACGTCTGGGACCCCCTACCCGGGCAGCGCCTACCTGCTCGCCCCCCATATTGACCAGCAGCTCGGTGCCGCTGGGGCTGAAGGTGACGTAGGTGGCGACCAGGACTCTCAGCCGGTTGTTGTAGTCGGGCAGCTTCACGGGCAGGTGCCCTGTCGGGGGCGGGAGGGGAGGGGAGGGAAGGGGGTGAGAAGGGCGGCAGCCCGGCCGTCGGGACAAGCGACTGGGCTCCTCCGCAGCAGCTGCTTTAGAACGGGCCGCACGCGGGGCGGCTCGGCCGCATCCCGGCAGCCGCGGGGCCCAGGCGGTCCCGGAGCCGGCCGAGGGGACGGAGGGGGCCGAGCCGGGCCGTACCTGCCACGTAGTACTGGGCTGCGCCATCGGGCAGGGGCTTCTGCCGGTCACAGAAGGTGTGCACCGCGGCTAGCGGGCTCTGCTTCATGCTCTTCCTGACCCGGGCGGGGCGGGAAAGAACCAAAGCTACGGTCACCCCCCGGGCTCCCCCGCGCCCCAGCGGCTGGCCACACCCTGGCTCAGGGATGACCTCCCCCACGTCCCCCCGGGGCCCTCCCCCAGCCCGAGACCCGGGGGTACGGTTCCTCGGTGGTCCGGCAGCGGGCACGGGGCGGCACCTGCCTGTGGTTGTGGATCATGCGGATGTCGTAGAGCCTCACGAAGGGCCCGCTGGCCCCCACGGCCAGGCAGTTATTGTCCTGGGGGTTGACCGTCAGGCACTTGGCCTCCACCAGCTGGCCGCAGTACTCCGTCAGGTCGATGAGCACCTCCGAGTGCTTGCTGTTCTCGCGCAAGTCATACTGCCTGCGGGCGGGCCGGGCCGGGCCGGGGTGCCGTCAGAGCGGAGGGCGGGGGGCGCGGGACCCGCCGGTGCCCTCGGGGGGCTCTGACGGCCGGGTCCGCCGGAGCCCGTCCCTCCCCCGGGACGCGGCCGAGGCCGGGGTGGAGCCCGCCCGAGCTTCCCCGGGCCCCGCGCCCCCGAGCTGGGCCGGGAGGAGGTCGAAGACGCTTTCGGCAGCGCCGGCGAGCCCCCGGGACCCCCGTTCCGCCTAGCGGCACTCCTAGCGAGGCCCCAGAGGGGGACTGAGCCCGCTAGGAGCCCAGCGGCCCGGATGACCTCTCTGGGTTCGCCGGAAGGCGTGCCTTCCCCGACTCGCCCCCGAGCCAGACGCCAGGCCCCGGGCCGGAGGAGAGCGCGGCAGGCGGCGGGGAGAGGGGTGGGGGGCGGGGGGCCGCCGTCACCTGATGAGCCCGTCCTCGGCCGCGCTCCAGAAGGTGTTGGGCCACATGGGGGCCGTGGCGATGCGCTTCACGCGGTTGGTGTGATCGCCGAACATGTGGATGGTCTCCTTCACGGTCAGGTCGTGCACGTGCACCTTGGAGTCGGCCGCGCCCGTGATCAGGATGCGGTCCCCGGCGTGCGGCAGGAACTGGGGGGGTGGGGATGAAGAGCAGAAGGAGACCTCGGCCGTGCCGGACCGCTTCCCCCAAGACTACCGGCTCGTCTCTTCCGACGACCAGCCCCTCCCGAATCACCCGCCCCCCACCCCGTCTCCTCTGCCCCGCCTGCCCCGCCCGAGGCTACGAGGTCTCCGGCGTACCCACCCCGGGGGGCGTTGGCACCCAGTCCCGATCGAACCAGCGGGCAGGAGATCCCGCCGGCCTGACCCCCCAGGGCCGGGGCGGCCCGTCGGCCATTCTCTGCAGGGGTCCGCCGACCCGGCGCCGCGTGGTTGCTAAGTCCACGTCTTAGCGCTCGATGGCGAAACGACAGAAATCCCCCCCAGGCCGGCTCCCCGCCTGCGGGGTCAGGACAGGGGGCAGACCCTCGAGGGGGCGAACGGGGAGCCGAGAGAGTCGCCTTGGGGACGACCTCAGAGCCACCGGGGCCGGGCACGGTCCTCGGGGAAAGTTGCCTTCAGCCCCTTTCCCTCATCCGGTCCGCCCCGCCAGCCACCACGTGCCACGGCCCAGGAACACGTAATGATAACAACTACAATCATGATAATCGTAACAATAGTAACTGTGGTATTTTTTTTTTTTTAAGCGCTCACTCTGTGCCAGGCGCCGTACGAAGGGCTGGGGTGGAGGCGAGCAGATAGAGTTGGACAACAGTCCCCGTCCCACGTGGGGCTCACGGTCTCAATACCCGTTTCCCAGATGAGGTAACTGAGGCACAGAGAAGTGAAGCGACTTGCCCGAGGTCACAAAGCGGACAGGCGGCAGAGCCGGGATTAGAAGCAAGGCCCTTCTGGCTCCCAGGCCCGGGCTCTACCCGCTGGGCCTCGTGGCTTCCGCCCTTCAGCTTGCAAGGGGTCCGCAGGGAGGCGGCTTTTGAGTTCTCCCGTCTGACCATCGGGGAAGCCCAGCTCAGGCGTCCCCCTGCCCGGGGAGAGGCCCGCGGCTTGGGCCCGGAAACGTTCGGAGAGGCGAACGCCCCCGCCCCTCACCTTGACGGAGAAGATGTTGGCCGTGTGGCCCGTGTGCATGGACAGCAGCTTCTTGTGATGCAGGGGGTCCCACACGATGGTGTGCTGGTCGTCGGAGCCGGAGGCCAGCAGGCTGAAACCCAGAGGCAAAGGGTCTGGGCGCACCCCCGTCCCAACTCCCCAGCGTCCCCTTCTCTTCCTTTCCCCTCCCGCCGTGTCCAGCCTTGCTCCCTCCCCTCTTCCTGCATGAAACAGAAGGTGGCCCCCGGCGACCCCGGTTCCCTCCCGGCCGGACAGCCCGACTCGCTCCCGCCTGATCACCGCAGCTCCTTGCCCAACCCAACGATCTCTCCCCTGTCCCCACCCACCGCCACCTCTCGGCTGGCTCGCCCCCCCCAGAGTGCTCAGTACAGCGCTCTGCACACGGCAGGCGCTCTGGTACTGATCCATCACAGGCCCGGGCAAGGTTTTGCCAGGACTGGGGGGGCGGGGGGGGGGGGGGGGGGAGGTGCCAGGGAGGGGTTCACAATCCACACCCAATTCAGGGACCCCTAGAGAGACCCCTCCCCTTGCTCCCCACTCCTCCTCCTCCTCCTCCTCCTCCTCCCCCGGTCCCGCTCGGTGCAGCCTCACTTACTCTCCCTTCTCGTTCCATTCCAGACAGTTCACACAGCCAGAGTGCCCCTGACGATAAAGAAGCGGGGAAAAGGAGGTGGGCCGCTACCCTGGATCCTCTGAGACCCTTTCAACGGGGCACGGGACCATACCGAGCAGGGGAGAGGGCCGGGCCCGCCCTCACGTAGCTCACACCCTAGGGCCATTAAAACGGGCCCTCAGGACGGGTACAGCCGTGTCGACGTACACGCGAGGGAGAGAGGCGCGTGGGTTGCCGGAAGTTGCGCCCGAACTAATGGCCCGCTCTGAGTATTTCTACATCTAGAAATACTCAGCGGCCTGAGGTTTTCCATAATTTCTTCGATGTTTTCACCTGCTTGTTTTTTTGCTCTCTCCTGGCCACGCCTCGTTCTCCCCTCCCGCTCTGGCTCTTCGAAAATTACGTCCGTCTGCCTGCCTCACCCGTTAGATTGTAAGCTCCTTCAGGGCAGGGATCACGGGAGGCCGGGGGAGGGACGTCTCTGCCCGATCCCACACAGCCAGCTGGAGGCCTGGTTTGAGATCCCGTGAGAGCCCCTTGGCACGCCGATACCACATCCGATTTCTTTCCCAGGCGACGGTCAGTGCTTTGCACACAGTGAGAGCTACTAGATTACTACCGCTATTAGACAGCGGCGCGGCTCAGCGGGAAGAGCCCGAGCTTGGGATTCAGAGGTCGTAAATTCTAATCCCGGCTCCGCCACCTATCAGCTCTGTGACTTTGGGCAAGTCGCTCAACTGCTCTGTGCCTCAGTTACCTTATCTGTAAAATGGGGATTAAGACCGTGACCCCCCCCCCCTCGTGGGACAACCCGATAACGCCGCATCTGTCCCACTGCTCAGAACGGTGCTCGGCCCACAGTAAGCGCCTAACGAATGCCGTCGTTATCATCAGGTCGAAAGGGCCCGAGGTCGGGCAAGGGGGGAGCGGACTCCCTCACTCCGTCCGGATCCGACCCCGACGGGCTAGCCGTGGGGAGGGCGGGCGGAGATCTCTCCCGGCCGCGGCCCCGGGAGGGTCCGGGATCCCGGCTGGCAGACCGACCCTCCCCAGATCGAGGGGCATACCCGGGGGCCGGCGGGGGAAGGACGGAACGAAGGCAAGCGGAGGTTCCTCGCCCTCTCTGGAGGCGTCTCCCCGGCTCCGGGGCACGCGGGGGCTGGGCTGGGCAGGAGAAGGCCCGACGGAGGGCGTCCACATGGGCTCAGCAGGACCCCCTCCGTCTGGGGGGGGGGGGGGGCCCGACCGCTCTCGGCAGAGGGGGCAGAGCCGGGTTCCCACCTGCAGTTCGGCCTCCAGGCCCAGCCGGCGGATGAACGGGTCGGTGACGTGGTAGCGTCGCTCGAACCTCACGGCGCCCCTCTCCTGCGCAAGAAGCAAGCTCCGGTCGGCCCCGGGCGGGAGTCGGAGCCGGCCGTGGGGTGGGACGGGCCCCCGGGGTGGCCTACCTTGATCTGCCGATGGATGAGGTCCCGGGCGACGTTGGCCATGTTCTCGGCGCGGGGTCGGGGCTGAGGAAGAGCTAGGGCGGGACCGGCCGTCCACCCGGGCATCACAGACCGGCCGGCTCCGCCCGCCACGGCCACGCCCGGCCATCTTGGGGAACACCGCCCGCCCGGGGCCTCCGTCCCCCGGGCGGCCGCCGGGACCCGCGGGGAACGGACGAGGGAGCCCCGGCCCGCTGGCGGCCCGGGCCGCCCCGGAGGATGGAGGAAGGGGACGGGAGAGGCGATGGGGGAGCCGTCTCCCTCGCCGCTCCCGGCCGAGGGCCTCCACCTCGCCACAGCCTCCCGGGCATCCCCGACCACCCCGACCTCACGCGGGGAGGGACCACCCCGCGGTTCAGGCCGCTCCGCGGTCGTTCGGCTGTATTTATTGAGCGCTTACTGTGTGCGGAGCACTCTACTAAGCACTTGGGAGAGTGCAATAAAACAATAAACAGGCACACTTCCCGCCCACAGTGAACTTTCAGACTTGGGACGCGGGGCCGGGGGGGGGGGGGAGGGGGGAGAAATCAATACAGATAAATGACAGATACGGACGTAAGTGGTGTGGGGCTGGGACGGGGGAGGGACGGAGGGAGCAAATCGGGGCGACACAGAAGGGAAAGCGGGGAGAAGAGGAAAGTAGGGGAAGGCCTCTTGGAGGAGATGGGCCTTCCAAAAGGAGTTGAAGGGGGGGAGCGTAATCGTCCGTCGGATTTGAGGAGGGAGGGCGGGCCGGGCCAGAAGCGGGACGTGGGTCAGGGGTCAGCGGGGAGACGGGCGAGACCCAGGCACGGTGAGAGGGGGAGCACTAGGGGGATGAGGCTAAGGAGTCAGCGAGCACCTACGGGCTCGAGAACCGCTCTCTCAGTTCTCCCCACGGTCGCTCTCCGCTCTCTCCATCCTCCCTTCCCCCAGCACCGGCCGCCGGCTTCCCCAAGCCGACGTCCGAGCGGCGCCCCGCTCCCGTCCGTCCCGGAGGGCCAGGCCCTCTTCCCTCTGCCACCTTGGAGTCCGGACCCATTAGTCGCTGACGCCCCAGAGCCCCGAGCCGGAAGAGGGGCCCAGAAAGACTCGGCGTCAAGACTCCGGGATCCGGCCGGGGAGAGGATGAGTCGCTCTTTTTTGGCGGGGAGGTGTTGGTTAAGCGCTTGCCCTGTACCAGGCACCGGACTAACTGCCGGGACGGGTACACGTTAATCAGGTCAGACCCGGTCCCTGTCCCACCCGGGGCTCACGCTCTTAATCCCCATTTCACAGATGTGGAAACTGAGGCAGAGAGGATTGAAGTGACTCACCCAAGGTCACGCAGCAGACAGGTGGGACTGGGCCCAACCTGATTAGTCTGCAGGGTGGCTCAATGGAAAGAGCCCGGGCTTGGGAGTCAGAGGTCATGAGTTCGAATCCCAGCTCTGCCACTTGTCAGCTGTGTGACTGTGGGCGAGTCATTTCACTTCTCTGTGCCTCCGTTCCCTCATCCGTAAAATGGGGATTAAGACTGGGAGCCTCACGTGGGACAACCTGATGACCCTGTATCTCCCCCAGCGCTTAGAGCAGTGCTCGGCACAGAGTAAGCGCTTAACAAATACCAACATTATTATCATCATTATTATTATTATCTACCCCAGCGCCCGGCACAAATTCCCCAGAATAAAAAAATTTAAACCAGAAGGCCCACCGGACGACTAGCAAACCTGGCCGACCCCCACCCGTGACGAGCGAGGCCGCGCGCTGGGGATCGAGCACGGCAGGGGGTGGGCGGTCGGACCCCCCGACCCCACTAAGCGGGTAGCCCTCGTGGGGCAGCAATAATAATAATAAAAACTGTATTTATTAAGCGCTTACTATGTGCCGGGCACCGTACAAAGCGCCGGGAAGATCAAGCGCTTAGTACAGTGCTCTGCACACAGTAAGTGCTCAATAAATACAACCTAAATACAAGCAAATCAGGTTAATAATAATGTTGGTATTTGTTAGGCGCTTACTACGTGCAAAGCGCTGGGTGGATACGAGGTGACCGGGTTGTTCCTCATGGGGCTCACAGTCTTCATCCCCATTTTACGGATGAGGTCGCTGCGGCCCAGAGAAGTGGAGTGACTTGCCCAAAGTCACACAGGTGCCAAGAGGCGGAGCCGGGATTAGAACCCACGACCTGTGACTCCTAAGCCCGGCCTCCTTCCACTGAGCCACACTGCTTCTCTGTGTCCATGGGTTGGACGCAGTCCCTATCCCATGAGGGGCTAGCAGTTTCAATCCCCAGTGTGGCTCAGTGGAAAGAGCCCGGGCTTCGGAGGCCGAGGTCATGGGTTCGAATCCCGGCTCTGCCACTTGGCAGCTGTAGGACTGTGGGCAAGTCACTTCGCTGGGCCTCAGTTCCCTCATCTGTAAAATGGGGATGAAGACTGGGAGCCCCACGTGGGACAACCTGACTCCCCCGTGTCTACCCCAGCGCTTAGAACAGTGCTCTGCACCTAGTAAGCGCTTAACAGATATCAACATTATTATTATTATTTTACAGATGAGGCGATGGGGACAGAAGTGAAATGACTGGTCCAGGGCCACACGGCACAGACAAGTGGCGGAGCAGGGATTAGAACCCATGACCTCCTGACTCTCAGGCCCATGCTCTGCCCACGGTGCCACGCGACCTCTCCCTACGCGGACCCCGTCCCCGTTGGCCCGAGGACTCGACGCCGATGCCCAGGTTCGCCTTGAGGACGGAGGAGACAGGGAGCCCAAGGACCGCTCCCAGATTTTACTCGGTTCCCGCCCGGCGCTTTGGGTTCTCTGACCGCTGGGAGACACATAGTAAGCGCTTAACGAACGCCACAATTATTATTACTACTTCACTTCTCCGTACCTCAGTTCCCTCATCTGGAAAATGGGGATGAGGACCGAGAGCCCCACGTGGGTCAGGGTCCCTGTCCAACCCGATCACCTTTATCCACCCCGGCGCTTAGAACAGCGCTTGACCCATAGTAAGCGCTTAACAAATCCCATCATCATTATCATTAAAGGACCGGGACCGGCTCCGACGCTTGTCTGCTGTGTGACCGTTACAGGGCATTCATTCAATCGTATTTATTGGGCGCTTAATGCGGGCAGAGCACTGTACTAAGCGCTTGGGAAAGTACGATGCAGCCAGAGACAATCGCTGCCCACAATAATAATAATAATAATAATGTTGGTATTTGTTAAGCGCTTACTATGTGCCGAGCACTGTTCTGAGCGCTGAGGTAGACACAGGGGAATCAGGTTGTCCCACGTGGGGCTCCCAGTCTTAATCCCCATTTTACAGACGAGGTAACTGAGGCACCGAGAAGTGAAGTGACTTGCCCAAAGTCACACAGCTGACAGGTGGCAGAGCTGGGATTCGAACCCATGACCTCTGACTCCAAAGCCCGTGCTCTTTCCATTGAGCCACGCTGCTTCTCACTGTGGGTAAGTCACTTAACTTCTCTGTGCCTCAGTCACCTCATCTGTAAAATGGGGATTAACCGTGAGCCTCACGTGGGACAACCTGATGACCCTGCATCTCCCCCAGCGCTTAGAACAGTGCTCGGCCCATAGTAAGCGCTTAACAAATACCAACATCATTATTATTATTATTATTATTAAAAAGTAACCTTAACTTGTCTGGGTCTCAGTTTCCCCCTCTGTAAAACGGGGTTCGATCAACCGATCGGCAGCAGGTGGGTTGCTGCCATCCACCCCTCACGGAGAAGTTTCCAACGGGGTCCCGGCCTGCCAGGGGCAGAGCTGGACGGCGAGCTGGACGCGGGCGGAGGATGCGGGCAGAGAAGCAGCGTGGCTCAGTGGAAAGAGCATGGGCTTTGGAGTCGGAGGTCACGAGTTCGAATCCCAGCTCTGCCACTTGTCAGCTGTGTGACTGTGGGCGAGTCACTTCACTTCTCTGGGCCTCAGTGACCTCATCTGTAAAATGGGGATTCAGACTGTGAGCCCCACGTGGGACAACCTGATTCCCCCGTGTCTCCCCCAGCGCTTAGAACGGTGCTCCGCACATAGTAAGCGCTTAACAAATACCAAATACCAACATTATGCGTCTGTCTGCTGTTCCGCTGTCCTCTCCCGGGCGCTCGGCGCAGTGCTTTGCACACAGCGAGCGCCCGATAAATACCACCGCAGGAACGGATCCCCGGCCACGATTTCATTCACGGTTTCATCTCGTCGAGAAGCGGCGGGGCTCAGCGGCAAGAGCCCGGGCTCGGGAGTCCGAGGTCGCGGGTTCTAATCCCGGCTCCGCCACCCGCCAGCTGGGTGACTTCGGGCAAGTCACTTCTCTTCTCTGGGCCTCGGTTCCCCCCTCTGGAAAACGGGGATGCAGACCGCGAGCCTCACGGGGGACCACCTGATGACCCCGTCTCTCCCCGGCGCTTAGAACAGGGCTCGGCCCATACTAAGCGCTTGACGAATACCAGCGTTGTTATTATTAAGATGGGGATGGGGACCGTGAGCTCCACGTGGGACACCTTAATCACCTTGCATCCGCTCCTGCGCTCGGAGCGGTGCTCGGCACATAGTAAGCGCTCAACGAAGACCAAAAGTCTTCAAATTGTGATTCAGGCTCCCGGGGGCACCGCCGCCGGAGGGGCAGCGGGTGCGGAGTGGATGCTGGAGGGAAGGGAAGCAGCGTGGCTCAGCGGAAAGAGCCCGGGCTTTGGGGTCAGAGGTCATGAGTTCGAATCCCGGCTCTGCCACTTCACTTCTCTGGGACTCAGTGACCTCATCTGTAAAATGGGGATCAAGACCGTGAGCCCCGCGTGGGACAACCTGATTCCCCTACGTCTACCCCAGCGCTTAGAACGGTGCTCTGCACATAGTAAGCGCTTAACAGATACCAACGTTATTATTATTAAGAGGCCAGGGAGAAAGCACCCCTGCCGACCTCGGGGGCCCCCCCCGGGCATTTTCACCTGACCCTCTGACCCCCCCCGCTCGGCGGGCACCGGCTCCCAGGTCCAAGGGCCCTCTCGGTGCCCAGTCTGGGCCTGGCAGGACCTCCTCCTCTTCCAGGGTGACCTCTGGGACTGCCCCCGACGGTCCCTCCGCCTCCCCCCTGCCCCCTGGGCGGCCCGGCCCAGGATGACCGGGAGGGGGGACACCCGGGGGGGGGGGGGGGACGGGACGGGAAAGAGAGGCCCATCGAGTCCTCCGTCGGTTCAACGGAAGGCCCCCCCTCGGGCGCGGCCTCCCCTGGGGCCTTTCGGCCTCGGCCTCCTGGTTCCTGGGGGAGGGGGGATGGTGGGGGGTGGCAGGCGTGGAGGGGTGGCAGGCGAGGGGGGGTGGAGGGATGGCAGGACTGGCAGGCGTGGAGGGATGGCAGGGGTTGGCAGGGGTTGGCGGGAGTGGCGGGGGTTGGCGGGAGTGGCAGGGGGTGGCAGGGGAGGCAGGGGGATGGCAGGGGGTGGCAAGGATGCAGGGGGTGGGCAAGGCCGTAAGAACAGAGCGTTACCTGTCAGGCCCGGCGTCCGGTTGGGCGTGCGGGGCCCATGTCCAGCGTCGGGGCGGCCGGACCGGGGGGCGGGGAGGGGGAGGGGGAGGAGGGTGCAGGGGTCAGAGGTCAGGGAGGCCGGGCAGGGGGGAAGCCCGGCGGCTCAGCCCCTTCCCACGCTCCCCACCCCCAACGCACACACACATAGGGGCGCGCAGGCGCGTGCAAAACACGCACACGCACACACACTCCCTCTTCCTCCCCCTCCTCCTCCTCTGTTTATCTCCCCCCCCCCCCTCCCTCCTCCCCCAGCCGGCCGGGAGCGGGCCAGACCCCGCACTGCGCCTGCGCCGCGCCGCTGGCGCCCCCGCCCCGCGCGGGCCCCCGCCTCCTCCCACCGCGCTACGCTACGCCCTTGGCGTCCGACGTCTTGGAGAATGGCGCCCGCCCCCCTCCCCCCTCCCCCCTCCCCCCCCCGCTCAACGTCTGCCGCTCCGCGAGCGAAGGGCGGCCAATGGGAGCGGGGGGGCGGAAGTGACGTCACGCCGCCGCCGCGGGGCCCGCTGGGACTTGTAGTCTTTAGGCCTCGTGGGGGGGGGGCGCGGAAGGCGCCGCCTTTGGGCCTCCACCTCTCTGCCATCGAGCGATGATAATGTTGGGATTTGTTAAGCGCCTACTATGTGCCGAGCACTGTTCTAAGCGCTGGGGTAGACACAGGGGAATCGGGTTGCCCCACGTGGGGCTCACAGTCTTCATCCCCATTTTACAGATGAGGTCACTGAGGCCCAGAGAAGTGAAGTGACTTGCCCACAGTCACCCAGCTGACAAGTGGCCGAGCCGGGATTCGAACCCATGACCTCTGACTCCAAAGCCCGTGCTCTTTCCACTGAGCCACGCTCCTTCATGTGCATGTGCTTACTATGTGCAGAGCACTGTTCTAAGCGCTGGGGTAGACACAGGGGAAGCAGGTTGTCCCATGTGGGGCTCACGGTCTTCATCCCCATTTTCCAGATAAGGTCACTGAAGCCCAGAGAAGTGAAGTGACCTGCCCACAGTCACCCGGCTGACAAGTGGCAGAGGTGGAATTCGAACCCGTGACCTCTGACTCCAAAGCCCGTGCTCTTTCCACTAAGCCACGCTGCTTCTCCAATGCTCCGTGCCAAGCATTGTTCTAAGCGCTGGGGAGGGTACGTGGCTCAGCAGAAAGAGCCCGGGCTTTGGAGTCAGAGGTCAGAGAAGCAGCGTGGCGCAGTGGAAAGAGCACGGGCTTTGGAGTCAGGGCTCATGAGTTCAAATCCCAGCTCTGCCACTTGTCAGCTGTGTGACTGTGGGCAAGTCACTTAACTTCTCCGTGCCTCAGTTACCTCATCTGTAAATTGGGGATGAAGACTGTGAGCCCCACGTGGGACAACCTGATTCCCCCGTGTCTACCCCAGCGCTTAGAACAGTGCTCTGCACATAGTAAGCGCTTAACAAATACCAACATTATTATTATTATTAGGTCATGAGTTCGAATCCCGGCTCCACCACTTGTCAGCCGGGTGACTGTGGGCAAGTCACTTCACTTCTCTGGGCCTCAGTGACCTCATCTGTCAAATGGGGAGGAAGACTGAGCCCCACGTGGGACAAGCTGATTCCCTCGTGTCTACCCCAGCGCTTAGAACAGTGCTCGGCACATAGTAAGCGCTTAACAGATACCAACGTTATTATTATTATAATTACAAGGTCATCGTTTGGACTGGGAGCCCGTTGTTGGGCAGGGATGGTCTCTCTCTGGGGCCGAATGGTCCATTCCAAGCGCTTAGTTCAGTGCTCTGCACACAGTAAGCGCTTAATAAATACGATTGAATGCATGAAGTGTTGCCTGTCTCCTTTTGGACACTCCGGGGTCTTCAGTGTCATCTAAAATGAGGGTGGAAGTCTTAGGATTAGGGATCCGAAACCATGTCTAATTAGCACCTGTGTGCTTTCTCCCAGGGGTTGGTACAAGGCTGTGCACACAGTAAGTGCTTAATAAATATCATGCCTATTACTGCCGTCAGGGAAAGGGTGAGGCCAGAGAAGGAGCAGGGCAAAGGGCACCCACCTTATCTTCTTGTCCTCTTCCCGTTCATTAATTCAATCATATTTATGGAGCGCTCACTGCGTGCAGAGCGCTGTACTAAGCGCTTGGAAAGTACAATTAGGCGACAGATAGAGACCATCCCTGCCCAACAACGGGCTCACGGTCTAAACGGGGGAGACAGACATCAAAACCAACAGGTAGTCAGGCATCAAAACCACCCTTGCTTTCCTCCCGCCTAATAATAATAATGATTCATTCATTCATTCATTCAATCGTACTTACTGAGCCCTTACTGTGCGCAGAACACTGTACTAAGCGTTTAGGAAAGTATAACCCTGCCCACAGCGAGCTCACAGTCTCGAAGCAGGGAGACGGACGGCAATACAGATGAATGAAACGACAGATAGGGACAGAGGTGCTGAGGGGTTGGGAGGGGAGAAGAGTAAAGGGAGCAAGTCGGGGCGACGCAGAAGGGAGTGGGAGATGAGGAAAAGTGGGGCTCAGTCTGGGAAGGCCCCTTGGAGGAGATGGGCCTTCAATAAGGTTTTGAAACCGGGGAGAGTGGTTTTCCTTCAGATTAGAGGAGGGAAGGTGTCCTAGACAGAGGCAGGATGTGGGATAATTGCGGTGTTTGTTAAGCACTTACTACGTGACCGGCATCGGACTAAGCGCTAGGGTAGATACAAAGATATTCGGGGGGGAGACAGTCCCTGTTTCCCAGTTTAAGTGGGAGGGACAGCAGGAACTTAATCCTCGTTTTACAGACGAGGAAACTGAGGCGCAGAGAAGTTCAGTGATTGGCCTAAGGCAAGCAGGCAAGTGGCAAATGCTGGGATCAGAACCCAGATCCTCTGCCTCCCAGGCCCGCCCGTGCTCTTTCCACTAGGCCCCACTCCCTTCATTCATTCAATCGTAGTTATTGGGCGCTTACAGGGTGCAGAGCATTGTACTAAGCGCCTGGGAGAGGACAGTGTAACAAGAAGCAGACACATCCCCTGCCCAGAACAAGCTTACAGTCTAGAGGGGGAGCCAGGCATAATATAAATAAATAAATCACAGATACGCATGGACATAAGTGCTGTGGAGCTAGGGCGGAGGGATGACTAAAGGGAGCTAGTCAGGGCGACGCAGAAAGGAGTGGGAGAAGAGGAAAGGAGGGCTTAGTCACGGAAGGCCTCTTGGAGGAGATGGGCCTTCGGGAAGGATCGGCCCCACGGCTTCCGTCTGTATTGTGGCTTCAGGGGCAGAGCGACTCCAGCTAGAACCACACAATCCACACTTCTGGATCTCAGGGAGCTCTGATTCCCCCCCCCCTATACAGGCAAACGTATCTTCTCTCTCTGCCTCTCTCCCCTAGGCATGTTCCTGGTCAAATTTAGTTGTTCGAGACAAAAACACACCCAAAGAGTCTAAAGGGTGAGGGGAGATGGACTCTTAGTTGTTGGGACTCCTGGTCACCTTAGCCCACCAGCCTCTATCCACAATGCCTGGCTTCCCGGGACCCTCCCAGAGCCTTAAATGCTGCAGGTGGCTACCGAGGGAACCTGAAACCGCCCCCCTCCGAAGAAGACATTCCCCCCACCCCGGCAAACAGATCACATGGTCACGATGCCATTAATCAACAAGCAGCGTGGCCCAGTGGATAAAACATGACCTTGGGAGTCAGAAGGACCCGGCTTCTAATCCTGCTCTGCCACTTGTCTGCTGGGCAGGTCGCTCCATTCATTCAGTAGTATTTATTGAGCGCTTGCTAGGCGCAGAGCACTCTGCTAAGCGCTTGGAATGGACAGTACAGCAACAGATAGAGACAATCCCTGCCCAGTAACGGGCTCACAGTCGAAACGGAAGACAGACAGCAAAGCAAAACAGAACAAAACAAAACAACACCAGCAAGATAAAGAGAAGCATAGAGGTGAATACCTCATTAACAAAATAAATAGGGTAATAAATAATATACTCAAATATGCACCACGCTGAGGGGAAGGGAAGGGGGAAGAGCAGAGGGTGGGAGATGGGGGAATGGGGAGGGGAGGAGGAACAGAGGGAAAAGGGGGGGGTAATCTGGGAAGGCCTCCTGGAAGAGGTGAGCTTTGAAGAGGGGAAGAGAGTTAGTTTGGTGGATGTGAAAAAATATTCTCCGTACCTCAGTTACCTCAGCTGTAAAATGAGGATTGAGACTAGGAGCCCCATGTGGGACCCGGCCTGGGTCCCACCTGATTAACTCCTATCTATCCCAGCGCTTATTACAGTGCCCGGCACATAGTAAGTATTTAACAAATACCACCGCCAAGAACAGAACCCCTTCAAGAATACTTCTCTGTGTCTCAGTTTCCTCATCTGTAAAATGGGGATGACATACCCGTTCTCCCTCGCCCTTAGACTCTGAACCCCACGTGGGGCCGTGAACTGTGTCCAATCTGCTCATATCACATCTCCCCCCAGCGTTTAGTGCAGCGCTGGACTTACGGTAAGAGCGTGAGAAATACCAAAATTATTATTATCATCACTATTATTATTATTACAAGGATGACTAGTTTGGAAGCTATTCCAAGCACTCAGTACAGTGCTCTGGCACATAGGAAACGCTCGATAAATACTATTGAATGAATGAACGAATGAACGACCGAAACAAAGCAATGTTTTCCATCTAACCACTTTCCCCTTGTCCCCCGAGTTTCGGTTGTGAGTTACTAATGGGCAGAGTCCGGGGTTGGAGACCTCCAGAAAGGATCCCAAGCAGCACTTTTTGTTCTCTTCCAGAGTGAGGATGGGAAACAGCAGCAGCAGCAGCACCTCTGGCTCGCCTCTTCCCCCGTCTCCTTAGCGACCTCGAGCCAGCCCATCCCTAATCTCAGAAACCTCTTGGCCCGGCATCGCGGGAATCAGCCTTGGCGGCCGGCCGGATGGGCGAGCGGAGCCCGACCCCGGCTGAAACCGTGCGTTTTTCAACCGGCTCCGCTGCCGTTCCGGATAGCCGGAGCGGGGCCCGCAGCTGAGGGGGCGAGTTGAGCCGGGGCGGAGGGAACAGGAAGCCACACAAACTCAGGAATGTCATGGAAGATACCCAGCGCAACCCTTCTGGGCTGGTTTTTGACGGGTCACCACCTCCTGGGTTGTGATTCATCGACAGTTGAAAAACAACCACCTCATCATAACCAACGGCGGTGGCAGGAAACGAGAGTCTTGAGGCTTTGACATGAGCCAGGGGCGGCTGGAGTCCAGATTTCGGCCAGACGGCCTCAAAATGGCGAGGCCTCTTAATATTACGGTTGATATTAATAATAATAAGTACTTATCAGGTGCCAGGTTCTGTGCTGAGCACTGGGGTAGTAAGAGATCATTGGATTGGGCCCGGGCCCTCTCCCACCCGTGGCTTACGACCTGAAAGGAAGAGTGGGAATCTTATCCTCCTTTTTCAGATGAGGAAATTGAGGTCCAGAGAAGTTAAGTGATTTGCCCAGGGTCACACAGCAGACCGGGACTAGATCCTGGGTCTTCCGACTTCCAGTCCTGCGTTCTTTCCACTGGAACGGTGCCTTCGAGCACTCAGTCGGCTCCCCCCTCCGCCCCCCATCTTAACTCGCCGATTTCCTCTTACAACACACAGCACGTCCACTTCCCTTCTCTAACGCCAAACAAGTCACTGTACCTCGATCTCGTGTCTCTCACCGCTGACCCCTCGCCCATATCCTGCCTCTGGTTTGGAACTCCCTCCCCTTTCCTATCCATCAGACCACCTTCAGAGCCTTATTAAAATCCCATCTCCTCCAAGGGGTCTTCCCCGACTAAGCCCTCATTTCGCCTACTCCCTCTCACTTCTGCGTCACCCTGGTACTTGGATTTCTACCCTTTATTCACCCCACCCTCAGCCTCACGGTACTTATGTCCGTATCCGCAATTTATGATAATAACGACAGCGGTACTTGTTAAGCGCTTACTATGTGCCGCACGCCGTCCTAAGGGCTGGGATGGACACAAGCAAATCAGGTTGGACACAGTCCCTGGTCCCCCGTGGGCCTCCCAGTCTCAATCTCCATTTTACAGATGAGGAAACTGAGACATAGAGGAAGTGAAAGGACTTACCCAAGGTCACACAGCAGACAAGTGGCGGAGAGGGATTAGAACCCGTGGCCTTCTGACTCCCAGGCCGGTGCTCTATCCACTAAGCTGTGTTGCTTCTATTTATTTTAATGTCTGTCTCTCTCTCTAGACCATAAACTCCTTGTGGACGGGGAACGTTTCCACCCACTTTGTTGTACCGTACTCTCCCAAGAGTTTAGTACAGTGCTCTGTACACAGTAAATGCTCAATAAATATAATTGATCGGGCATGACTAAAATCCCACAGCTTCCCAGCAGTGCTGTTACTTATTAAAAAAAAAAAAGGCTGGTGAGGGGGGTGAAGGGTGACCAGTTGTCTGGTTTTTTACCCAACAGTCTGTTTTGCAATTAATCTGTCGCTTGTCTGATACGTACTGAGTGTTACTGGGTGCAGAGCATTGGAGGGGGAAACAGCATGGCCTAGAGGAAAGAGCCCAGGCCTAAGAGTCGGAAGGCCTGGGTTCTAATCCTGCCTCCACCATTTGCCTGCTGAGTGCCCTTGGGCGAGTCACAACTTCTCTGTACCTCAGTTTACTCAACTGTAAAATGGGGACTCAGTACCTCTTCTCCCTCCTCCTTAGACTTGGAGCCCCATGTGGGACGGGGACTATATCCAACTGATGATCTTGTATGATCATAATAACAATAATGAAGGCATTTATTAAGCGCTTACTATGTGCAAAGCACTGTTCTAAGTGCTGGGGAGGATACAAGATGATCAGGTTGTCCCACGTGGGGCTCACAGTCTTAATCCCCATTTTACAGATGAGGGAACTGAGGCACAGAGAAGTGAAGTGACTTGCCCACAGTCACACAGCCGACAAGTGGCGGAGCCGGGATTAGAACCCATGACCTCTGACTCCCAAGCCCATGCTCTTTTCCACCGAGCCACGCTGCTTCTGTAATCTCCCCCAGCGATTAGTACAGAGCCTGGCCCATAGTAAGCGCTTAACGAGTATCACAATTATCATTAGTATAATAATAATTTTGGTATCTGTTAAGCGCTTACTATGTGCCAAGCACTGTTCTAAGCGCTGGGGGAGATACAAGATAATCAGGTTGCCCCACGTAGGGCTCACAGTCTTCATCCCCATTTTACAGATGAGGTAACTGAGGCACAGAGAAGTGAAGTGACTTGCCCAAAGTCACACAGCTGATTAGTGGCAGAGCCGGGATTGATAATGTTGGTATTTGTTAAGCGCTTACTATGTGCAGAGCACTGTTCTAAGCGCTGGGGTAGATACAGGGTCATCAGGTTGTCCCATGTGAGGCTCACAGTTAATCCCCATTTTACAGATGAGGTAACTGAGGCACCGAGAAGTGAAGTGACTCTCCCACAGTCACACAGCTGACAAGTGGCAGAGCCGGGAGTCGAACCCATGACCCCTGACTCCGAAGCCCAGGCTCTTTCCACGCTGCTTCTCTAAGTATTATTCTCTATTCTATCATTCTAAGTATTATTCTATTATTCTCAGTGTCTCAATTTCCTCATCTAAAGCGGTGATAAACTATCTGCTCTCCCTCTCTCTTAGCCTCTGAGTCCTGGGTGGGGCAGGGACGCAGTTTAATGGGATTATCTTGTCTCTACTCCGGCATTTAGCACAGTGTTTAGCACCTAATAAGTGCTTAATAAACACCCCCGTCAATCAACTGGGGGATGGGTCGGTTTTTTCCTCCGGCTCCCCCTGCTGGCGACCCTGTGGTTCAGCAGCAGGAAGGCTCCAGCCCAGCTGGGAGAACTAAAAATAATAATAATTAATAATAATATTAATAATGTTGGTATTTGTTAAGCGCTTACTATGTGCAGAGCACTGTTCTAAGCGCTGGGGGAGACACAGGGGAATTGTCCCACGTGGGGCTCACAGTCTTAATCCCCATTTTACAGATGAGGGAACTGAGGCCCAGAGAAGTTAAGTGACTTGCCCACAGTCACACGGCTGAGAAGTGGCAGAGCCGGGATTCGAACCCATGACCTCTGACTCCAAAGCCCGTGCTCTTTCCACTGAGCCACGCTGCTTAATAATAATAATAATAATGGAACTGGTTAAGTCCTTACTGTGTGCCAAGCACTGTTCTAAGCACTGGGGTAGATTCAAAGTAAGCAGGTTGGACACAGTCCCTCTCCCACATGGGGCGCAAACTCAATCCCCATTTTCCAGAGGAGGTAACTGAGGCCCAGAGAATAATAATAATACTACTGTTGGTATTTGTTAAGCGCTTACTCTGTGCAGAACACTGTTCTAAGCGCTGCAGGTGGGGGGGAAACAGGGTAATCAGGTTGTCCCACATGAGGCTCACAGTCTTCATCCCCATTTTCCAGATGAGGGAACTCTGCTTCTCCACCCCAGTGCTTAGAACATAGTAACCACTTAACAGACACCATAGAAAAATAATAAGAGAAAACCCCTGGTGGGAAAGAGGCCGTGTCTGATCTGATTATTTTGTATCTACCCTAGCGCTTAGCTTAGCTTCTGACTCCCAGGTCCGGGCTCTAGCCACTAAGCCACACTGCTTCTCAGCGGGCCAAAGCGGGTGCTCGCTCCCTGGTTGCAGAGAGAGCTGCCAGTTAGAGGTATTTTTTGAGCACTTACTGGGTACAGAGCACTGTACTAAGCGCTTGGGAGAGTACAATATAACCATAAATCGACCGTTCCCTGCCCGCCACGGGGCTACCGTCCAAAGGGGGAGACAGACATTAACAGAAATAAATGAGTTAGAGATACCTGTGGCGGGCTCAGTAAAATGCCTCACCAATCCAAGGAAGAACTCGGGATCTATCGGCGAGGGAAGTGTACATTTAAGAGGGAAAGTTTTAACCTGGGATAGGAAGTCCCGGAAGAACCAGCAGGAAGAAGGAAAGAACAGGCTGCGAGTCCCACGTGGGCCGGGGACCTAATTAAACTTGTATCTACCCCAGCGCTTAGAATAGCGCTTGGCGCGTAAGAGGTGCCGAACAAATGCCATAATTATTATTAACGGAGCATGAGAGTCCCTGGAACTTCGTAAAATCTTACAACTGAGCCAAGCTGTCCGTTTGACAAAGCACGCGGGGTTTGTTCTAAGCGAAGACACGGGGTTACGTGAGCAGAGTCGATTTGGTTGAGAGACAGCGTGAGGTTTAGGGGGGAGAATCAGTCGGTCACCTCTATTTTGGGGGCTCTTACTGTGTGCTCAGCGCTGGGATTCAGGAGACCTGGGTTCTAGTCCCAACTGGCCCACGATAGGTCCTTGGACGAGTCACTTGACCTCTCTGGGCCTCAGTTTCCTGATCTGCAAAATGGGATTCAGATAACCGCTCTCCCTCCCTTAGCATCACCCTATTTATTTTGTCATTACCCTATTTATTTTGTTAATGAAATGTACATCGCCTCGATTCTATTTAGTTGCCATTGTTTTCACGAGATGTTCTTCCCCTCGACTCTATTTATCGCCATCGTTCTTGTCCGTCCGTCTCCCCCGATCAGACCGTAAGCCCGTCGAACGGCAGGGACCGTCTCTATCTGTTGCCGATTTGTTCATTCCAAGCGCTTAGTACAGTGCTCTGCACATAGTAAGCGCTCAATAAATACTATTGAATGAATGATTGTGAATCCCTCTTAGATTAATAATAATAATAATAATAATAATAATGGTATTTGTTAAGCACTTACTATGTGCCAAGCACTGTTCTAAGATCTGGGGGATATACAAGGTAATCAGATTGTCTCACGTGGGGCTCACGGTCTTCATCCTCATTTTACAGATGAGGTAACCGAGGCACGGAGAAGTGAAGTGACTTGCCCGAAGTCCCACAGCTAATAAGTGGCGGAGCCGGGATTAGAACCCACGACCTCTGACTCCCCAGCCCAGGCTCAGATTGAGAAGCAACACGGCCTAGCGGCTAGAGCACAGGCCTGAAAGTCAGAAAAATTTCTAATCCCGGTCCCACCACTTGTCCGCTGTGTGACCTCGGACGAGTCGCTTCACTTCTCTGTGCCTCAGTGACCTCATCTGGAAAACGGGGTGAAGACTGCAAGCTCCATGTGGGACAGGGACTGTGTCCAACGTGATCAGCGTGTCTCCACCCCCCACTGCTTAGCACAGTGGCTGGCACATAGTAACCACTTCACGCACACTGTAAAAAAATAATAAGAAAAAACCCCTGGTGGGACAGAGGGCGTGTCTGATCTGCTTATTTTTTATCTACCCTAGCGCTTAGCATGTAGTAATAATTATAATAATAATAATGTTGGTATTTGTTAAGTGCTTACTATGTGCAGAGGACTGTTCTAAGCGCTGGGGGAGATACAGGGTCATCGGGTTGTCCCACGTGAGGCTCACAGTTAATCCCCATTTTACAGATGAGGGAACTGAGGCCCAGAGAAGTGAAGTGACTTGCCCACAGCCGCACGGCTGACGAGCGGCAGAGCTGGGATTCGAACCCATGCCCCGTGGCTCCCAAGCCCGGGCTCTTTCCACTGAGCCACAGTAAGTAGTTGATACAAGGCAGCCTCATTCTTATTGTTGTTATCGGGGCAGTCACCAACCGCAGGGAATCCTGTGCCCGGGCGGGGACGTGGCCTTGTTCTCGATGCCTTTCCGGTTGTCATAGCGATAAGTGGCATCAGTCCACCTGGGATCACCATGAGTGATGCCCCCCCGGGGCAGGAGCTGGGGCCCCTGAGGTGGTGATTGAGGGAGGGAAAGGTGCCCGGACGCCCTAAACTAACAATAATTGTGGTGTTTGTTAAGCCCCACGTGGGACAACCCGATTACCTTGTATCCACCCCAGCGGTTAGAACGGTGCTTGGCACACAGTAAGCGCTTAACGAATGCCTTAATTATTATGATCATTATTATGTGCCAGGCCCCTTTCTAAGCGCTGGGGTGGTCACAAGCAATTCGGGTCGAGCACTGTCCCTGTCCCACGTGGGGCTCACAGTTTTAATCCCCATTTTACAGAGAGGTAACTGAGGCGCGGAGAATAATAATAATAATTAGGGTATTTGTTAAGCGCTTAACTGTGTTAACTAGTGAAGCAGCATGGCTCAGTGGCAAGAGCCCGGGCTTGGGAGCCAGAGGTCATGGGTTCAGATCCCGGCTCTGCCACTTGTCAGCTGTGTGACTGTGGGCAAGTCGCTTCACTTCTCTGGGCCTCAGTTACCTCATCTGGAAAATGGGGCAGGGATTGTCTCTATCTGTTGCCGAACTGTACATTCCAAGTGCTTGGAGAAGCAGCGTGGCTCAGCGGAAAGAACCCGGGCTTCGGAGTCAGAGGTCACGCGTTCGACTCCCGGCTCTGCCACTTGTCAGCTGTGTCACTGGGGGCGAGTCACTTAACTTCTCTGTGCCTAAATTCCCTCATCTGTAAAATGGGGATTAAAAGTGTGTGAGCCCCACGTGGGACAACCTGATGACCCTGTATCTCCCCCAGCGCTTAGAACAGTGCTCTGCACCTAGGAAGCGCTTAACAAATACCAACATTATTATTATTACTAAGCGCTGGGGTGGTTACCAGCAAATCGGGCTGGACCCAGTCCCTGTCCCACATGGGGCTCACAGTCTCAATCCCTATTTTACAGATGAGGTAACTGAGGCCCAGAGAAGTTAAGTGACTTGGTCAAGGTCACAGAGCAGACGAGCGGCGGAGCCGGGATTAGAACCCACGACCTTCCGACTCCCAGGCCCGTGGCCTAGCCATTATGTCATGCTGCTCCTGTTCCCATCCAACACCGATGCGAGTGTTTTACGATTTCCTCTTCGGTGTCCAGGAAAGAGGAAGAGGAGGGTCAGGGCCGGGGGGGCCGGGCGATTCCAGCATCTCTGCTCCTTCCTCTCTCCCACTTCCCACTTTTTCCCGTCCCTCCCGAGGAGGGATTGACCCCGGCTAGGTTGAAACCGGCGTCCAGTAGAGGGGCCGAAGGGGAGCGGGGGGGAGTGGTCACTCAGTATAGCCAGCGGAGAGGAAGATGACGGCGTGGCTCAGTGGAAAGAGCCCGGGCTTCGGAGTCGGAGGTCATGGGTTCGAATCCCGGCTCCGCCCCTTGGCAGCTGTGCGACTGTGGGCAAGTCACTTCACTTCTCGGCGCCTCAGTGACCTCATCTGTCCAATGGGGATGAAGACCGGGAGCCCCACGTGGGACAACCTGATTCCCCCGTGTCTACCCCGGCGCTTAGAACGGTGCTTGGCACATAGCAAGCGCTTAATAAATACCAACATTATTATTACTTCATAAAATAATTCAATTGTACGGACAAAAGTGCCGAAGTTGTCGGAGGAGTTGGGTACCCCGGTGTCGGGGCTGGGGGGGGCGGCACGTGTCAAGGACACACCACCCAGCCGCCCGCAGCCGCTGAAAGGCCCGGGAAAAACCACCAGGTCCCGCGGGGGCCGGGAAGCGGGAGAGGGGATTGGGAAAGGGGAGAGGCGGAGCAGGGTGGGACTTTCCGGCTTCCCAGATTTTGCGGGGACAGGCGAGATCTTATCCCTCACCCACCTGGACCTGCTGGGGAGATAGATGGGAACTGAACCCCCACCCACCCCCGCCCCAGCCCTCTGGCTACTGACTACACCGATGTATCTAATAATTGTGCTATTTAAGTGCTTCCTGTGTGCCAGGCACTGTACTAAGCACTGGGGTGGATACAAGATAACCAGGTAATAATAATAATAATGTTGGTATCTGTTAAGCGCTTACTGTGTGCAGAGCACTCTTCTAAGCGCCGGGGTAGACACAGGGGAATCAGGTTGTCCCACGTGGGGCTCCCAGTCTTAGTCCCCATTTTACAGATGAGGTCACTGAGGCCCAGAGAAGTGAAGGGACTTGCCCCCAGTCACACAGTTGACGAGTGGCAGGGCTGGGATTCGAACCCATGACCTCTGACTCCCAAGCCCATGCTCTTTCCACTGAGCCCCGCTGCTTCTCATGGGGCTCACAGTCTCGATCCCCATTATACGGTTGATTTAACTGAAGCTCACGGAAGTGAAGCGACCCGCCCAAGGTCACACAGCGGAGAGATGGCGCGGCTCAGTGGAAAGAGACCGGGCTTGGGAGTCGGAAGTCATGGGTTCTAATCCCGACTCCGCCACTTGTCAGCTGTGCGACTTTGAGCCCGACCCTTCGCTTCTCTGGGCCTCAGTGACCCCATCTGTGAAACGGGGATGAAGACGGCGAGCCCCACGCGGGAGGACCTGATGATCTGGTATCCTCCCCAGCGCTTAGAACAGTCCTTTGCACATAGTAAGCGCTTAAGAAATGCCATCGCTGTTATTATTATTGTGGAGTGAGTGGGTGAGCGAATGAGAAAGTGAGTGAGTGGTTGAGTGAAGCAGTATGGCTCAGTGGAAACAGCCCGGGCTTGGGAGTCAGAGGTCATGGGTTCTAATCCCGGCTCCTCCGCTTGTCAGCAGTGAGACTTTGGGTCAGTCCCTTCACTTCTCTTGGCCTCAGTGACCCCGTCCCAGTTCTGCCACTTGTCAGCTGTGTGACCGTGGGCGAGTCACTTCACTTCTCGGTGCCTCAGTTACCTCATCTGTCAAATGGGGATTAACTGTGAGACTCACGTGGGACAACCTGATCACCCTGTATCTACCCAGGTGCTTAGAGCAATGCTCTGCACATAGTGAGTACTTAACAAATACCAACATTATTATTATTCATTCATTCAATAGTATTTATTGAGCGCTTACTATGGGCAGAGCACTGTACTAAGCGCTTGGAATGTGCAAGAGACAGTCCTACCCAGCTGACAAGTGGCAGAGCCGGGATTCGAACCCATGACCACTGACTCCCAAGCCCGGCTCTTGCCACTGAGCCACGCTGCTTCTCTGTGAATGAATGAATGAACAGTCCTTTGCACATAGTTAGCGCGGACATCCTGATGACCTTCTATCCTCCCCAGCGCTCAGAACAGTCCTTTGCACATAGTAAACGCTTAACAAATACCATCGTTATTATTATGTGTGGCTCATTGGAAAGAGCCCAGGCTTGGGAGTCAGAGGTCATGGGTTTGAATCCCGGCTCTGCCACTTGCCAGCTGTGTGACTGCGGGCAAGTCACTTCTCTGGGCCTCAGTGACCTCATCTGTAAAATGGGATGAAGCCTGGGAGCCTCACGGGGGACAACCTGATGCCCTTGTATCTCCCCCAGCGCTTAGAACAGTGCTCTGCACATAGTAAGCGCTTAACAGATACCAACATCATGATGATTAGATCATGATTATTAGAGAGAAGCAGCGTGGCTCAGTGGAAAGAGCCCGGGCTTGGGAGTCAGAGATCATGGGTTCGAATCCCAGCTGTGTGACTGTGGGCAAGTCACTTCTCTGGGCCTCACTGACCTCATCTGTCAAATGGGGATTAACTGGGAGCCTCACGGGGGACAACCTGATGACCTTGTATCAACCCCAGCGCTTAGAACATAGGAAGCGCTTAACAAATACCAACGTTATGATTATTACTGGGCGGGGGGGGGGGGGGAGGTGGGCTCCGGTCCTCCCGGCGCTAGGGGTCGCTGTCCCCGAGCGGCCCGATCCATGGGGCCGCTCTAGCCTTGGGGGGGGGGTGGAGCGTGTCTGTGGTGGGTATAAAAGGCGGTGTCGGGCGGCGCGCGGGGTCAGAGCGCTGCGGGCCGGGCGGCGGCCGGGTTAGAGGTCAGCGGGCGGGGGCAGGGGCCGGGGGCAGGGGGTCTTCTCCGAGCCCGGACGGGGAACGGAGGGCCGGAGGACGACGACGAGGAGGAGGAGCCGCCGCGGGACCGGCCGGGAGGACCGCAGCCCCGGGGGTCCCGGGACCGGCCCCTGCCAGGGCTCCCTTCCCGGGTGCCGGCCTCGCCAGCCGCCCCTTCGCCCCCTGCCCGGGAAGCCCCTCTCCAACCCCCCCCCCAGCCTCCTCGCGGGGGCCTTGGCCCACCCCGGGCATCCCCTCCTCCCTGCCAGTCCTCGCCCCCCTCCCATCGGCAGAGGGGCACCCCCGCCGCCCTCCCTTCCCCCTTCCGAGCCCCCCTCCCCGGACTCGGAAAACATCCCTCCATCCCTCGCCCCCCGGGGACCCCGCCTCCTGCAGTTTTCCCACGAGTTTATTTTGGGCCTCGAGGCCCTCGCCCCGCCCCGTCCCCCTCCTATGCCCCGGCCCTCGGCCCCCTCGAGCTGAGGGTGCCCGCCCCGGGGGTCCCCGGGGTCCCCCGGGGGAAGATGCCCGGCTCCCGGCTCCGCGTCTTCCCGTCGGTCTTCGCCGTGGCCGCCCTGGCCGGGCTGCTGCCCGTGCTGCGGAGCCACGGCCTGCAGCCCGACCCCACCTCCGTGTCCCGGGGCCTGCCCGGGGAGGTCACCTCCGCCCCGCCGGACCCCCAGGAGCCCCGCTACGTCAACAACCACACGGGCGGCAAGGAGGGCAGGCCCCGAAAGCCCTTCCCCGTGCTCTGCCTCGACTACAAGCACGTGCGCATCCCCTTCGAGATCTCCCTCTGGATCCTGCTCGCCTGCCTCATGAAGCTGGGTAGGTGAGGGCGAGGGGCCGGGGTCCGCGCCCCTCCGGCCCGGCGGACGCAGGGGGGACCCTCGCGGAGGCGGCCCCGGCCTCGCTCTTCCCACTTCACGCCTCGGACCGCGACGACTCCCCGGGCGCCGGGTCGTCCGGCCGGGCTCGGTCCCCGCCCGCCTCCCCGGGATCCCGGTCTTCGGGAAGGCCGGCGGGGATCTCACCCCCGGGTCACAGAGGAGGGAACCGAGGCCCAGTGAGGGCCACCGACCCGGCCGAGGTTGCGGAGCAGACCGGTGCCGGAGCTGGGATTGGAAGCCGGGGCTCCCTCTCCTCACCGGGTCGTGCCGAATGTCAGAGGGTGGCGTCGGCTCCGGAGGGTGAGAGGGGAGAAGGCGGGACGCCTCATCTCCGCCGCCGTCGGGCTGCCGGCGGTTGTGGTCGGCACCTGCCCGGACGGCAGGCTCCCGGGCCCGAGGCCCCGGGGAGCCCGAGACTCCGGCGGGGCGGTTTCTACTGTGGAGTTCTGACTCCTCCTGGGTATTCCCCGTCTCCGCCTCGCCCCGGGAGGGCAGCCCGAGAGAGGGGGCCCCGGGCCGCCGCCCGGCGGGCACCGTGACCCCGCACCGGGTCGGACGTGGCCCGGGGCTGGGCGTCTGCGGCCCCGGGACGTCGGCCCCCGAGCCGGAAGCGCGACGCGGGAGGTGTTGGGAATCTCCCCGGATCCCCGTCCCCGGTGAGCAGCCGGAATCTTGGCCCCGTTCCCGAGTCGGGGCCGGGTCTGCGTTTGGCCGGCAGTCAGAGCACACTTCGTGCCCGATGTCGGCGCCGCTTGGGCATCGGCGGGGCGGGACTGGGAGGCCCCGGTGGAGGCGGCGGCGGCGGCGGGGCCGGCCGCAGTGGCCCGAGGGTGACGCCACGGGCGGAGTGGGGACTCCGGGTGGGAAGAGCGCGTCTTTGCCGTTTGCGTTCCGGGGCAGCCGGGGGAGAGTGGCCGGGTGGCGTGCTCCCCGAGGCTCCCCCCGCTGAGCCCGCATCTCCCGGCCGCCCCCGGCTCACCTCCTGCCAGGCTGGGAGGTTCTTTCCCGGGGTCCGGTTTGGCCAGCTCAGGCAGGGCTGGAGGTCTCAGACCGAAGCTTCGGGGGCGACCGGCCTCGGCGTCCCCGCTCCGGTGAGCCGGGTCCGACGCCTCGGACTTGGGGCTTTTGGTCGACCGGGGTCGAACCGAGCCACGAGGAGGAGGAGTTGGGGACTCTGGGACCGAGGGGGTCGACCCTCCCCAGCCCCGACACCCTCCCGGGCCACCGAGTCTCTCGAAGCCCGCGTGGCCGGGTGGCGACCAGAGGCCGGGGGCTCCGTGCCCTCCTGGCTGGCGTGCCCGACCGGCCTCCCTCCGTGATCTTGACTGGGCGGGTTCGCCTCGAGGCGTCAGTCTCCACGGCGTCAAACGGGTGCGCTCCCCAGGGCCCAGAATAGATCGGGGGCGTCTGCAGCCCCCGTGAATCCGGTGCAGCTCGGCTCTGGCTTCTCCCGAGGACCGAGGGGGCCGGGAATCTTGCTGCCGCTTAGTTGGAGCCCACGCAGAGAGGGACGCCGAGGCTGAAAAGCCCGGGCCTGAAAGAGGGGACGTAGAACCTGGAGCCTGGGCCTAAAGACGGGGAGAGGAGGCTGGAGCCTGGCCCTCAAGAGAGGGGAAGTGAACGTGGAGTGGGAAGAGAGGAGCCCAAATCTCAGCGTGAACCTGGGCCTTGGGGTGTTTCCGTAAATGGGGTTAGTACGGCCCGCCTCGGCTGCCCCGCTAGGAGCGGTTTATTAGCGGTTGACCGAGGGAGGGTTAAGGTTCAAGGTCTCACTGCTCGTTGACCCCCCCCCCCGAAGCCGAGCTATCAAAGGATTTCCTGGCTGCACCCTCCATCTGGTCTCGCGGGCAACTCCTGGGAACTGCCGGTTGACTTTGCTCCTTTTTCCCGGTCCCTCTCCCCGAAACTCCAATCTCGGCTAATTTCCGGTGTGGGGGAGGAGCCACGGCGGGAAGCCGCTTCCCAAAGGGGCCGTAACGGGTTCACACCTGTTCACCTTGCAGGTAGCGGGGAAGCAGCACGGCCTTAGTAGATAGCGCCCGGGCTGCTGTGTGACCTTGGGCAAGTCGCTTCACTTTTCTGGGCCTCAGTTGCCTCATCTGTCAGATGGGGATTGAGACCGTGAGCCCCATGTGGGACGTGGACTGTGTCCAACTTGATTAGCTTGTCATCTACCCCAGGGCTTAGAACAGTGACTTGCACGTAGTAGGCACTTAACCACCACCATCATCATCGTTATTATTAGCCACGGGACCACACCGCTATTTTGGAGCTTTGGCCGTTCTAAGCTCCTTCCCCCAGTGCACCAGTTTGATCAGTAACCCGAGCCAAGTCCCAGCCCTCTTGACTGTAAGCTCGTTTTGGGCAGGGAATGCGTCTCTTTTATCGTTGTACGCTCCCAAGCACGTAGTACAGTGCTCTGCACACGGTAAGCGCTCAATAAATACGACTGACCGATTGGAGAGGCCGCCCCAGCCCGGGGTCACCCCTGTTAATAATAATAACTACGGTATCCGTTAAGTGCTCACTCTGTGCCAGGCCCTGGACTCAGAGCCGGGTTGGATACGAGTAAATCGGGTTGGACCTAGTCCCTGTCCCACATGGGGCTGACGGTCTCAATCCCCATTTGACAGATGCGTTCACTGAGGCCCAGAGAAGTGAAGTGGCTTGCCCAGGGTCACACAGCAGACAAGTGAGAAGCAGCGTGGCTCAGTGGAAAGAGCCCGGGCTTGGGAGTCAGCGGTCATGAGTTGGAATCCCAGCTCTGCCACTTGTCAGCTGGGTGACCGTGGGCAAGTCACTTCGCTTCTCTGGGCCTCAGTGACCTCATCTGTCAAATGGGGACTGTGAGCCTCCCGTGGGACGACCTGATTACCCTGTCTCTACCCCAGCGCTCAGAACAGTGCTCCGCACATAGTGAGCGCTTAACAGATACCAACATTATTAAGAGGCGGAGCTGGGCTTAGTACCCACGACCTTCCGACTCCCAGGTCCCTGTTCTGTCCACTGAGCCGTGCTGCTTCTCGTGCCCCTCTCGGGAAGGGCGTCCCGCCTGGCCGGCCCCTCCCCGGTTCCGACTCGGCTGCCCAGAAGTTCCCCGGGCCGGAGCGGCCGGTTGGAAGTCGAGGCTGCCGGCCACTCCCGGAGTTCCACATGCCAACCACTTCCCCTTTCGGACCTCCGTTTCCCCATCTGGGGGGCTGAGTTCCCCCTCCCCCGGACGGGCACGTTCTTCTCGGAATCCGGATGGGTTCTGGCAAGCGGGGACGGGGCCTTGGCAAACTCGGGCTGTGGCCAAGTTGGGCGTCCTCAATAACCGAGCCTCCGGCCTCCCTTTGGGGCTTAGGTTTGCCGGGCTCACCACCCCTTCTTTTCTGGCGTTGCCTTCGGTCCTCTAGAGCGCGAGCTCGTTACGGGCGGGGAACGTGTCTGCCAATTCGGTTGGATTGTACTCTCCTCAGCGCCGTGCCGTGCAGATAGTAAGCGCTCAGTAAATGGAGAAGCGGCCCGGTGCAGTGGATAGAGCACCGGCCTGGGAGTCAAAAGATCATGGGTTCTGATCCCGACTCCGCCCCCTGTCCACTTGTGACCTTGGGCAGGTCGCTTCGCTTCCCTTGGCCTCAGTTCCCTCATCTATAAAATGGGGATTGAGATTGTGAGCCCCATGCGGGAGGATGTGAACCCGTCATCGGGCAGGGATTGTCTCTGTCCGTTGCCGAACTGTACGTTCCAAGTGCTTGGAGAAGCAGCGCGGCTCAGTGGAGGGAACCCGGGCTTCGGAGTCAGAGGTCACGGGTTCGACTCCCGGCTCTGCCACTTGTCAGCTGGGTGACTGTGGGCGAGTCACTTCCCTTCTCTGGGCCTCAGTTCCCTCATCTGTAAAATGGGGATTAAAAGCGTGTGAGCCCCACGTGGGACGACCTGATGACCCTGTATCTCCCCCAGCGCTTAGAACAGTGCTCGGCACCTAGTAAGCGCTCAGCAAATACCAACGTTATTATTAGTACAGTGCCCTGCGCGTAGTAAGCACTCAATAAATACTGTTGAATGAATGAATGAAGGGACTGCGTCCAACCTGACTTGCTTGTATCCATCCTAGCCCTTAGTACAGCGCCTGGCACATAGTAAGCGCTTAAGTGCTACAATGATTATTAATTATTATTTAGTACCATTGATCGATTGATTGGCACTGTCAGGGACGACAGGCTGGGTGGGTGGGCACGGGCTGGGGGAGGATCAAGAATTGCTATCTCTCCGTACCTGGCATATAGTAAGCGCTTAAATACCGTAATTATTATCGTTATTACTACTAGTTATGGGGATGGGGGAATGAGCCGGGTCGTGGGCAGCCAGCTGGGTCTCGGAGGGAGGGGCCGGGGCCGCCTCTCTCCCCCTGCCCGACCCTCGCCTTGCTCCCCGGAGCTGTTAGATTCTCACCGAGGGCCAAACCTGCCTTTCTACCTCCCAGCGGAGGCCCGGCGTCTTCCCGTCCAACCTCGCACTCGAGTCTCCCGTCCCCTTCCTCATCCTTCCCCAATTTCCCCAGATCGCGGCCCTCCCCGCTTTCAAAGCCCTCCTAAAAAATCCCGCTTTCTCCTCTCGATTTCCCGGCACCCTGAGCCGTTTCGTCCCTTCAGCCAACCCCAACTCTCACCAGAGAAGCGGCGTGGCTTAGTGGAAAGAGCCCGGGGTTGGGAGTCAGAGGTCGTGGTTTCTAATTCCGGCTCCACCACTTAGCTCTGTGACTACTTTCTGCAAGTCACTTCCACTTCTCTGCGCCTCGGTTACCTCATCTGTAAAATGGGGATGAGGACTGCGGGACAACCTCATGGCCTTGTATCTCCCCCAGCACTTGGAACAGTGCTCGGCACACAGTAAGCGCTTAACAAATACCGGAAAAAAATAAGTACTGATAATGGTGGTATTTGTTAAGCGCTTACTGTGTGCCGAGCACTGTTCTGAGCGCTGGGGGAGATACAGGGTCATCAGGTTGTCCCACGTGAGGCTCACAGTTAATCCCCATTTTACAGATGAGGGAACTGAGGCACAGAGAAGTGAAGTGACTTGCCCACAGTCCCGCAGCTGACAAGTGGCAGAGCTGGGATTCGAACTCATGGCCTCTGACTCCCAAGCCCGGGCTCTTTCCACTAAGCCACGCCGCTTCTCTGTGCTCACAGGTCTGTGTCCGTTCGTTCTGTTTATTTCTTGTGACCTCTCTAGGTGCATATATTGGTATGATCATCTCCTATGGTCAAGTGCAAGTTCTTCGTAGGCGGAGGAGGAGGCCTGCCTGGGAGCCTAGGACAGTGCCTGCCTCTGTAAGCTCCTTCAGTCAATCAATCGGTGGTATTAATTGAGCACTTTATGTGTGCACAGCACTGTACTAAGCACTTGGGAGAGTACAGTATATCAGAGTTGGTAGACCCATTCCCTGCCCACAGTGAGCTTACAGTCTAGAGGGGGCAGAGAGTCTATCAATTCTGTCTTACCCTCCTCTCCCAAGACCTCAGGGCAATGTTCTCGCACACGATCGTCAATGCTCCGCACAGTAGGCGTTCAATAAATAGCATCGAGTGAGCGCTCAGTCAGTTCTACTGCGGTTATAGAGTGGGCGGTAGCCACTCAGAATTGGATTTGCTCCCTTTTCCACCCCTCCCTCCAGCCCCACGGCACTCGTGGCCCTATCCGGAATTTACATTAACGTCTCTAAACTGGAGGCTTTTTATAGGCCAGGATCGTGTCTGCCGACTCTGTTCTGTTGTCCTCTCCCAAGCGCTTAGTAGAGGGCTCTGCACACGGCAAGCGCTCAGGAAATAGCGTCGATGGATAATCGAGCTGGGCTTCTTCTTTGGGGCAGTTGGATCAACCGGGGGAATGGTGTTCACTGGGGGGAGGGGGAGGGTCCTTCCCGGTTCACGCGGGTGAGGGGAGAGTGAGCTACTGAGTCAGGGAGCCGAGAAAAGGTGACTTACTCTGCGCCAGGCACTGTGCTAAGCACTGGGGTAGATACAAGTTAATCCGATCGGACGGAGTCCCTGTCCCACATGGGGTTCACAGCCTTAATCCCCATTTGCCCGCCGAGGGAAACCGAGGCCCCGAGAGGCAGGGTAACGTGGCCGGGGTCACACAGCAGACGAGCAGCAGAGCCAGGATTAGAGTAACAATAATAATAATAATTAAGGTATGGGTTAAGCGCTCAATACGTGCCAGGCGTTGTACTAAGCACTGGGGCGGATACCGGCGAATTCGTTCCCGTCCCACCCGAGGCTCACAGTCTCGATCCCCGTTTTCCAGATGAGGTAACCGTGGCCCAGAGAAATGATGCGACTTGCCCGAGGTCACCCGGGAGACCCGTGGCGGAGCCGGGATCGGGACCCAGGTCCCCGTGACTCCCAGAGCATCGCCTGGGGGTGCTCTGGTGCAGAGGGACCCCGGGGCCCCTCGGAGGGCTCCCCCGCCCCCTGCCCCGGTGCCGCGAGGCGGAGCGTGCCCCCACGAAGGTGGCTGCATTTCTCCGGGGAGCCCCGCGCCCGGGTCTGAGGTGCGGGCCGGCCCGAGCGGAGCCCGGCCTTTCCCTGAGTCATCGCCTCTGCTGCACCCGCGCTCTGCAAACGTCTGACTCAGGCGACGCGTCTGAGCGAGGCCGTCTGCTCCCCTCTCTGCTCCCCTTGCTGGCCGCCAGCCGGGCCCCGGCTCCCTGGCTCCGAAGGAGGTGCGGATAAACATCCACCGGGCCTCCGACACAGCCCCGTCATTAGCCCCGGGCATTCTTAATCTCGGGTGGCCGGTCTCATTTCGAAGCACCTGCTGGGGGTGGGGGTGAGGGGCCTGCCCCTCCGGCCCCCACGCCCACCCCGGCTCCCGGGTCGCCCCGACCCCGCTTGGCTCCGTCTCTTGGACTTGGAGTCGTGGGCCTTTTCTTCTTTCCCCTCCCCCCGGCACTTTTGTTTTTAATGGTATCTGTCGAGAGCCTACAATGTGCCGGGCACCGTAGGAAGCGCTGGAGCAGATGCAAGCTCATCAGGTTGGACGCGATCCATATGCCATATGGGGCTCACGGTCTTAATCCCCATTTTACAGATGAGGTGGCGGGGGCAGAGAGAAGTGAAGTGATTCGCCCAAGGTCACAGAGCAGATGGGTGGAGGAGCTGGGATCAGAAGCCGGGTCCTTCGGATTCCCGGGCCCGGGCTGAATCCGGCAGGCTTTGACGGCGGCGATTCCCCCCCCCCCCCCCCCCCCCCCCCCCCCCCCCCGACATCCTCACCTCATCCCTAAGAGGGAGCCGGTGAATGAGGGAGGCGGAGGCCGACAGGACTGCGCCCGTTTCATGGAGGCAGAAACCGGAGCCCGGAGAGGTTCGGCAGCTCGCCCCGGTTACCCAGCCGGGGGCGAGACCCCGGGTCCCTTCCCTCCCAGCCCTGGGCTCTTCCCACCAGGGCACACTGCTTTCCCGGGGATCTTCTGGGGTCACGGTCCGGGTCGCGGCCGGCAGGACGCCACCGTGCCCGTGTCCCCGCCCCCGGAGCCGGGAAGCGGCGTGTGCCGCCATCGCGGCGGGCGGAGGGGGTGCCGAAGGGTACCTGGGGGCAACCCCGTCTCCGACAGCCCCGTCCCTCCTGTCCGTGGGGGCCCGCGGGGGCCGGACCCCGGGCCGGGGACTCCTGACGCCTGGCAGCGGCACGGCGTGCCAGGTGTCATCCCGTGACCGCAGTCTCCTCTCCCTGTCCTCCCTGTGCTCGGGTGCTCCCCGCCGCTTCCCCGGGCAGCGGCGCCGCGGATCCGTCGGCCCTCCGGCCTTCTCTGGCCACGCGCCCCTCCCGCCTGGGAGCCAGGGGTGGCCAGGGTATCTGATGGTGGAATTGACCTAGCCACGGTAACTTGGATGCCAAGCGCTGGGGAAGATATACGTCGCTCCCACTCTAGACCGTGACCTCGTCGCGGGCAGGGAATGTCACTGTTTGTTGTCATATCGTATTTTCCCGAGTACGGAGTACAGTGCTCCGCACCTAGTAAGCGCTCCATAAATGTGATTAAACGATTGAATTTAGGATTATCAGGATGGACACAGTCCCCGTCCCAGAAGGGGTCTCCCCGTTTTACGAGGGGGGGGAAGCCGAGGTCCAGAGAAGTGGAGGGACTTGCCCGAGGTCATGCGGCGGGCTGGCGGCGGAGCTAGGATTAGTACCCAGGTCTCCTGACTTTCCATCGGCTCGGGCTGCCGTCCCGGCAAGCCGCCCGGTGAGGGGAGCAGCTGCGGGCCGTGCCCGTTTGAGGGGAGGCTCACGTCCCGCGCCCTCCCGCTCCAGTGGGCTTCCTCCGTTGACGGTACCCGGCAGAAGAAAAGGCAGCCACGTAACCCGTACGTTTGAGGTCCGCCGGGATTCGCCGGCTGGCATGGGGGAGAGGGAGGGGCCGGAGTCTCCTTAGTACCAGTCTCTGCTGCCGGCCGGGAAACATCCTCATGGCCCCGAAGAGCCTCCTGGTTACCCCAGGGAGGAGTTGGGAGTCAAGGGGTTTGGGCACCTGGGACCGGCACGGAGTAGGCAGCTGGTGGGGGGTGGCGGGGAGGCGAGTGCCCGGTCAGGAACAAGGAAGGGATCAGGGCCGTCCGGGGGTGCCGACATCCTGGCCCCTTCTCGGATGGTGCCACCCCTGCCTCTGACATCCTGAGTTCTCTTCCTGCAGTGCCCGCGATAATAAAGGGGCTGTCGGTTAAGCGCTTCGCCAAGCGCTGGGTAGATGGAAAATAATCAAGGTCGGACAAAGTCCCCGTCGCACCTAGAGCTCGCAGTCTAGGGAAATGCCTGTTGAATCCTCATTTTACAGGTGAGGAAACCAGAGGCAGAGGGAAATTAAGTGACTGGCCCTAGGTCATACGGTGACCTAGCGCAGGAAATGTGAGGAGCTGTGTGGCCCAGTGCAGAGAGTCCCGCCTGGGAGTCGGAGAACCTGGGTTCTAATTCCAGCCCTGCCACTCGCCTCCTCTCTGACCTTGGGCGAGTGACTTCTCTGCCTCAGTTTACTCACCTGTAAAATGGGAATCAAGTGACTGTTCTCCCTCCTACTTAGACGAGGGAGTCCTAAATGGGACGGAAACTGGGTCCCGCCGGATGATCCTGTATCTGCCGCAGTGTTTAGGGCAGCGTTTGGCCCACAGTAAGCGCTTAGTAAATGCCACTGTAGTTGTTGTTATTATTACTGTTATTACCGTTAAGGGGAGGAGCCGGGTTTAGAGCACGGGTCCTCTGACTCCCAGGCCCATGCCCTCTCGGGTAGGCCACGCTACCTCGCCGCCCCGTCTTGTGCCGGGGCCTCTGCGGTGCACGGTGGCAACCGGAAACCGGCAGTGATTTCAGACAGTCGGGATGGACCCCGGCGGGGGGGGGGTTCCTCTCCGGAACCACCGGCCGTCTATGTCCCCGGGATTTCCCCGTCCCGGAGTCTGGTAACCGGACGGCCTTCCTGGGTCGTGCCGGTCGGCAGGTCAGGGGGAGTCACGTCCCCGCGCTCCCCAGCCGAGCTCACAGCCGATTCTCTCCAACCTTCCCCCCGGCCTCAGCTGTTCCCCCCGGGGGCCCGGGCGCCGGGCTCGTGGCAACCCGCTCGGCGGGGAGTAAGTTGCCGGGGGGAGCCGGGGACAGCGGCAAGCAGCGTTCCCCTTCCCTCCCTCCCGTCCCCGGGGGTCCCGGGTGGCCTGCCCGGCAGGGAGTTGGCCGGCTCCCGCTTCTCACGGTGCCCCGGCCACCCGTGAGGTTTGCCCGGTCGGCCGTCCCGGGCAGGCCCGCCGCCCGAACGGCAGCCACTCCCCCACCGGCTCAGAGCTCACGGGCACCAAGCCTCCTCTGCAGATGTTGATCGAGCTCCCGGGTTGCCTGGCTCCACCCTCCCGGGCGGGTACCGGAGCGGGCGGCGCCCGGTCCCGGAGGAGCCCGCTGGCACGTAGAGGACGGGGGGCCGCCTCAGACGGGCCAGTACCCCGGCCCGGCAGCCCCCCTGAAGCCAAGCGGCTCGGGGAGATGGGGGCTCCGTGGGCACCTCGCGGGGAAGAGCGTCGGGGTGGGGGGGGGGGGTCGGTCTCGGGGGCTCCCGAGGCCGGGTCCGGCGTCGGCCGCTGGAGGAAGCCTCGATTTGCTTCCTCCATTCGCCCCGCTCCCAGCCCCGTATGTCCGTCTCCCCCTCTAGACCGTAAGCTCCTCGTGAGCGGGGGATGCGTCTGTTTTATCGTACTCTCCCAAGCGCTTAGAACGGTGCACGCGTTTACGATTGACTGACGGGAAGGACGTGGGCTGAGAGACCAGTTCCACTGGGGCGGACCCTCCCCGCCAAGGCCTGGCCCCTCGCCCCCTCTTCCTTCTCAAAAAAGGTTGGGTTCTCCTGTATCGTTAAAACGGTGTTAAGCGCTCACTGCGAGCCAGGCACCACACCGAGCTCCGAGGTAGACGCCACACAGTTCACCTCCCACGTGGGGCTCACCGCCTTAATCCCCATCTTGCAGATGAGGTAACCGAGGCACGGGGAAGCGAAGGGTCCGGCCTAAGGTCTCACAGCCACGACGTGCCAGAACTGGGGCTGGAACCCAGTTTCTCTGACTCCCGGGCCCTCGCTCTTTCCACGGGGCCCCGCTGCTTCAAGTTGGAGTGTGAGCCTGTGTGGGATGGCCCCAGTTGACCCTGGAGTGGTGCCTGGTGACTAACCTTCTCCGCCCTGCCCCCCTCCTACTCCTCCTCCCCGCCCCCCCCTCCCCTCCCTCCTTCCCCTTCATCCGGGCCCGGCCTTTCCCGGAACTACAGCTGCTCGCCGCCGGGCCCCCTTCCCGTTGCCGGGTGCTCAGCCCCTGGCCGGTCCCGAGCAGAGCAGCGGCGCTTCCCGGTCGCCCAGACCCGTCACTGCCAGAAGCGCCCCGAGGCAGCGACGGTCGCCATCAGAAATACAAAAGCCCGGGAAGGGGAGTGGGAGGTGGAAGGAAGCAGGAAGGAGTAGCGGGTTGGGCCTGCCCCTAACAACCGGGGCCCCACCGTGGGATGCTGGGGTCGGGGGAAGGGCTTCGGGACCGGCCGGTTTCTCCCCCTCCACCCCCGCCAGGAAGTCTGCTCTTGGCCCACGGCATCCGATGTGGGAGGCGTGGATTCCTCCTGAACGCCCGTTTCCCAGCAGCCTGTCGCTCCGACCTGGGGGGTCGCGTCCCACCCGCTGCCCGTCTCCTGCCTCGTGCCTTCCCGGACCGAGCTCGGGCGAACTCAAGGGCGTGCTCTCGACCCGGTCCCCGTGGGCGGAGGTGGCAGGGATGAACGGACCCCACGGGGCAGGACCCATTCCGTGCGTGGGGTTGAGCACCTGTGCGGTCAACGCGGGGGACGGCCGGGAGAGTCGAGCCCGGAGAAGACCCTGCCCTGCCTCCCCAGCCAGCCCCTGGGCCCGTCCGACCCGAGGGTTCCGTCGCCGGATGGGGCACCGTTACAGTCGGGGGAATCGTGTGCCGATTGCCCTCCTGGCCATCCACCGTTGCGGTTAGGGGTGGACCATCTGCTGTCCCTTGACTCCCCTCTTCATCCCCGACTCTCCCCCAGTGACCCAGCAAGAACGGTTTGTCCCCAGATGGATCCCAACCGCTCCCGAGCGAAGCCCCGTCTTCCCGGAGACACATTTCTTCCCTCCTCCTTGGCCCCGTCAGTGGGTGGGGGTGACTGGAGCCCTTCAGGCTGCCCCGTGTCCTTCCCCCACCCCCCGCACAGCCTGGTCCACCCCCGGAGACCACGTCCCAACCCCTTCTCCGCTCCCCTGTGAGCCTAGTTTCGGGGGTTCCCCTTTAGTGTGGAGGGAGGGTTGTGCTCGTAACCAGTCGGTGACGGGGGTTGGTTTAAGGGGAGCTGGAGGGGGAGATCACGGCCCCCGAGGCTCCGAGGGCTTGGCCAACCGGTTCCACCCATCCGCATCTGGCCGCCGCAACCTGGAGATTCCCCCACCCCCAACCTCCTCCCGTTGCTATTATTAGCCCGGATCAGGGATTTTCCACTTATCCTCTCAGCCCCGGCCCCTCCGATGGGGCCCCAAGGCAGTCGTCCTCCTTCCCTCCTTCCTTCCCTCCCTCCAAGGACCCCTAAGCCCTCCGGGCTCCGCGGGGCCCGGGGTCGGGGGCCAATCAGTCAATCGGTGGTATTTATTAAGCTCTTACCGTGTGCAGAGCCCTCTGCCCAGCGCTTGGCCCCGAGGACTTCACTTTGTCCCTGACCCACAGGGCCCCCAGTCCTAGCCCCGGCCTTCCCCCCTCTAGACTTCCCAGAGGCCGGGGCTAGGAAGGGAGAGTCTGTCGCCTGTCTCTAGCCTAGAGGCTTATCAGTCAGTTGTATTTATTGAGCGCTTACTGTATGCAGGCACTGTACTCAGTGCCCGGGAGAGGACAATATAACAATAAACGGATTCCCTGCCCTTGATGAGCTTACAGTCTAGAAGGGCTTGCTCTCCTGCTGTCATCTCCCTGTTCCCAGATGGGTCGGGAACCCAGGTTCTAGCAGCGCCTCCCTTCCCCGATTCCCAAGAGATGCTGATGAGAATTGTGGAGTTTAAGTTGGCACTATGTGCCAGGCACTTAGAATTGGGGTGGATACAAGACCGACAGGTCAGGCACAATCCCGGTCTCAAATGAGGCTCAGTAGGAGGGAAAAGAAGTTGTGGCTTGGATGGTGGGACTCGGAGCTTAGGGCCCCCTCTTGCTCCCGTGCCCCTCCCCATCACCCACACATACCCCCCTGCCCTCTCCCTATCAAAGCAGGGTGGTTTAGCGGATAGATCCCCGGCCCGGGAGTCGGAAGGACCTGGGTTCTAATGCCGCCTGCCTGCCGTGTGACCTCGGGCAAGTCGCGTCATTACTCTAGGCCTCGGTCCCCTCATCTGTAAAATGGGGATTAAGACCGTGGGCCCCAGGTGGGACAGGGACTGGGTCCGACCCGATCGCCTTACGCCCATCCGCGCGCTTATCACAGTGCCTGGCGCAGAGTAAGCGCTCAACAGATGCCTCTATTCTTATTATCTCGCGCACGGCCCATCCGCTCCGGGCGAGTCCCGGAGCCGTGGCGGGCGCCCTGCCTGCCGTGCCATGTGCGGGCTCGTACGGCAGCTGGGGAGTGCCGGTCAGGAAGCCGAGGCTGCCTGACAAAAGCGGCTCTCATATCCACTTCCTGGATGACGGGGCACAGAGTGGCGGAGGGGCAGGACCGGGGGCCCACTCGGCCCCATTGGCAGGCAGAAGTAAGAGCAGAGGTGGTGGAGGGGGGTCCCACGGTCTCCAGGGGCTCGCTGCTCACCCTATCCCCCGTTTTGTTTTTTTAAAATGGTATTTGGAAAGCGCTTACTCCGCGCCAGGCACCGTGCTAAGCACCGGGGCAGATACGTAGAAATCGGGGCGGACAGTCCGTGCCCCACGAGGGGCTGACGGTCTTAACCCCCGTTTTCCAGAGGAGGTAACGGAGGCCCAGAGAAGTGAATCGACTTGCCCGGGGTCACCCAGCAGATAAGCGGCGAAGAACCCAGGTCCTTCTGGCTCCCCAGCCCCTGCCCTATCCACCAGGCCACGCTGCCGTTGTCCCCCTGGGGTGGTCTTCCCCTGTTCTCCCCACCCCAGCGGGCGACACCCCCGTCGGCACAGCAAGGGGAGCCCAGGGGAGGGGATCTGGTGTAACGTCAACCCGACCGCTTGGAGAAGCCGGGTGCCAGAGAACCCTCCCACCCTCCCACCCCCGGCCGGGTAAGCCCACCTCTGAGCAGCAGGGCTGGCACCCAGCCGATTCTCTGGGCTTGCCTCTCCCCCGCGACCCTCCTCTGTCTGGGGGTCCCGGCCGGCCGGCGACCAACCCCACCCTCCCTCCGTCGTTGCGCCGGGGTGGGTGCGGCGAGAGAGGGCAGTGGGACCGCTGACGGGGAGGGGCCGGCTGGGGCTGGGAAACTCCATTCGGAAAGAAACTCCGTTTGGAAAAAGCGGGGAGACCCCTATGGGTCCGGGGGCTTCTGGGAAAGAAGGGGGAGTGGGGAGCTGAGTGAGTAAAGGGCGAATCTCAACGACCTGCCCTCAACGAAGGGGGAGGGGGGTCGCCAGCCTCGAACCGTCAGCAGCGGCACCTGGCCGCGGCCCCCTCACCGAGGCGGGCACCGGGCCCCCCTCCGAAACAACAGCCCGTGGCCGGCGTGCAGCCGGAGTCTCCGGAGAATCTCTGCGGTGTCCTTCCAAAGGGCAGCCCCTTTCGAGCATGCCCGGCCCTTTCCGAGCCCGCCCGGCTTCCCCCGTCAACTCCGGGGAGCGGGGACGGGGCTCGGTGTCCCCCCCACCCCCCCACCCCTCCGGGTCCCCAGCCCCTCAGGCTTCCCTCACTCTGCCGTCCGTGTCCTTTGGCACAGTCTGAGCAGGATCTCAGTGGGCGTGGGTGTTGACCACGCGTGTGTTTTTGAGGGTGTGCGCGGGCTCAGCCTCCCTCCCGGCGCAGTGCCCTTTCTGGGACCGGAGGGAAAGGAAGTGTGTGTGCACTGGGGTGGGAGGAATGGCCCGTCCAACCGGCTCTGCTGGTCTCCCTCCCCCCGGCGGGGGGGGGGGGGGGGGGGGGGACGGACCCTGGGCCAGAAGGTCGTGTGAGGGCTGGGAGGGAAGAGATGCCACGGTGGGCACCGAGTGCGAGCCCCCTGCACCTTGCGGGGAGCCACTGAGGCCCTCCGGGGCCGAGCTGCAAGAGGTTCTGTAGCCCGGCCGGGACCCCGCGAGCACAGACCCCCCACCCCGGGCCGAGGCCGAGCTGGGGGCCCTCCGGAGCGGGGAGGGAGAGGAGAGAAGCCGCGCGGGGTGGGGCAGCCGTGGCCCTTTCCCTTAGTGTCTCCCGGCTCCCGCCCCCTCCATCCCTGGCCCGGGCCCTGCTGAACTTTCTCCCGGAGCCTCTGGAGCCCGGCCCGCCCTCTCCGGTTTCACCGCGTTCCCGCCCTCCCCGTCCCCGTCGGAGGATCCGACCGCACCTCGGGGCGCCGCGGTCTGGGTCCGGGCCCGCGGAGAGCCGGGCGGGGAGGCCTTGGTCGTTGAGCTGACCGGAGGCCGGCCTGCGCCTCGCCCCGTGCTCACCTCCCGCGACAGAGGGTACTCCGGTTCCCCGTAACCGGCAACCTCCTGGTCGGGGGGAGTCCCCGGTTCTGAGCCCCCAGCCCCCCGGTCCGGGGTACCATATCCCGTCCTCCACGCCGAGACTCCGGGAGCCTCTGGGTGAGGCCGTCTCCCCTCTCCCCCCCGAGCACGTGGGCCCGTGTTGTCCGTGTCGGATGTGCGGTTGTGAAACGCGACAGCCGCCTGTCCCCCCCCCCCCCCCCACTTCCCTGCCGGTTCCCTTCGGTCCTCTCCCGGGCTGGGGATCGGGGATGGCCGTCTGCCGGGCTTCCCTCCCTCCTTCCCTCCCGGGCGTGGGTGGGTGCCGAGGGGCGGTCTGCCGCTGGGGGGGCCGGGGGGGTGCCCCGCCACCCAGCCAGCCGCCCCACCCCGGGCTTCCGACCGGTCCCGGGCCGGAAGGGGAACCCCGGCAGCCTTCCCGGTTCAACGGGCCTCTGTCGGCTCTTCCTCTCCGCCCTCCCCTTCTCTCCGCTGCCCGTGCTAGATACCGGACTGGGAAGTGGGGAGCGGGGGGGGCGACATCTTCGGCGGAGAGGACCCCCCCCAACCTCCCCTTCCCCACCCCACCCCGGTCTTTTCTCCGTGTCGGATGGTCCCCCGTTAGGCTGTAGGTGACAGTGAACTCACTGTGGGCAGGGAGTGTTCCTGTCATATCGGTCTGTTGTGTTTTCCCGAGCGCTTAGTACGGTGCTGTGCACACAGTAAGCAGTCAATAAATACGATTCACCGACTGACCGCCGGTTTCCAGGGACCAGGAGCCCAGCGGGTCAGCAGGAGGCCGCCAACTGGCTGGGGCCCCCGTCGGGGTTCGGGGCCCGGGGGGTGCCAGGACGGGCGTGGGCCACGTCCTTGGTTATTATAGTAATAATAATAACGATGACGACGATGAGAGGGTATTTGTTAAGAGCTTACTAAGTGTCAAGCACTGTTCTGAGCACTGGGGTGGATACAAGCTAAGTAGGTTGGACACGGTCCCTGTCCCAAACGGGGCTCAGTCTCAATCCCCGTTTTACAGATTACAGGGAATCGAGGCCCAGAGAAGTGACTCGCCCGAGGTCACGCAGCGGGCGAGTGGCGGAGCCGGAATTAGAACCCAGGTCCTTCCGAATCCCAGGCCCGAGCCGTAGCCGCCGGGCCGTGCTGGTTGTCTGCCGGGACTGGGTCCGTGGCCTTGGTTCTCTGCTGGGGTCATCCCCATTCGTTCATTCCTTCATTCATTCGGTAGTATTTATCGAGCGCTTACTACGTGCAGAGCACCGTACTAGACGCTTGGAATGTACAAATCGGTAGGTTCTCCGCCCCTCGCAGCGATGCCTAGGGTGCCGAATGGGGTGCCGGGGCTTGGGTGGAGATCTCAAAGCCTCTTAGAGAAGCGGCGCGGCTCAGGGGAAAGAACCCGGGTTTGGGAGTCAGAGGTCATGGGTTCTAATGCCGACACCGCCACTTGTCAGCTGTGTCGGGCAAGTCACTTCACTTCTCTGTGCCTCAGTTCCCTCATCTGTCAAATGTCCCACGTGGGACAACCTGATGGCCTTCTACCCACCCCAGCGCTTAGAACAGTGCCTGGCACGTAGTGGGCGCTTCACAGATACTATCATTAATTAGGAATCGGGCTTCCCAACCCCGGGTGGCCCCGCCGGGAAGGGCGGGCCCGAGGTCACGCTCCGGGTCTTCGGGCCCGGCCGGGCGCCGGGATCCCGGGCAGGGCTGCCAGTCGACCTTCCCCACCCCCGAGAGGGCGGCGGAGGGGGGTGGCGGGGTCTCCCCGGGAGCAAGGAGGCTTTTCCTCCTTAGCAGACGCGGCTGTTTACTTCTCGGGCATTAGGGTGAGTCATCGATCCCGGCAGCGGCGACGGTGACGGCGGGGAGGACGGGGAGGACGGCAGCAGCTGTGGCAGCACGGTGTTCCGGCTCCCCGGGCCTCTGGGCCGGGGGGGAGCCGGGGCGGTGGATCGGACGATCGGAGAGATGGCCGACGGTGTTCGCCGGCTGTCGACGAGGGGGAGACTGGAGCGGCCGGGAAAGCCAGGAGGTCGTATCGTTAATAAGAAGAAGAAGAAGAAGAAGAAGGGGAAGCATGGCCTCGTGGTAGAGCACGGGCCCGGGAGTCAGAGGGTCACGCCTTCTAACCCTGGCTCCGCCACCTGTCCGCTGTGTGACCTTGGACAAGTCACTTCTCTGGGCCTCGGTGACCTCATCTGTAAAATGGGGATTGAGACTGTGAGCCCTGGGTGGGCCAGGGCCAGCGTCCAGTCTGATTTGTGTGCGTCCGCCCCAGTGCTTAGTATCATTCATTCATTCATTCAATCGTATTTATTGAGCGCCTACTATGTGCAGAGCACTGTACTGAGCGCTTGGAATGGACACGTCGGCAACAGATAGAGACGGTCCCCGCCCTTTGGCGGGCTCACGGTCGAATCGGGGGAGACACAGTCACGATGATGACGTTGGTATCTGTTAAGCGCTTGCTCTGCGCCAAGCGCTGTTCTGAGCGCTGGGGTCCGATACCAGGTGATCAGGTTGCCCCACGTGGGGCTCACGGTCTTCACCCCCATTTTACAGATGAGGTCACCGGGGCCCGGAGAAGTGAAGTGACCTGCCCAAGGTCACACCGCAGACAAGTGGCAGAGCTGGGATTAGAACCCAGCTCCTGACTCCCGGGCCCGGGTTCCACCCGCTAGGCCCCGCTGCTTGTATGCACTGTTCCGTGCGCCGGTGGATACGGAGGTTATCGGGTCGGACGCGGTCCCCGTCCCACACAGGGCTCACGGTCTAGGAGGGAGCAACTGAGGCGTAGGGAAGTGAAGTGACTTGCCCAGGGTCGCACAGCAGGCAAATGGTGGAGCCAGGATTAGAACCCAGGTCCTCCGACCCCCAAGCCCGTGCTCTTTCCACTAAGCGCTGCTGATCCAGGTCGTGGGTAGGGGAGCTGTCCCGGGGGTGCCCGGTCTGAGGGATGTGGGGGTCCCCGGAGTCTGGTCAGTTTATGGCATTTACTGAGGGCCCCGAAGCCCCGCGCTGAGCGCCGGGGCTGACGGAGGACGGTCGGATCAGACACGGTCCCCGTCCCCGGGTCCCCCTGAGCCTCGCGGCCCAAGAGAGACGCGGAGCAGCTTTCGTCCCCATTTTACAGGTGGGGAGACCGAGGCCCAGAGAAGAGAAGCCATTTGCCCAGCGACTCCCGGGCCGGTTCCCCCAGCCCCTGCTTGCGGACCGTTTTAGGTTCCCCCTAGGAGCCAGCCGCCCCTCCCCGAGCGGGAAGCCCCCCCGCTACGGGGGCGGGCGGGGGGAACGTGGGAAGGGAGCCGAGCGGCGGCTGGTCCCCTAGCAACCGAGCAAGAGACGGGAGAGGGCGCGGGGCCCCGCCGAAGCAGATGGGGACCGGAAGGAGAAGAGAATCAAAAGTCCGGAGGCGGGAGCCGCAGGCAGCGATGCCGGCGTGGAAGAGCGGGGGGCGGCGGGGAGGGGGCGAGGGTTGCCGCCGGCAGGCCGGGCTGGGAAGAAGAGCGGGCGCCAAGCCGTGAGAGGCAACATGGTCTAGCGGAACGGCCGCCGGCCCGCCGGTCGGGGGACCTGGGTTCTGATCCCGGCTCCGCCACGTCTGCCGCGTGACCAGGTCGCTTCTCCGTGCCTCGGTTCCCTCGTCTGTAAAATGGGGAGCGAGACCGTGAGCCCCACGTGGGGACGGGGACTGGGTCCCGCCCGATCACCTCGTATCTTCCCCAGCTCTTGGAACGGCGCTGGGCACGTAGTAAGCGCCGAACAGATACCGTCATCAGCAGTAGCAGTAGTAGTATTTGCGGACCGCCGACCCCCTCGGCCCGCGGCCAGCCGAGCACCTTCCCCCGCCCAGTGCATTCAGTCAGTCGGTTGCGTTTATTTAGCACTCGGTGTGTGCAGAACACTCAACTGAGCCCTTGGGAGAATGCAATTGGACAATAAAGGCCGCACGCCCGGTTCCCCGTGGGGGCTGTGGCCGGCGATGGGTACCGCCAGCCCACCGGGCGAGGGCGGGCGGCCGGCCGGATGGAGAGACCAGCCCTACGCGGGTCCCCCGCTGGCGAGATCGGTCCCGAGGCGGCAGATTCCCCTGGGCTCTGGGCGGCCCCACCTCGCCGCCCTTGTCGGAAATTTCACACCCGAGGCCGAGTGTCTGCCCGATCTGAGCTGGAATGTCTCGAACGGGTGACCGGCGACGGTGCGGGGGCGACGGGAGGGCCCCGGCCTCGGAGGGGAGACGCGCCAAGCCACCGGCACCGCCGGGGCGTGGGGTGGAGGCAGTCGGCCACCGTCCCGTCCCCCCCCCCCCCGACGTTCCGGGCTCGCGTCCTCCGGCCCCCCGGGCCCGGGGATGAGGAGGGGGATCGGGGTGAGGGCGGGGTGGACAGACCGTACTCGGCGGAGTCCCAACGTTCTCTCTCCTCTCCTCCGTGCCAGGCTTCCACGTGATCCCCACCATCTCTAGCATCGTGCCCGAGAGCTGCCTGCTGATCGTGGTGGGGCTGCTGGTCGGGGGACTGATCAAGGGGGTGGGCGAGAGCCCCCCGCTGCTGCAGTCGGACATCTTCTTCCTCTTCCTCCTGCCGCCCATCATCCTGGACGCGGGCTACTTCCTGCCGCTGCGCCAGTTCACGGAGAACCTGGGCACCATCCTCATCTTCGCCGTGGTGGGCACGCTGTGGAACGCCTTCTTCCTCGGGGGGCTCATGTACGCCGTGTGCCTGGTGGGGGGCCCGGCGCTGAGCGACATCGGGCTCCTGGCCAACCTGCTGTTCGGGAGCATCATCTCGGCCGTGGACCCCGTGGCCGTGCTGGCCGTGTTCGAGGAGATCCACATCAACGAGCTGCTGCACATCCTGGTGTTCGGGGAGTCGCTGCTCAATGATGCCGTCACCGTGGTGAGTGGGATGGGGTTAGCCCCGGCAGCCGCCCCGGGCGTCGGCCGCGGGGGCGGGGGGCTCCGGGCCCCCGGTGGATCGCTGTGCCCACCCCACGGGGGAGAGGTCCTTGCCCGGGACCGGTTGGGGAAGGGCTGGGGAGGAAGCAGTCAGCTTACTGTACGCAGAGCACTCTACTGAACGCTTGGGAGAGGACGGGATAGCAGTACGACAGACGCATTTCCTGCCCGCGGTGAGCTTCCATCTAGAGGAGGGAGCAGGGGGATTTGGGGCCTGGGAGAGGTCAGGACAAGCAGGAAGAATGAGGCGGTGGGCAGCACCGCCAGGCTTCTCCCCCAGGAACCCCAACCTGATTGCCCCTTCCTGGGTTCACGACGCCTTCGATGGGCTCCCGGGCCCTCCCGGCACACTTCCGTGTCGGTTTCCGGCCCGTTCTCCCTAGACTGCGAGCTCATCGTGGGCCGGGAACGTGTCTTCCGATTCTGTTGTACTGTACCCTCCCGAGCGTTCGGTCCAGTGCTCCGCATGCAGTAGGCCCTCAGTCAATACCGTCGATTGATCGGCGCGGCCGTGCTTGCGCACCCGTCAGTCCCGGTAGCCGGTTGACCGCCGTGGGCCCCTCCCTACACCCCGCGGGTTAGGGCGAAGGGCTGAGCCGCCGTTCCCCTCCCTCCCCCCCGTAACCGCAGGTGCTGTACCACCTCTTCGAAGAGTTTGCCGGGTTGGAGCAAGTGACCTTCATCGACATCATCCTGGGCTTCCTGAGCTTCTTCGTGGTGGCCCTGGGCGGAGTCTTCGTGGGCGTCGTCTACGGGGTCATCGCCGCCTTCACCTCGCGCTTCACCTCCCACATCCGCGTCATCGAGCCGCTCTTCGTCTTCCTCTACAGCTATATGGCCTACCTGTCCGCCGAGCTCTTCCACCTGTCCGGCATCATGGCGTGAGTGCCGGCGGTGGCCGGAGGGTGGGCCGCAGGGTCGCCTGACTGCTCCGAGTCTGGGTCTCCGCATCCGTGAACTAGGGATTCGATACCTGTCCTCCTGCCTGCTTAAACCGTGAGGGACGGGGACCGTCTCCAACCCCAGCCCCTAGCACAAGTGCTCGGTGCTTAGCGAGCGCTTAAAAACCGTAATTATTATTATTTTTGGTGGGGACGGACCCAGCAACCCACTCCTAAGTGCTCTGTGTTCCTCCCCCGGCCCAGGCTGATCGCATCGGGCGTCGTGATGCGGCCCTACGTGGAGGCCAACATCTCCCACAAATCTCACACCACCATCAAGTACTTCCTGAAGATGTGGAGCAGCGTCAGCGAGACCCTCATCTTCATCTTCCTGGGCGTCTCCACGGTCGCCGGTTCCCACCACTGGAACTGGACCTTTGTCATCAGCACCCTGCTCTTCTGCCTCATCGCCCGCGTCTTGGGTGAGGGGGACGGGAGGGAGCGGAGCCCCGGGGGACCCCGGAGGTGGGCAGCGGGCGGGGGACCTGGTGGCTTCAAGCCAAGGCGGTCAGCTGGGCTTCAGGTGCCACCCTCCACCCCGCCATGCCCCCGGGGTGGGGCCGAAGGCCAGAGCTACGATCCGGCCTCGGTCCGCCGTTTGGGTGCCCCGTACTAAGCGCTTGAGGGGGACCCCCTGAAAGACCCAATCCCTGCCCTCGAGGAGTCCACCATCTAGCAGAGGAGACCGACCCAGAAAAAATTCACACTGGCGTCTCACCTAGCCACTTGGCACCGTACCCTTTATGCGCTTCGATTTTTCACGTCTCTCCCGTGGTCCTTCTCTGCGTGTATCCATCCTTAATTTATGTTGACGTCCACCCCTCTCCCCTGGTCTTTAAGCTCCTTGTGGGTGGGGATCGGATCTATCTGCTGTGTCGTATTGTTCTCCCCGAAGCGTTGAGTTGGACGCTCGATAAATGCCATCGACTGAGGAAGGGCGAGGGGTGGAGGAGTGGCCGAGTAGATGCTGAAACTGGGGCGTGTGTGTAATTTCACATATGGGAGGTTGTGAGTTCACAGGCACGCAGTTGGTGAAGATGGGGTGATGTGGTGGGGGGGGGCGGGCGGTGTGTTTGTGTGTATTCGTGAGTGTGTGCGCGTTGGGGGCGGCTGTCCTCAAATCCAGCAGACAATTACACTTCCCCCCCCTTCAAAGCCTTATTGAAGGCCCATCTCCTCCAAGAGGCCTTCCCAGACTAAGCCCCACTTCTCCTCATCTCCCGCTCCCAGCCCCCAGCACTTAAAACGCACATATCTGTTATTGTATTTATTTGTGCCGACGTCTGCCTCCCCCACTCTAGACTGTGAGCCCGTCGTAGGCGGGAGCCGTGACTGTTTATTGCCGTATTATACTCTCCCAAGTGCTTAGTACAGTGCTCTGCACACAGTAAGCGCTCCATACGAGTGAGGGAATGAATCCTGGACCGCTGTCCTTCCCAGGCAGAGGGCGATGTGATGCGGGGCGCCTAGCACAAGGCCCGGTCCACGGTAAACGCTCCGTAAATACCTTTGATGACGATGACCCCACCCCCGTAGGTGTGCTGGTCCTCACCTGGTTCATCAACAAGTTCCGCATCGTGAAGCTGACCCCCAAAGACCAGTTCATCATCGCCTACGGCGGCCTGCGCGGGGCCATCGCCTTCTCGCTGGGCTACCTCCTCCAGAAGGAGCACTTCCCCATGCGGGACATGTTCCTCACCGCCATCATCACCGTCATCTTCTTCACCGTCTTCGTGCAGGTGGGCGGGGACGACCCCCCCCCCCCGCCCCCCAACCGCGGCTCCGGGTCTGGGCTGTGCGACCTCGGCCCGGTCGCTCGACCTCTCCGGGCTTCGGGGTCCCCTGGGTGGCGGGGCGGGTCGAGGCGGTCCGACTTCAGCTCCCTCTCGCCGCGGGGCGGAACCCTGCCCGGCGGACTGACGCCTGGGGCGCCGGGGGCTCGTAGTAGCCGTTAAGACCTCCTCCCCCTTCCCAGGGGATGACCATCCGGCCCCTGGTGGACCTGCTGGCTGTGAAGAAGAAGCAGGAGACCAAACGCTCCATCAACGAGGAGATCCACACCCAGGTGAGGGCGTGACGGCCCCGCGGGGGTCTCGGCTCTGGGGGAGCTGGCCTCCGGGCACCCCGAGGAGCGTCCTCGGCTGAGCCACCACTGAGGCCGGAGGGGGTTGGGAACGTGGGATCCGCAGGGGGGCCGAAGAGGCAGCGGGAGTGCGGGCAAGCGGGAGCGGTGGGTAGAGCGCGGCTCTGGGAGCCGGAAGGACCTGGGTTCTCCTCCCGGCTCTGCCTCCGGACCGACCGCCTGCTGTGTGACTTTGGACAAGCCGCTTCACTTCTCGGTGCCTCCGTTACCTCATCCGTAAAACTGGGGTTCAGACTGGGAGTGTGAACTCTGGGACCCGAACTGTGTCCAACCTGACTAGCGTGCATCTCCCTCAGCGTTCAGTACAGTGCCTGGCCCACAGTAAGCCCTCAACGGATACCCTCCCCCTAAACGGGCCAGTCTGGCAGAACTGGAGTTCGGGTCAGGATGGAGAAGCATAAAATCACAGGGGTCATTGTGAAGAAGCAGCGTGGCGCGGTGGCAACAGCCCGGCCTTGGGAGTCGGAGGTCATGGGTTCTAATCCCAACTCCGCCGCTTATCAGCTGGGCGACTTTGGGCCAGTCACTTCACTCTCCTGTGCCTCAGTTACCTCATCTGTAAAACGGGGATTAAGACCGTGAGCCCCACGTGGGACAACCTCGTTGCCTCGTATCGACCCCGGCGCTTAGAAGAGTGCTTTGCACACAGTAAGCACTTAAGTACCGTAATTATTATCGTCATCATCATCCCGTCCGTCCCCCAGCCTCTGGTTCAGCCCGGGCCTAAACCGGCGGAGGCGTCTGGGAACCCACAGGAAGCCCTCACCCCAAGGGGGCTGGCCCTGAGGAGCCCTTGTTGGGAAAGGAGTGGGGGTGGCCTGCTTGAGGCTTTGCTGGCCCCTCCTAGCTAATCTTCGAACTTCCTTATGATCCAGAGTTGCCCCATCCCACCCCGAGCTCCCTTTCAGGAACCCAGGACCTGGGGTTGGAGTCTTATTTTTTCTCTGGTACCTTTAAGCGCTTACGATGTGCCAAGCGCCGTTCTAAGCTCTGGGGTAGCTACAGTTCCATCGCTCTGGATGCAGTCCCTGTCCCACGTGGGGCCCACGGTCCGAGTAGGAGGGAAAACAGGTATTTTGCAGCCGAGGAAACCGAGGCACAGGGAAGCGAAGCGACTTGCCCAAGGTCACACGGGAGGCGGAACTGGAATCCAGATCTTCCGGCCCCAGGCCCGGGCTTTATCCGCCGGGCCGCACCGCTTCCCGCCCCCGGGTCGGGGAGGACGGGGTCCGGAGGGCCCACCGGCTGCCCCGTGACTAGGTTCTACGTCGGTTTTAGTTCCTGGATCACCTGCTGACGGGCATCGAAGACATCTGCGGCCATTACGGCCACCACCACTGGAAGGACAAGTAGGTGCCCGGTGGGCGGGCGGATGGGCCGGGCCCCACACCTAGGGCCCGGGAGGGTCCGAGACGGGGCCGGGGCTGGCCGAGCCCCTCCCTCTCCCGTGTCCCCGGGAGTCGGGCACCCCCGGCCGAGTCCCGGGGCAACCTTGCCCTCTCCCCGCCACCTTCCGTGCCCAGGCTGAACCGCTTCAACAAGAAGTACGTGAAGAAATGCCTCATTGCCGGGGAGCGATCCAAGGAGCCGCAGCTCATCGCCTTCTATCACAAGATGGAGATGAAGCAGGCCATCGAGCTGGTGGAGAGCGGGGGCATGGGCAAGATCCCCTCCGCCGTCTCCACCGTCTCCATGCAGTGAGCGCTCGGGCCCGCCGGGCGGGAGGGGGTGGGAGGTGTGGCCGGGGGGCTCGGGGACTCAGGAATAATTAATAGCGTTGATGACGCTATTTGTCGAACGTCTGCTAGGTGCCAAGCACTGTTCTGAGCGCTGGGGTAGATACAAGATACGATCGGGTTGTCCCACGTGGGGCTCACGGTCTTAATCCCCATTTTACAGACGAGGGCACCGAGGCTCTTCTCGTAATTAGTAATTACAGTACTCGTCAAGCGCTCGTTATTTGCCGAGCACCGTTCTAAGCGCTGGGGTCGTTACAAGCTGATCAGGTTGGACACGGTCCCCGTCCCCCGTGGGGCTCACGGTCTTAATCCCCATTTTCCAGATGAGGTAACCGAGGCCCAGAGGGGTGAAGTGACTTGCCCGAGGTCACACCGCAGACGCGTGGCGGAGACGGGAGTAGAACCCAGGTCCTTCTGACTCGTGGGCCCGTGCTCTATCCGCGAAGCGGTGTGGCTTCGCGGGATGGGCGGGAGCCCAGTGGTGGGGCTCAGGGGGGACCTCCGGGGCCATCCTTAATCCCGGTTACCCTCCGCCTCCGCCCCAGAAACATCCACCCCAAGGCCCTGCCCGCAGAGCGCATCCTGCCGGCGCTGTCCAAGGACAAGGAGGAGGAGATCCGGAAGATTCTGCGGAACAACCTGCAGAAGACGAGGCAGCGGGTGAGCCCTCAATGTCCCCCCGCCCCCCAGCCCGTCCGGCCCCCCGTCCCGCCGCACCCCGCCTCCTCTGCCATCCCACCTCCGACGCACGTGGGCTCCCATCCCTTCGGCCCCCCCCTCCCCCCCTTCCGGCGCGCTCGCATACCCGCGCGCACCTGGACCCCCGTCCTGACGGCCCCGTCCCCACCCCCCCATCCACTCTTTCAGCTGCGTTCCTACAACCGGCACACGCTCCTGGCTGACCCCTACGAGGAGGCCTGGAACCAGATGCTGCTGCGCAGGCAGAAGGCCCGCCAACTCGAGCAGAAGGTGACCGTCGGTGGGGCGGGGGCGGGGACCGGGTCAGGCCCAGGGCGGGGGCAGAGGGGGTGGGGGGGGCTCCCTCAGCGACCGGAGACCCATCTCTCCTGACTTGCCCGTCCCTTGAGCCCGCTGCTGCTGCTGCTGCTGCTGCTTGAGGCCGGGCTCTGCCCCCGGGGTGGCGTCCGGGGGCCCCCGTTCCCCTCTCCCCCCGCTCCCCGGGCCCCTCCGCCCTCGCCAGCTTCTCTCTCCGGGTGGGGCCCCCTGCGGAGGGGCCAGAGGGCGAGCCCTGGGCTCCGAACCGCCCAGGGTCCCAAGCCCCTGACCCACAGCTGACCGGACCGTCGCCGTCTCTCTCAGATCAACAACTACCTGACGGTCCCGGCCCACAAACTGGACTCTCCCACCATGTCCCGTGCGCGCATCGGATCAGGTCCGGGGTCCCCGGGGGTGCGGCGGGGGGCGCGGGGGGTGGCGTCCAGCTCCTGCTAGGGAGCGACGGAGGACCGCGGTCAGCTCTGCGTTCAGGATGGTCCGCTCGGGCAGCCGGGCGAGCGCCCCGGTGGTGCCCTCTCCGGGCTGGTCTTTCCGTGCACCCGCTTCTCCCCACGGGGCGGAGGGGAGGGTCGGTGCCCGGGTAGGGGCTCCAGACGGGGGCCTCGGCCCCCCGTTTTCTGAGCTTATCTCCCTCCCCCTGCCGAGACCCGGGTCCAGCGAGGGCAGAAACCCGAGGGGAGCCGGGAGACTCCGGGTCGCTGGATGGGTGAGCCCCAGGGGTCTTCTTCGCCTCTGGCCCCTGCTCCTGCCATCTCCCCACCCTGACCTTCTCCCCGCCCCCGGCGCAGACCCCCTGGCCTACGACCCGAAGCCCGACGCGGAGCACCTGCCCACCATCACCATCGACCCGGCCTCGCCCCAGTCCCCCGAGTCGGTGGACCTGGTCAACGAGGCGCCGAAGGGGCAGGGGCCGGCCCCGGGCGTGGAGGAGGAGGACGACGAGGAGGGCGAGCGGGGCCTCGTCATGCGGACCAAGGAGCCCTCCTCGCCCGGCACGGACGACGTCTTCACCCCGGGGCCGGGCGACAGCCCCGGCCACCAACGCATGCTGCGCTGCCTCAGCGACCCGGGGCCGCAGCCGGAGCCCGGCGAGGGGGAGCCCTTCATCCCCAAGGGGCAGTAGCGCGGCGCGGCCCCCGGGCCGCCCGGACCGGACCCCCCCCCCACCCGCTGCCCCGGCGGGCGCGGCCCGGGTCGGCGGCGGCCGCGGGCCGGGGCCCTCCCCCCCGCTCAGCATGGCATGTGGGCGCCGAGCCCGGCGCGCCCACCCGCACGGCTTCCCCGCGCCCGCCCCGCACGGCCCCGGGACCCGTCGCCGCCGGCCGCGGCCCGCCCTCCGCCCCCCCGCCGGCCGGAGGGCGGCGTACTGCCTTCGGCGCCCCCGCCCCCACGCCATTCTGCCCCCGGGGCCCCGCTCCGTGCCCGCCGCCCTCTGACTCCGAAGCCCCGGGCCACGCCCGCCGGCCCCCCCTCAGCCGCTTCCAAGCTTTACGGCGTGGGCCCCCGGCCGGAGGCGGATCGGGTCCGGGAGCGGACGGGGCCCGGCCCGGCTCACGGACCGTGGGGCTGGAGAGCCCCCGGCCGGCCACCCCGCCCGCCCCCTGCCGGGGCCGAGCGGGGCCCGGGCCCCCCTCCCGGCTCTGGGCTTCGATCAGTCGATGGTATTTATTGTGCGCAGAGCACCGTACTAAGCCCTGGGGCTGTCGCGGGGTCGGCCCCGCAGCCGCCCCCTCCGCGCCCCCCAACCCAGCCCCGCCGGCGGTCCTCTGATCGGATCTCGTTCTTCGTTAATCAATCGCCGTGTACAACCAAAGACTCCCGCTCGGCCACCTGGGCTCCCGGCCGAGCCGCCTCCCGAGGTCTTCCCCTGGCCTGGGGCCGCCCCCTCCGGCCCCGGGGGCGACCCCGACCCCGGAACGGTCACTTCTAGGCGGATCGGTCCACTCGGGGCAGGGATCTCCGCCCCTCGCCCGTGTCGCCCGGGGCGGGCACGCTAGGCCGGCTTCGCCGATCGTCCCTCCGGGTCCCGCCCGACCCCGGGAGCGGGAGGAGGGGGGGGGCGCCGGTCCGTCCCGTTCCGTTACCGCCCGGGAACGGCTCTGGGCGGCGGTGGACCGGGCCCCCGGGCTCGCGCTGGCCGGCCGGGGCCCCTGCCGGCCGGGACCGAGGGCCCCACGTGCCTCGCCTGCCCCACTCGACGAATTCCACGACCCCGGAGGGTCCGTTGTAAGGGAATTCGCTTAAAAAGGGAAATCGCCCCCCCCCCCCAACTTCCCGACGCCACCGGCCCCCCCGCCTCTGCGGTGGAGGCACCCCCGGCCCGAGGGCCGCCGCCGGGCACGGCGGGTCCCCGATCGGGGGAGAGCGGCGGGGAGGGGGCCCGGCCCGGCGCTGTGCCTTCTCCCACCGCCCGTCGCGGCCCTGCCTCGTGCTGTCTGTCTCGCGTCCGTCTCTCGTCTGTCTCCGTCTGCGATCACGGGTTCGGCCCACCGGCCCGCTCCCGCTCCTCCCGGTGCCCCCCCCCCCCGTACCCGCTCCAGCCTGGGACGGAGCTCCCCGTACACACCAGCTCGGGAGGGGGTCCGGGGTGATCTCCCCACCCCCACCCCCCCAGTAGTCCGGCCGTCCCCTGGGCGGTATCAGCCCCCGGGCCCCACCCCCGCGATCGTGCAATATCCCGTCGCCCCCACGGCGGGCGGCCGGGCCGGTGAGCCGGCGGGGGCCGCCCCGGCCCGTGCCCCTCCGTCCGTCCTCCGTCCGTCTCCCCTCTCCCCCCCCCCCCACCGTCTGTGTGAACGCACTGTCTCTGGCAGGAATAATCAAGCAATGAAAACACACCCTTGTACAGAGCCGTGTGTAAAAAAAAAAAAAAAGCAGAGAGGAAGAACCTTTTTTCATATTCCAATAAATTAATGTGAATTTTTGGTAGGCTTCGGGTCGGGCCTCTGGGCATCGACCGGCGGGGCCGACCGATGACCGGGGGGAGAGGCGGGGGCCGCCGACGGGGGTGGCGCGGGAGGCTTTTCGTCGCCTGCCCTGCCTGCCCCTGGCCTCAGTTTACCCGCCCGCACCGATGGACCCTGTAGACGTCCTGGGTGTAGCGCGGGGTCGTAGCCGCCAGGTGGCAGAACGGGCCCGGCCTCCACTCGCCGGCCGCTGGGCGGGGCCCCAACCTGGACCCGCCCCTCCAAGAAACTAATAATAATAATAATGTGGGTATCTGGTAAGCGCTTACTATGTGCAGAGCACTGTTCTAAGCGCTGGGGGAGAGACAGGGTCATCAGGTCGTCCCACGCGAGGCTCACACTTAATCCCCATTCTACAGATGAGGGAACAGGCAGAGAGAAGTGAAGTGACTTGCCCACGGTCACACAGCTGACTAGGCTGGGACCAGTAGAAATCCGGTTGCGGGCGAGTATTTTACTAAACGCAAAGGCTCCCCACCCGCAGTTCCGAAGCCCTCCCTCTCTTATTTTCTCCTCCCTCCCCTCCGACCCACCGAACCGTTCGGCCGGGGGGTCCCGGGTAGGCCGGGCCCAAGGGGGGACGCTTAGGGTCCCAGCCACCTGCTTTCCGGAGGGGCATCACCAGGCCGACTACAGTGCCAATAACGATGGTATTTGTTAAGTGCACGCTATGCGCCAGGCCCCGTACTGAGCCCTGGGGTGGATACAAGCTGATCGAGTTGGACACCGTCCCGGGCTCACACTCAGAACCCCCGTTTTATAGATGAGGCCCAGAGAAGTGCTCGAGGTCACACGGCAGACGAGTGGCGGAACCAGGATTAGAAACTGTGACCTTCTGACTCCCAGGCTCGTGCCCTCTCCACCTAGCCGGGACCCCTCTCAGCTGGGCGCCGAGCACAGTGCTCCGCAGAGAACAGACGCTCAGTAAGCACCACCGATCGCTTCGGCACAACCCACTGTCACTTCCGAGGTTTCCTGACCTTAAGACCCTCCGCAATCCCCTCCTACTTCCCCATCCCCAGTCAACTGGGCAAACCCAGGTCCCTCCCTCCCGTCCCCTGTCCCTCTGAGCCCACCCCACCCGAAGTCTAGGAGAGTCAAGAGGGGAAGAGAAGCAAGGGGCTTAGGGGGTCTGTAGAGCTGGGGATGGCAGAAGGAAGTACCCACCCCCTTTCCCGTTCCTCCAAACTCTTCCCCCGTCACCTTAAGTGACGGGGAGGGTTCCTGTCCCTTGGGTCACTCTCGGAGGGAGAATTTGAACCCACAGCTCCGTTCTTCCTCCAGGGAGGAGCTGGAAGCCGGACGTGGGACAGCACTTGGGCTGGGGGGCGGTTGGTCAGAGCCCCGGCCCTGCCCGCCCACCACCCCCTTCTCCTGCTTGAAACAAAGGTAGGAGAAGGGGGTGGGGGGAGTGGGGTTCAGCAACGCCACTCGGCAACCTAGACCAGCTCCCCCTCGCCCAGGGACACCGGGGGCCCGCACAGCACTGCCACACGATGCCCAGATGTGCCAGCCCGCTCAGCCTTGCCCCCCGCCCGCCCTCGACCTCCAGCCCAACCAGCTGTTGGAGCATCGCTTGGCCTCCCCTTGGTACCACCCCGGGGGAGCCCAGCTGGAAGGGAGGGGGGCTAACTCACGAATCGGAGGTCAGTCGGCCCAGGCGGGGGGCTGCCCGGGAGGGGGCCGGGCACCGGACCCAAGCAAATCACCTTGGCAGGACAGTGACGGCCGCCCCCCTTCCCCTGTGCCCGTGGCCCAAGAGGCCCTCCCAGGAATCCGCCGCAGTCCATGACGGTAGCTGTGCCCCCTGGCCGACCCCACAGGCCTCGGCCCCAAATTAATGCCCTGCCTTCCTGCCAGCCGCCCAAGCCGAGTGTAGATTCCAGCCTGGCACGGTGCCCGCAGTCCCTGGCAGGGGCCAACGTGAGCCAGGGGACAGCCCAGCCCGGAGACCACCCCCGTCCGGGCTCGGCCCACACCAGTAGAGGATCTTCACCCCCACAGCCCCCAGTTACCGGGCCCGAGCTCAGCCCAGCAAGCCGAGCCTCGCTAAGGGGCAGCCTGGGGGTTACCGTGGAAACCCACCTCCATAGTGGGGACCCCCGAAGACGTGACCCTGCGCTCCCAAGTGGTCCCCAGCTGAGCTAAGCTCCTGCCTCCCCACAGAGCCCCCCGGCCTCTCTGGCCACCAGATCTGAGATCTCGGGAGTGGGATGGGGGAGGTAGACGAGTGAATGGGGATTCTGACCTTACGACCCAGCCCCCTCTCCCCCCCCCCCGCTTCCCTGCAGGACCCTGCTAGGGGAAGAAGAACCGGTCCGGGCCTGCCCACGCCATGCCACCCCGGAGCCAGGAACCCCCGGATTCTCGGGGGCAGCCGCCCTCGCCCCCCACCATCTACAACCGGCCCCCTCAGGGTCCAGGTTTACCTTGATTGAGGCCTGAGAGGGTCAGAGCTCCGGAGGAGGTGAGGAGGGCAGGGCGGAGAGCCCCCCCGGCCCCCTCGGGGTACCGTGCCCACTCGCCGCCACTCCAGTCTGTCGTCGTTGCTTGGCAGGCCAAGGCACGGCCCCCGGGGCTGCCCGGTGCCCCCGGGCCAGGATCCAGGCCCTAAAGTGCTTGTCTGGAGGCCCTGGGCTGGCACCCTGCCGGGCTGGCACTGCCTCCCAGTGCCCAGGACTTGAGAAGTTAGAAGGCCTCGGAGCGCTGACCCAGGCGAGGGCGGGCTCGGAGAGTGGCAGCCACCCGGCCCAGGCAGCGAGGCCTTCCTCGGAGAATTAGAAAATGGAACCAGGGGGTCCCCGCCCCTCCGGAAGGAAAGCGTAAACGGGGGTTGGCACACAAGGTGGTTCTCCACAGTGGGCGCCCTCTCTCTCGCCCTCCTGCAGGTCACTGTGTCCTCGGGGCCCATCCCGCTGCCGCCCACGGGGGTAGGCCACCACACGGGGATGGGAAGTGACTTCTGGAACCCAAGAAGGTGCCCGCTTGGTGCTTCGAGATCGCTGGGGAAGCGTCTCTCCCTCCTCCCTTCTGGCGGGACTTTGCTTCTGAGCTGCCAGGCAGTGGAGGGGGTGAGAGGGAGGGAGAGAGGGGCTGGGGGGAGTCCGGAGAACGGTGCCAACTTCCGGGGCCTGGAAGTTTGCCCAAAGCAGGCTCCGACCCCAGCATCTGTCCCGGGCACCGTCATGCCCTGGGCAGACCCCGTTCCCCCAGCTCCAGGGGCTCCTGCCTGGGCACAGGGAGGGGGGAGCAAGCTTTGTCCCTGAGCCAGTGCCAGGAGGTACCTGACAAACTCCTCTTGCTTCTGGGGAGGTGGGTACGGCCGACCAGGACTCCCTCTCGACCACGAGAAGCGGCGCATAGAGCACGGGCCTGGGAGTCAGAAGATCGTGGGTTCTAATTCCGACCCCGCCACGTCTGCTGTGTGACCTTGGGCAGATCACTTCACCTCTCTGTGCCTCTTTACCTCATGTGTAAAATGGGGATTGAGATTCCGAGCCCCACATGGGACAGAGATTGGGTCTAACCTGATCTGCTCGTGTCCACCCCTGCGCTTAGAACGCTGCCTTACACATACTAAGTGTTTAACAAATGCCGTTAGTATTATTATTGTTATTAATGACCAGACCGAGCGGATAGCGAGGAGGGCAGGGGCAGGCCTAGCACCAACTTCCTGAGGGCCCGAGAAGCACTTGGCGGGAGGGCAGGTGCAGGTAATGATAACGGTATTGGTTAAGCACTTACTAAGCGCTGGGTAGGCCCCATCCGGACTGGGCCGGGGCTGGCCTCCCCACCCGCCGGACCCGTGCTGTCAGGGGGCAGAGCTGGGCAGCACTGGGCAGACAGCCCAGGCCCCGGCAGCCGGCGGCGAGGCCCGGGGCTTCTTACCCGCTTTATCGCTTCCCAAATCGGAGCGAGCCCCTTCGATCCCGGGAATCTCTTACTCCTTCCTTGGCAGGGCTAGGGAGGAGACAGGAGAAGCATTCTCTCCCCCGACCGGCCCTCCCCACGCCCTCGGCTCTCTGCCCACCCCCGGCCTCCAGCCAGTTTGGCCCTGCTGCCCAGCAGCGCCCTGCCTCTCCCTCCTCCTGGCCTTGCCCCTCTCCCTTCTGACCCCGCTGTGCCCACAGGAGAGGAGAGCATGGGCAGCTGGGTGGGCACTGCCCACAGCAGCCCCGGGCTCCCAACCCGCTGGGCATCCAGCTCACCAGTTTGGGAGAACTGTCTGGACTCCGCTCCAAGCACCAGGAGGCCCAGCTCTGGGGTCCAACCCTCCCCACGCTTCCTGCCACCGTTTTGGGCACAGAAAAACTGAAAAAAATCGTGGTATTGGTTTTGCGATCTTACTACGTAGTAATAACAATAATAAGGTGGGTATTTGTTAAGCGCTTCCTATGTGCAGAGCACTGTTCTAAGCGCTGGGGGATATCCAGGGTAATCAGGTTGTCCCACGTGAGGCTCGCAGTTAATCCCCATTTTCCAGATGAGGTAACTGAGGGACAGAGAAGCGAAGTGACTCGCCCACAGTCACACAGCTGCCAAGTGGCAGAGCCGGGATTCGAACCCACGACCTCTGACTCCAAAGCCCAGGCTCTTTCCATTGAACCACGCTGCTTCAGTAGCAAGCACTCTCCCGAGCACCGGGGTGGATACGAGATACTCAGGTCGGAAACAGTCCCTGTCCCACATGGGGCTCACAGTCTTAAGTAGGAGGAAGGACGGGTGCTTGGTCCCCGTTTTACAGGTGAGGAAACTGAGGCATAGAGAAGTTAAGAAACCTGTCCGAGGACAACACCACGTAGTTGGCAGAGCCGGGATTAGAACTCTGTGCACAGGGCACAGAGAGGCAGTCCAGCGGTCTGAATTCATTCACTCATTCATTTATTCAACGTATTTATTAAGCGCTTACTGGGTGCAGAGCACTGTATTAAGCGCTTGGGAGAGTACAGTTTAACAATAAACAGAAGCAATCCCCGCCCACAACGAGTTTACAGTCTAGAAGCCAAGACCCCAGGGAGAGACCTCTCCCCCTAAGGGGGTCTCTAGAGATGGGGGGGTGGGAGGGGAAGGTCAGGAGCTGCTGGCGGGGCCTGGGGTACAGGCCCAGGAGCAGTGTGGCCTAGTGGAAAGAGCCCGGGCCCCGCAAGTAGGGGAATGAGGTTCTAAACCTCGCTCCGCCACGTGCCTGCCGTGTGACCTTGGGCAAGTTGCTTTTCTTCTCTGGGCCTCAGGGCCCTCATCTGCAAAATGATTATTCAATACCTGTCCTCCCTCCAGCTTAGACTGTGGGCCACATGTGGGACCTGATTGTTTTGTATCTCCCCAGTGTTCGGTACAGTGCTCGGCACAGTAGAGGCTTAACAAATACCACTGCAGTTATTAGGAGCGGGCAAACACCTGCTCCAAACTGGGGAGGGGGAGGAGCCATGGCCGAGGAGGAGGGGCCATAGCCAAGGTAAGTCTGCAAAAGCCCAAGGCTTTAGTAATAATAATAATAATAATTCATTGTGGTATTTGTTAAATGCTTACTTTGCACCGGCCACTGCACTGAGCACTGGGGTAGATAGGAGACAATCGGGTTAGACGCAATCCTTGCTCCGCGTGGGGTTCACAGTCTTAATCCTCATTTTACAGATGAGGAAACTGAGGCCCAGAGCAGTTAAGTGATTTGCCCAATTGCAAGACAAGTGGCGGAGCCGGGATCGGAAGCCGGGTCCTCTGGCTCCCGGGCCCGTGCTCCTTCCATCAAGCCACACTGCCTCGGACCGAGGGCAAGAGGAGTGAGGGAGGGCAGGTGATGCCCATCTTGGTGGGATTAACTCCCAGGGGTGACCACGCTGGATAGTCTCATCCCTCTACCCCTTGGGAGCTTCTGGGCTGCCAGAGCACTCATTAGCAAGGCCAGAGGGGAGGTCCAGGCTGCAGCTGGACCTAGCTAATAATAATAATCATCGTGTTTATTAAATGCTTACTCTGTGCCACCCACCGTAGTAAGTGCTTGGATAGATACAAGATCATCAGGTCGGGCACAGTATCTGTCCCACCTGGGACTCACAGTCTAACTAGCCTAGAAACCAGGTATCGAGCCCCCATTTTACGGATGAGGAAACTGAAGCCTGGAGAAATTAAGTGACTTGCCCAGGGTTACACAATAACGTCGGCATTGGTTAAGCGCCTCCTATGTGCCGAGCACTGTTCTAAGCGCTGGGGTAGATACGGGGTCATCAGGCTGTCCCACGTGAGGTTCACAGTCTTAATCCCCATTTGAATAATAATAATAACGTTGGTATTTGTTAAGCGCCTCCTATGTGCCGAGCACTGTTCTAAGCGCTGGGGGAGATACAGGGTCATCGGGCTGTCCCACGTGAGGCTCACAGTCTTCATCCCCATTTTACAGATGAGGGAACTGAGGCACCGAGAAGTGAAGTGACTTGGCCAAAGTCACACAGCTGACGGGCGGCGGAGCGGGGATTAGAACCCATGACCCCTGGCTCCTAAGGCCGGGCTCTTTCCACTGAGCCAGGCTGCACCACAGGCAGGTAGGGGAGCTGGAATTAGAGCTCAGGTCCCCAGACTTTCCACTCGGACTTGCCTTTTCCCCTCCGGGCATCGCCCCTGCCAGGGAAATAGTCCCGGAGCCAGGAACTGACCATAGTGTCCGGCCTCACTGGCCTCCTCTACCGACTCCCCCTACCAACCCGGTGCCCCTTGGCTCTTGACCTCTAACCTCCGCCCGCAGCGGGGAGACAGGAATGGGAATAAAGGAGTAACTGATGAGACATAATTTAATTATATAGAATAAAGGTATATTTAAATATCTGCAATCGAACAATAGTATTTATTGAGCGTTTATTGTATGCAGAGCACTGCGCTAAGCGTTTGGGAGAGTACAAAACGACGTAATTGGCAGATGTATTTCCTGCCCATAAGCAGCTCGCCGTCTAGAGCGGGACATAGATGTTACTATGAATGAATAAGTAATTTATAATATATAAAGATATGTACCTAGGTGCCGTATACTAAAAGTGATCCATAAATACCCCTGATTGACTGAAGTGGCCAAAATCATTTTAGGCATCCCCCTGCCCCTGGGCCACACCCTCACCCACTCTGGAGGGTCCCCGGGGCTCCCATTCCCTTCGGCTTCGCCCTGACTTGCTCGATTTACTCCTTTGCATCCCCACAGCACTTAGGTCTATATCTGTAATTTTATTTATTTATATTACCGTCCCCCCCTTTAGACTGTAAGCTCACTGTGGGCGGGGAATGTCTCTGTTTCATTCAGTCGTATTTACTGAGCGCTTACTGTGTGCAGAGCACTTAGTAGTGCTTGGGAGAGGACAATAGGACAATAAACAGACATATGCCCTGCCCACAACGAGCTTACGGTCCAGAGGGGGAGAACTCTCCCAAGCGCTCGGTGCGGCGCTCCGCACGCGGTAAGCGCTCAAAAACTCCGATTGAATGACTGAATGAACGAATGAGTGAATGGGTGTAGGCCAGAGCAGGTGGCCCCGGGTGCCCGGCCCAGCCGGGCGTCGGCGGGGCAGGACAGGTAGGCCGCAGTCAGCTTGAAACACTTTGCCACAGCAGCAGTTCCCACGGGACGACTCAGCCGGGCCCGGGGCAGGGGAAGGGCAGGTTTGGGGATCCTGGGGGGGGGCCCCCCTCAGCCGTTCCGCATTCCCGGAAGGGTCCGGCCCGGGGCCGCTGCCCCCCGGGCCCCCGTTCACGCCCGGCCCACCCGTCGGACGCCGGGCCTCGCTGGGTCCGGCGTGTCGGAGGCCGCCCGGGTTCCGGAGCCGCGGGGTCCACGGGAGGCTTCCGGCCTCCTTCCGCCGCCTCCCCCACCGTGGGGGGCCGGGCTCGCACCCCGCCCCGTCGGGGGGTCCCGGTTCCCGGGCCCAGGGCCCGGGCCCAGGGCCCGGGGACCGACCCCCCAGCCGGGGCCGGCCCAGGTCCGACGGACCAGGTGGTCCCGGCTGGCTTTGCCGGGTCAATCCTGCCAGGGCTCGCCCCTGGCTGCGGCCCAGAGAGTCTCGTCACGGCAGCAGGGCTGGGGCCCAGGGAGGGGCCGGCCCTCCGGGGCCCGAGCGGGTGTCGGCCGAGATTCCAGGGGCGCTGACGGGGACGGGACGGACGGGACGGACGGCGGGGCGGCCACTGACAAGAATGATGATGATGATGGTATTTATTAAGCGCTGACTACGTCCAGTGGGGCCTAATGGAGAGCGCGTGGGCCTCGGACACAGAAGGACCTGTGTCGTAATCCCGGCTCCGCCCCTTGTCTGCCGTGGGACCACGGGCAAGTCGCTTTGCTTCTTTATGCCTCAATTCCCTCATCCGTAAAACGGGGCCAAAGACTGTGAGCCCCACGGGGGACAGGGACCGCGTCCAGCCCCGTTTGTTTGTATCCACCCTAGCGTTTAGTACAGTGCCTAACAAATACCGCAGTTATTCTCACTGTCACTCCCCCCGACAGCAGGGGCGGTGCGAGTCTGGCGTCAGAGTAGCGGGGCAGAGTTTTGCCCAGGTGACAGGTGACAGGTGACCCAGGCCGCTCCAGGTACTCCCCTCCCGGGCTCCCCGGCCACCCAAGGGTTAGAGGTTAGACATTCATTTCATTCCATTGTATTTATTGAACACTCGCTGTGTGCAGAGCACTGTACTAAGCCCTTGGAAAGTACAACTCAGCAACAAATAGAGACAATCCCTGCCCCAAACGGGCTCACAGTCTAGTAGGGGGGCCGGTCTAGAAGCTGTGAGCCCCTTAATGGGCAGGGATTGTCTCTATCTGTTGCCAAATTGTCCATTCCAAGCGCTTAGTACGGCGCTCTCCACGTAGTAAGCGCTCAATAAATACTATTGAATGAATGAATGAAAGGAGAACTTCCCAAGTCAGGGTGATCCCCACGGAACGGGGTGGGACGGGATCCAAATCTCATCCTGGAAGGCCTTTATGAACCAGAGGGACCCACCTCCCTCCTCTCTCATCTAGAATGGAGTTTGGAGGCAGGGGCCAGGCCTGGTTGCCCTCTCCAGCTGCCTTTTCTTAATAATAATCATGATGATGATAATGATATTTGGTAAGTGTTTTATACTGTACGCCAGGCGCTGTACTGAGCACCGGGGGATTGCGATCAGTTTGGACCCAGTGTCTGTGTCACGTGGGGCTCACAGTCTCAATCCCTATCTTACAAATGAGGGAACTGAGGCCCAGAGGAGTGAAATGACTTGCCCAAGGTCACACAGCGGACAAGGGGAAGAGCTGGGATTAGAATTCGTGACCTTCAGGCTCCCAGGTCCCGTGCTGTATCCACTACGCCATATTATTTTTGGCACCGGGATACCCAGATTCAAGGAACCCCCTCTCCACAACAGCTGGGGAGCAGAAATGATAAAATCTGTTTTAAATCCAAGTCACAGTCTGCTCTTCTTGAAGGCCCAGAATCTCAGCACCAACCCCACCCCCATCCACCTTGCCCCCTCGCTCACCGCTCCCAGGGCCGAGCACACAACAGCAATGAGAAGCAGCGTGGCCTAGTGGATAGAGCCCAGGCCCGGGAGTCGAAAGGACTCGGTTCTCATCCCGGCTCTGCCACTTGTCCGCTGGTGACCCTGGACAAGTCACTTCACTTCCCTGAGCCTCAGTTCCCTCATCTGTAAAATGGAGATTAAGACCGTGAGCTCCATGCGGGACAGGGACTGCGTCCAACACGATTTAGCTTGTTTCTAACCTAGCACTTAGAACATACCTGGCACCTAGTGAGTCCTTAGCAAGTATCACTTAAAAAAAAAATTCCAGGACAAGGATATTCCAACCACCGACCCGTGAAACCACTGGGCCAGGTTTTCCCAAGGTTCCGCCATTTTGAGGCCGGTCAGGCCCAGGCCTACCAAGGTTCCCTGCAGGTCCCGTAATCTTGAGACCCGGTTCTAAGGCCTCTCAAGGCTTTCTGTGGGGGCGTCGCGGGACCAGCTGGGTCAGAGGATGGCACCATGACCCCCCCCCCCCCAAAGCCGTCTGCAGACTCTGCCATCTTGGGGCCAGCCAAGCCGGGGCCTTGAGACCTCCGGCTTCCACCCCGCTGCTCTTCGGATGCCACTGAGGGGATGAGCAGCAACCGTCCCCATCAAGCCCCAAACTGTCCTGCCACCTCCCACCCCCAGCTAGGAGCTGGAGACCTGGGGGCTAAATAATAATCCCCCCTCTGCCCCTTGTCAGCTGTGTGACTGTGGGCAAGTCACTTCACTTCTCCGTGCCTCAGTTCCCTCATCTGTAAAATGGGGATGAAGACTGTGAGCCTCATGTGGGACAACCTCATTCCCCTGTATCTACCCCAGCGCTTGGAACAGTGTTCTGCACGTAGTAAGCACTTAACAAATACCAACATTATTATAATCCCTGTGGTATTTGTTAAGCTCTTACAGTGTGCCAACCACTATAGTAAGTGCAGGAATAGGTGCCAGCTGATCGGGTTGGACACGGTCCCCGTCCCACACAGGGCTCGAAGTCTTAATCCCCATTTTACAGATGAGGTAACCGAGGCCCAGAGAAGCGATGCAGACAAGTGGTGGAGTCGGGATTAGAACCCACAGCCTTTTGAGTCCCAGGCCCTTGCTCTCTCCACTATGTCATGCTGAAGCGCTTTGGGGTCCCGGCTAGGGGCTGGCCCTACCCGAACCCCCTCCCAGAGAGTCGCGGCCTCCGGCCGGGCCTCCAGGCAGAGCAGACTCAGGGTCGGGGGGCTCCCCCGGAGCCCGGCTCGGCCCCCAGCTTCCCAACCTTCTGGGGAGGACCCCAACTTGCAGGGACCCCCAGGAACAAGCCAGGCCCTAGGGAAGAGGCATCCAAGCCGCACCGGCCTGATTCTGTCCGGAGACCCCGAGAAGCAGCGGGGCCTAGTGGATAGAACCCGGGCTTGGGAGTCAGGGGTCATGGGTTCGAATCCCGGCTCCGCCACTTGCCAGCTGTGGGACCGGGGACAAGTCACTTCGCTTCTCTAGACCTCTGATCTCATCTGTAAAATGGAGATGACTGTGAGCCTCACGTGGGACAACCTGATGACCCTGTATCTACCCCAGCGCTTAGAACAGTGCTCTGCACATAGTAAGCGCTTAACAAATACCAACATTATTATAATTATTATTTATTAGAACCCGAGCCTGGGAGGCAGAAGGACCTCGGTTCTGATCCCAGCTCCGCCACTTGTCTGCTGGGTGAGCTTGGGCAAGTCACTTAACTTCCCTGGGCCTCGGTTCCCTCATTAAGATTGGGATTAAGATTGTGGGACAGGGACTGCGTCCAACCTGCTTACCTTGTATCTATTCCGGTGCTTAGTAAACTGCCTGGCACATCAGTAAGCACTTAACAAATAATACCCTGAAAAAAAAATGGCTCGGGATCGGCAGTAGATTTTCCACAAGAGAAGCAGCGTGGTGTAGTGGAAAGAGCCCGGGCCTGGGAGTCAGAAGGCCGTGGGTTCTAATCCCGTCTCCGCCACCTGTCCGCTGTGACCTTGGGCAAGTCGCTTCACTTCTCTGTGCCTCAGTTCCCTCATCTGGAAAATGGGGATTGAGACCGGGAGCCCCACCGGATACAATCCGATTTGCTTGTATCCACTCCAGTGCCTAACGTAGTGCCTGGTACACAGTAAGCGCTCCGCAAATACCGTAATTATTATGATTATCGTTATAAAGAGCCGAGCCAGGAACCCCGGCCCGTTCCCCCGCCTCCCCGGCAGGGCAGCTGGTGGGGAAGCCCGCTGGTCACCCCCGGGCCGGCTCCGTTCCCTCTCTGAGCCCGGCAGAGGCCGGGCCCGGAGCCCAGGCTCCCTGGCCCTCCCCTGCAGCCCTGCCTTCCAGGGAGGGGGGCCCGGGGACCTCACGTCCCAGGATCGGAGCCTTGAAAGTGTCCCCTGGCCCGGGACCGAGGAGGGGTGGGGAGGGAGGGCGGGGCCGTGGGCCAGCCGTGCCCCACATGAGGCGGAAGCCACCGGGTCGGGAGGCGGCAGCTGGCAGCTGGCAGAGTCGGCAAACGGCCTGGCAAGGGGAGATGTTATCAGAGCTGAATGGAAGCGGTGGAGGAGGGTGGAGAGGAAGGCCCGGAGGGACAGAAGGGCCGCCCGGGGCCTTTCCCGGGAGCAGGGAGGGGAAGGAGAACGAGGCCGGGTGGGTGGAGGCGGAACACGGAGCTTGCTTTGCAGCTGGCAGGGGTGGGGAGGCCAGCAGGGACGGTTTGGAGAGCTGGAGAATGTGTGTGTGTGTCCCCCCCCAACCCACACACTTATACAGTAAGAAAGGCAGCGTGGCTCAGTGGAAAGAGCCCGGGCTGGGGAGTCAAAGGTCATGGGTCCAAATCCTGGCTCAGCCGCTTGTCAGCTGGGTGACTTTGGGCAAGTCACTTCACTTCTCCGGGCCTCAGTGACCTCATCTGCGAAAAGGGGATGGAGACCGTGAGCCCCATGTGGGACAGCCTGATCCCCTTGTATCCTCTCCAGCGCTTAGAACAGTGCTTTGCACGCAGTAAGCGCTTAACAAATTCCATCACTGTGAAAGACATCCCTCTCTTCGCTTCCCACTCTCCTAGGACACAGCTAGGGCCGGGGAGGGAGCGGATCATGGAAATCCACAGATGAGCCAAAAGCCTCCCTGGACTTCCACTTCCTCCCAGCTGACCTTTCTCAGGTTTGGAGTTCTCCCCCCTTCTTCTACCCTTGAAGAACGGAGGTGCCAGCATTCAGGAACCGACCCCCTAAGTCACAAACCCGGGGCCTGGGAGGAAGAAACCCCAATAACCCACTGCTTTGATGGACAACTCTGGATAAGGGGGAGTGGGATCAGTAGATCAATTAATCACTGGTATTTGTTGAGGGCCTACTGTGTGCAGAGCACTGTACTAAGTCCTGGGGAGAGTTGGTAGACGTGTTTCCTCCCCACCGTGAGCCGACAGTCTAGATGGGAGAGAGACTGACCTGATCATAATAATAATTATGGTATCTGTTGAGCGCTTACTCTGTGCCGAGCACTGCTCTAAACGCTGAACACAAGTTCATAATTTCTAAACAGAAGTTCATTCGATCGTATTTATTGAGCGCTTACTGTGTGCAGAGCACTGTACTAAGGGCTTGGGAGAGTACAATATGACAATAATATAAATACAATATAATGTAATATTATAATATAATAATAATATAGTTAACAATAGAATAATGGTACCTGTTAAGCACTTCCTATGTGCCAAGCAGTGTTTGAAGCGCTGGGGTGGATACGAGGTGATCAGGTTGTCCCACATGGGGTTTACAGTCTTCATCCCCATTTTCCAGATGAGGTCACTGAGGCCCAGAGAAGTGAAGTGACTTGCCCAAATTCACACGGCTGACAAGTGGCGGAGCCGGGATTAGAACCCATGATCTCCGACTCCCAAGCCCGGGGTTTTTTGCACTGAGCCACGCTTGTCCTAACGTAGACACGTTCCCTACTAATTTGCAGTCTAGCAGAGGAGACGGTCCCTAATGACAAATGACCTATGGCCAGCCCCCAACGTGTCTCTGGTCCCATCCCTCTTCCCTCTGCTCCTCCCTCCAAACATACCCGGATCCCAAGCTAGACCACAGGAAATCCAGGAAATGGGAGTAGGGAGTGCTTTGGGCCATTCGTCTTCAACATTTTTTCCAGCAGGCCTGGTGCTGCTCCCTTCTCCAGGCTGGTGCCAATCTGCGAGACTAAGGTAGCGCTCGAAAAACGAAAATAAATGTCCCCCCGGGCCAGAGATAAGCCTCTCCTCCCCCAGTCAGACTCACTACATCACTGTTATAAAAAAAAAAAAAAAGATCCGAGTCCCGTAAAAAAAAATCCCACCCGCTCCGGACAGAAATATAGGGTGGGGTGAAACAGGGCATTCGGCCTGGGACACGGAAAACCAAGCAATCAATGGACAGTATTTATCGAGTGCTTACTCTGTGCGGAGCACCGTTATTAAACACTTGGGAGAGTACACCACTTTCTGCTGTGTGATCTTGGGCAAGTCAGTTCACTTCTCTGTGCCTCGGTTACCTCATCTGTAAACTGGGAATTGAGACCGTGAGCCCCACATGGGACGGGGACCGAGTCCAACCTGATTTGGACCGAATCCAACCTGAGCCCAACCCCAGACTTTGAGCTCGTCGTGGGTAGGGATTGCCATTCTTTATTGTCGTATTTTCCCCGAGTGCTTACTGCAGTGCCCTGCACACGGTAAGCGCCTAATACACACGACTGAACGTGAATGAATGTTCTACTTGTATCCACCCCAGCACCCGGTGCCCGGCACACAGTAAGCGCTTAACAAATACCGCTCTGCCCACAGTAAGCGCTCAATAAATACGATCGAATGAATGAAGTGCCACGGTTATTATTATTATTATTATTACTAGAATTAGCAGACACGTTCCCTGCCCCCAGCAAGGGCAGAGCCCGGCCTTGGGAGTCAGAGGTCGTGGGTTCTAATCCCGGCTCCACCACCTGTCTGCTGGGTGACTTTAGGCAAGTCACTT